>NC_091284.1:211527083-212145083 GCF_032444005.1 Ranitomeya imitator
GACCCCCGGGTTGCGATCGCCGGTAATTAACCGTTTACCGACGGTCACAAAAAAAACCCACAACATCAGAGGACAGAGAAATGGGGTCCCCGAGAGCCCCCGATACTCATCTGTCTCCCCCCCGATGCTCCTCGTGGCTCCCGATGGGCACTGCCATCTTGTTCCGGCCAAAAAATGGCGGGCGCATGCGCAGTGCGCCCGCCGGCCGGCACCCGGAAAATCTTTGGGGTCTTGGCTGCCAGGGGTAGCCAAGACCCCAAAGAACATGATCGGGGTCAGTTTTTACCGACCCCTGTTTTGCTATCGCCGGTAATTAACTGTTTACCAGCAGCCGCAAACAAAAAGCGATCTGTCATTCTCTGTCCTCTGATGTGATCGCACATCAGAGGACAGAGAAATAGGGGGATTCGGGGACCCTGCTATACTTACCGGTGTCCCTGGGTCCTCCTGCGTCACCTCATGCCTGCCGACTTCCATACAAGGAGAGGGATGGGGAGCCATGCATACAAGGATAGGGAAGGAGAGCCATGCATACCAGGACAGGGATGGGGGAGCCATGCAGACAAGGACAAGGGATGAGGAGCCATGCATACAAGGACAGGGATGAGGAGCCATGCATACAAGGACATGGATGGGGAGCCATGCATACAAGGTCAGGGATGGGGAGCCATGCATACAAGGACAGGGATGGGGTGCCATGCATTCAAGGGCAAAGATTGAGGGATGAGGGGACAATGCATTCCCGACTTATACTTGAGTCAATAAGTTTTCAGTTTTTCATTGTAAAATTAGCTGCCTCTGCTTATACTTGGGTGAAATTATACACTAGTATATACGGTAAGTTGATGAGTCAATTCATACTAACTTATTGGCTAGAAAAAAATAACAGCATACACTTCATCTCAGTTGTACATGGACCGAACCATGTCTATAATTTTCAGACATAAAATTGCTAAAAATGTTCACACTTTTGTCAATGTGGCCATAAAATTAATTTTTATTTACCAAAATATTTAATCCTTACAATCTTAGTGTCTGCACTTCACACACAAGAATTCATTTTTACCTTACATTTTATGAAAGCTTAGTAATTAACATAATTTTCCATTTAACACTGCAGAAGTACTCATTTTGGGGGCCACACATTCCATTTTCACAACATTGTTGCTTCTACCATCTATAGGTGGACGGGTATCTCAGTACCTCATACCCGAATAAGGTATAAAAATGTCAAACATATCAAAACAAGTATTAGTTCCACTGCTAATAGATGCTCCACATCACACAAAAGGGAACCTATCACCATGAAAATGCAGTCCAATCTTCAAACATTATATGGAGCTGATTAGTTTGATATATAATTTGTGAGAAAACTCTCAGTTTAAATTTTATTTTATTCATTTAATCCTCTGCTCTTTCTGGGATTTTCGGTCCAGTGGGTGGTCCTATCAGTGACTGACAGCTATCGCTGCATGTACACTTATACATAGAAAGCTGTCAGTCACTAATTAGACCACCCCCTGGATCGAAAATCTCAAAGAGCAGAGGATTAAAAAATTAATACACAGGTTATATGGAGGCTTTTCCCACAAAACTATACATTAATCTGCATAACTCCACCTGCTCTATAACATGGTGTCTGCAGATGGGAGTACATTTTCTTGGCAACAAGTTCTCTTTAAATATTTAACCCAATTTTAAAATTATCCCCACCAAAATACAAAAATAACTAATTGAGATAAATTAAGAAATTCATTTTTGTTAATGACAATGAATGAAATAATTTTAAGTTCAAACAATAACTTCTTTCTCCCAAAGATCTAATGAAAGATGATGTGAAATGGAAAATGTTTAACTGGCTGTCTAAACCTTCCTGGAATAAATAGCAAGGGAGTAAAAGCCCATTTGCTTTAACTCCTAACCCGGCAAACATCGGCTAAATCATTTTAAAGTGCATTGTCAATCTAATTGTTCAAGTACAATTATGCTTTTACTGCTCTTATGATATGTTCCATATCTCGGTGGAATGACAAGAGTACACTCTTAATTTGCTTTTTGTCAGTGAGCAAATTTGAACAGATAAATAAATACACTTACAATGTCAGCAGGAGGCAAATGAGATGTGACAGCTTGGCATTACACATCTTATCTTGAAACAAATTAAAGTTATTTCTATAATATAGCGCCAAGTGAATTGTGCGTTGTGCGTGTATCAATGCTGCGCACAGGAGTCCTTGGAACATTTTCTCGAAAGCATAAAAATAAAATCCCATCTTCTTGATGACCCGTTTGTCCAAAAAAGTAAAAAATATAATTTATTGACAAGTAAAGCAATAATTCCTCACTTTGATGTTATGCATAACATTATTTGACAAAACATGTGCACAAAAATCAATCAATCAATCTATCTATCTATCTATCTATCCATCTATCCCAGTCCTAGTCATTCGGGACATTGAATAAAATGACTAAAAGCCATGAAGGTCACAGACTTGCCACAGAGCATGGAGCAATCCTAATGCACTCTGCACTCCCAGAACAACATGGTGATAGCAATCGCTATCTGATGTATTTAAAAACCTGATCATCTGTATATTACCTGTGTGAACAGGGTTCAGAGAGGAAAAGTCCATGAGGACATGCTGAGTGGAACAGCAGTAAACGTTTTAAATACATCAGATAGTTATTGCATACATCAGTTAGGACTGCTCTGATATGGGTATACCGTGACGTTTGGTGGAGCAGCTTAGTATACATTTTTTGCAAAAAACGTATCAACCAAATACCCTGTTTTTTACACCTTTTTACTAGCACTTGCGGATTACTGTGATTTTTTGAAACTGAGTGTTTTTGGTTCTACTATGCTCTTTTGTGTCTTCAAGTTTCTTGGTGGCGTGTGAGCATGTTCCTACAGACTTGTTCACTGTGCGGCGTAGCCCATGTGTTCCTGTTTCCATAATTGTTCTCTTGTGTCTACAAGACTGGGGAGTTACCCACCACTCCTCTTGGGCTGTCTGCACAAAAGCTGTTCCACCCAGCATGTCCACATGGACTTTTCCTCTCTGAACCCTGTTCACACAGGTAATATACAGATGATCAGGTTTTTAAATACATCAGATAGTTATTGCATACATCAGTTAGGACTGCTCTGATATGGGTATACCGTGAAGTTTGGTAGAGCAGCTTAGTATACATTTTTTGCAAAAAACGTATCAACCAAATACCCTGTTTTTTACACGTTTTTACTAGCACTTGCGGATTACTGTGATTTTTTGAAACTGAATGTTTTTGGTTCTACTATGCTCTTTTGTATCTTCAAGTTTCTTGGTGGTGTGTGAACATGTTCCTACAGAGTTATTCACTGTGCGGCGTAGCCCATGTGTTCCTGTTTCCATTATTGTTCTCTTGTGTCTACAAGACTGGGGAGTTACCCACCACTCCTCTTGGGCTATCTGCACAAAAGCTGTTCCACCCAGCATGTCCACATGGACTTTTCCTCTCTGAACCCTGTTCACGCAGGTAATATACAGATGATCAGGTTTTTAAATACATCAGATAGGGATTGCATACATCAGTTAGGACTGCTCTGATATGGGTATACCGTGACGTTTGGTGGAGCAGCTTAGTACACATTTTTTGCAAAAAACGTATCAACCAAATTCCATGGTTTTTACATCTTTTTACTAGCACTTGCGGATTACTGTGATTTTTTTAAACTGAGTGTTTTTGGTTCTACTATGCTCTTTTGTGTCTTCAACCTTAGAATGAAGATAGACTTTTCAATGACTGTCCAATAATACGGAAAATCTGATGGTTCAGAACCTGCCTGGTCCCTTTTAGGCTGCATTCATTTATATCTTCAGTTTTAAAGCTAAAGTCTATGTAGCAAATATTTTATATGTACCTGCCTGAAATCGGTTGGGCAAGGAGTTTGGCAAGCTGGAAAGCCCCCAAGGCAAATGTTAGGATTTATTTCAGCTTTGTGGGATTGTGCTTTTGGGGTAGTGTGGTGCCACCTGCAGGTAATTTTTCCTTATTGCAGTTTTATGAAATTTAATGTTTAAAATGTATTTTGTGATAACATTGTGGATGTGTGGCTTGTTTGGCTATTTTCTTGCTGAAGGGTGTATCATTTGTGTGTATGGGTGCAGTATCAGTGGAGAAACAAAGTAATCACCAAAAAAAAGTGTTTTGAAATAATATAGAAGGATTTGCCTAAAAAACTAAGGAAATGTGTCATACTTAGCTTTAGGCCTTTTAGAGATTATTTCATCTTCAACTTTCTTAAATGTTCAACAGTAATTTTGACCAGGGGTACCCAAATTTTACATGCCACTGAAGTGGAAGAGATTGTATAAAATCTCATCCACAAATAGTAGAGAAAATCAGCAGGTGAAAAAAATTGACTGACACTGTGTTAGGGTTGGCGGAACGCACCGAATATATTTATTAGATGAGACAGGTGCATTCGCAACCCGGGATCCACCGTGCAGGAAAGAACCTGCTGCTAAGCAAGGCGGCGAAGCAAATTAGTACAAATGAACTCTGTTACTTCACAGAGACCGTAATAAAGAGAACGCTGTGCCTTGTTTAGCTAAAAGGGGACACAGCTACTGTGTAGAGCTGACAGTGATCATGCAGTCCAACCAACTAGGAGCTCCTCTCCCGTGGAGCCAGAATTCTAATGGCTATTAGCCAGCCCTGAATTCAGACAAACTCCTCGCCGGAGGTTCCAGCATTTTAGGGGCTTATTTCAGCTGGGTCCCTGACTGCATACACAAAACTCCTCGCCGGATGTGCCAGCATTCTATGTGCTTATTTCAGCCGGGTCCCTGACCACACACACGACCACACTGGCGCTGAGCTCGTACATATTTGATAATAGCGCATGGCCGTGCGGTCATGAGAACCTTTTATAGCTGTAGCACCTACAGGACCTTCCAAGAAGAACCAATGAAAGGTTGCAACAGAACTTGATCAGGTACAGGACCTTCCTAGAGGACCAATGGAAGTTCCTGCAGTACCTGAGCATGTGACCCTTGATCTCCACTGAGAGATCTTACCCTGGGCATGCTCAGTGTGTGCAAAGCAGGACTTAGTCCCAGAAAAACCTGCTTGCCGCAGACCAGTGCAGGGTACAATAGTAGAGCCTGGAGAGGCAGCAGTAACCCTTTGCACAGTATCAAATTCAGTGAGATGCTGGGATCGACGTCTCCGCTGAGCAGGCTCCACTTCGGCCGATGCAGAATGGGAGACCGCAGCAGACATGGTTCGAAATTCCCCCTGTACAGCGGCGGGAAGTCGACTCCTAACACACTGTAGATTGGGCATCTGCAATTTTTGTCTATTTTGTGTGACTTTTTTGTTAATTTTCTTTGTGTTCACTGGGTGAATATGCCATCAAAATTGCCTATGCAATAAACACAATATTTAATATGCAGCAAAGTTATGTATGTGCATTTCTGTAAGAGTAAGGGTCAAAAACTATTGAGCCTGACAAATATGTACGTAATAGAAGAATGTACTTTGTGGAAAATACTTTTTTAAATTGCTAAGATGAAACGTTATCATTGCAATAAAATTTGTATTACTTCTTAGCATTGTTACAAGTCAGAAATCTAGTTCAGATTAAATTGAATACCATAATGAAAATAATGACTTAACAAATACTCTAAAATTAGCATTCCTATAGGCAAGCAGGAAAGAGAAGTAAAAATGAGATGTCTGTAAAAATATGAATTCTGAAGAATAACTTCTTAAGGAGGAACTTGTCACAAAGCTAGATTCATCTCAAGGGAAAAAAAATCATGGCATGCCAGATCCACTGCTGGAAACTAATTAAACAATTCTTCTCTTATGCCAGTAAATGCTTTCAGCACATGACACACGTTAGGAAGTTGGTTAGTGTTAGGAAGTTGGTTCAGTAAGATTTGTGCTGACAAAGTTCTATGAAATGGTAATCGAGGCTGGCACTGCTATTTCTTTACCAGATATCTATTTTCAAGTAACGTTTTCAGAATAAACTGTTCTGTGTTTATAAGTGGAGTAACACTATTTCGGAACATTATATGACTTGTATCCTGTATTTTCACCAATTTTCTTCTCTACAGGCTTTACTTCTTAATTTAGACCTGCCTCTGGGAGAAAACTAGCTGCTATGATCTCTGCCATAAAAAGTACAGAAAACAGAAATGTGGATTCCTGCACGTCATACTTTTTTTTACACACAGATAGAAGCAGCTTCAGTAAGAAGGACAATATACAGCAGTACTTAGTTGTGTGGATATTAGTCAAAGTCTGGGATGATGTAAAATACATTTTTGAAAGATCAGCGCAATCTTTCTGTATCTCCCTCTGCCTGCTTCCTCACTCTGCTTCTTATTCTTCATCAACCCTCCACTCTGTAGTGTATATTCACTGGTGTAAACTGATACTTAACTGTTCTAGCAGTCTGTATTTTCTTGAGCAAGACCGACTTGAGCTGGGTTTTTTTTAGAGTGGATGCTGAGTTTAGGAGGCAAGAGGAAGTAAAGAAGTAGTCTTTCTTAAGTGAGGAAGCAAGCAGATTACCTTGATAAGATACATTACAAAATTTCTTATATTCGCTTGTACTGTAGATTAATGCACAGTTTACAGAAAGTTTTCATTTAACTCAGGCAGACTGGAATGGAGAATGCCACACACAGGTGCAGAAATATTTGGACAGTGACCGAATCTTTGTGATTTGCGCTATGTATACCACTATTTTTCACTTAACATGAAACAACTGAGATGCAATTGAAGTGTAGACATTTACATTTAATTTAAGTTTAACAAAAATATCCTGAAATGTTTAAGAATTGCAGCCATTTTCCTACAAAGCCTCCTCATTTCAGGAGCTCAAAAGTAATTGGACAAATTAACTTTATCATAAATAAAATTTGCATTGTTAATACTTTGTAAAATATGCTTTGCATGCAATGACTGCTTGAGGCCTGGAAACCATGGACATGACAAAATGCTGGATTACGTCTTTTGTGGTGCTTTGCCAGCCTTTACTGCAGCTGGCTTTAGTTGTTACTTGTTTGTGGGTCTTTCTGCTTTAAGTTTTCTCTTACCCTTGCCCACTTCAGAATTCATCTGGCTTCTTCTGTCATCAGTTACATCAATATACACTAGTGACTCAGTGCCATTTGAAGTTAGGAATGCCGATGCCATCACACCACCACCACCATGTTTTACATAGGACGTGGTGTGCTATGGATCAAGAGCCATTCCAAGCATTCTCCATACTTACTTCTTCCCATCATTCTGGTACAAGTTGATAATAGTTTCATCTGCCCAAAGAATGCTTTTCCGGGACTGGTCTAGCTTGTTTAGATTAATTTAGGCTGATTAATGGTTTGCACCTTGTGGTGAACCCTCTGTATTTGATTGCATGAAGTCTTCTCTTGATTTGGCCACTCCTAATGTTTCAGCTATCTCTCTTAGTGAGTTTTGTTCTTTTTTTCAGCTTAATGATAGTCTGTTTTGCGTCAATTGAAAGTTCCTTTGACCACAGCTTCCTCCTTAATTTATGATGGATTAACAAAGGAATAGCCCATGTAGTCCATTAAAGAGCTTTTGCGATAAGTCCCCAATTACTTTTTGTCCCTTTAAAAAGAGGCAACTACATATTAAAGAGCTGTAATTCCTAAACTCTTACTCCAATTAGGATGTGAATACCCTCAAACTAAGGCCCCCTTTAAACGTCCATTTTTTAAGGGCTTGGGGCGCAGCTTCAGTGACGAGTGGTAATGTCATAGAGGTTGAGATAGAAAAAAGGAGAAAAGATTCATTCACCCAAAATTGGGAACTCCCAATCTTTAGTAAAAAATATATAATTTTATTATTTGGTATAAACACAAACATCAAGACAGAATAATAAAAACATTTAAAAACACCAAAACATGCTGAGATATCTAGTTACGCCCATGATGTGGCAATAACTAACCCACACTAAATTCAATATATAGCTCAAGTAAGAGTGACAAGAATCAATAATGCAAGATACCAGTAGGAACGACTATATATATATATATATGCAACCAAAAAAGAAAACAGCCGGGCGGCACCACCGCCAATGATACTGTGGGAACCGCTCACCTGTGTCTTGAAGGCGAAGCCCAGTCCTGGGTGCGAAACTCCACTGGAAAACAGCCACGATGAATCTCATATAAGAAGAAAGGAGCGCACTACCTGGACGTTAGATGCGGGTGAACTTTATTCCAAAAGCATAAAAAACATCTTCACGACCGGGGGTGCTGTGAAAAGAGTGCGGCAAAGCTAGACGACGGCCGTTTCGCGCCCGACCGGCGCTTCAACGGGTCAGTGTGGATGCAGTCAGTAACACCAGGTGAAATAGGGCCAGGTGAGGCACAAGCCCCACCTCCCCACTTCCTCCCGCAATACACTAAGCACATCCCACTGCGTGACGAGTCACTTAAAACATAAGTAAAAGCATGTCATCAAACACCAAAACTAATAACAACGAGCGCTAAACCTGGAAGGAAAGGACATATAAGCACATCTTGTATAGCGGATTAACGAATCATCACATAATGATAAGAATCAATGCCGGTAATACATCCTATATGTTCTTTTTACACTCTATATATTTTTTTTTTTATATATAAAAAACACTACATGTTTTTTAACGGATGGCATAATATAAAAAAACCATACCATGCACTATCTTAATGAATTAACCAGCGAACACCACTATAAGAAAATAGACATATCTACCCGGTCATTAAAACCTAAGGGGCCCATTGCGTTAGTACGCATAATCCATCTCGCCTCCGCTCTCAATAATAGATTATGCAGGTCGCCCCCCCTGCTGGGTAAGGTAATTTTCTCTACACCTGCAAACGTCAATACACTGGGATCACTGTGATGTATCTCGCGGACATGTGATATTAAACGCGGTACTCCTTTACCCGTGCTAATAGTACTGCAATGTTCGCGAAAACGCATATAAAGACACCTAATGGTTTTCCCGATATAGAAGCGTCCGCATGGGCAATACAGTACATACACTACATTTTTTGTTTTGCAGGAAATAAATGTATTAACCTCATGCCTGATAGGGCCTATATGCAAAAAACGTCCTGTTATATGAAATTTACATTGGGGGCACTGACCACAACGGTAGTTCCCCTTTGGAGTACCGGAACTAAGCCAATTGCTGTTCTCCCGGGGTAGTCTATTATGCACCAAGATATCCCTTAAGTTTTTACTCCGTTTGTTCGAAATTAAAGGGCCTTTTTTTACTATTTCCGTTAAGTCCTTGTCTCTCTCAAGGACATGCCAGTTTTTCTTTATGGCACTCCTAATAAGGCCATCTACCGGGCTAAACTGGAAACTGAAGGTGAAACGTTTCCCTACTGGTCTTTGTGTCTCTGACCTATCCGTGTGGGTTTTCTCTCTAGCCACCTGTAACACCTCTTCTGGGTATCCTCTTCTTATAAACCTTTGGCATAGTTCGTTGATCTGGAGGGTGACCCCCTCTTGTGTGCTATTAACCCTTCCCACCCGCAACAATTGACTGTATGGTAAAGAGCGTTTAACGTGTGCTGGGTGGTAGCTATTATAATGAAGAACCGAGTTCGTCGCCACAGGTTTACGAAAGAGGGTTGTCGTCAGTGCCCCATTCCTTGCCTCAACCGTCACGTCCAAAAAATGAAGTCGTTGATCACCATACTCAGATGTGAAAGCCATATTCATAGTGTTATTATTCAAATATGTAACAAAAGAGGTGAAGGTTTCTACATCCCCGTCCCATATAAAGAACATGTCATCGACATATCTACAGTAATGTTTGATGTGTTTGGAGTACAGATTCTGGTCAGCATAGATGTATTTCTCCTCAAACAGACCTAAAAACAAATTAGCGAAGGTGCATGCTGCCGGAGTCCCCATTGCGGTCCCAGTTACTTGTTTGTACCACAAATCTCTGAACGTAAAGGCATTGTGTGTTGATATGAACTGTAAACATCACAAACAAAATCAATGAAAGATTGAGACCGATTGGTGGACCTTAAGATATATCTAATGGATTCTACGCCCAAATGATGGGGAATCCTCGTATATAAATTAGTCACGTCCACCGAAGCCAAAGCAAAACCTGTTTGCCATTGAAAGAATTTAATACTCTTAAGAAATGCATCGGTATCTTTGAGATAAGATGGTATGCTGGTGAGTGTAGGACGCAAAAGCCAGTCCATGTACTTCGATAATGGTTCAGTCAAAGAACCCACCCCGGACACAATGGGGCGACCGGGGGGGTCCACTTCAGATTTGTGTATTTTTGGTACGAAGTACCAATGTGGTTTAAGGGGGAACTCCGGCAGCAGCTTCTCCGCCTTGTTTTGTGAAAGCACTCCTGTCTCTACTGCTTGCTTAAGAAATGTCTGTAAGGCTCCCTTGAACTTATAGGTCGGGTCTTGTGTGAGCCTGATATAAGTGTTCTCATCTGTCAACTGTCTCTCGGCTTCTTTTACGTACATGTCTTTAGGAATCAAGACAATTTTACCGCCCTTGTCGGCCTGTCTTATAATGGTGTCTGACCACCCTGATATATCCTTTAGTGCTATACGTTCGACAGCAGATAAGTTGGAAGGTGCCTTAGCGTATAGTAGAGCCTCCACGTCTTTGATAACTAATGTCTCAAACAGGTCAATCACATTCCCTGGTGATACAGGTGGCATATACTGAGAAGGAACACCTCCCATAAAAGGAACTATACTGGAGCTAGAAGAATCAGACACCTCCACTATGCTTTCAGTCAGACTCAGTAATATAGCCCCATCTTGTCTCATATTTGCCAATGATTGACATTCCGTCGTCGCTAAAAAGCCTAGAGGACCAATACTAACTGGTTTCTCACCCTCCCTAATATTCATTGTGGAGGCAGGTTTATCAGCAGAGAAGGCTTTATGCAAATGTATCTTACGAATGGCTTTAAACAGATCAATCTTAAAGTCAATTAAGTTAAATTCTTCAGGAATGCAGTACGACAAACCCTTACTAAGTAATGACAAATGTTCCGGACGCAAGTGATGTTTAGTCAAATTCAGTACGTTTTGCTCAGAATTTATAACTGTCGTCTCCCCTTCCACGATACTTTCTTCCGTTTGTGGCGGAGATCGTAGTTTTCTCCTCCTCCTACCTCCTCGTCTTGTTCTCCTTCTAAAGGGATACCTGTACGTTGGTTATCCCTTGCGGTCATAGGATCAGTCTCTGAATTAAGGGAGGCAGCCGCACTATCACTCTGGCTGGAGTCTGAGTCAGTCATGTAGTAGTCTCTCTTAGCGCTGGTTTTGCGTTTTTTGTAATTCCTGTTCCTCGATCCAGTGTACTGGGGACCCTTGTTGGCCCCACTCTGTTGTTTATTCCAGGTGAAAATTTGTCCTTTATCAAAATCATTTTTGTCACGTATGAACTTATCCCTTTTCCGTGCTTTAATGTCGGCTTGGATTGGGATTAGTTTTAATGACCGGGTAGATATGTCTATTTTCTTATAGTGGTGTTCGCTGGTTAATTCATTAAGATAGTGCATGGTATGGTTTTTTTATATTATGCCATCCGTTAAAAAACATGTAGTGTTTTTTATACAAAAAAAAATATATAGAGTGTAAAAAGAACATATAGGATGTATTACCGGCATTGATTCTTATCATTATGTGATGATTCGTTAATCCGCTATACAAGATGTGCTTATATGTCCTTTCCTTCCAGGTTTAGCGCTCGTTGTTATTAGTTTTGGTGTTTGATGACATGCTTTTACTTATGTTTTAAGTGACTCGTCACGCAGTGGGATGTGCTTAGTGTATTGCGGGAGGAAGTGGGGAGGTGGGGCTTGTGCCTCACCTGGCCCTATTTCACCTGGTGTTACTGACTGCATCCACACTGACCCGTTGAAGCGCCGGTCGGGCGCGAAACGGCCGTCGTCTAGCTTTGCCGCACTCTTTTCACAGCACCCCCGGTCGTGAAGATGTTTTTTATGCTTTTGGAATAAAGTTCACCCGCATTTAACGTCCAGGTAGTGCGCTCCTTTCTTCTTATATGAGATTCATCGTGGCTGTTTTCCAGTGGAGTTTCGCACCCAGGACTGGGCTTTGCCTTCAAGACACAGGTGAGCGGTTCCCACAGTATCATTGGCGGTGGTGCCGCCCGGCTGTTTTCTTTTTTGGTTGCATATCGTGGCTATATCGGACTGAGCACACAGCCATTTCTGTGGTGATTGAACGCTACCTGTGCGGCTTCATTGCATCCTGTTTAGTTTGGTGAGGGACACATGTGGTATTCCTCATAGGAGCATGATGGAAGGTCAAGCGATTGGAGCGGGCTTACAAGCCGGCCGGGAGGATGTTTCCCATTTTTTTAAGGAGTGCGAGCAGGCCGACGAGGTTTTCACTTTAAGCACCAAAACGTTAGAATATAAGATGATGAATTTAACAGAAAGAGAAACACGCTTATTTTGGACTAATAATTCCCTGCAGTCGTATGCGGATAGCGGCAGAGTGCCCAGAGGACTCAGGGTATGGAAGGACATTGCACACTTTTCCCAAGATTCCAGCTTTAAAACGGAATGGGAAGGTATTATGTTAAAATGTTCGCAAGAATTACTTTCACTCGTTCTAAGATCCAATATGCAAAGTTATACACAAGTCACTGCTGAATTGAAAAAAACCCAAGATGAATTAAGAAGCAGATTAACGGATAATCAGTGGGCACAGATCAATAAGAAACTGGACACAAAAATAATCCCAATCCAAGCCGACATTAAAGCACGGAAAAGGGATAAGTTCATACGTGACAAAAATGATTTTGATAAAGGACAAATTTTCACCTGGAATAAACAACAGAGTGGGGCCAACAAGGGTCCCCAGTACACTGGATCGAGGAACAGGAATTACAAAAAACGCAAAACCAGCGCTAAGAGAGACTACTACACGACTGACTCAGACTCCAGCCAGAGTGATAGTGCGGCTGCCTCCCTTAATTCAGAGACTGATCCTATGACCGCAAGGGATAACCAACGTACAGGTATCCCTTTAGAAGGAGAACAAGACGAGGAGGTAGGAGGAGGAGAAAACTACGATCTCCGCCACAAACGGAAGAAAGTATCGTGGAAGGGGAGACGACAGTTATAAATTCTGAGCAAAACGTACTGAATTTGACTAAACATCACTTGCGTCCGGAACATTTGTCATTACTTAGTAAGGGTTTGTCGTACTGCATTCCTGAAGAATTTAACTTAATTGACTTTAAGATTGATCTGTTTAAAGCCATTCGTAAGATACATTTGCATAAAGCCTTCTCTGCTGATAAACCTGCCTCCACAATGAATATTAGGGAGGGTGAGAAACCAGTTAGTATTGGTCCTCTAGGCTTTTTAGCGACGACGGAATGTCAATCATTGGCAAATATGAGACAAGATGGGGCTTTATTACTGAGTCTGACTGAAAACATAGTGGAGGTGTCTGATTCTTCTAGCTCCAGTATAGTTCCTTTTATGGGAGGTGTTCCTTCTCAGTATATGCCACCTGTATCACCAGGGAATGTGATTGACCTGTTTGAGACATTAGTTATCAAAGACGTGGAGGCTCTACTATACGCTAAGGCACCTTCCAACTTATCTGCTGTCGAACGTATAGCACTAAAGGATATATCAGGGTGGTCAGACACCATTATAAGACAGGCCGACAAGGGCGGTAAAATTGTCTTGATTCCTAAAGACATGTACGTAAAAGAAGCCGAGAGACAGTTGACAGATGAGAACACTTATATCAGGCTCACACAAGACCCGACCTATAAGTTCAAGGGAGCCTTACAGACATTTCTTAAGCAAGCAGTAGAGACAGGAGTGCTTTCACAAAACAAGGCGGAGAAGCTGCTGCCGGAGTTCCCCCTTAAACCACATTGGTACTTCGTACCAAAAATACACAAATCTGAAGTGGACCCCCCCGGTCGCCCCATTGTGTCCGGGGTGGGTTCTTTGACTGAACCATTATCGAAGTACATGGACTGGCTTTTGCGTCCTACACTCACCAGCATACCATCTTATCTCAAAGATACCGATGCATTTCTTAAGAGTATTAAATTCTTTCAATGGCAAACAGGTTTTGCTTTGGCTTCGGTGGACGTGACTAATTTATATACGAGGATTCCCCATCATTTGGGCGTAGAATCCATTAGATATATCTTAAGGTCCACCAATCGGTCTCAATCTTTCATTGATTTTGTTTGTGATGGTTTACAGTTCATATTAACACACAATGCCTTTACGTTCAGAGATTTGTGGTACAAACAAGTAACTGGGACCGCAATGGGGACTCCGGCAGCATGCACCTTCGCTAATTTGTTTTTAGGTCTGTTTGAGGAGAAATACATCTATGCTGACCAGAATCTGTACTCCAAACACATCAAACATTACTGTAGATATGTCGATGACATGTTCTTTATATGGGACGGGGATGTAGAAACCTTCACCTCTTTTGTTACATATTTGAATAATAACACTATGAATATGGCTTTCACATCTGAGTATGGTGATCAACGACTTCATTTTTTGGACGTGACGGTTGAGGCAAGGAATGGGGCACTGACGACAACCCTCTTTCGTAAACCTGTGGCGACGAACTCGGTTCTTCATTATAATAGCTACCACCCAGCACACGTTAAACGCTCTTTACCATACAGTCAATTGTTGCGGGTGGGAAGGGTTAATAGCACACAAGAGGGGGTCACCCTCCAGACCAACGAACTATGCCAAAGGTTTATAAGAAGAGGATACCCAGAAGAGGTGTTACAGGTGGCTAGAGAGAAAACCCACACGGATAGGTCAGAGACACAAAGACCAGTAGGGAAACGTTTCACCTTCAGTTTCCAGTTTAGCCCGGTAGATGGCCTTATTAGGAGTGCCATAAAGAAAAACTGGCATGTCCTTGAGAGAGACAAGGACTTAACGGAAATAGTAAAAAAAGGCCCTTTAATTTCGAACAAACGGAGTAAAAACTTAAGGGATATCTTGGTGCATAATAGACTACCCCGGGAGAACAGCAATTGGCTTAGTTCCGGTACTCCAAAGGGGAACTACCGTTGTGGTCAGTGCCCCCAATGTAAATTTCATATAGCAGGACGTTTTTTGCATATAGGCCCTATCAGGCATGAGGTTAATACATTTATTTCCTGCAAAACAAAAAATGTAGTGTATGTACTGTATTGCCCATGCGGACGCTTCTATATCGGGAAAACCATTGGGTGTCTTTATATGCGTTTTCGCGAACATTGCAGTACCATTAGCACGGGTAAAGGAGTACCGCGTTTAATATCACATGTCCGCGAGATACATCACAGTGATCCCAGTGTATTGACGTTTGCAGGTGTAGAGAAAATTACCTTACCCAGCAGGGGGGGCGACCTGCATAATCTATTATTGAGAGCGGAGGCGAGATGGATTATGCGTACTAACGCAATGGGCCCCTTAGGTTTTAATGACCGGGTAGATATGTCTATTTTCTTATAGTGGTGTTCGCTGGTTAATTCATTAAGATAGTGCATGGTATGGTTTTTTCATATTATGCCATCCGTTAAAAAACATGTAGTGTTTTTTATATATAAAAAAAAAAAATATATAGAGTGTAAAAAGAACATATAGGATGTATTACCGGCATTGATTCTTATCATTATGTGATGATTCGTTAATCCGCTATACAAGATGTGCTTATATGTCCTTTCCTTCCAGGTTTAGCGCTCGTTGTTATTAGTTTTGGTGTTTGATGACATGCTTTTACTTATGTTTTAAGTGACTCGTCACGCAGTGGGATGTGCTTAGTGTATTGCGGGAGGAAGTGGGGAGGTGGGGCTTGTGCCTCACCTGGCCCTATTTCACCTGGTGTTACTGACTGCATCCACACTGACCCGTTGAAGCGCCGGTCGGGCGCGAAACGGCCGTCGTCTAGCTTTGCCGCACTCTTTTCACAGCACCCCCGGTCGTGAAGATGTTTTTTATGCTTTTGGAATAAAGTTCACCCGCATCTAACGTCCAGGTAGTGCGCTCCTTTCTTCTTATATGAGATATATATATATATATCTTCTATATATATAATTGTCTAAGGGTTTTTCCGTCTGTCTGTCTTTCTGTCTGTCTGTCTTTCTGTCTGTCTGTCTGTCCTGGAAATCCCGCGCCTCTGATTGGTCAAGGCCGCCAGGCCTCGACCAATCAGCAACGGGCACAGCGACGATGATGTCATAAAGGATGTAGAAATCCCACGTTTCTGATTCAGCGACGGGCACAGTATCGACGTAGATGTCATAATGGTTGCCATGGCGACGATGATGTCATAAAGGTTGCCTTGACCAATCAGCGACAGGCACAATCTGCCGCGAATTCTGGAATCATCATTGTCCATATACTACGGGGACATGCATATTCTAGAATACCTGATGCGTTAGAATCGGGCCACAATCTAGTATATATATATATATATATATATAGCCCTATAAAGCAGGTATATCCATAAAAATTTCAATACATCAAACAATCTCAGGCTGCATACCCCTGTTCACAGCACCATATCACTAGCTGGACACTATACAAGTAGCAATGAGATTGAGAACAAAAAAATGTTCTAAAGTGCACAAGTGCAGCTAATGTGGACCAGGTAAACTAGCCCTATAGATGACCACAGATGCAAAAAATATAGGTGTGAGGGAAAAGAGTCATTACTTAAAGTAAAATGCATCCATGAGGCACATCCTGGAGTTCAAACCTATTGGTTTAAAAATAGAGGATTCATAGATGGAGCCATGTAAGCTGAGAGCAACTAGGAGGGTGCAGACCCCATGCATATCACAAACAGCATCTGTGGCTTCTTCAGAGGAAATGTCTCATATCCCTGGCCCAGTCCCATTCTATTAATATTAGCCCACAGCTGTCTGTTTAGCGTTTGCTGGTTAGAATTTATAGGAGGACTTTACATCATTAATTTTTTGGGGTCCCCACACAATAATCAATTAAAGCTAAGCAAACAGCCGTGAGCTGTTATTAATAGACTAGGAACCTTTTGCGACATTGTCCCCTTTCCCAGATTAGTAACATCATCCGCCAGCTGTGGGCTTTCCCTCTGCTGGTTATCAAAATTACGTGGGAGCCCACAACATTTTTTTAATTAATTATTTTACACATGATGTACACAGCGGGTGCTGAATGCAACTCCCATCATTGTTGGATGGTCGCCATGATCACAGGGAGACCAGTCGACAATGATCAGAACTACTTTCAGCACCTGGGAACAGCTAACTGTACTGCTTTTCCCAGGCGCTGGTACATTTCATGCAGACCACACATGTATGGCACACACTGATGTGACACACGGACACACAGACAGCAAATGGATACACAGATGTCACACAGATATCACTTACATAAATATGGATGGCACACGGACATGGACCACTGATCTCATCTCCTTAACCCTTCATCCCATTTTAATGTGGATACCCTCAAATGAAAGCTGAAAGTCTGAACTTCAACTGCATCTGAATTTTTTTGTTTAAAATTCATTGTGGTAATGTCTATAACCAAAATTAGAAAAATGTTGTCTCTGTCAAAATATATATGGACCTAACTGTATATGACAATCTTAATTTAGCATTGTGATTTTGCCTCTTTCCCTGATTTTGAATTTTTTTAAATGCCAACAACATTACTTTAAGATTTGCAGTAGATTTATCTCATAATGAAACACAATTTCTTGTTATAAATGTACACGGTAATGTAATCAACAATAGAAATACCACCAAACTTCACTACAAACCAGGCAGTCTTCAATCTCCAAGTTTTTATGATAATAGTTATAAGAAATCTACTTCCGCTTTGTTATTTATGAAGGGGTATGTGGTGTTAGGACTGGCGGAACGCACCAAGAGAGATGATATAGATGCGTTCGCAGTCCGGGGTCCACCGTGCAGGTGAAACCTGCTGCTAGGAAATGACAGACAATATGGCGGTATTCAAAAGTATACACGCGTGGGTTAAACCTCACCCAGCGTGAAGAAAGCGATCCTGTTGTGTCACAGGACCGCGGTACCGCACATAGAGCGCGAGCAAGTGGTCAGCGAACTAAACCCCAACAGGGATTGTAGTCCGATTAGACCCTTGCTGGCACTACACCGCTACTGGGTGTGAAAGGAATTATATAATTAAGGCACCGAAGTGCGAACTGTGCCGTGCTGGCAGGCACCACTAAGCACCCAGACGTGGGTCAGGAAGCGCACACTGGCGCGTGGCACCGCACTGGCGGTCACAGCAGTAGACGCTGACACGTGTGTGACACGTTGAGTGATAAGTCGGGCGCTAGATAGCAGCCATACTCCATACGCGAACAATCATACAATAGGGTAGGGGTATTTAAAGAACGACTTGCACTCACAACAAACACACGTATTAAATAGTACACTAGCGCATGGCCGTGCGGTCATGCGCAGTTTATATAGTTGCAGGACAGGAAGCGGCCACAGAAACTTTGCCCTTCCAAGACCTGCCAAGAGGACCAATAGAATGCGCTGCAGAGTCTGAGCACATGACCCTCGATCTCCAACGGGAGATCTTGCCCTGGGCATGCTCAGTGTGCGCAGACAAGGACTTAGTCCCAGAGAAGTCCACTCGCTGCTGACCAGTATAGGCTTTACAGGCAGAAGCTGGAGAAGCAGCAGTAACTCTTCTCACAGAGTCAGACTGAGCGAGACGCTGGGATCGACGTCCCTGCTGAGCAGGCTCCACTGCGGCTGGAGGAGAATGGGAGACCGCAGCGGAGACGGATCGAGATTCCCCCTGTGCAGCAGAGGAAACTCGACTCCTAACATTACCCCCCCTCCTAGGGCCCCCCCCCTCCTTGGGCCTCGCTACGTTCGAAGGCAGCAATGAGCTGTGGGGCCCGAATGTTTTCAGCAGGCTCCCATGACCTGTTCTCTGGACCATAACCCTTCCAATCCACCAGATAGAACTTTTTGCCGCGTACCACCTTACACCCCAAAATAGCGTTCACCTCGTAATCGTCCGTAGATGAACCCGATGTCCCGGCAGATGACTCGGAAAACCGGGACATGTATACGGGTTTCAAGAGGGACACATGAAAGGTGTCGGTGATACCCAAGCGTGGAGGAAGAGCCAGGCGGTAGACCACAGGATTAACCTGTTCGAGAACCTTGAAGGGACCCAAGTAGCGAGGCGCAAACTTAGTGGACTCAACTCGCAGCCTGATGTTACGGGCGGAGAGCCACACCAAGTCGCCAGGAGCAAAGGTCGGAGCGGGGCGCCGATGAACATCGGCGGAGGACCTCATTCTCTCCTTGGAAGCCCGAATGGCATCCTGAGTGCGATCCCAAATGTCCCGTGCCTCCACAGCCCAGTCTGCCACCCTGGAATCGGCGGAAGACACGGGCATGGGCACAGGTACCCACGGATGCTGACCATAGTTAAGGAGGAATGGGGTCTGTCCAGTGGAGTCAGCTACAGCATTGTTAAGAGCAAACTCCGCCCACGGTAGCAAAGATACCCAGTCATCTTGTTTAGCAGAGACAAAATGTCGCAGATATGTGACCAAGGTCTGGTTGGCTCTCTCCACCAACCCATTCGTCTCGGGATGATATGCCGAAGAGAGATTCAACTCGATACTGAGAAGGCGACAAAGCTCTCTCCAGAACCGAGACGCAAACTGGGGACCCCGGTCACTGACAATTTTGTCTGGCATACCGTGAAGACGGAAGATGTGTTTAACAAACAATGCTGCCAAGGCCCGTGCAGAAGGTAGCCGGGGAAGCGGCACCAAATGCACCATTTTAGAAAAATGGTCGGTGATAACCCAAATGACAGTACAGCCACGTGACTTGGGCAAACCCACCACAAAGTCCATCCCGACCATCTCCCAGGGCCTGTCTGCCACCGGCAGAGGGTATAACAACCCAGCTGGCCGTTGACGGAGAGACTTATTTTTGGCACAAGAGACACATGCCCGAACGTAGTCTCCAACATCACGAACCATATGTGGCCACCAATACATTCTCGCCAACAACTCAGATGTCCTCTTTGCCCCAAAGTGTCCACCCACTCTGGACGAATGAGCCCACGAGAGAACCTCCGGACGCAAATTGATGGGGACAAAAGTCTTGCTCGGAGGCACAGACTCAAGCGAAACCGGAGCTACGGTTCTCAGACTCTCTGAAGGGACAATGAGCCAAGGCTCGTCCTCCTCCTCCACAGTTGACACCAGGGAGCGAGAGAGAGCGTCAGCACGAATGTTCTTCTCCCCGGCGAGATAATGTAGAGTAAAGTGGAACCGGGAGAAAAACAAGGACCATCTGGCCTGACGAGAATTCAGCCGCTGGGCTGTCTGTAAATAGACCAAATTCTTGTGGTCCGTGAAGACTTGGAATGGGAACCGAGCACCCTCCAAGAGATGTCTCCATTCTGAAAAGGCCAACTTCATTGCCAGCAACTCCCTATCCCCGATGGAGTAATTTCTCTCTGCTGGTGAGAAGGTTTTTGAGAAGAAGAAGCATGGATGCTTCCGACCTTGAGCATCCTTTTGATAGAGGACTGCTCCTGCACCAACGGAAGAGGCATCCACCTCCATTAGGAATGGCTTATCCACATCGGGACGATGTAAGATGGGAGCGCTAGCAAAGTGGGACTTAATAGAAGTGAAGGCCTTGGAGACCTCTTTGGACCACGATTTAGGATTCGCTCCCTTCTTGGTGAGGGATACCAAGGGAGCTACCAGGGTTGAGAAGTGGGGAATGAACTGACGATAGTAATTTATGAACCCCATAAAGCGCTGCACCGCTTTCAGAGAATGGGGTTCCTGCCAGTCCATCACTGCCTGTAGTTTGGCAGGATCCATAGCCAATCCCTGGGCCGAGATGATGTAGCCCAGGAAAGGTAAAGACTCCTGCTCAAACATACACTTCTCCAATTTGGCATAGAGGAAGTTTGCCCGTAGGAGGTCGAAGACTTTGCAAACATCTCTCCGGTGGGAGTCAATATCTGGAGAGTAGATAAGAATATCATCCAGATAGACTACGACCGAGGTGGAAAGCATATCCCGGAAGATATCGTTCACAAAGTCTTGGAAAACGGCTGGGGCATTACAGAGCCCGAAGGGCATGACCAGATATTCATAGTGCCCATCCCTGGTGTTAAAGGCCGTCTTCCATTCGTCCCCCTCACGGATGCGAATCAGGTTGTAAGCACCCCGCAAATCTAATTTAGTAAATACCCTTGCTCCCCGAAGTCTATCGAATAACTCAGATATCAAGGGCAAAGGATACTTATTCTTAACGGTGATGGCGTTAAGACCCCTGTAGTCTATGCATGGGCGCAATTCCCCATTCTTCTTCTGCACGAAGAAGAACCCTGCCCCAGCAGGTGACACTGACTTCCTAATGAATCCTCTTGCCAGATTTTCCTGGATGTACTGTGACATTGCCTCCGTCTCCGGGAGAGAGATAGCGGATAAACTCGACCCCGGGGAGGCTCAGCACCAGGCAAGAGATCAATAGGACAGTCATAGGGGCGATGAGGCGGAAGGACCTCCGCCGCCTTTTTGGAGAACACGTCTGCATAAGACCAATACTGCTTGGGGAGAGAGGATAGATCTGCGGGTACCTCAGTAGTAGCAACCTGAACGCACTCCCTCTGACACCTACCCCCACAAGATTCAACCCAACCCAGAATTCTGCCTGAGGACCACTCGATATGAGGAGAGTGGTACCGTAGCCAAGGTATTCCCAACAGGACCTCATCAATTCCTTCCGGAATGACGAGCAGAGAAATTATCTCCTGATGAGATGGCGACATGGACAGAGTAAAAGGGATGGTCTGGTGTGTTATCTGTGAGGGCAATGTCGACCCATTCACCACTCGCACCGTTACTGGTTGAGCAAGCATAACCAGGGGTATTGCGTGACGTTGGGCAAAGGCAGAAGACATAAAATTGCCCTCCGCCCCAGAATCCACGCAGAGCTCTACCGAGTGGGAGAATGAGCCAATAGTAATTGTCCCCTTAAAGGACAACTTAGAGGCAAACGTCGCCGTGTCTAGTGTACCTCCACCTACTACCACTAGACGCTGACGTTTCCTCGACCGCTGAGGACATCTGGTGGCTAGATGTCCTGACTGCTGGCAAACATGACAGACCCTGAGCGCACAAGCGGTCCGGGACTTAGATCCTGCTTGTGACACTTCTCTGGCCTCATGTGACTCAGGAACCAGGACCGGAAATTCCAGAGGTTTGGCGAAAGTAGGAGCCAGCCGAAACCTCTGCCTACACTGGGCTCGCTCTAACCTCCGCTCGTTAAAACGGAGGTCAATTCGAGTGGAGACAGTTATTAACTCCTCCAGTGTGGCAGGAATCTCCCTAGTGGCCAGAGCGTCCTTTACGTGGTCAGCCAAGCCCCTCCAAAATATGGGGATAAGAGCATTATCCGACCAATCCAGCTCAGATGCTAAGGTGCAGAATTGGACGGCAAAATGACTGACCAAGGACTCACCCTGAGTTAATGCCAGCAATTGGAGCGCAGTATCATGGGTGACTTGAGGTCCTAAAAAGACCTGTTTCAGAGCGCTCAGAAACAGCGGAGCACTCTGCACCACATGATCGCCACGCTCCCACAGCGGCGTAGCCCATTCCAACGCCCTGTCCGACAATAGAGACAGAATAAATCCCACCTTAGCCCGCTCTGTGGGAAAACGTGTAGCCAGGAGCTCGAGGTGAATAGAGCACTGACTCACAAATCCCCTACAAAACTTGCTATCACCAGAAAATTTTTCTGGCAGCGGGAGGCGAGATAATGTCGGAACAGGGGTGGCAATGGACATAGTAGCTGCAGCCACGCTGGCAGCCTGTACAGCTACTGCAGTAACATCCACAGCTGAGGTCGCGCTCTCGAGAGCCGCCAACCTACCCTCCAGCTGCTGGATATGCCGCAGAGATTGCTGTTTGTCTGTCATCACTAGCCAGACCCTGGCGCTAGTGTAATGTTAGGACTGGCGGAACGCACCAAGAGAGATGATATAGATGCGTTCGCAGTCCGGGGTCCACCGTGCAGGTGAAACCTGCTGCTAGGAAATGACAGACAATATGGCGGTATTCAAAAGTATACACGCGTGGGTTAAACCTCACCCAGCGTGAAGAAAGCGATCCTGTTGTGTCACAGGACCGCGGTACCGCACATAGAGCGCGAGCAAGTGGTCAGCGAACTAAACCCCAACAGGGATTGTAGTCCGATTAGACCCTTGCTGGCACTACACCGCTACTGGGTGTGAAAGGAATTATATAATTAAGGCACCGAAGTGCGAACTGTGCCGTGCTGGCAGGCACCACTAAGCACCCAGACGTGGGTCAGGAAGCGCACACTGGCGCGTGGCACCGCACTGGCGGTCACAGCAGTAGACGCTGACACGTGTGTGACACGTTGAGTGATAAGTCGGGCGCTAGATAGCAGCCATACTCCATACGCGAACAATCATACAATAGGGTAGGGGTATTTAAAGAACGACTTGCACTCACAACAAACACACGTATTAAATAGTACACTAGCGCATGGCCGTGCGGTCATGCGCAGTTTATATAGTTGCAGGACAGGAAGCGGCCACAGAAACTTTGCCCTTCCAAGACCTGCCAAGAGGACCAATAGAATGCGCTGCAGAGTCTGAGCACATGACCCTCGATCTCCAACGGGAGATCTTGCCCTGGGCATGCTCAGTGTGCGCAGACAAGGACTTAGTCCCAGAGAAGTCCACTCGCTGCTGACCAGTATAGGCTTTACAGGCAGAAGCTGGAGAAGCAGCAGTAACTCTTCTCACAGAGTCAGACTGAGCGAGACGCTGGGATCGACGTCCCTGCTGAGCAGGCTCCACTGCGGCTGGAGGAGAATGGGAGACCGCAGCGGAGACGGATCGAGATTCCCCCTGTGCAGCAGAGGAAACTCGACTCCTAACATGTGGTACATTCAAATGCAACCTATGTTAAAAATAAGCCTGTTTTCTCCCTAAAATGATCGCAATACCCATAATGCTAAATCTTTCATCAACTACAATGCAAGTCCCATAGTTTACTTTATAGAGTGTAAATTAAGTTGTTTGCATTATGGCTATATCGCAGGTAAACTTAAAAGTAAATATGAAAACCTAAAGAGATGAACTAGAATATAAGTTAGTATGCATGCAACAGCTACTGCAGTAACATCCACAGCTGAGGTCGCGCTCTCGAGAGCCGCCAACCTACCCTCCAGCTGCTGGATATGCCGCAGAGATTGCTGTTTGTCTGTCATCACTAGCCAGACCCTGGCGCTAGTGTAATGTTAGGACTGGCGGAACGCACCAAGAGAGATGATATAGATGCGTTCGCAGTCCGGGGTCCACCGTGCAGGTGAAACCTGCTGCTAGGAAATGACAGACAATATGGCGGTATTCAAAAGTATACACGCGTGGGTTAAACCTCACCCAGCGTGAAGAAAGCGATCCTGTTGTGTCACAGGACCGCGGTACCGCACATAGAGCGCGAGCAAGTGGTCAGCGAACTAAACCCCAACAGGGATTGTAGTCCGATTAGACCCTTGCTGGCACTACACCGCTACTGGGTGTGAAAGGAATTATATAATTAAGGCACCGAAGTGCGAACTGTGCCGTGCTGGCAGGCACCACTAAGCACCCAGACGTGGGTCAGGAAGCGCACACTGGCGCGTGGCACCGCACTGGCGGTCACAGCAGTAGACGCTGACACGTGTGTGACACGTTGAGTGATAAGTCGGGCGCTAGATAGCAGCCATACTCCATACGCGAACAATCATACAATAGGGTAGGGGTATTTAAAGAACGACTTGCACTCACAACAAACACACGTATTAAATAGTACACTAGCGCATGGCCGTGCGGTCATGCGCAGTTTATATAGTTGCAGGACAGGAAGCGGCCACAGAAACTTTGCCCTTCCAAGACCTGCCAAGAGGACCAATAGAATGCGCTGCAGAGTCTGAGCACATGACCCTCGATCTCCAACGGGAGATCTTGCCCTGGGCATGCTCAGTGTGTGCAGACAAGGACTTAGTCCCAGAGAAGTCCACTCGCTGCTGACCAGTATAGGCTTTACAGGCAGAAGCTGGAGAAGCAGCAGTAACTCTTCTCACAGAGTCAGACTGAGCGAGACGCTGGGATCGACGTCCCTGCTGAGCAGGCTCCACTGCGGCTGGAGGAGAATGGGAGACCGCAGCGGAGACGGATCGAGATTCCCCCTGTGCAGCAGAGGAAACTCGACTCCTAACATGTGGTACATTCAAATGCAACCTATGTTAAAAATAAGCCTGTTTTCTCCCTAAAATGATCGCAATACCCATAATGCTAAATCTTTCATCAACTACAATGCAAGTCCCATAGTTTACTTTATAGAGTGTAAATTAAGTTGTTTGCATTATGGCTATATCGCAGGTAAACTTAAAAGTAAATATGAAAACCTAAAGAGATGAACTAGAATATAAGTTAGTATGCATGCATCGTGTAGGTACATGTTCACACTGCCCACTAAACAGACAAAACCTAAGATAAAAACAAAATGATCAAATATCCTGCAGTAAACAAGTATGAATAATGCATGCAAATAACATAGAGTACTTAGCCACCATCATTTTGATTTAAAGAAAATTAAATGTCAATTAAACGCATTAAGATGACCCTATTCGGGAGTCGGAGATGCAAAAATGTTCTTTGAAACTGTTCTGTAAGACACAGTAAATGGCACGTATGGGTGTTCCATATTGGAGGAGCTAGATTACTTGTGCCAGCTGAATTGGCTTCAGGTAGCACTTTATGCCATTAGTAGAGACCAGGATGCAGACCCTTGCAAAATACAAGAAAAAATGTAGAAAAAAGCATCACTGCATCACATGCACACCATCCAAATAATAACAAATATATAGAAAAAAATATATAGTTTATTAATACATCTAAAACACACCAACAATATAAAACATACTTAAAAAACACCAAAAACAATACATCACAGGTTGAATAGCCATACAAAAAATAAGGTAAGCACCAATACCTGACCTAACTGGCTCATATATACTATCCCATGTGGCTGTAACATAGTCAGCCAGCCACTAATACGGATCCAGTGAAGGAAACAGGGCAAAATAAGTATATCCCCACAGATAAATGGCCATAGCTAGATTGGTGACCAAAGTCCTAGTAGTAAACAGGACATAAGGTAAAAGTAATCACCCATAAAACGGCACAAGAAAAGCTTGTAGCAAAATTCAAGTGAGCATACAACCTTGCAAAATACAAAGCTAGAGAAGAAAAAATAAAGAAGGCTAAGAAGAAAGTAAATATGCTGCCACCTGCAATACCATTCCCTTTGTGGCCATTGCCTTGTTGTTCGTTTCCAAGGTTACTTGTCACTTTCATATGCACCATAGGTGGTGAAACTGATTTACAGCTGCTCATAGTTATTAACTGGACTAATTGAGATTGCTGAAGTTCAATTGACTTGTGCTTATACTGTGATGCTTTAATGTTCCCGCCTATCAAAAAAATTATATGAACTGGATATTACCAACAATGACATACTTGAGGAATAAAGTAAATGTCTTTCACATTTGCTGATACTTGAGGAATACATAGAGTTTCAAAATTCTAGGTAAAGTAATTTACTAAAAGGCCCCCGATATGCATTCTAGGGTTAAGTAGTGTATGCTGATACTGTATGTAGCCGGTATGATCACTAGGGTGCATGGTTTATACCATTGCATCTCCAAATTATTCTTCTAGGGACCCACCAACTAAAATTCATACTCACAGTCTTCCTATCATTCAATATCCATGACAAGAGGGACATGTAGATTTATAATACTGTTGTCTATAGCACTCCAAGTATTAGCCACAGTGTTCATAGCCAGAGTCCCAGTCAGAATGACATCTACTTTCACCACAGTCCATTAAGAGAATGTTTTTTAATAAAGGAATCTGTGAGAAATCACTTCTTAAATAAAAGGCTCAGATAGGTAAGATTGTCCTACTGAATCCAAGATAAGTAGAAGGTATGTCTCATTTAACAAAAAAATGAATATTACCTCCGCAGTGATAAGCAATGTTGGCGAACAGTCAGGGAGGCAACTACGCACCCAGGCCCTGGAGGCTTTGGAGACCCAAAGGTCTTTTTGCGCTATATGGAAAGATTAATACTATTAAAGACCTGTGTTAGTTGCAGATATTTCATTGGGGCCCATAAGCTTCAAATTATTCCACTGCCAACAGTCACTAATTTGCTGTTATTTTCCTCAATTTTAGGGAACAATCCTGGAAAATTCGGCATATCCTGTTACAAAATGGGTCAGATTTATATAAAACCTGTCCAAATTACAGGTAAAGTAGATTGTTTGGGGTATTCTCAGGTCAGTTATGGGCAGGTGGAGAAATTGTGTATACATTTTTTTTACTAACTGTAATGTTGGTAAGTATGTGATAACAACCTGTAGACAATTTGACATAATACACATTACATAGCAATGTAGAATACATGTTACCAAAGAGCAAGTATGAGTTATATACTGTATATCTATAATATGAATATATTTCTATCTTATATTCATATAACCAAAACCAAACAAGTGAAAAAAAACCTGTAATTATTGATACGGCATCTAGTGATGAGCTTGGGTTTTCCAGAGCACGCTCGGGTGATCTCCGAGTATTTGTTAGTGCTCGGAGATTTAGTTTTTGTTGCATGATTTACAGCTGCTAGCCAGCCGGAGTACATGTGGGGGTTGCTGGTTGCTAGGGAATCCCCACATGTAATCAAGCTGTCTATCAGCTGTAAATCATTCAGCTGAGGCAACTAAAATACTAAATCTGCGAGCACTTACAAATACTCGGAGATCACCCGAGCATGCTCGGGAAACCCGAGCAACGAGTACACTCGCTCATCACTAATGGCATCCTATGCAATAGACATTGTTTTACTTAAGAAAGGCATGTATGTTGTTGAAATGATATTGTATTTACAACATGTATACAGAACGATTTATTAGAATGACAATTAGAGTACGCTTTTCCTCGTATCTATTGCTTTTTACTTACAGTATATACTAGTTATTGAAAGAAACCATCATATAAAATACTTTCATTACCGTTTTCCAGTCTTTTATTTATAAGCCAACAAAGGGTTTGCATTTGGTAATTTTCGTCTATGTATGTAATTGTGTTTGCTCCCTACAGCCCCACAGGGTAGAGTATCACTTTTACTAGGTTGTATGTTGAAAGAAGTAATAATTATAGCACATTAAAAGCTATCATAAATTCATTCTCATGAGTACATTTATGTCAGCCAACAGGTGGCAAAGACTTTATGACCTGTCCAGGTTTTAAGTGTCTCCCTGCTTCGCACTAATCCTTTTCTGATAGATTGGTTGCTGAAATCTCCTTGAAAAGCTATTTGCTGAAAATAGAGGTTCAGTTAAAATAAATGTACCTGTTTTGAAGGTCATGCTCTGTACTCAAAGGCTAGATAAACAACGGGCTGTAAATAATGTAAATCTCATTTTGACTTCCTTGGCTTCAGTGGCATATCCAATAAAGACAGGGAAAAATAATATTTTATTATTATTATTGCCTAGATTTTTTTAGCATGAGTTTTTTTTACTGTTCTGTTCTGACATTATGATATGGACCTCGAACAGTGTTGGGAAGAAAGAAGAACATGCAGCAGCCAGATAAGACTCTTGGTTAAAGGTCGTACTGGGATCTGTATATCACTATGATTTTTTATTGGGGATAATACAGTATATACATTATTTATATGAGTAATAAAACTATTTTATGGGTAGTGTATTACACAGTTGATCTGACATTATATAATCCATTTACATGAGCATTATTTATCTGGTACAGCATGCATTATTTATCTGGACACTGGCATATTTTTAGCTGATCATTGCAAGCAGATTTTCTCTAAGTGCTTGGTAAGTTAATCATGGGGTTGTTACACTGTTACATTTCCTATTTATGGAACAGTATTATACCTGCTGTGAGTTTGGTTTGGTTACAAATAGTTTTAAAAGCATTAGGGTAGGCCAAAGTCTCAAAAAGCAGCCATACGACCCATCATTAAAGATGTTTATTGGGTTCACATCAACGTAAGGTATATTTACATTGTTTTACCAATTTCTTTTTTTTTTATTTGATCTATCGGTGTGTCCAATTATTTTTGGAGAATCGAAAAAAAGAGAGAGAAGACTACACAAAATATGTGCACACTTCAATGTAAAAGATATGAATCAATTTTAGTATGTTAGTACTGACACAGCAAACAAGTGGGTATAAAACAATTAAAATGACATAGCGATAGGATCCCAGACCTAGATGTCGAAAGAATTCAGTTGTGAAGCGTAAGGTATTAAAAGAGCAATATATAACATGTGTTTAGGGCTGCACATTCTCCTGACAAAGCTGCGGTTCGCGTGGCGATACGCATGGGGTTGGCTCCCAGACCGATCAGATGGCCCGTGCAACTACTGGCAACAATGATTCTTAGGCACATTCTTTTAGGCTATTTGTACCTCTTCCCACAGGTATATCCCTTTGGCTATGGCAATTAAACTGTCTGCATATTTCAAGCATTTGAATTGGGCTGTTTCTCCTCTTTTGGCATCAGCCCCCCTTAGAGATCTTTTTTCCTTGAGGTACTATATATATTCTTTCTCTGTACCAGGTGCCTTACTGATGATTTGTGCAGCCCTAAACACCTAGTTTTAGCTGGTTTTCAGTATTAGAAATAATCTTTTATTCCTTGCTTATGCCGCCATTTCGTGTGTTGTGATTATTATATTGTCTGATATACATTTATTGTTATACATTGTTATGTATTGCTATTTCATATCTTACTCTTCACAACTAAATCCTTTTGACATCTGGGTCTGGGATCCCATCGCTATGTCATTTTCATTGTTTTTATGCCCACTCGTTTGCTATGTCAGTACTAACATAGTAAAATTGATTCATATCTTTTACATTGGAGTGTGCACATATTTTGGGTAGTCTTCATTCTCACTTTGTTTTGGTTCTTGACTCATTACTACTACCCATGTGGCACCTCCTGTTTTTATTACTCATACTTTATTTGTGGCGCGCCTTTACTTTATAAATACCAATTGTTTTTGGAAGTCATAAAAGTTGCACAATGGTTAGACTAACTTTATGTTTCAATCAAAAAATCACTTAATAAGTCATTGATTGGGAAAATTTCGGAAAGTTCAGCCTTTAACACAGAACCTTGCACAGAGATGGTCCAGTAACTCGAGAGTACTCGGTTATGATCAAACAATCTCAATTAACCTTGGATGTGGTTAAAACTTTAGCAGTTACAGTCAATTGCACTTGACGATTACAGACTTTTCTGCACCTGGAGGTTGCAGTCTTAGGCACTCAGCTTGGTGGTTATTGGAAACCCACTGGACCTCTACAGCTTTTGGAAATCAACTAATGGGATGTCAGGGCTTTAATCCCTCTTAATTTGATCCAGCCCAAATAATGTGTAATTGGACTCGTTCTTCAGATGGGACTGCTGTTCCACTGGGAATTGCAGAGTTAGGCTTCTTTCACACTTCCGAAGTTCGAGGTGCGTCATAATGCAGTGAAGTGACGTATCGATGGATGTTGTGAAAATAGTGCAAAACATGTGTAACGCATCCAGTGTTATGACGGATGTGTCGAATGAGTTCCAACCTGAATTTTAAGGTATAAAATTCTGGAAAGAGAAAGAGAGAGAGAGAGGGACAGAGAATATTTTTTTGTTCTCCCGGACTAGAAAATCCTTCCGGGCATGGTCAGAATGAAAAAACGGGATACATCGCTGGATTCCTGTGTTTGACGGAGAGCGACAGATCCTGAGTCCATAGGCTTCCATTATAGCCAACGACGGACAGCGCAGGATCCGTCGCTGAGTGATTTTCCAAGGTGCAGAAAAAACGTTCCTCTGAACGTTTTCTCCGCACAACAGACCGCTACTTTCTGACAGATCCAGTGCACGACGGATTAAACGGATGGCCATTCATCTCAATCCGTCGCTAATTCAAGTCTATGGGAAAAAACAGGATCCTGCAGAAAAATTTGCAGGATCCTGTTTTTTCAAAACTCGACAGATTTCGACGGGAAGAAAAAGATGGAAGTGTGAAAGAGACCTTAGGCGACTTGATCAACCAATTAGAGAGCTTTGCATCCATCCAATCATAGTGTTACTCATTCTATGTGAATCTACTTTTTGATGGTCGTAGTGCTCTTGTAAGTGGTATATTACTTACTCCGGTTCACATTTCTGTTAATTATTATTACATTTAATTGATTTTGCTTGCTTTCTGAACTTGCTACTGTATTAACTAATTCTGTGCTATACATTCTTTAGATTGTAAAAATAACTGGTTTGAACTCCTGACCAGTATCTGAGTATGATGAAGAAGGACGAAGTCACTTGAAACGCATTGGTTGTATTTTTGCCCCAGCAAGGCTCCATAAGCCAGTCATGACGTCACACACTGCAAAGCACTGTCGGACATTTTTTTGTGCATCCAGGGACGCCACCGGCCAGGGCGCCTCTGGCTCTGCACAATTCTGCTTGTTCCCACCATTCAGATACCAGAGTATCCTGTACTGCAGCACCTACGTTCTACCTACTAGATCGGGACGGCGTTCCATGATCAAGAAGTAAGCGTTTCATAATTTACCATATGAGATTGCTACTAACAGCATTGCGCATTACTATTATTAACTCATTGATTTACTGATCTCTCTCTTTATTGAGGTTTATGGTTGGCAGCCAGTGCGGCACTAACAATTGCTTTTAGCGCGATACCTTTTTTCCTATAATTTCTAACCCAGTGACAGAGGTGGCACAACATCTGTTTGCTATCAGCAGCTTCATTGCCACTTTACTTAGCACAGTGTGTTTTAATCATAATCAGCATCTGAGCATATTCTAACATGATCTGTAGACTTTACACGTGGTTTCTATAGTGTAACTCTTTTGGTTCTGACCTGGCTATTACACTGTGTGCAGAATTATTAGGCAAGTTGTATTTTGATCACATGATACTTTTTCTACATATTGTTCTACTTCAAGCTGTTCAGGCTTGAGAGCCAACTACCAATTAAAAAAAAAGGTGATGTGCATCTCTGTAATGAGGAGTGATGTTGTCTAATGACATCAAAACCCTATATAAGGTGTGCTTAATTATTAGGCAACTTCCTTTCCTTTGGCAAAATGGGTCAGAAGAGAGATTTGACAGGCTCTGAAAAGTCCAAAATTGTGAGATGTCTTGCAGAGGGATGCAGTAGTCTTGAAATTGCCAAACTTTTGAAGCATGATCACGGAACAATCAAGCGTTTCATGGCAAATAGCCAACAAAGTCGCAAAAAGTGTGTTGGGCAAAAAAGGCCAAAATAACTGCCCATGAATTGAGGAAAATCAAGCAAGAAGCTGCAAGATGCCATTTGCCACCAGTTTTGCCATATTTCAGAGCTGCAATGTTACTGGAGTAACAAAAAGCACAAGGTGTGCAATACTCAGGGACATGGCCAAGGTAAGGAAGGCTGAAAAATGATCACCTTTGAACAAGAAGCTTAAGAAAAAACGTCAAGACTGGGCCAAGAAATATCTTTGTCTTTTCAAAGGTTTTATGGACTCATGAAATGAGAGTGACTCTTGATGGGCCAGATGGATGGGCCAGAGGCTGGATCAGTAAAGGGCAGAGAGATCTACTTAGACACCAGCAAGGTTGAGGTGGGGTACTGGTATAGGCTGCAGCAAAGATAAACTTGTGGGACCTTTTTGGGTTGAGGATGGAGTGAGGCTCAACTCTCAGACCTACTGCCAGTTTCTGGAAGACAACTTCTTCAAGCAGTGGTACAGGAAGAAGTCAGTATCGTTCAAGAAAAACATGATTTTCATGCGGGACAATGCTCCATCACATGCCTCCAACAACTCCACAGCGTGGCTGGCCAGTAAAGGTCTCAAAGAAGAAAAAATAATGACATGGCCCCCTTGTTCACCTGATCTGAACCCCATAGAGAACCATGGTGCCTCATAAAATGTGAGATCTACAGGGAGGGAAAACAGTACACCTCTCGGAACAGTGTCTGGGAGGCTTTGGTTCAAACGCTGACAGCAGCATTTAACCGGCGCTTCCAGCCATCCGGCCGGAAATGAGCGCATTGCTGACCCCGTCAAATGATCGGGGGTCAGCAATGCATCAGAATGGTAACCATAGAGGTCCTTGAGACCTCTATTGTTACTGATATCGGCTAGTTGTGAGTGCCACCCTGTGGTCGGCGCTCATAGCAAGCCTGTTATTAAGCTACATAGCAGCTATATGATGATCGCTGCTATGTACCAGAGGCGATCGAGTTGTGCCAGCTTCTAGCCTCCCATGGAGGCTATTGAAGCATGGCAAATGTAAAAAAAAAGTTAAAAATGAAAAAATAAAAAAGTTTAAATCACCCCCCTTTTGCCCCATTCAAAATAAATCAATAAAAAATATCAAATCTACACATATTTGGTATCGATGCATTCAGAATCGCCCGATCTATCAATAAAAAAAGATTAACCTGATCGCTAAACGGCGTAGCGATATCTAAATTTAAAACGCCAGAATTACGTTTTTTCTGGTCGCCGCAACATCGGGTGACCAAAAGAACGTATCTGCACCAAACTAGTATAATTAAAAATGTCAGCTCGGCACGCAAAAAATAGGCTCTCAACTGACCCCAGATCATGAAAAATGGAGACGCTACGGGTATCGGAAAATTGGGCAAATTTTTTTTTTTTAACAAAGTTTGGAATTTTTTTTTTCACCACTTAGATAAAAGAGAACCTAGACATGTTTGGTGTCTATGAACTCGTAATGACCTGGAGAATCATAATATCATGTCAGTTTTAGCATTTAGTGAATCTAGTAAAAAAGCTAAAAAAAAACCAAGTGTGGGATTGCCCTTTTTTTGCAATTTCACCGCATTTGGAATTGTTTTCCCGTTTTCTAGTACACGACATGCTAAAACCAATGATGTCTTTCAAAAGTACAACTTGTTTCACAAAAAATAAGCCCTCACATGGCCATATTGACGGAAAAATAAAAAAGTTATGGCTCTGGGAAGGAAGGGAGCAAAAAACGAACATGAAAAAACGGAAAATCCCAAGGTCATGAAGGGGGTTAAAGCAGTCAATAAACATGCTGGATTTGGAGAAACCACTTGTTATATTAGCATGTTGAGATATTTCATTTGAGTTTGATTGGTTTATTTCAAGCTGTGAAATGGTTGTAAATTTTGTTAATATACCTCATTTCTGAATATCTTGCTTCATATAAGGTCTTGTATAGTAACCATAGAGTGCCTACAGATCTGGGCTCATTCCTTATGCTTTCATACAAAAAAACTGTTTAGACTTCACTTGAATAGTAAATAGTAAGAAGCAAGCTGAATAAATGTGTTCTAAAAATACATACAAAGATTGTAGAAAAAGTATAGCAATGAGAGTACTTAGAATTATTAGGGCTTTTCTGCTCCCTAGAAGACTCCTTGCTGTGTCAAATGATGCAAGTAATGTATTCTTGTTTCAGATTTGTTTTGTCTGCTCTGTCATTATTTAACACACCATTAGGTTTATGTCTTTGGAAGATTTCAGATGCCAATATCTGAATATATAATAGTGTCTCAATGTAATATAGTTTCTGGAGGTTTTGAGTACAGCTTGTCTTTTTGTCCTATGATTATGCATAAAATAGTTTTCAGTTTCCTTAGCCTTAATACCTCAATTCATGCTTCCTTAATCCCTATCATTTCTTAATACAATTGTGTCAGCGGAGATGAACTGTTTAAAACCTTATGAGTCCCGCAGTCAGATTGATCTCGTTGCTTTGATGTCGTTAGGACAATCTGCCAGAGAATTAACCTGGAGCAGCAGTGAGGAGACAAAAATAGGACTATTAATTCCTAAGTTACTGTTCTTTCTAAAGATTTCAAAATGCCACCGTATATTGTTGAATATTCCAAAGGTCACTTTAATTCTGTCTTAATCTGAATCACCATTAGGATGCAATTTTAACATCTTCAGTTTTGAATAAAATATGGAAAAATGTTGTGCCTCATTTTTTGCTTCTTTAGGCCTAAATGACAGGGACACAATAGTACATTTTCACAGAAGACCACTTTTTTTTTACCTCAAGTAAAAATATTTCTAAGGCACAGGCCCCAATTCAGCAAGACCAACGTTTTTCATGTCGGTCTTGATGAGGGACTGAACACAATGTGAAGTTCTTGATTCATTAACAGGCTGTTCACATGGACATTCTTTTTTACAGACCAAATGTGCTCGAGAAAAAATTCTCAACATGCACTAATCTCTTCTGTATGTTGGATGATCTGTATGTTGGTCTAATTAATCAAATCTATGGGTGAGCAAAAACAAATTGGATCTCATACAGATTATCCATATGTCATGTGATATTTACTGAAACATGAACATTCATTAACATAAGAAACTGTACTTGGTCTTATAAGTTTTAATAACTGCTGATGTATAAAAAGTAGAAATGCAATGCAAATGAGAAGTTGTGTCTGTTTTTTCTGGATGAAAATAGATTTTTTTATATGTTCATGTGAATTTAACCATACAATGATAATAATAAAGATGTTTCGACAAACCAATTTTAAGGGTATTCCTAAAAGGGGCATGCCATCATGTAATGATAATAAGGGGGCTGACCTATGATCCTAACTAGAGATGGGCGAACCTGAACAATAAAGTTCGGCATCCATACTAAACACCTAGTGTTTGGGCACGGACCCAGAACATAGACTTCTCTAGGAAGTCTGTGTTATTGTTAGGGTTCGGCATCCTGAATATTGGGTTTTTCCCATTCTGTCAAGTGCAAGAAACACTGGCTGCTCTGATCGGTGGTAAGATTATTGCTGCCTGTAAGAGAGCTGTCACCGATTAGAGGCAGTGTTTGCCATACTGTCATGCAGATGACACCGGAGCAAACAACAAATGTTCAGGCCCCACATTCAACTGAATTGGGTCCAGGTTCGGGTACCATTCTAGTACCCAAACCAAACTTTTTTAAATATTCAGTCGAGCCCGCCAAACCTTAACATCCAGGGGTTCACCCATCACTAATCCTAACCATTCCTGAAAATGAAGAATGGCATATCCTTGTAATGTTAGCAATTATTGAGATATACATATACCTTTAAAGGTAAAATTACAGTTTTTTTTCCCCTATGCAACAGTGGTCTATTTTTCCATGGCCATGTTCACACGTTCAGTATTTGGTCAGCATTTTAAGCACATGTTTCTATTATACTTTTCCTCTCATTGCTCCACTCCTGATTTTAGCTTACAAATATTGATGTAAAATACTGACCAAATACTGAATATGATCTATATCTTAGACTCCTCACTTCTAAATTCAGCTGTCAATACATTTGCGGTATATTTTGAAAACATCTGATAGAAATGTCATAAAAAGGGGTTTGGTGAAGAACTTTTTTCTTTTCTCCATTGTCCATATTGTCCTGCTATATGTTTGTTTTTCCATCCCTTATCCACTTTATATTTATTTTCATGGAGATAATTATTCAGTAACGTTTTTATCTTTTCTCATGGTACCAGATTGCAACTTTTGCATCTGTTTAATATGTTCACTCGAGAATACTGGCTTGGAGATGACTGAACATTGTTGAAAAGAGAAAGATTTGTGATTGCGGTGATGGGCTGATATTCTGCTTTTCAATTATACTGTCTGTGTTCAGTAGGTTAAACTTTTCTAATTTTAAGTCGTTGATAGTTCAAGTGTAAACACTTGTTGGAAAATAAAGGAAAACGTGCAGGACTGAAATATCAGCTTTAGCCAAGTTGTTGTATATCCAAGATGGTACTTGCTGTACCCAATACAGTCCACTTGCCTCAAAAAAATCCAAAGAAGGAAAGATTACAGCACTCTAGAAAATGTAATAGCTTATTAAAAATCTTCCTCATTCACCAAATACAATTAAAAAACAGGTGCTGACTTCACACGAGCTTAAGAAAGATTCATACAGATTTGAAAAGTCACTGCGTTTTAATTGTATTTGATAAAAAATAACACTTTTTATAAGTTACTGTGTTTTCCACTTGGAATTTGCTCACTCTTTAGGGTCTTTTCAAATGTTTGTGTTTCTTACACACGAGAAAAATTAAGATTATTTTGATCAGACTTTGATCAGAGCGTGGTCTGAGTGTCATTAGTTTTTCTCATACGTAGAAAAATTAAAAGAAAACTTTCTCCACCTTTTCCGTCCAAACAGTTAGTTAACCCCTTCATGACCCAGCCTATTTTGACCTTAAAGACCTTGCCGTTTTTTGCAATTCTGACCAGTGTCCCTTATGAGGTAATAACTCAGGAACGCTTCAACGGATGCTAGCGGTTCTGAGATTGTTTTTTTGTGACATATTGGGCTTCATGTTAGTGGTAAATTTAGGTCAATAAATTCTGCGTTTATTTGTGATAAAAACGGAAATTTGGCGAAAATTTTGAAAATTTCGCAATTTTCACATTTTGAATTTTTATTCTGTTAAACCAGAGAGATATGTGACACAAAATAGTTAATAAATAACATTTCCCACATGTTTACTTTACATCAGCACAATTTTGGAAACAAAATTTTTTTTTGTTAGGAAGTTATAAGGGTTAAAATTTGACCAGCGATTTGTCATTTTTACAACGAAATTTACAAAACCATTTTTTTAGGGACCACCTCACATTTGAAGTCAGTTTGAGGGGTCTATATGGCTGAAAATACCCAAAAGTGACACCATTCTAAAAACTGCACCCCTCAAGGTACTCAAAACCACATTCAAGAAGTTTATTAACCCTTCAGGTGCTTCACAGCAGCAGAAGCAACATGGAAGGAAAAAATGAACATTTAACTTTTTAGTCACAAAAATTATCTTTTAGCAACAATATTTTTATTTTCCCAATGGTAAAAGGAGAAACTGAACCACGAAAGTTGTTGTCCAATTTGTCCTGAGTACGCTGATACCTCATATGTGGGGGTAAACCACTGTTTGGGCGCACGGCAGGGCTTGGAAGGGAAGGAGCGCCATTTGACTTTTTGAATCAAAAATTGGCTCCACTCTTTAGCGGACACCATGTCACGTTTGGAGAGCACCCGTGTGCCTAAAAATTGGAGCTCCACCACAAGTGACCCCATTTTGGAAACTAGACGCCCCAAGGAACTTATCTAGATGCATAGTGAGCACTTTGAACCCCCAGGTGCTTCACAAATTGATCCGTAAAAATGAAAAAGTACTTTTTTTTCACAAAAAAATTCTTTTAGCCTCAATTTTTTCATTTTCACATGGGCAACAGGATAAAATGGATCCTAAAATGTGTTGGGCAATTTCTCCTGAGTACACCAATACCTCACATGTAGGGGTAAACCACTGTTTGGGCACATGGTAAGGCTCGGAAGGGAAGGAGCGCCATTTGACTTTTTGAATGAAAAATTATTTCCATCGTTAGCGGACACCATGTCGCGTTTGGATAGCTCCTGTGTGCCTAAACATTGGCGCTCCCCCACAAGTGACCCCATTTTGGAAACTAGACCCCCCAAGGAACTTATTTAGATGCCTAGTGAGCACTTTAAACCCTCAGGTGCTTCACAAATTGATCTGTAAAAATGAAAAAGTACTTTTTTTCACAAAAAAATTCTTTTGGCCTCAATTTTTTCAATTTCACATGGGCAGTAGGATAAAATGGATCATAAAATTTGTTGGGCAATTTCTCCTGAGTACGCCGATACCTTATATGTGGGGGTAAACCACTGTTTGGGCACTCGGCAGGGCTCGGAAGGGAAGGCGTGCCATTTGACTTTTTGAATGGAAAATTAGCTCCAATTGTTAGCGGACACCATGTCGCGTTTGGAGAGCCCCTGTGTGCCTAAACATTGGAGCTCCCCCACAAGTGACCCCATTTTGGAAACTAGACCCCCCAAGGAACTTATCTAGATGCATATTGAGCACTTTAAACCCCCAGGTGCTTCACAGAAGTTTATAACGCAGAGCCATGAAAATAAAAAATAATTTTTCTTTCCTCAAAAATGATGTTTTAGCCTGGAATTTCCTATTTTGCCAAGGATAATAGGAGAAATTGGACCCCAAATATTGTTGTCCAGTTTGTCCTGAGTACGCTGATACCCCATATGTGGGGGTAAACCACTGTTTGGGCGCACGGCAGGGCTCGGAAGGGATGGCACGCCATTTGGCTTTTTAAATGGAAAATTAGCTCCAATCATTAGCGGACACCATGTCACGTTTGGAGAGCCCCTGTGTGCCTAAACATTGGAGATCCCCCAGAAATGATCCCATTTTGGAAACTAGACCCCCAAAGGAACTAATCTAGATGTGTGGTGAGGACTTTGAACCCCCAAGTGCTTCACAGAAGTTTATAACGCAGAGCCATGAAAATAAAAAAAAAAAATTATTTTCTCAAAAATGATCTTTTAGCCTGCAATTTTTTATTTTACAAAGGGTCACAGGAGAAATTTGACCCCAAAAGTTGTTGTCCAGTTTCTCCTGAGTACGCTGATACCCCATATGTGGGGGTAAACCACTGTTTGGGCACATGCCGGGGCTCGGAAGTGAAGTAGTGACATTTTGAAATGCAGACTTTGATGGAATGCTCTGTGGGCGTCACGTTGCGTTTGCAGAGCCCCTGATGTGGCTTAACAGTAGAAACCCCCACAAGTGACCCCATTTTGGAAACTAGACCCCGAAAGGAACTTATCTAGATGTGTGGTGAGCACTTTGAACCCCTAAGTGCTTCATAGAAGTTTATAACGCAGAGCCATGAAAATAAAATAAAAAAATTATTTTCTCAAAAATGATCTTTTAGCCTGCAATTTTTTATTTTCCCAAGGGTAACAGGAGAAATTTGACCCCAAAAGTTGTTGTCCAGTTTCTCCTGAGTACGCTGATACCCCATATGTGGGGGTAAATCACTGTTTGGGCACATGCCGGGGCTCGGAAGTGAAGTAGTGACGTTTTGAAATGCAGACTTTGATGGAATGCTCTGTGGGCGTCACGTTGCGTTTGCAGAGCCCTGATGTGGTTTAACAGTAGAAACCCCCCACAAGTGACCCCATTTTGGAAACTAGACCCCCAAAGGAACTTATCTAGATGTGTGGTGAGCACTTTGAACCCCCAAGTGCTTCATAGAAGTTTATAATGCAGAGCCGTGAAAATAATAAATACGTTTTCTTTCCTCAAAAATAATTATTTAGCCCAGAATTTTTTATTTTCCCAAGGGTTACAGGAGAAATTGGACCCCAAAAGTTGTTGTCCAGTTTCTCCTGAGTACGCTGATACCCCATATGTGGGGGTAAACCACTGTTTGGGCACATGCCGAGGCTCGGAAGTGAAGTAGTGACGTTTTGAAATGCAGAATTTGATGGAATGCTCTGTGGGCGTCACGTTGCGTTTGCAGAGCCCCTGATGTGGCTTAACAGTAGAAACCCCCCACAAGTGACCCCATTTTGGAAACTAGACCCCGAAAGGAACTTATCTAGATGTGTGGTGAGCACTTTGAACCCCCAAGTGCTTCATAGAAGTTTATAATGCAGAGCCGTGAAAATAATAAATACGTTTTCTTTCCTCAAAAATAATTATTTAGCCCAGAATTTTTTATTTTCCCAAGGGTAACAGGAGAAATTGGACCCCAATAGTTGTTGTCCAGTTTCTCCTGAGTATGCTGATACCCCATGTGTGGGGGTTAACCACTGTTTGGGCACACGTCGGGGCTCAGAAGGGAAGTAGTGACTTTTGAAATGCAGACTTTGATGGAATGGTCTGCGGGCGTCACATTGCATTTGCAGAGCCCCTGGTATGCCTAAACAGTTGAAACCCCCCACAAGTGACCACATTTTAGAAACTAGACCCCCCAAGGAACTTATCTAGATATGTGGTGAGCACTTTGAACCCCCAAGTGCTTCACAGACTTTTACAACGCAGAGCCGTGAAAATAAAAAATCATTTTTCTTTCCTCAAAAATGATGTTTTAGCAAGCATTTTTTTAGATTCACAAGGGTAACAGGAGAAATTGGACCCCAGTAATTGTTGAGCAGTTTATCCTGAGTACACTGATACCCCATATGTGGGGGTAAACCACTGTTTGGGCACACGTCAGGGCTCGGAAGTGAGGGAGCACCATTTGACTTTTTGAATACGAGATTGGCTGGAATCAATGGTGGCGCCATGTTGCGTTTGGAGACCCCTGATGTGCCTAAACAGTGGTAACCCCTCAATTCTACCTCCAACACTAACCCCAACACACCCCTAACCCTAATCCCAACTGTAGCCATAACCCTAATCACAACCCTAACCACAACCCTAATTCCAACCCTAACCCTAAGGCTATGTGCCCACGTTGCGGATTCGTGTGAGATATTTCCGCACCATTTTTCAAAAATCCACGGGTAAAAGGCACTGCGTTTTACCTGCGGATTTTCCACGGATTTCCAGTGTTTTTTGTGCGGATTTCACCTGCGGATTCCTATTGAGGAACAGGTGTAAAACGCCGCGGAATCCGCACAAAGAATTGACATGCTCCGGAAAATACAACGCAGCGTTTCCGCGCGGTATTTTCTGTACCATGGGCACAGCGGATTTGGTTTTTCATATGTTTACATGGTACTGTAAACCTGATGGAATACTGCTGCGAATCCGCAGCGGCCAATCCGCAGCCAAATCTGCACCGTGTGCACATAGCCTAATTCTAAAGCTATGTGCACACTGCGGAAAACGCTGCAGGTCCGCAGCAGTTTCCCATGAGTTTACAGTTCAATGTAGGCCTATGGGAAACAAAAATCGCTGTACACATGCTGCGGAAAAACTGCATGGAAACGCAGCGGTTTACATTCCGCAGCATGTCACTTCTTTGTGCGGATTCCGCAGCGGTTTTATAACTGCTCAAATAGAAAATCGCAATTGTAAAACCGCAGTGAAATGCGCAGAAAAAAACGCGGTAAATCCGCCATAAATCCGCAGCGGTTTAGCACTGCGGATTTATCAAATCCGCAGCGGAAAAATCCGCAGAGGACCAGAATACGTGTGCACATACCGAAACCCTAACCCTAGCCCTAACCCTACCCCTAACCCTAACCCTACCCCTAAGCCTACCCCTAGCCCTAACCCTAGCCCTAACCCTATCCCTAACCCTAACCCTAGCCCTAACCCTAGCCCTACCCCTACCCCTAACCCTAACCCTAGCCCTAACCCTATCCCTACCCCTAACCCTAACCCTACCCCTAACCCTAACCCTACCCCTAACCCTAACCCTACCCCTACCCCTAACCCTAACCCTATTCTAACATTAGTGGAAAAAAAAAATTTATTTATTTTTTTATTGTCCCTACCTATGGGGGTGACAAAGGGGGGGGTCATTTATTATTTTTTTTATTTTGATCACTGAGATATAATCTATCTCAGTGATCAAAATGCACTTTGGCAGATTCGGCGGGCGCAGTGTGCATGCGCGCGCCATTTTGGAAGATGGCGGCGCCCAGGGAGAAGACGGACGGGACCCCGGCAGGATCGGTAAGTATGATGGGGTGGGGGGGACCGTGCGGGGGGGAATCGGAGCACGGGGGGAATCGGAGCGCGGCAGGCGTGGAACGGAGCACGGGGGGCGTGGAACGGAGCACGGGGGGGGCTGGAACAGAGCACGGGGGGTGGAACGGAGCACGGGGGGGTGGATCGGAATGCAGGGGGGGTGATTGGAGCATGGGGGGGTGATTGGAGCACGGGGGGAGCGGACAAGAGCACGGGGGGAGCGGAGCACTTGATGGAGGGGAGCCGGAGCAGTGTACCGGCCAGATCGGGGGGCTGGGGGGGCGATACATTAGTATTTCCAGCCATGGCCGATGATATTGCAGCATCGGCCATGGCTGGATTGTAATATTTCACCCGTTATAATAGGTGAAATATTACAAATCGCTCTGATTGGCAGTTTCACTTTCAACAGCCAATCAGAGCGATCGTAGCCACGACGGGGTGAAGCCACCCCCCCGGGCTAAACTACCACTCCCCCTGTCCCTGCAGATTGGGTGAAATGGGAGTTAACCCTTTCACCGGATCTGCAGGGACGCGATCTTTCCATGACGCCACATAGGCGTCATGGGTCGGATTGGCACCGACTTTCATGACGCCTACGTGGCGTCATGGGTCGGGAAGGGGTTAAAATCGGACCGCACACAGATGTCATCTGTTTTTTTCAAGGATCCATAGACTTGCATTTCCAGTTTCGAGGCGATCCTGAGAGCAAAATTGTAAAGCACTGGGATGTGAAAATCAGACTTCATAATGAGCCCTTCGGCTGCGTTTATATGATCGTGTAAAAAATCATTAGCGTTTTATCCTGAAATCTATGGGAATGTTTGCTCATTTGTCATCCACGTGCAGTTCATATACAATCCGTTTTTTACAGTAGCAGATATTAATGATTTGCAAGACCATTCACAGTTTCCTATGTTACAGAACTGCAATGTATCTGTAAAAAAAGCGGATGCTGTACAGTGCATATGTGGCGCCGCTGAGGGTCCAATTGCCACAGATGTACTGCATTTCAGCCAGAGGTGTGGTACTCCGCTCTCGAGTAAGGAGGGGACACTACCCAGTACCCACACACTAGCATCCAACACTAGACCTCTCCAGGCCAGGGAGGGACTAGGTAGAAGGTGTGGGTGGAGAGAGTGTCAGTTGTGAGGAGATGTCATGGAAACAAGAGGGAGCAGTTAGTCAGTGAGCGGGGGAATTGGAGCTGGGGACTTGAGGAGTGAGGAGCTCATCCCAGCACCAGAGGACAGAGAGAGAGAGAACAAGGAAGATAGAGAGAAGTTCCAGAGAGTGAGAGGAAGAAGGGGTCCTAGGGGCATGAGTAGTGAGGAATCCACCCGTGGGGCCCTAATCCATGCTGACTGTAGTTGGGTGGAGGGACCAGGTCACAGTAGGGAACCGGCCCCAGACTAGTGGAGAAACTGAGGACTCAGCTAGCAAACCGGATGCTGAAGTAACTGCATGTGCTACAGTCACAGCCACACACATTCACTGCAAAGGCAGCCATATAGGATCAAGGGGACCAAGAGGATGTCGCCCAACAGGATCTGAGGTTGCTGGCTCGGGACACTGTGTGTGAAGGTGCAGGTCAGGAGATGAGGGAGCCCGCACAGTGAGATGGCCAGAGAAGGAACATAAGAAAGGGGTTCTGACAAGGTGTACCCCAAATTGCCTGAGAGCTGACTGGACCACAGACGCGCATGACACAGCACCCTGATGGGGATTGCATATAAGAACTGTGAGTAAAGTGTGGAAACTGCACCCTGCTGTGTCCTCTGAATTATTACTGCGTCACCTGCCCTGCACGACAACATTCACCATCATTGACTCTTTCACTTTAAATGTCCTGGGGCCTAGCTCCACCCGTGGAGAGCTGTAACATCTCTGCTGCATCACCAACTGCCCCAGTGGACCTGATCCACAGCATCGGCCATCTCCTTATTGCTGGGTGGTGTCACAAACTAATTTATTGGACACCCAGGGCCACGGACCGGGTCACTGCTGCTGTGACCACCCCCTTAAGAACCACGGCCCTGGCGGGTGCTCCACATATAATTATCTCATCTAACACGCAAAACAAACTAGTGCATGATGCTATTTTTTTAATCGCATATTCGGTCATTGAAAAACTTTGCCCAGCTGCCTCATTGTATAACATTGGTCTGCATGCTGTAGGTTTTTTTCACAGACTGCACTGAGAAAAAAACCCTTGTGTGAACCCATCCCTAATTACATAAAAGTAGAGATTGTAGAGATTATTGTACAGCCAAAGGTTTTAGAGAACTTCCATCCACATCATACTGATAGGGTAGTGGTTGTAAAGGGGACCTGATAAAAGTTATTGTATGATGCTCCATAAACATATAGTAAGACAGTTTTGCAGTTTATAAATTACCTTCATCCTCAGGCCATGTTCACACATTGCGGCTTTTACCGCGGATCCGCAGCGTTTTTGACGCTGCGGATCTGCAGCAGTTTCCCATGCGGTTTACAGTACCATGTAAACCTATGGAAAACCAAATCCGCTGTGCACCTGCTGTGGAAAAAAACGTGCGGAAAGGCATCAAAAAAGCACATGCGTTTTCTGCCAAAAGCTGCGGATTTAGTGCAGAAAAATTTGCAGGCAAATCTGCAACGTGTGCACATAGCCTTATAGTTGTATAGAGATCATTTCATGGACAAGCTGTAGAATTCTAAACCAACCCACATAAACTTTAATCTGAGATGATGACAGGTACAGTATCTCCTAATAATTTGCTGATGAGTCAACGTGAGACAAATACTCCAGATATCTTTCTGCAAGTGTCAAGTTTGCTGAAGACTACAGATATAGCATGTCTTAAATTACCGCATAAAAAAGATATCACGATGCAGAAAGTTATCACTTAGCAGAAAATAAAGCCACTATATCTGTATTGTTAAGTGTCAAGTTCTCAATTCTGCATTTCTTTATTATTTTAAGAAATGCTACATCTGTGGTTGCTTTACCATGCTTCTAAAATAGAGAGATTGAAATAGTAAGCAATTTAAAGTGGTTGTCCAAGATATTTAAAATGTTGCATATAGGCAGCAGGAGGACTAAAAATGAAATTATTCCTTAAGTTTCAGTTCTGAATCCCGCAGCTTTTCATCGCTATACTGTTTACATTTCCAGAAAAAAATCACGTCATCATACAGTGGTCTTGGACTGTATACCATTGAGTCCAATGATTGGTTGCAGATATCACGTGACATCTACAGGCAATGTCAACAGCAGCAGGGAGGCAGCATTATAGATACCTTTCACAACCCGTTTAACCCCCTTAATGGTCTTCAGGGAACAGGGTAACATTATGAAATGGCTCCATTTTAAACCTTATTGGGACCCCACAATTGCTAGTCTCAATTGGTACTGGAAGCCATGTAATGATGGTATGGTGGCCTGTTAGGCTCTGCCATAAGCAGGGTCTTTGAGATTGAGTCAGTGTAAGTGTACACTCACGCTGGCATTCATTCTCTCATGCAAGAAAACTGGGCCAATTATGCTAATGACACTGGGATCAAACTCTGTCACAGATTGATCGTAGTATCATCTTACTGTCATCCAATTCTGTCACATGAGAGAATTGCAGCACTAGAGCAGAGAAGATGGAAAACATAATTTCTCCGTACTCTCCATTGTCTCTGTGAGCATAATTGTGATGACTACTGAGTTCAGTCTAAAGTTTCACACGCACTCATTTGAATGGGTGCACATGGTGATTGTTTTCTCATGTCGAATGAAACATCGGATGGCACTTGGCCATGCTATAATCTCATGCAAACAATCCTTGAGACTTATAGTACTGATGCACTGTAATATGGGAAACTAGTGTTCAAAGTAAAACATATTCAAGTCCTATAATGGGACTAAGTAAAATGAAAGAAAAGGTTCAATAAAATGTTGAAAAATTTAAAACAGCACACAAGAAATCACAAAAAAACAACAAAAAAACTGTTTAGCCACTAAGAATGCAGCTTTTCTCTAAAAAAAATAACTAAGCTAAATTGTAGACATAATTAGCATTGCCGCAGCCAAAAAGGTGTGAAATATAAAAGTATAAGATTATTATCCCGTACGCTGGATACCATTAAAAAAAATAAAAAAACACTCCAAAACTGTAGATTTTTCATGATACAGATGCAAAAAAATAGAATACTAAGCAATCAAAAGTCTTATATAAAAAATGGTATCACTGAAAACAATAAGTCAACCCACGAAAAAATAAACACTCATATGGCTCAGCTGATAGAAAATTAAAAATGTAAAAAGTTGCAGCTCCCAAAAATGGCGATGTCAGAAGAAATTATATTTTGTAAAATATATTCTATGGTTTGTAAAAGTAGCAACGCATAAAAAACTTATATAAATGTGCATTCAATGTAATTATACTGACCCGATATAGAAAAGCTGTCTTATGATTTATACTGCACAGTGAATGGCATAATAAAATAAATAATTAAAAACAGTTCCTGAATTGCCGTTTTGGTAATTTTGAGTTCATGAAATCTGAATAAGGAGTAATCAAAAAATGTTATGTACCCAAAAATGATAACGATAAACTTCAACTCATCTAGCAAACAAAAAGCTCTCAAATAGCTCTGCCGATAAATTTTAAAAAAATGTAGCTCTCAGAATATGGTGCCAAAAGAACTCTTTTTAAATTCAGTTTTAGTGAGCTTTAGAGCAGGGGTCCCCAACTCCAGTCCTCAAGGCCCAACAACAGGTCATGTTTTCAGGATTTCCTTTGCATTGCACAGGTGATGCAATTATTACCTGGGCAAGACTAAGGAAATCCTGAAAACATGACATGTTGGTGGGCCTTGAGGACTGGAGTTGGGGACCCCTGCTTTAGAGTCCCTGCAGACAACAGTTTTAAGCTTACGATTGCTATCCATGTATTTCCATGGTACCAATGTTATTCTATTAGGTCATGTACATGTACATTTTTTTTCTTGGACCAAGCAGTAGGAGGAAAAAGTCACAACATGCTCCATTTGCCTTCGAGAATCGTATGGTACTCACCCGTTCATGTCAATGGGTTCATGGGAAAAATTGGCCAGCAGTCGAATGACACCTGAGCGTGATCTGATTTTAATGGCCTGACATAATGGAAAAGGTGAGAAATTTTTTCTTAATTTTCCATTGGCAGCATCTTCATATTGTAGCTTAAACTTTAAATAGCAAGTTTGCTCAAAGAATGAACATGCTACTTCTCTTTAACCTCTTCCCAGCCAACCGTGAAAAATAAATTGCAAGTGGAGGTCCCAAACAAAAACACAAACCAAGAAAAAATGGACCCCTAAAATATAACTTTTAATTAGAAAGTGTAAAACTAATGACCTCAAAAATCCATGTTTTAACAGATACAAATACAGTATATATAAAAACAATAATGAGTATGGTAAGGGTCTTAGGAAAAAATATAATTCCTCACCAATTACATACTGGTGTATGTAATGGGATGCCATTTAGCTCCCCATTGTGGACCTTTGGCCTGATCACTCCAAGCACTTTGTGACATACATTAGTTTCATATGTCAGCAGGGTGTTTTTTTGAGACAAATATCTGTGCAACCTGTTGTGAATTCTGTGGCAGAGCTCCCTCCTGTGGTCACAAGTGGTACTTCGGCTGATTCTCTCTGTGAGCTTCCGTTGGTGGAGGAAAGTGGTATTGCGGCTTCTGAGTTTCCTTCCTCAGGTGTGTGGTGAAGTCGTTAGGTGCTGCTCTATTTAACTCCACCTAGTGCTTTGATCCTGGCCTCCAGTCAATGTTCTAGTATTGGACCTGTTTCCTCCTGGATCGTTCCTGTGGCCTGCTGCTCTGCATAGCTAAGTTCCGCTTTGCTATTTTGTTTGCTGTTTTTTTCTGTCCAGCTTGTCTATTTGTTTTTTCCTGCTTGCTGGAAGCTCTGGGACGCAGAGGGTGTACCTCCGTGCCGTTAGTTCGGTACGGAGGGTCTTTTTGCCCCATTTGCGTGGTTTTTGTAGGGTTTTGTGTTGACCGCAAAGTTACCTTTCCTATCCTCGCTCTGTTCAGAAAGTCGGGCCTCACTTTGCTAAATCTATTTCATCTCTACGTTTGTCTTTTCATCTTAACTCACAGTCATTATATGTGGGGGCTGCCTTTTCCTTTGGGGTATTTCTCTGAGGCAAGGTAGGCTTATTTTCTATCTTCAGGCTAGCTAGTTTCTCAGGCTGTGCCGAGTTGCATAGGGAGCGTTAGGCGCAATCCACGGCTGCCTCTAGTGTGGTTGGAGAGGATTAGGGATTGCGGTCAGCAGAGTTCCCACGTCTCAGAGCTCATTCTATGTTTTTGGGTTATTGTCAGGTCACTGTATGTGCTCTGACCTCTATGTCCATTGTGGTACTGAATTACCTTTTCATAACAGTACTGGAGGCCCAAAGTACTAATGATTCTCAATAGAGGGAAAAAAGAAGTTCTGAGACCATTTTTTTTTCTCTGCACTGTGTTTTGCCTTTTTTTTCCCCTAGACATTTGGGTGGTTCAGAACACAGGTGTAGCGATGGACATTAAAGGTCTGTCTTCATGTGTGGATCAGCTCACGGCAAGAGTACAAAATATTCAAGACTTTGTGGTTCAGAATTCTATGTTAGAACCGAGAATTCCTATTCCTGATTTGTTTTTTGGAGATAGAACTAAATTTCTGAGTTTCAAAAATAATTGTAAACTATTTCTGGCTTTGAAACCTTGCTCCTCTGGTGACCCAGTTCAACAAGTTAGGATCATTATTTCTTTTTTACGCGGCGACCCTCAGGACTGGGCATTTTTTCTTGCGTCAGGAGATCCTGCATTAAGTAATATCGATGCGTTTTTCCTGGCGCTCGGATTGCTGTACGATGAACCTAATTCAGTGGATCAGGCAGAGAAAAACTTGCTGGCTCTGTGTCAGGGTCAGGATGAGATACAGGTATATTGTCAGAAATTTAGAAAGTGGTCCGTACTCACTCAATGGAATGAAGGTGCGCTCGCAGCTATTTTCAGAAAAGGTCTCTCTGAAGCCCTTAAGGATGTCATGGTGGGATTTCCTATACCTGCTGGTCTGAATGAGTCTATGTCTTTGGCCATTCAGATCGGTCGACGCTTGCGTGAGCGTAAATCTGTGCACCATTTGGCGGTATTACCTGAGCTTAAACCTGAGCCTATGCAGTGCGATAGGACTTTGACCAGAGTTGAACGGCAAGAACACAGACATCTGAATGGGCTGTGTTTCTACTGTGGTGATTCCACTCATGCTATCTCTGATTGTCCTAAGCGCACTAAGCGGTTCGCTAGGTCTGCCACCATTGGTACGGTACAGTCAAAATTTCTTCTGTCCGTTACCTTGATCTGCTCTTTGTCATCGTATTCTGTCATGGCATTTGTGGATTCGGGCGCTGCCCTGAATTTGATGGACTTGGAGTATGCTAGGCGTTGTGGGTTTTTCTTGGAGCCCTTGCAGTGTCCTATTCCATTGAGAGGAATTGATGCTACGCCTTTGGCCAAGAATAAGCCTCAGTACTGGACCCAGCTGACCATGTGCATGGCTCCTGCACATCAGGAGGTTATTCGCTTTCTCGTGTTGCATAATCTGCATGATGTGGTCGTGTTGGGGTTGCCATGGCTACAAGTCCATAATCCAGTATTAGATTGGAAATCCATGTCTGTGTCCAGCTGGGGTTGTCAGGGGGTACATGGTGATGTCCCATTTCTGACTTTTTCTTCATCCACCCCTTCTGAGGTTCCAGAGATCTTGTCTGATTACCGGGATGTATTTGATGAGCCCAAGTCCGATACCCTACCTCCGCATAGGGATTGTGATTGTGCTATCGATTTGATTCCTGGTAGTAAATTCCCAAAAGGTCGACTGTTTAATTTATCTGTGTCTGAGCACGCTGCTATGCGGAGTTATGTGAAGGAGTCCTTGGAGAAGGGGCATATTCGCCCGTCATCGTCGCCATTAGGAGCAGGGTTCTTTTTTGTAGCCAAGAAGGATGGTTCGCTGAGACCTTGTATAGATTACCGCCTTCTAAATAAGATCACGGTTAAATTTCAGTACCCCTTGCCATTGTTATCTGATTTGTTTGCTCGGATTAAGGGGGCTAGTTGGTTCACCAAGATAGATCTTCGTGGTGCGTATAATCTTGTGCGTATTAAGCGAGGCGATGAATGGAAAACTGCATTTAATACGCCCGAGGGCCATTTTGAGTATCTAGTAATGCCATTCGGACTTGCCAATGCTCCATCAGTGTTTCAGTCCTTTATGCATGACATCTTCCGAGAGTACCTGGATAAATTCCTGATTGTGTACTTGGATGACATTTTGATCTTCTCGGATGATTGGGAGTCTCATGTGAAGCAGGTAAGAACGGTGTTTCAGGTCCTGCGTGCTAATTCTTTGTTTGTGAAGGGATCAAAGTGTCTCTTTGGTGTTCAGAAGGTTTCATTTTTGGGGTTCATCTTTTCCCCTTCTACTATCGAGATGGACCCTGTTAAGGTCCAAGCCATCCATGATTGGACTCAGCCGACATCTCTGAAAAGTCTGCAAAAGTTCCTGGGCTTTGCTAATTTTTATCATCGCTTCATCTGCAATTTTTCTAGTATTGCTAAACCATTGACCGATTTGACCAAGAAGGGTGCTGATGTGGTCAATTGGTCTTCTGCTGCTGTGGAAGCTTTTGAAGAGTTGAAGCGTCGTTTTTCTTCTGCCCCTGTGTTGTGTCAACCAGATGTTTCGCTTCCGTTCCAGGTCGAGGTTGATGCTTCTGAGATTGGAGCAGGGGCTGTTTTGTCGCAGAGAAGTTCTGATTGCTCGGTGATGAAACCATGCGCCTTCTTTTCCAGGAAGTTTTCGCCTGCTGAGCGAAATTATGATGTTGGTAATCGAGAGTTGCTGGCCATGAAGTGGGCATTCGAGGAGTGGCGTCATTGGCTTGAAGGAGCTAAGCATCGCGTGGTGGTCTTGACTGATCATAAGAACTTGACTTATCTCGAGTCTGCCAAGCGGTTGAATCCTAGACAGGCTCGTTGGTTGCTGTTTTTTGCCCGTTTTGACTTTGTGATTTCGTACCTTACGGGCTCTAAAAATGTGAAGGCGGATGCTCTGTCTAGGAGTTTTGTGGCCGACTCTCCGGGTTTATCTGAGCCGGCGGGTATCCTCAAAGAGGGAGTAATTGTGTATGCCATCTCCCCTGATTTGCGGCGGGTGCTGCAAAAATTTCAGGCTAATAAACCTGATCGTTGCCCAGCAGAGAAACTGTTTGTCCCTGATAGGTGGACGAATAAAGTTATCTCTGAGGTTCATTGTTCGGTGTTGGCCGGTCATCCTGGAATCTTTGGTACCAGAGAGTTAGTGGCTAGATCCTTTTGGTGGCCATCTCTGTCGCGGGATGTGCGTTCTTTTGTGCAGTCCTGTGGGATTTGTGCTCGGGCTAAGCCCTGCTGTTCTCGTGCCAGTGGGTTGCTTTTGCCCTTGCCGGTCCCGAAGAGGCCTTGGACACATATCTCTATGGATTTTATTTCAGATCTTCCCGTCTCTCAAAAGATGTCAGTCATTTGGGTGGTCTGTGATCGCTTCTCTAAGATGGTCCATTTGGTACCCTTGTCTAAATTGCCTTCCTCCTCTGATTTGGTGCCATTGTTCTTCCAGCATGTGGTTCGTTTACATGGCATTCCAGAGAATATCGTTTCTGACAGAGGTTCCCAGTTTGTTTCGAGGTTTTGGCGAGCCTTTTGTGGTAGAATGGGCATTGACTTGTCTTTTTCCTTGGCTTTCCATCCTCAGACTAATGGCCAGACCGAACGAACCAATCAGACCTTGGAAACATATCTGAGATGCTTTGTTTCTGCTGATCAGGATGACTGGGTGACCTTTTTGCCTTTGGCTGAGTTCGCCCTTAATAATCGGGCCAGCTCGGCTACCTTGGTTTCGCCATTTTTCTGCAACTCTGGATTCCATCCTCGTTTCTCTTCAGGGCAGGTTGAGTCTTCGGACTGTCCTGGTGTGGATACCGTGGTGGACAGGTTGCAGCAGATTTGGACTCATGTAGTGGACAATTTGACCTTGTCCCAGGAGAAGGCTCAACGTTTTGCTAATCGCAGACGCTGTGTGGGTCCCCGACTTCGTGTTGGGGATTTGGTTTGGTTATCTTCTCGTCATATTCCTATGAAGGTTTCCTCTCCTAAGTTTAAACCTCGTTTCATTGGTCCGTATAGGATTTCTGAGGTTCTTAATCCTGTGTCTTTTCGTCTGACCCTTCCAGATTCTTTTTCCATACATAACGTATTCCATAGGTCATTGTTGCGGAGATACGTGGCACCTATGGTTCCATCTGTTGATCCTCCTGCCCCGGTTTTGGTGGAGGGGGAGTTGGAGTATATTGTGGAGAAGATTTTGGATTCTCGTGTTTCAAGACGGAAACTCCAGTATCTGCTTAAGTGGAAGGGTTATGCTCAGGAAGATAATTCCTGGGTCTTTGCCTCTGATGTCCATGCTCCCGATCTTGTTCGTGCCTTTCATTTGGCTCATCCTGGTCGTCCTGGGGGCTCTGGTGAGGGTTCGGTGACCCCTCCTCAAGGGGGGGTACTGTTGTGAATTCTGTGGCAGAGCTCCCTCCTGTGGTCACAAGTGGTACTTCGGCTGATTCTCTCTGTGAGCTTCCGTTGGTGGAGGAAAGTGGTACTGCGGCTTCTGAGTTTCCTTCCTCAGGTGTGTGGTGAAGTCGTTAGGTGCTGCTCTATTTAACTCCACCTAGTGCTTTGATCCTGGCCTCCAGTCAATGTTCTAGTATTGGACCTGTTTCCTCCTGGATCGTTCCTGTGGCCTGCTGCTCTGCATAGCTAAGTTCCGCTTTGCTATTTTGTTTGCTGTTTTTTTCTGTCCAGCTTGTCTATTTGTTTTTTCCTGCTTGCTGGAAGCTCTGGGACGCAGAGGGTGTACCTCCGTGCCGTTAGTTCGGTACGGAGGGTCTTTTTGCCCCCTTTGCGTGGTTTTTGTAGGGTTTTGTGTTGACCGCAAAGTTACCTTTCCTATCCTCGCTCTGTTCAGAAAGTCGGGCCTCACTTTGCTAAATCTATTTCATCTCTACGTTTGTCTTTTCATCTTAACTCACAGTCATTATATGTGGGGGCTGCCTTTTCCTTTGGGGTATTTCTCTGAGGCAAGGTAGGCTTATTTTCTATCTTCAGGCTAGCTAGTTTCTCAGGCTGTGCCGAGTTGCATAGGGAGCGTTAGGCGCAATCTACGGCTGCCTCTAGTGTGGTTGGAGAGGATTAGGGATTGCGGTCAGCAGAGTTCCCACGTCTCAGAGCTCATTCTATGTTTTTGGGTTATTGTCAGGTCACTGTATGTGCTCTGACCTCTATGTCCATTGTGGTACTGAATTACCTTTTCATAACAGCAACCCTTTTATATTAGGGGCATAATAGGGTCAACAGGGTAAGCCGCTGGCGAATGGGGGCACCATACCGTGGAAACTAAGGGTGTCAACTTCCATTGTCAGGTAGGGAATAGTATATGCATTGCTTCTAGGGCTCATTAGTCCATACACACTGTAATTTGATTTTTCCCTAACTAAGACCTTTACCGTACTCATTATTGTCTTTATATACTGTATATCTGTATCTGTTGAAATATCGACTCATCAGTTTTAAACTTTATAATTAAAAGTTATATTCTAGGGTCCAATTTTTCTTGGTTCCTGTCTGCAGGAGCACAAGGTAGGCACAGTGTATTGGGCACTGAGCTGGCACATTTGCAATTTTTACCCTGCAGCATTCAATCCACTCTACTTTTTTCTAAAAAACACATGTACTGCCAAATTAGTCACTTCACTCATATCAAGGTGGTCTTGTTTCCACAATGAAGACACTTTGTTTTTTTTATTTTTTTCTGGCACATTAGAGACTGTGCAACTGGTATACCCACAAACTATTCCAGCAAAATCTGCTCACTAAAATTCAAATAGTGCTAATTTCTGCTGTGAACTGCCATGTGGCCAAACAGTAATTTCTCACAAAATATGGGGAAACAATTCAGTTAATATAACATTTTAGAATTAATTATTTTTTTTAATATTTCCTCCCAAAGTAGTAACATTGTATAAGGCACCTGTAAGTAGAAATACTTACTACACCCATAGATGAATTCCTTGAGCAGCGTAGTTTCCATAAGGCTGGAGTCACACTTACCATATAAAAAATCGGTACGATCTTGACAGCCGAGAATCGCACAAATGTACCCTGAACAGTGATCCGTATGTATTCCATTTGCAATGCGAGGATGTGATTTCCTTGCATCTAGTAACAGTGTGACATCCATATGGCATCCGTATGCAATGCAATTTTAACATGAGCTTTTACATACAGCAGTTCTCTCTATGTAAAAGCTCATGTTAAAATTGCATTGTTAAACACAACTGTAAACATCGTTTTAATACCAAATGACCTTCAAAATAGATAGATTGATAGATTAAAAGCCGGCAAATGGTCTGCCGTGTACAGTATAGAATAGGTTGGAATAGAATAGATAGAATATATATATATATATATACAGGTAGAATAGGTGTATATATATATATATATATATATATATATATATATATATACATGTCAGTGACACACATATATACTGTATATCTTTATATTTCGTAGAGAGATAGATAGCAGAATCTTTTGGATTGGCAGAAGAATAAAGATGGCAAAATTGTGTGCTCTTTCATTTCATTAAAATACTTTGTTCTGCATCTGTGTGTTTATTTAACCCTTTACAAACTTTAGGATTGTTAATGGATAGGTGTGTTATTGAAACCTCTCCATTACTAAGCAAGGCTTAATGTCACCTTACAATACAAAGGTGACATTTACCCCTTATTACCTCATATGCCACCGCTACAGGGCAGTGGGAAGAGAGAGGCTAAGTGCCGGAATTAGCGCATCTTACAGATGTGCCTTTTCTGGGGGGGTTGGGGGCAGATGTTTATGGCCAGGGGTGGGCAACAACCATGGTCCCTCTCTAGGCTATTAATATATGCCCTCAGTCACTGGCTTTCCCTCTCTGGTGCAGAAAGTTGAGCAGGAACTCACGCCAGTTTTTTTCAGTGACTACATTCTTTTATTAAATACATACTGTTAGGGTTGGCGGAACGCACCGAATATATTTATTAATGAGATAGGTGCGTTCGCAACCCAGGAACAACCGTGCAGGAAAGAACCTGCTGCTAAGTAATGCAGTGAAGTAAATTAGAATAAACGAACTCTGTTACTTCACATAGCCTGTAGTAAAGAGAACGCTGTGCCCTGTTTAGCTCACAGGGAACACAGCTACTGAGTAGAGCCGACAGTGGTCATGCAGTCCCAACCAAACATGCTGCTCCTCTCCGGTGGAGCCGGAATTCTAATGGCTATAAGCCAGCCCTGAATTCACTCATGAGAAACTCCTCGCCAGAGGTGCCAGCATTCTAGGGGCTTATTTCAGCCGGGTCCCTGACTGCATACACACAAAAACTCCTTGCCGGAGGTGCCAGCATTCTAGGGGCTTATTTCAGCCGTGTCCCTGACCACACACACCACCACACTGGCGCTGAGCTCGTACATTTTTGATACTAGCGCATGGCCTTGCGGGCATGAGAACCCTTTATAGTCGCAGCACCTACAGGACCTTCCAAGAAGGACCAATGGAAATTGCTGCAGTACCTGAGCATGTGACCCTAGATATCCACTGAGAGATCTTGCCCTGGGTATGCTCAGTGTGTGCAAAGCAGAACTTAGTCCTAGCACCTACAGGACCTTCCAAGAAGGACCATTGGAAGTTGCTGCAGTACCTGAGCATGTGACCCTAGATCTCCACTGAGAGATCTTGCCCTGGGCATGCTCAGTGTGTGCAAAGCAGGACTTAGTCCCAGAAAAGCCTGCTCGCCGCAGAACAGTGCAGGGTACAATAGTAATGCCTGGAGAGGCAGCAGTAACCCTTTGCACAGTATCAGATTCAGTGAGACGCTGGGACCGACGTCTCCACTGAGCAGGTTCCACTGCGCCGGATGCAGAATGGGAGACCGCAGCAGATGTGGTTCGAGATTCCCCCTGTGCAGCGGCAGGAACTTGACTCCTAACACATACAGGTCCTAAATTTTACACACACATACTACTAACAGTATTAGTCACTGACATATGAAATATATAAATCTAACTGTTCTGCAATGGTTTACCGTAGGGTTGAGCGAAACGGGTCGTTCATTTTCAAAAGTCGCCGACTTTTGGCAAAGTCGGGTTTCATGAAACCCGATCCGACCCCTGTGCGGGGTCGGCCATGCGGTACGCGACTTTCGCGCCAAAGTCGCGTTTCAATGACGCGAAAAGCGCCATTTCTCAGCCAATGAAGGTAAACGCAGAGTGTGGGCAGCATGATGACATAGGTCCTGGTCCCCACCATCTTAGAGAAGGGCATTGCAGTGATTGGCTTGCTGTCTGCGGCGTCACAGGGGCTATAAAGGGGCGTTCCCGCCGACCGCCATGTTACTGCTGCTGATCTGAGCTTAGGGAGAGGTTGCTGCCGCTTCATCAGAAGCAGGGATAGCGTTAGGCAGGGTCCATTAACCACCAAACCGCTTGTGCTGTAGTGATTTCCACTGCCCAACACCACCTTCGGTGTGCAGGGACAGTGGAAGCTACAATTTTTTTTTTTTCCCCTCAGCGCTGTAGCTCATTGGGCTGCCCTAGAAGGCTCCCTGATAGCTGCATTGCTGTGTGTACGCCGCTGTGCAAACCAACTGCTTTTTTCAAAGCACAAATCCTCTTGTTCCTTCCTTTCTGCACAGCTATCTTTTTTGTTTGTACACACTTTTTATTTAATTTGTGCATCAGTCCACTCCTTATTGCTGCCTGCCATACCTGGCTGAGATTACTGCAGGGAGATAGTAATTGAAGGACACTCCCTGTTTTTTTTTTTTTTTTTTTTTGTGGGAGATTAAGATTGACATTTCTGCTAGAGTGCCATCCCTGTGTGTGCCATCTCTCACTCAGTGGGCCATAGAAAGCCTATTTATTTTTTTGCTTGATTTGGGTTATAAAATCTACCTGAAAAAATCACTACATCAATCAGTGGGAGAAAAATATTGGCCTCAGGGCTTGTGTGCCACTCTTGACTCCTGTGTGTGCCATCTCTCAGTCAGTGGGCCATAGAAAGCCTATTTATTTTTTTGCTTGATTTTGGTTCTAAAATCTACCTGAAAAAATCACTACATCAATCAGTGGGAGAAAAATATTGGCCTCAGGGCTTGTGTGCCACTCCTGACTCCTGTGTGCATCATCACTCACTCAGTGGGCCATAGAAAGCCCTTTTTTTTTTTTTGCTTTATTTGGGTTCTAAATTCAACCTGAAAAAATCAATAAATAAATCAGTGGGAGATTAATATTGGCCTTTGGGCTTGTGTGCCAGTCCTAAGCGTGCCATCTCTCTCTCTCAGATAGTGGGCCATAGAAAGCCTATTTATTGTTTTTTTTATTGGGTTTATAAATTTTCCCTGGAACAAAAAAAAAAAAAGTGGGAGATTAATATTGGCCTCTGGGCTTGTGTGCCAGTCCTGAGCGTGCCATCTCTCTCACAAATAGTGGGCCATAGAAAGCCTATTTATTTATTTTTTTTTGGTTTTATAAATTCTCCCTGAAAAAAAAAGGGAGATTAATATTGGCCTTTGGGCTTGTGTGCCAGTCCTAAGCGTGCCATCTCTCTCTCTCTCTCAGATAGTGGGCCATAGAAAGCCTATTTATTATTTTTTTTATTGGGTTTATAAATTTTCCCTGGAACAAAAAAAAAAAAAAGTGGGAGATAAATATTGGCCCCTGGGCTTGTGTGCCACTCCTGACTCCTGTGTGCAACATCTCTCACTCAGTGGGCCATAGAAAGCCTTTTTTGGTTTTATGTGTTTTCTAAATTCTCCCTGAAAAAATCATTTTATTTTATTTGGTTTCTAAATTCTTCCTGAAAAAATCATTTTATTCTATTATTTTTTTTTCCTAAAGTCTCCCTGAAAAAAAAAAAATAAACAAATCAGTGGGAGATTAATATTGCCCTTTCTGCTTGTGTGCCAGTCTTGACTCCTGGGTGTGCCATCTCTCTCTCTCTCTTCAATTGTGGGCCATAGAAAGCCTATTATTTTTTTAGCTTGATTTGGGTTCCAAAATCTACCTGAAAAAATCACTACATCAATCAGTGGGAGATAAATATTGGCCTCTGGGCTTGTGTGCCACTCCTGACTCCTGTGTGCGTCATCTCTCACTCAGTGGGCCATAGTAAGCCTTTTTTTGTTTTATTTGTTTTCTAAATTCTCCATGAAAAAATCATTTTATTTTATTTGGTTTCTAAATTCTTCCTGAAAAAATCATTTTATTCTATTAGTTTTTTTCCTAAAGTCTCCCTGAAAAAAAAACAAAAAACAAATCAGTGGGAGATTAATATTGCCCTTTCTGCTTGTGTGCCAGTCTTGACTCCTGGGTGTGCCATCTCTCTCTCTCTCTCTCCAATTGTGGGCCATAGAAAGCCTATTATTTTTTTAGCTTGATTTGGGTTCCAAAATCTACCTGAAAAAATCACTACATCAATCAGTGGGAGATAAATATTGGCCTCTGGGCTTGTGTGCCACTCCTGACTCCTGTGTGCGTCATCTTTCACTCAGTGGGCCATAGAAAGCCTTTTTTTGTTTTATTTGTTTTCTAAATTCTCCCTGAAAAAATCATTTTATTTTATTTGGTTTCTAAATTCTTCCTGAAAAAATCATTTTATTCTATTAGTTTTTTTCCTAAAGTCTCCCTGAAAAAAAAAAAAATCAAATCAGTGGGAGATTAATATTGCCCTTTCTGCTTGTGTGCCAGTCTTGACTCCTGGGTGTGCCATCTCTCTCTCTCTCTCCAATTGTGGGCCATAGAAAGCCTATTATTTTTTTAGCTTGATTTGGGTTCCAAAATCTACCTGAAAAAATCACTACATCAATCAGTGGGAGATAAATATTTTCCTCTGGGCTTGTGTGCCACTCCTGACTCCTGTGTGCGTCATCTCTCACTCAGTGGGCCATAGAAAGCCTTTTTTTGTTTTATTTGTTTTCTAAATTCTCCCTGAAAAAATCATTTTATTTTATTTGGTTTCTAAATTCTTCCTGAAAAAATCATTTTATTCTATTAGTTTTTTTCCTAAAGTCTCCCTGAAAAAAAAACAAAAAACAAATCAGTGGGAGATTAATATTGCCCTTTCTGCTTGTGTGCCAGTCTTGACTCCTGGGTGTGCCATCTCTCTCTCTCTCTCTCTCCAATTGTGGGCCATAGAAAGCCTATTATTTTTTTAGCTTGATTTGGGTTCCAAAATCTACCTGAAAAAATCACTACATCAATCAGTGGGAGATAAATATTGGCCTCTGGGCTTGTGTGCCACTCCTGACTCCTGTGTGCGTCATCTCTCACTCAGTGGGCCATAGAAAGCCTTTTTTTGTTTTATTTGTTTTCTAAATTCTCCCTGAAAAAATCATTTTATTTTATTTGGTTTCTAAATTCTTCCTGAAAAAATCATTTTATTCTATTAGTTTTTTTCCTAAAGTCTCCCTGAAAAAAAAAAAAATCAAATCAGTGGGAGATTAATATTGCCCTTTCTGTTTGTGTGCCAGTCTTGACTCCTGGGTGTGCCATCTCTCTCTCTCTCTCCAATTGTGGGCCATAGAAAGCCTATTATTTTTTTAGCTTGATTTGAGTTCCAAAATCTACCTGAAAAAATCACTACATCAATCAGTGGGAGATAAATATTGGCCTCTGGGCTTGTGTGCCACTCCTGACTCCTGTGTGCGTCATCTCTCACTCAGTGGGCCATAGAAAGCCTTTTTTTGTTTTATTTGTTTTCTAAATTCTCCCTGAAAAAATCATTTTATTTTATTTGGTTTCTAAATTCTTCCTGAAAAAATCATTTTATTCTATTAGTTTTTTTCCTAAAGTCTCCCTGAAAAAAAAAAAAAATCAAATCAGTGGGAGATTAATATTGCCCTTTCTGCTTGTGTGCCAGTCTTGACTCCTGGGTGTGCCATCTCTCTCTCTCTCTCCAATTGTGGGCCATAGAAAGCCTATTATTTTTTTAGCTTGATTTGGGTTCCAAAATCTACCTGAAAAAATCACTACATCAATCAGTGGGAGATAAATATTGGCCTCTGGGCTTGTGTGCCACTCCTGACTCCTGTGTGCGTCATCTCTCACTCAGTGGGCCATAGAAAGCCTTTTTTTGTTTTATTTGTTTTCTAAATTCTCCCTGAAAAAATCATTTTATTTTATTTGGTTTCTAAATTCTTCCTGAAAAAATCATTTTATTCTATTAGTTTTTTTCCTAAAGTCTCCCTGAAAAAAAAAAAAATCAAATCAGTGGGAGATTAATATTGCCCTTTCTGCTTGTGTGCCAGTCTTGACTCCTGGGTGTGCCACCTCTCTCTCTCTCTCTCCAATTGTGGGCCATAGAAAGCCTATTATTTTTTTAGCTTGATTTGGGTTCCAAAATCTACCTGAAAAAATCACTACATCAATCAGTGGGAGATAAATATTGGCCTCTGGGCTTGTGTGCCACTCCTGACTCCTGTGTGCGTCATCTCTCACTCAGTGGGCCATAGAAAGCCTTTTTTTGTTTTATTTGTTTTCTAAATTCTCCCTGAAAAAATCATTTTATTGTATTTGGTTTCTAAATTCTTCCTGAAAAAAATCATTTTATTCTATTACTTTTTTTTCCTAAAGTCTCCCTGAAAAAAAAAAAAAAATCAAATCAGTGGGAGATTAATATTTACATTTGTGCTTCAGTGACAGTCCTGCGTGTGTGGCATATCTCTCATTTGTTGCCACCAACAACAGAGTGTGTAACATTGTGCATGATTTTCGTTGTGGTCTCACTCACCTGTAAAGGGGTAGCTAAATCATACTGAAGTTATAGCTCACCGTGTAATTTGTGTGACAGCAACAAATACCGTTAGTTTGTTTACGTTTTTAAAACAATGAGGAAGTCTGGTGGAAGAGGTCGTGGCCGGGGGCGTTCATTGTCAGCTGGTAATGAGGGTAGTGGTAGTGGTGGAGCATCAGCTGGTCGTGGGAAAAAAATATTGCACCTAAGTCTGGAGCTGTGGAGCCAGGTTCGTCGTCTGGCTACACAAGGCCTCGAACGCTCCCTTTTCTGGGAGTAGGAAAACCGCTTTTAAAGCCGGAGCAGCAAGAGCAAGTTTTGGCTTATCTTGCTGACTCAGCCTCTAGCTCTTTTGCCTCCTCTCGTGAAACTGGTAAATGTCAAAGCAGCACGTCGTTAGTGGATGTTCACGGTCAGGGACAAGTCGCTTCCTTGTCCTCTTCAGCAAAAACAACAACAGAGAAGAATGCAGCAGGCGACACAACGGGTTACTCCATGGAGCTCTTTACACATACCGTCCCTGGCTTAGAAAGTGAAGCAGTTAACAGTCCATGCCCATTACAAGTTGAATCTGACATGGAGTGCACTGATGCACAGCCACAGCCAGACTACTATGCTGGTCCTTTGACTCAGACCACAACATTGCCCTCGCAGGGTAATGATCAAGAATCAGACCCTGATGAGACTATGTTGCCCCATCACGAACGCTATACCACCGACCGACACGGTGACACAGACGAAGTTGCACACGAGCTACAAGAAGAGGTAATAGATGACCCAGTTCTTGACCCCGATTGGCAGCCATTGGGGGAACAGGGTGCAGGCGGCAGCAGTTCTGAAGCGGAGGAGGAGGGGCCGCAGCAGGCATCAACATCGCAACAGGTTCCATCTGCCGGGCCCGTATCTTGCCCAAAACGCGTGGCAAAGCCAAAACCTGTTGGAGGACAGCGTGGCCATCCGGTTAAAGCTCAGTCTGCAATGCCTGAAAAGGTATCCGATGCTAGAAAGAGTGCAGTCTGGCATTGTTTTAAACAACATCCAATTGATCAGCGCAAAGTCATCTGTCAAAAATGTTCAACTACCTTAAGCAGAGGACAGAATCTGAAAAGTCTCAATACAAGTTGCATGCATAGACATTTAACCACCATGCATTTGCAAGCCTGGACTAACTACCAAACGTCCCTTAAGGTTGTAGCACCCTCGGCCAATGAAGCTAGTCAGCAACGCAACATCCCTTCCGGCAGTGTAGGGCCACCATTTTCCGCACCACCTGCAGTATCTGTGCAGGTTTCTTTGCCAGGCCAAAGCAGTCAGGGTCAGGGAATCACCAGTTTCGTAGTAGGAAACACTGCATCTAGGACACCGGCGGCAACAATACCATCTCCCACCGTCTCTCAGTCTGCCATGTCCACCGGCACCCCCGCTAGTTCCACGATCTCCAGCTCTCCAGTCCAGCTCACCCTACATGAGACTATGGTTAGAAAAAGGAAGTACTTAGCCTCGCATCCGCGTACACAGGGTTTGAACGCCCACATAGCTAGACTAATCTCGTTAGAGATGATGCCCTACCGGTTAGTTGAAAGCGAAGCTTTCAAAACCCTGATGGACTATGCTGTACCACGCTACGAGCTACCCAGTCGACACTTTTTTTCCAGAAAAGCCATCCCAGCCCTCCACCAGCATGTTAAAGAGCGCATCGTCCATGCACTCAGGCAATCTGTGAGCACAAAGGTGCACCTGACAACAGATGCATGGACCAGTAGGCATGGCCAGGGACGTTACGTGTCCATCACGGCACACTGGGTAAATGTGGTGGATGCAGGGTCCACAGGGGACAGCAAGTTTGGGACAGTTCTGCCTAGCCCACGGTCTAGGAAACAGTTGGCTGTAGCCGTTCGCACCCCCTCCTCCTCCTCTTCGTCCTCCTGCAGAAGCGAGAGCTCGTCCACAGACCGCAGTCGCACAACCACTCCATCCGCAGCTGCCACTGTTGCACACCAGGTCTCCCATTATGGGGCAGCTACTGGCAAACGTCAGCAGGCTGTATTGGCTATGAAGTGTTTGGGCGACAACAGACACACCGCGGAAGTTCTGTCCGAGTTCTTGCAGAAAGAAACGCAGTCGTGGCTGGGCACTGTAGATCTTGAGGCAGGCAAGGTAGTGAGTGATAACGGAAGGAATTTCATGGCTGCCATCTCCCTTTCCCAACTGAAACACATTCCTTGCCTGGCTCACACCTTAAACCTGGTGGTGCAGTGCTTCCTGAAAAGTTATCCGGGGTTATCCGACCTGCTCCTCAAAGTGCGTGGACTTTGCTCACATATCCGCCGTTCGCCCGTACACTCCAGCCGTATGCAGACCTATCAGCGTTCTTTGAACCTTCCCCAGCATCGCCTAATCATAGACGTTGCAACAAGGTGGAACTCAACACTGCACATGCTTCAGAGACTGTGCGAACAGAGGCGGGCTGTTATGTTTTTGTGGGAGGATACACATACACGGGCAGGCAGTAGGATGGCAGACATGGAGTTGTCAGGTGTGCAGTGGTCGAAGATTCAAGACATGTGTCAAGTCCTTCAGTGTTTTGAGGAATGCACACGGCTGGTTAGTGCAGACAACGCCATAATAAGCATGAGCATCCCCCTAATGCGTCTGCTGATGCAAAGTTTGACGCACATAAAGGATCAGGCGTCTGCAGCTGAGGAAGAGGAAAGCCTTGATGACAGTCAGCCATTGTCTGGCCAGGGCAGTGTACAGGACGAGTTAGCGGGCGAAGAGGAGGAGGAGGACGAGGAGGATGATGGGGATGATTATATTTGTAATGAGGAAGCTTTTCCGGGGCCACTGGAAATTGGTGGCGCGGCAAGGCCGGGTTCTGGTTTTTGGAGGGACACAAGTGACGTGGATTTGCCTGAAACTGCCCCTCAACCAAGCACAACCGGAGATTTGAGAACTGGAACTTTGGCCCACATGGCGGATTATGCCTTACGTATCCTCAAAAGGGACACACGCATAACTAAAATGATGAACGATGACGATTACTGGTTGGCCTGCCTCCTTGATCCTCGCTATAAAGGCAAATTGCAAAATATAATGCCACATGAGAACTTGGAACTAATATTAGCAACCAAACAATCAACTCTTGTTGACCGTTTGCTTCTGGCATTCCCTGCACACAGCGCCCGTGATCGTTCTCACACGAGCTGCAGGGGCCAGCAGACCAGAGGAGTTAGAGGGGCAGAAATCAGAAGTGGCGTTGGCCAGAGGGGTTTTCTGACCAGGTTGTGGAGTGATTTTGCTATGACCGCAGACAGGACAGGTACTGCAGCATCAATTCAAAGTGACAGGAGACAACATTTGTCCAGTATGGTTACAAACTATTTTTCATCCCTTATCGATGTTCTCCCTCAACCGTCATTCCCATTTGATTACTGGGCATCAAAATTAGACACCTGGCCAGAATTGGCAGAATATGCATTGCAGGAGCTTGCTTGCCCGGCAGCTAGTGTCCTATCAGAAAGAGTATTCAGTGCTGCAGGTTCAATACTAACAGAAAAAAGGACTCGTCTGGCTACCCAAAATGTAGATGATCTAACCTTCATTAAAATGAACCACAACTGGATTTCGAAATCTTTTGCCCCACCTTGCCCGGCTGACACCTAGCTTTCCTATGTAAAGGTCTAGCCTGTGGACTATTCTGAATGACTTTTCCAATCTCGTAATTTGCAGCACCTGATTGTCCAGCATCCGACATGTTAACACCTCCCTAAATGGCCAAAGTCCCCACACGGGGCCGTGGTATCGCCACTTGGCGCCAGCACCCGTGAGAGTACTGTTTGTCTGAAGAGGTGGGTGTGCCCGCTTTTGGTCGACGGCACTGCCACTAGGTCCCTCATAGTACAATAAAGTGTCTGGCGGTGGTGGTGCGCACCCAACGTCAGACACACCGTTGTAATATGAGGGGCCCTGGGCCTGTACCGCCAGCCACAAGACAGTCTCCCCCCCCAGGTCAAACAGTGCTCTACGACTTGCAAAATTTTCTCTCACAGCTCCACCAATGTTTAGTCTATGCGCTGACATCCTTCAATGCCTGGCACTGTCAATACCATTGTATTGACATTTTTCTTATGTTAGGCCTTCGAAGCCTGTCTGCGGTCCCTCCTTCCACTAGGCCTCCACTGACCTGTCTACTGCCACCCGTGTTCCCCTGGAACCAATTTTAAATTGCCTACAGCCAGCCCAATTTATTATGTTAGGGCTTCGAAGCCTGTCTGCGGTCCCTCCTTCCACTAGGCCTCCACTGACCTGTCTACTGCCGCCCGTGTTCCCCTGGAACCAATTTTAAATTGCCTACAGCCAGCCCAATTTATTATGTTAGGGCTTCGAAGCCTGTCTGCGGTCCCTCCTTCCACTAGGCCTCCACTGACCTGTCTACTGCTGCCCGTGTTCCCCTGGAACCAATTTAAATTGCCTACAGCCAGCCCAATTTATTATGTTAGGGCTTCGAAGCCTGTCTGCGGTCCCTCCTTCCACTAGGCCTCCACTGACCTGTCTACTGCCGCCCGTGTTCCCCTGGAACCAATTTTAAATTGCCTACAGCCAGCCCAATTTATTATGTTAGGGCTTCGAAGCCTGTCTGCGGTCCCTCCTTCCACTAGGCCTCCACTGACCTGTCTACTGCTGCCCGTGTTCCCCTGGAGCCAATTTTTATTTGCCTACAGCCAGCCCAATTTATTATGTTAGGGCTTCGAAGCCTGTCTGCGGTCCCTCCTTCCACTAGGCCTCCACTGACCTGTCTACTGCCGCCCGTGTTCCCCTGGAACCAATTTTAAATTGCCTACAGCCAGCCCAATTTATTATGTTAGGGCTTCGAAGCCTGTCTGCGGTCCCTCCTTCCACTAGGCCTCCACTGACCTGTCTACTGCTGCCCGTGTTCCCCTGGAACCAATTTTAAATTGCCTACAGCCAGCCCAATTTATTATGTTAGGGCTTCGAAGCCTGTCTGCGGTCCCTCCTTCCACTAGGCCTCCACTGACCTGTCTACTGCTGCCCGTGTTCCCCTGGAACCAATTTTAAGTTGCCTACAGCCAGCCCAATTTATTATGTTAGGGCTTCCAAGCCTGTCTGCGGTCCCTTCTTCCACTAGGCCTCCACTGACCTGTCTACTGCTGCCCGTGTTCCCCTGGAACCAATTTTAAATTGCCTACAGCCAGCCCAATTTATTATGTTAGGGCTTCGAAGCCTGTCTGCGGTCCCTCCTTCCACTAGGCCTCCACTGACCTGTCTACTGCTGCCCGTGTACCCCTTGAACCAACATCAGAAAATATAAAAATAAGTATTTTGCTTATAAAAAAAGAAAATACTGGAGAGATATCAAATGCAGACATTTTAACATTAAAAACAAACACATACAACAAAAATCTGGTACAGTACTAAAAATGGCCACCAGCTACAATAACTTTCTCCTGCAAGTAGTTAACTGAAAGTTTTTTTCAATTTAAAACACAGATATGGCATCCACCGAGTGTTGTCCTGTCGCGTCTTCTTTATATTATTGCCAAGAAGATGCAAAACAATGAAAATAATAAAATCATTATTTACCAAAAAAATAGAGTAAGTCAAAACCACATTGCAAATAAACATTCATTACAAATAAAGAAGCAGGGCGCGTCCGAGGGTGAGTATATACCTAATAAGAATATAATCACCCTCGGACGCGCCCTGCTTCTTTCCGACAGCCTTCCTTCCTAAGAATCAGCCCTTCCGTGGTGTAGAGAGAGGGTTTGTTACACTCCAAGGTGTTCCCCAGGTTGCCTTTCCTGAGCTTCGATCTTCATGCTCTCGTTTAGTAGTTGTCGGAAAGTAGGCTGCATTAGGCCTACAAATTGGGTATGGGGTGGAGAGAGATGGTGTGTTACACTCCAAGGTGTTCCCCAGGTTTCCTTGCCATTGCTTCGGTCTTCCGACTCTCGTTTAGTAGTTGTAGAAAACTACACTGCATTAAGCCTACAAAATGGGTATCGGGTGGAGAGAGATGGTGTGTTACACTCCAAGGTGTTCCCCAGGTTGCCTTTCCTGAGCTTCGATCTTCCGGCTCTCGTTTAGTAGTTCTTGGAAACTACACTGCATTAGGCCTACAAATTGGGTATGGGGTGTAGAGAGATGGTGTGTTCCACTCCAAGGTGTTCTCCAGGTTGCCTTTCCTGAGCTTCGATCTTCCGGCTCTCGTTTAGTAGTTGTTGGAAACTACACTGCATTAGGCCTACAAATTGGGTATGGGGTGTAGAGAGATGGTGTGTTCCACTCCAAGGTGTTCTCCAGGTTGCCTTTCCTGAGCTTCGATCTTCCGGCTCTCGTTTAGTAGTTCTTGGAAACTACACTGCATTAGGCCTGCAAATTGGGTATGGGGTGTAGAGAGATGGTGTGTTCCACTCCAAGGTGTTCTCCAGGTTGCCTTTCCTGAGCTTCGATCTTCCGGCTCTCGTTTAGTAGTTGTTGGAATCTACGCTGCATTAGGCCTACAAATTGGGTATGGGGTGTAGAGAGATGGTGTGTTCCACTCCAAGGTGTTCCCCAGGTTTCCTCGCCAATGCTTCGATCTTCATGCTCTCGTTTAGTAGTTGTTGGAAACTACGCTGCATTAGGCCTACAAATTGGGTATGGGGTATAGAGAGATGGTGTGTTCCACTCCAAGGTGTTCTCCAGGTTGCCTTTCCTGAGCTTCGATCTTCCGGCTCTCGTTTAGTAGTTGTTGGAAACTACGCTGCATTAGGCCTACAAATTGGGTATGGGGTGTAGAGAGATGGTGTGTTCCACTCCAAGGTGTTCCCCAGGTTTCCTCGCCAATGCTTCGATCTTCATGCTCTCGTTTAGTAGTTGTTGGAAACTACGCTGCATTAGGCCTACAAATTGGGTATGGGGTGTAGAGAGATGGTGTGTTCCACTCCAAGGTGTTCTCCAGGTTGCCTTTCCTGAGCTTCGATCTTCCGGCTCTCGTTTAGTAGTTCTTGGAAACTACACTGCATTAGGCCTACAAATTGGGTACGGGGTGTAGAGAGATGGTGTGTTCCACTCCAAGGTGTTCCCCAGGTTTCCTCGCCAATGCTTCGATCTTCATGCTCTCGTTTAGTAGTTGTTGGAAACTCCGCTGCATTAGGCCTACAAATTGGGTATGAGGTGTAGAGAGATGGTGTGTTCCACTCCAAGGTGTTCTCCAGGTTGCCTTTCCTGAGCTTCGATCTTCCGGCTCTCGTTTAGTAGTTCTTGGAAACTACACTGCATTAGGCCTACAAATTGGGTATGGGGTGTAGAGAGATGGTGTGTTCCACTCCAAGGTGTTCTCCAGGTTGCCTTTCCTGAGCTTCGATCTTCCGGCTCTCATTTAGTAGTTGTTGGAAACTACGCTGCATTAGGCCTACAAATTGGGTATGGGGTGTAGAGAGATGGTGTGTTCCACTCCAAGGTGTTCTCCAGGTTGCCTTTCCTGAGCTTCGATCTTCCGGCTCTCGTTTAGTAGTTCTTGGAAACTACACTGCATTAGGCCTACAAATTGGGTATGGGGTGTAGAGAGATGGTGTGTTCCACTCCAAGGTGTTCTACAGGTTGCCTTTCCTGAGCTTCGATCTTTCGGCTCTCGTTTAGTAGTTGTTGGAAACTACGCTGCATTAGGCCTACAAATTGGGTATGGGGTGAAGAGAGATGGTGTGTTCCACTCCAAGGTGTTCTCCAGGTTGCCTTTCCTGAGCTTCGATCTTCCGGCTCTCGTTTAGTAGTTCTTGGAAACTACACTGCATTAGGCCTACAAATTGGGTATGGGGTGTAGAGAGATGGTGTGTTCCACTCCAAGGTGTTCTCCAGGTTGCCTTTCCTGAACTTCTATCTTCAGGCTCTCATTAAATTGTGGTTAAACGGAACAACTGCATTTGGCGTACTAGTTGGTTTGGGGCCTACTATCGGTGTCTGCCACTCCTTGCTGTTCTCCTGGTTTCCTGTCCTGAAATTCCGTTTTCAGGCGCTCGTTAAGTAGTTGTTAATGTTAGACTGCATTTGGCCTACTAGTTGGGTTGGGGCCTACTATCGGTGTCTGCCACTCCTTGCTGTTCTCCTCCACTGAACAAAGCTGTGCCGCCTGTTTACTACGGTTGCCAATTTTGAACTGCATTTCGACTACTTACTGATTTGGGCCTACTCTCTGTGTCAGCCTCTCATTCCAGTTGTCCTCCACTGCAATGCCCCCTGGTTAGTCCTGTGTTACCAATTTTGAACTGCATTTAGCCAACTTTATTCTTTGGGCCTATATCTGTGTTTCCTCCTCATCCTGCCCATTGCCCAGCCAGTGATAGATGAGTCTGCTGGTACATTGACCCATAACGCAACATTCCCCGTGCACGCTACACAACAACATTGTGACCCTGCTGAAAGTCAGGTTGCTCTTCCCGCATACCATACCACCTTACACAGGGACAAAGAGGAAGGTGCAGATGAAAGTGCAGGTTCCTTCATCAGGTGGGGGGAGGAATACTAGTTGGCGACGTCACTGGCACAGGGCCTCTCATAGTACGCAAAAGTGTTGCTGCCGGTGGGAGGCGCCCCCGCCGTGCAAACACACCGCTGTACTTTGAGGGGCCCTGTGCCAGTGCCAATGCCAACGAGTGGGCCCCCCCTGCTTGCTCAAGTTCACAGCACTTGCAAAGTTGAAATACTTACCTCTCCCTGCTCCACTGCCGTGACGTGGTCCAGATTTCCTGGGCCCACTAATTACTTGAACCAGCCCTACCCACCACAACTTTAGCCAAATGACCCCCAATTTCAAATGCCTTACAATTATTATAAGGTAAATTGACAAGCTTCATTAAGAAGAATGGATGGTTTTGACATTAAAATGGGCACTCTAGGTGTTTTCCTGTCCCCCACTCACTGCCGACTATGCTGCCCCATTGACTTGCATTGGGTTTCGTGTTTCGGTCGATCCCGACTTTACGTCATAATCCGATTTCACTCGACCCGACTTTTGAGATAGTCGGGTTTCGCGAAACCCGGCTCGACTCTAAAAAGGTCAAGGTCGCTCAACTCTAGTTTACCGTATGCAAGGCATGTCTCCTATCCTGTCGACTTCTGTAATGATTGTACAGAAGCTGAGAAATTAATTATCGGCTATTCTGCTATCTATCTCTCTATGAAATATAAAGATATATATTTATGTGTGTCACTGACATATATATATATATATATATATATACACCTATACTATGTGTATATTTCTATTCTATCTATTCTAATCTGTCAGTGTGATTTTACTGTACACCGCACTGAATTGCTGGCTTTTCAAAGGACACCGGTATGTATTTCTCACAAGTCACACTGATGGTCCGTGTGGTGTGCGAGTTTTTCTTGCAGTCATAGACTTGCATTGGTGAGTCTCGGCCAATATGCTGTGCAAATTGCAGCATGCTGCAATTTCACTCACACGTATAATAAGGCCGAGAAAAAAACGGATGATGAGAGCTGCCCCATAGATTAACATTGGTCCGAGTGCTATGCAATTTTTTTATCGCATAGCAATCATCTGTAGTCCTAGTGTGACTCTGACCTAATGGAGTCTCTTGTGTGAATTTTTTCTGATTTGGCACCTCAAGGCTCTGCTAATGATATTCACAAACTATTGGAAAAAGTCTGCATTCCAAAATTCAAATGCTACTCCTTTTCTGAGTTCTGCCATGTGCCCAAACGCTAGTTGTACAAACAAGTATGGTTTATTTGGCAAAAATTCCCTATCAAATTGTGGTCTCCATTTTCTACTATTATTCCTTGTGAGAATGAAAACTTGAGGCTAAATTAACATTTAATGGAATTTGTTTTCAGCTTTTATTGCCCATTCTTAGATAAGCACTTTTTGGTAACAAATGCTCAATATACTCCGTGATGAAATCCTTGAGAGGTTTAATTTCCAAAATGAGGTCAATTATGCGGGGGAGGGGGGCGGGGGGTTCCTGCTTTTTGGCCACATCAGACACTTTCCAAATGCAACCTGGCATCTTTAATCTATTCCAGACAAATTTGTGCTCCAAAAACCAAGTAACATTCTTTCATTTCAGAGTTCGGCAGGGCACCCAAACAATAGTTTTCAACCAAATGTGTGTTATGAATGCCTTCCGTAAAAATTGCATAATAAATAAATAAATAACATAGGGCTTAATCATAATTTTAGTGGAAAAACATCATTTTTTTCCTTTCATGTCCAAATGTTATAAAGTTCTATGAAACACCTATGGATTCAAAATGCACAACACATCTGTAGGTAAAGTTCCTCAAGGATCTTTATTCCAAATTGGGGTCACTCATGGGGTGGGGATTCTGCTGTTTTGGCACCTCAAGTACTCTGCAAATGCGACATGGCATCTGTATTCTACTCCACCCAAATTTGCATTCCAAAATCAAATAAGTTTCATTCCCTTCCAAGCCCTTCCATGTGTCCAAACAGTTTGTGACCACATTCGATATATCACATTTGAGAAAAGTTGCATAACAAACTATGTAGTCTATTTTCTATTACCCCTTGTGAAAATAACAAATTTGAGCCTAAAGCAATATTTTAGTAGAAAAAAAATGTTATTTTACAGTTTTTCATTCCACTTTATATTAATTCCTGTGAAGCACTTGAAATATTAATACATTTATTGGGATAAGTTTTGAATAATTTGAGGGGTGCAATTTTTGGGGGGTTTCTAATATTTGGTCACTTTAAAACTGAACAGTCTAAGAAAAAATAGGATTTGAAAAATTCCTTGAAAATGTAATAACTGCTGCTAATATTTAATGCATCTAACATCCCAAAAAAATAAAAAGAATCAAAGGACATTTAAAAATGATGCTAACAGAAATGTTATTTATTAACTAGTTTGTGTTGCATGACTATCTGGTTTGAGGGTTTAGAGGGTGTAAACGTTCAAAGTTTGAAAATTGCTAAGTTTTAAATCAAAGTTGAAATATTTTTTAAAAAGGCAAAATATAATATCCTAAATTAACCACTAACGAAAAGCACAATGTGCATTAAAACAAAACTTATAATCACTGGGTCATATTTGAAAAATGAGGCTTGGTCACTAAAAGTGCAGTCGTTGGATGTATTTATATATGTAATACATTTTTGAAAAAATGAAATACTACCATCCTATAGCTAATGCTCAGATGAGTAATATATTTTTGTTATGCAGATATGTTCACAAAAATTGAATTATGTAATTAAATAATTAATTAATAAAATTCTAATGTATCCACACTAAGTTCAAGTACTATTCCAAAACACAAAATTGTGCTATTATATATCAAAATTAATTTTCTTAATGCTAAAAGGAAACCTTAATGTTGAAAATTGTATCTGATCTCCAGGTATGATGTTACAGAGTAGGAGGAGTTGATCAGATTGCACATTTTAGTAGGAAAAGTTTTTAATCATTGACATTTCTTATGTTTGTATGTATACAAGATCAATAATGGTCCTATTCAGTGATTGTCATTCTTCTCTGTATGACACGACATGTGCATGCAAAGATAGCTGTCCATCCCTCAGTAGGACCACCCACTAGACTCATATATTCAAACCCCAGGGTTTTTCAATGATTAAAATGCAAATTTTACTATACCTTGTTCAACAACAGCATGTGTTACTCTACTTAGCTTATTAGCTTATATTTCTATATGCCATGCTGTCCACAGATTAAATTGCATGTAAAATGTGACAGGTTCCCTTAAAATCAGATTTTAGAGACAAGTGAGACAAAAAGGGAAATTTGGTCTGATTTTATGGTCATACCCTTTAATAATTCCAAAAGGTATTTTTGCATATTTTCTATGTGTGTGTGTGTGTAACCCTCTTCCTGCTAGGGTCGTATGCCAGAGATCCTGGCAAAGAAACTCTTCAGTAGCCAAGGATGTTCTTGCTATTAAAGGCTCTACCTACAGGTGGATAATAGCTAGAGTCACGATCTTGACCTCATGCTATAGTCAAAAACCTCTGGTCATGATCTAGCTCAAGATAGAAATTGCAACTGCATAGCTCTGCAGATGTTATGTTAGCTTATGTGAGAAGTGCTACTAGTGTTAAGGAAAAAGTGAAGGTTTTACCAACCTCCTCCTGTCCTGTATTAGTTTTAAACACAAGACCAAAGGGTAAAATGGAATTTTGTTTATGTCATCTATCTCCCTTATATCTAATTTCTACTTATCATATTTTTATATCTAAAAAAAGAGTGAGAAGATGTCAAGTTGGTGATCTAATAAAGGCCCCATACACATTAGACTTACGTCGGCCAAACCGTACAATATCAGTGGGTCCAACCCACAGTTTAATGTGAATGGGGGGCCTCCCGATTTCCCAAATAGAATATGACAAGGGAGACAAGGATACGGATGTCTGATTCAAAATCTTTTTTTTTCGCTATCAGATAAACTACCGCCAAATGAGACTGTCAGAGGTCTCTCATAGTGAACACAGAAGCCCACAGCATAGAGAGCACTCCAATGCATGGAGGAGTCAGAAGAGATAACTGGTTGATGAACGATAATCCAATTCATCAAGTTCCTGAAAATTTTGTACTGTGCACCTAACTCTATGCCTTATTTTGAGGGGTTTTGCACAACATTTAGTGAATTTTATAACATTGATAGTCTCAGACTATAAGCATCCAGAACAAAGAGTCAAATAAATTGCTCAAAGCACCTCTACCATATGCAAAAATCAATACTTTTTTTCAATTTTTTTTACTGTTCCAGTACAGGTCTTTTGCCGCGTACCTGCCTGGGTTCTGAATTTCCTCTCTAGCAATCCTATGAGCAGCTCTCACTGAAATTTTGCTTGGCCTTCCAGAGCTTTTTACCTCCACTGTTCCTATTAAAGGGAACCTGTCACTGATAAGAGATGTGGCCATCACCTTTCAGGACTGATATACAGCATTCTATGATGCTGTATATCTGCCCCCAACCCGACCTATAAGAGAAGAAAAATAACTTTTATTAAACTCACCTGCGGGGTGGCCCGGTCCGATGGGTGTCGTTCTTCTTGGTCCCATGCCTCCCTTCTCCTTGAGATGCCTCCCTCCTGCTTGCTTTGTGTGGATGAAGCATCTCCTCTGCACCACACTCCTGTGCAGACGCACTTCTCTGCCCTGTTGAGGGCAGAGCAAAGTACTGCAGTGTGCAGGTGCCAAAAAAGGTCAAAGAGCCCCGGCGCATGTGCACTGCAGCACTTTGCTCTGCCCTCAACAGGGCAGAAAAGTATGCCTGCACAGGAGTGCTGTGTGAAACTGTGTGGATGACGAGGGGATGCCATCCACATGAAGCAAGCAGGAGGACGGTGATCATAAGAAGATGGGAGGTGCCTGACCAAGACCAGCGATGCCCATCGGGCCAGACCACCCTGCAGGTGAGTATGATTAAAGTTATTTTTCTTCTCTTACAGGTCGGGTTGGGGGCAGATATACAGCTTTATAAAATGATGTATATCAGCCCTGAAAGGTGATGGCCGTGTCTATTATCGAGCAAACCTGGTGACAGGTTCACTTTAACTGTCATTTCTTAATTACATTTTGAACTGAGGAAAGGGCAACTTGAAAACGCTTTGCTATCTTCTTATAGTCGTCTGCTGCTCTGTGAGTCAAAACCATTTTAATTTTCAGCATGCTAGACAGCTGCTTAGAACAACCCATGCCTGCTGTTTTTTGAACAACGCTTGGTGGAGGCTGGGTTTGTATAAAGCTGGGAAATTTACATCACTTGGTCTTTCCTAACGATGATATTGAACAAGCCATAACCCTAACAGGCTAATTAAGGTCTGAAATCTTGTTCAAAGTTATTTGAACACACAAATCTCCAAGAGTGGCCAAATTTTGCATCAGCTAATTTTTCTTGCAATTTTTAAAATAAAAAATGACTATATTTATTTATTTATGTATTTATTTATTGCCTAAAATGGAAAGGATATGTGTCATCTTTAACTTTAGGCCTTTTAGAGATAATTTCAACTTCAAATTGCTAAACTGTTCACAAGAACAGTAATTTTGAGCAGGAGTTTAATTATTGATTGGCTGCAACAGTCACATATCCATACAATGTGACCTCATCACTGCAGCAGTGAGTAGAGACAGATAGATCAAATGCAGCACCAGCACAGGTTCCGCAACAAGAGTCTTACTTCTTTTACATTGTTTTCTGAGCATATACTGAAATGTTTACTCCCCAGATAGCCCTTATAAATACTTAAGAAATAGAAGGATATGGAAGACATTATTTACTGCTGATCTTTCTTAGCCGGTAATAGATTATAGAAAAGACTAGAGATTAGTGTTGAGCGATACCGTCCGATACTTGAAAGTATCGGTATCGGATAGTATCGGCCGATACCCGAAAAATATCGGATATCGCCGATACCGATATCCGATACCAATACAAGTCAATGGGACACCAAGTATCGGAAGGTATCCTGATGGTTCCCAGGGTCTGAAGGAGAGGAAACTCTCCTTCAGCCCCTGGGATCCATAGGGATGTGTAAAATAAAGAATTAAAATAAAAAATATTGATATATTCACCTCTCCGGCGGCCCCTGGACATCACGCTGGTAACCAGCAGGCTTCTGTGTTTAAAATGAGCGCCTTTAGGACCTGCGAATGACGTCGCGGCTTCTGATTGGTCGCGTGCCGCTCATGTGACCGCCACGCGACCAATCAGAAGCCGCGATGTCATTCGCAGGTCCTTAATTCCTAGAATTAGGAGTTTAGTGAATGAGAATGACGTCGCGGCTTCTGATTGGTCGCGTGGCGGTCACATGAGCGGCACGCGACCAATCAGAAGCCGCGACGTCATTCGCAGGTCCTAAAGGCGCTCATTTTAAACACAGAAGCCTGCCGGTTACCAGCGTGATGTCCAGGGGCCGCCGGAGAGGTGAATATATCAATATTTTTTATTTTAATTCTTTATTTTACACATCCCTATGGATCCGATACCGATACCCGATACCACAAAAGTATCGGATCTCGGTATCGGAATTCCGATACCGCAAGTATCGGCCGATACCCGATACTTGCGGTATCTGAATGCTCAACACTAGGGTTGAGCGACCTTGACCTTTTTAGAGTCGAGCCGTGTTTCGCGAAACCCGACTATCTTAGAAGTCGAGTCGAGTGGAATCGGCCGATTATCGCGAAAAGTCGGTTATCGCCCGAAACACGAAACCCAATGCAAGTCAATGGGGGAGCATAGTCGGCAGAGAGTGGAGGCCAGGAAAACACCTACACTGCCCATTTTAATGGCAAAAACATCCATTCTTGTTAAAGAAGCTTGTCAATCGTAATTTACCTTATAATAATTGGAAGGCATTTGAAATTGGGGGTCATTTGGCTAAAGTTGTGGGGGGTAGGGCTGGTTCAAGTAAATAGTGGGCCCAGTAAATCTGGACCACGTCACGGCAGTGGAGCAGGGAGAGGTAAGTATTTCAACTTTGCAAGTGCTGTGATCCTGAGCAAGCAGGGGGGGCCCACTCGTTGGCATTGGCACAGGCACAGGGCCCCTCAAAGTACAGCGGTGTGTTTGCACGGCGGGGGCGCCTCCCATCGGCAGCAACACTTTTGCGTACTATGAGAGGCCCTGTGCCAGTGACGTCGCCAACTAGTATTCCTCCCCCCACCTGATGAAGGAACCTGCACTTTCATCTGCACCTTCCTTTTTGTCCCCGTGTAAGGTGGTATGGTATGCGGGAAGAGGAACCTGACTTTCAGCAGGGTCACAATCTTGCTGTGTAGCGTGCACGGGGAATTTTGCGTTATGGGTCAATGTACCAGCAGACTCATCTATCACTGGCTGGGCAATGGGCAGGATGAGGAGGAAACACAGATATAGGCCCAAAGAATAAAGTTGGCTAAATGCAGTTCAAAATTGGTAACACAGGACTAACCAGGGGGCATTGCAGTGGAGGACAACTGGAATGAGAGGCTGACACAGAGAGTAGGCCCAAATCAGTAAGTAGTCGAAATGCAGTTCAAAATTGGCAACCGTAGTAAACAGGCGGCACAGCTTTGTTCAGTGGAGGAGAACAGCAAGGAGTGGCAGACACCGATAGTAGGCCCCAACCCAACTAGTAGGCCAAATGCAGTCTAACATTAACAACTACTTAACGAGAGCCTGAAAATGGAATTTCAGGACAGGAAACCAGGAGAACAGCAAGGAGTGGCAGACACCGATAGTAGGCCCCAAACCAACTAGTACGCCAAATGCAGTTGTTCCGTTAACCACAATTTAATGAGAGCCTGAAGATAGAAGTTCAGGAAAGGCAACCTGGAGAACACCTTGGAGTGGAACACACCATCTCTCTACACCCCATACCCAATTTGTAGGCCTAATGCAGCGTAGTTTCCAACAACTACTAAACGAGAGCCGGAAGATCGGAGCTCAGGAAAGGTAACCTGGAGAACACCTTGGAGTGGAACACACCATCTCTCTACACCCCATACCCAATTTGTAGGCCTAATGCAGCGTAGTTTCCAACAACTACTAAACGAGAGCCGGAAGATCGAAGCTCAGGAAAGGCAACCTGGAGAACACCTTGGAGTGGAACACACCATCTCTCTACACCCCATACCCAATTTCTAGGCCTAATGCAGTGTAGTTTCCAAGAACTACTAAACGAGAGCTGGAAGATCGAAGCTCAGGAAAGGCAACCTGGAGAACACCTTGGAGTGGAACACACCATCTCTCTACACCCCATACCCAATTTGTAGGCCTAATGCAGTGTAGTTTCCAAGAACTACTAAACGAGAGCCGGAAGATCAAAGCTCAGGAAAGGCAACCTGGAGAACACCTTGGAGTGGAACACACCATCTCTCTACACCCCATACCCAATTTGTAGGCCTAATGCAGTGTAGTTTCCAAGAACTACTAAACGAGAGCCGGAAGATCGAAGCTCAGGAAAGACAACCTGGAGAACACCTTGGAGTGGAACACACCATCTCTCTACACCTCATACCCAATTTGTAGGCCTAATGCAGTGTAGATTCCAAGAACTACTAAACGAGAGCCGGAAGATCGAAGCTCAGGAAAGGCAACCTGGAGAACACCTTGGAGTGGAACACACCATCTCTCTACACCCCATACCCAATTTGTAGGCCTAATGCAGCGTAGTTTCCAACAACTACTAAACGAGAGCATGAAGATCGAAGCATTGGCGAGGAAACCTGGGGAACACCTTGGAGTGGAACACACCATCTCTCTACAACCCCTACCCAATTTGTAGGCCTAATGCAGTGTAGTTTCCAACAACTACTAAACGAGAGCCGGAAGATCGGAGCTCAGGAAAGGTAACCTGGAGAACACCTTGGAGTGGAACACACCATCTCTCTACACCCCATACCCAATTTGTAGGCCTAATGCAGTGTAGTTTCCAACAACTACTAAACGAGAGCATTAAGATCGAAGCAATGGCGAGGAAACCTGGGGCACACCTTGGGGAGGCAGACACCGTTAGTAGGCCCTACCAAAGTTGTACCCCCAATGCAGTTTTAAAATTCCTAGAGGCTGAAAACAAGACTATTGACGCTCAGCTTTTTTCAAAGGAACACAGCTGAATTGAGTGGCGCAGACAGACACAGGTAGTAGGACTTAACCCAAAAATGTGGCTCACTGCAGCTTAAAAAAGTTACAGGGGTACACAAGCAGCAGTGCTCTGGGCAGTGGAGGACAATTTCAATAGTGGACCGCAGACAGACTTTGTACGCCTACTATTAAAAAAAGGATGCTCTATGCAATTAAAAATAGGTTCCAAGGGTCCACGGGCAGCAGTGGTGTGGTCAGTGGACGAGTATTGGAAGGAGGGACCGCAGACAGGCGTAGTAGGCCTAACATAACAAAATTAGGCTGTAGACACTGTAAAATTGGTTCCAGGGGTACACGGGCAGCAGTGGTGTTGTCAGCGGAGGAAAATTGGAATTAGGGACTGCAGACAGACTTTGTAGGCTGTCCCCTGTGGACCATGCATCCAACACATTAACCCAGTGCGCCGTAATGGACACGTAACTTTTTGTGGACATGCCTACTGGTCCGTGCGTCTCTTGTCAGGTGCACCTTTCTACTGTTTGATTGCCTGAGTGCTATGACAATGCAGACTTTTTCATGCCGGTGGAGGGCTGGGATGGCTTTTCTCGCAAAAGAAATGTCGACTGGGTAGCTTGAACCGTTGCACAGCGTAGTTCATCTGGGCTTTCTAAATATAAAACAAAGAAAAAAAGGAGGCTACATGCACTTTCAGCTGGGTTCCAGGGGTACACGGCCAGCATTGGTCTGGTCAGTGGAGAACTATTGGAAGGAGTGACCGCAAACAGGCATCGAAGGCCTAACATAATAACACATTGCTGTTGGCAATTTTAAATTGGTTCCAGGGGAACACGGGCAGCAGTGGCCTGGTCAGTGTAGTAGTAGTAGAAAGAACGGACCACAGACAGGCATCGAAGGCCTAAAATAAAAAAATTGGGCTGGCTGTAGGCAATTTTAAATTGGTTCCAGGGGTATACGGGCAGCAGTGGTGTGGTCAGTGGAGGCCTAGTGGAAGGAGTGACCGCAGACAGGCATCGAAGGCCTAACAATGATAACACATTGCTGTTGGCAATTTTAAATTGGTTCCAGGGGAACACGGGCAGCAGTGGCCTGGTCAGTGTAGTAGTAGTAGAAAGAACGGACCACAGACAGGCATCGAAGGCCTAAAATAAAAAAATTGGGCTGGCTGTAGGCAATTTTAAATTGGTTCCAGGGGTACACGGGCAGCAGTGGTGTGGTCAGTGGAGGCCTAGTGGAAGGAGTGACCGCAGACAGGCATCGAAGGCCTAAAATAAAAAAATTGGGCTGGCTGTAGGCAATTTTAAATTGGTTCCAGGGGTACACGGGCAGCAGTGGTGTGGTCAGTGGAGGCATATTGTAAGGAGTGACCGCAGACAGGCATCGAAGGCCTAAAATAATAACACATGGCTGTAGGCAATTTTAAATTGGTTCCAGGGGTACACGGGCAGCAGTGGTGTGGTCAGTGGAGGCATAGTGGAAGGAGTGACTGCAGACAGGCTTCGAAGGCCTAACATAACAAAAATGTCAATACAATGGTATTGTCAGTGGCAGGCATTGAAGGATGTCAGCGCATAGACTAAACATTGGTGGAGCTGTGAGATAATTTTGCAAGTGGTAGAGCACTGTTTGAGCTGGGGGGGGGAACTGTCTTGTGGCCGGCGGTACAGGCCCAGGGCCCCTCATATTACAACGGTGTGTCTGACGTTGGGTGCGCACCACCACCGCCAGAGACACTTTATTGTACTAGGAGGGACCCAGTGGCAGTGCCGTCGACCAAAAGCGGGCACACCCACCTCTTCAGACAAACAGCACTCTCACGGGTGCTGGCGCCAAGTGTCGATACCACGGCCCCGTGTGGGGAGTTTGGCCATTTAGTGAGGTGTAAACATGTCGTATGCTGGACAATCAGGTGCAGAAAATTACGAGATTGGAAAAGGCATTCAGAATAGTCCACAGGCAAGACCTTTTCATAGGAAAGCTAGGTGTCAGCCGGGCAAGGTGGGGCAAAAGATTTCGAAATCCAGTTGTGGTTCATTTTAATGAAGGTTAGATCATCTACATTTTGGGTAGCCAGACGAGTCCTTTTTTCTGTTAGTATTGAACCTGCAGCACTGAATACTCTTTCTGATAGGACACTAGCTGCCGGGCAAGCAAGCTCCTGCAATGCATATTCTGCCAATTCTGGCCAGGTGTCTAATTTTGATGCCCAGTAATCAAATGGGAATGACGGTTGAGGGAGAACATCGATAAGGGATGAAAAATAGTTTGTAACCATACTGGACAAATGTTGTCTCCTGTCACTTTGAATTGATGCTGCAGTACCTGTCCTGTCTGCGGTCATAGCAAAATCACTCCACAACTTGGTCAGAAAACCCCTCTGGCCAACGCCACTTCTGATTTCTGCCCCTCTAACTCCTCTGGTCTGCTGGCCCCTGCAGCTCGTGTGAGAACGATCACGGGCGCTGTGTGCAGGGAATGCCAGAAGCAAACGGTCAACAAGAGTTGATTGTTTGGTTGCTAATATTAGTTCCAAGTTCTCATGTGGCATTATATTTTGCAATTTGCCTTTATAGCGAGGATCAAGGAGGCAGGCCAACCAGTAATCGTCATCGTTCATCATTTTAGTTATGCGTGTGTCCCTTTTGAGGATACGAAAGGCATAATCCGCCATGTGGGCCAAAGTTCCAGTTCTCAAATCTGCAGTTGTGCTTGGTTGAGGGGCAGTTTCAGGCAAATCCACGTCACTTGTGTCCCTCCAAAAACCAGAACCCGGCCTTGCCGCGCCACCAATTTCCAGTGGCCCCGGAAAAGCTTCCTCATTAAAAATATAATCATCCCCATCATCCTCCTCGTCCTCCTCCTCCTCTTCGCCCGTTAACTCGTCCTGTACACTGCCCTGGCCAGACAATGGCTGACTGTCATCAAGGCTTTCCTCTTCCTCAGCTGCAGACGCCTGATCCTTTATGTGCGTCAAACTTTGCATCAGCAGACGCATTAGGGGGATGCTCATGCTTATTATGGCGTTGTCTGCACTAACCAGCCGTGTGCATTCCTCAAAACACTGAAGGACTTGACACATGTCTTGAATCTTCGACCACTGCACACCTGACAACTCCATGTCTGCCATCCTACTGCCTGCCCGTGTATGTGTATCCTCCCACAAAAACATAACAGCCCGCCTCTGTTCGCACAGTCTCTGAAGCATGTGCAGTGTTGAGTTCCACCTTGTTGCAACGTCTATGATTAGGCGATGCTGGGGAAGGTTCAAAGAACGCTGATAGGTCTGCATACGGCTGGAGAGTACGGGCGAACGGCGGATATGTGAGCAAAGTCCACGCACTTTGAGGAGCAGGTCGGATAACCCCGGATAACTTTTCAGGAAGCACTGCACCACCAGGTTTAAGGTGTGAGCCAGGCAAGGAATGTGTTTCAGTTGGGAAAGGGAGATGGCAGCCATGAAATTCCTTCCGTTATCACTCACTACCTTGCCTGCCTCAAGATCTACAGTGCCCAGCCACGACTGCGTTTCTTTCTGCAAGAACTCGGACAGAACTTCCGCGGTGTGTCTGTTGTCGCCCAAACACTTCATAGCCAATACAGCCTGCTGACGTTTGCCAGTAGCTGCCCCATAATGGGAGACCTGGTGTGCAACAGTGGCAGCTGCGGATGGAGTGGTTGTGCGACTGCGGTCTGTGGACAAGCTCTCGCTTCTGCAGGAGGACGAAGAGGAGGAGGAGGGGGTGCGAACGGCTACAGCCAACTGTTTCCTAGACCGTGGGCTAGGCAGAACTGTCCCAAACTTGCTGTCCCCTGTGGACCCTGCATCCACAACATTCACCCAGTGTGCCGTGATGGACACGTAACTTCTCTGGCCATGCCTACTGGTCCATGCATCTGTTGTCAGGTGCACCTTTGTGCTCACAGATTGCCTGAGTGCATGGACGATGCGCTCTTTAACATGCTGGTGGAGGGCTGGGATGGCTTTTCTGGAAAAAAAGTGTCGACTGGGTAGCTCGTAGCGTGGTGCAGCGTAGTCCATCAGGGCTTTGAAAGCTTCGCTTTCAACTAACCGGTAGGGCATCATCTCTAACGAGATTAGTCTAGCTATGTGGGCGTTCAAACCCTGTGTACGCGGATGCGAGGCTAAGTACTTCCTTTTTCTAACCATAGTCTCATGTAGGGTGAGCTGGACTGGAGAGCTGGAGATCGTGGAACTAGCGGGGGTGCCGGTGGACATGGCAGACTGAGAGACGGTGGGAGATGGTATTGTTGCCACCGGTGCCCTAGATGCAGTGTTTCCTACTACGAAACTGGTGATTCCCTGACCCTGACTGCTTTGGCCTGGCAAAGAAACCTGCACAGATACTGCAGGTGGTGCGGAAAATGGTGACCCTACACTGCCGGAAGGGATGTTGCGTTGCTGACTAGCTTCATTGGCTGAGGGTGCTACAACCTTAAGGAACGTTTGGTAGTTAGTCCAGGCTTGCAAATGCATGGTGGTTAAATGTCTATGCATGCAACTTGTATTGAGACCTTTCAGATTCTGTCCTCTGCTTAAGGTAGTTGAACATTTTTGACAGATGACTTTGCGCTGATCAATTGGATGTTGTTTAAAAAAATGCCAGACTGCACTCCTTCTAGCATCGGATACCTTTTCAGGCATTGCAGACTGAGCTTTAACCGGATGGCCACGCTGTCCTCCAACAGGTTTTGGCTTTGCCACGCGTTTTGGGCAAGATACGGGCCCGGCAGATGGAACCTGTTGCGATGTTGATGCCTGCTGCGGCCCCTCCTCCTCCGCTTCAGTACTGCTGCCGCCTGCACCCTGTTCCCCCAATGGCTGCCAATCGGGGTCAAGAACTGGGTCATCTATTACCTCTTCTTGTAGCTCGTGTGCAACTTCGTCTGTGTCACCGTGTCGGTCGGTGGTATAGCGTTCGTGATGGGGCAACATAGTCTCATCAGGGTCTGATTCTTGATCATTACCCTGCGAGGGCAATGTTGTGGTCTGAGTCAAAGGACCAGCATAGTAGTCTGGCTGTGGCTGTGCATCAGTGCACTCCATGTCAGATTCAACTTGTAATGGGCATGGACTGTTAACTGCTTCACTTTCTAAGCCAGGGACGGTATGTGTAAAGAGCTCCATGGAGTAACCCGTTGTGTCGCCTGCTGCATTCTTCTCTGTTGTTGTTTTTGCTGAAGAGGACAAGGAAGCGACTTGTCCCTGACCGTGAACATCCACTAACGACGCGCTGCTTTGACATTTACCAGTTTCACGAGAGGAGGCAAAAGAGCTAGAGGCTGAGTCAGCAAGATAAGCCAAAACTTGCTCTTGCTGCTCCGGCTTTAAAAGCGGTTTTCCTACTCCCAGAAAAGGGAGTGTTCGAGGCCTTGTGTAGCCAGACGACGAACCTGGCTCCACAGCTCCAGACTTAGGTGCAATATTTTTTTTCCCACGACCAGCTGATGCTCCACCACTACCACTACCCTCATTACCAGCTGACAATGAACGCCCCCGGCCACGACCTCTTCCACCAGACTTCCTCATTGTTTTAAAAACGTAAACAAACTAACGGTATTTGTTGCTGTCACACAACTTACACGGTGAGCTATAACTTCAGTATGATTTAGCTACCCCTTTACAGGTGAGTGAGACCACAACGAAAATCAGGCACAATGTTACACACTCTATTGTTGGTGGCAACAAATGAGAGAGATGCCACACACGCAGGACTGTCACTGAAGCACAAATGCAAATATTAATCTCCCACTGATTTGATTTATTTTTTTTTTTCAGGGAGACTTTAGGAAAAAAAAAAATAGAATAAAATGATTTTTTCAGGAAGAATTTAGAAACCAAATAAAATAAAATGATTTTTTCAGGGAGAATTTAGAAAACAAATAAAACAAAAAAAGGCTTTCTATGGCCCACTGAGTGAGAGATGACGCACACAGGAGTCAGGAGTGGCACACAAGCCCAGAGGCCAATATTTATCTCCCACTGATTGATGTAGTGATTTTTTCAGGTAGATTTTGGAACCCAAATCAAGCTAAAAAAATAATAGGCTTTCTATGGCCCACAATTGGAGAGAGAGAGAGATGGCACACCCAGGAGTCAAGACTGGCACACAAGCAGAAAGGGCAATATTAATCTCCCACTGATTTGTTTTTTTTTTTTTTTTTCAGGGAGACTTTAGGAAAAAAAAATAATAGAATAAAATGATTTTTTCAGGAAGAATTTAGAAACCAAATAAAATAAAATGATTTTTTCAGGGAGAATTTAGAAAACAAATAAAACAAAAAAAGGCTTTCTATGGCCCACTGAGTGAGAGATGACGCACACAGGAGTCAGGAGTGGCACACAAGCCCAGAGGCCAATATTTATCTCCCACTGATTGATGTAGTGATTTTTTCAGGTAGATTTTGGAACCCAAATCAAGCTAAAAAAATAATAGGCTTTCTATGGCCCACAATTGGAGAGAGAGAGAGAGATGGCACACCCAGGAGTCAAGACTGGCACACAAGCAGAAAGGGCAATATTAATCTCCCACTGATTTGTTTTTTTGTTTTTTTTCAGGGAGACTTTAGGAAAAAAAAATAATAGAATAAAATGATTTTTTCAGGAAGAATTTAGAAACCAAATAAAATAAAATGATTTTTTCAGGGAGAATTTAGAAAACAAATAAAACAAAAAAAGGCTTTCTATGGCCCACTGAGTGAGAGATGACGCACACAGGAGTCAGGAGTGGCACACAAGCCCAGAGGCCAATATTTATCTCCCACTGATTGATGTAGTGATTTTTTCAGGTAGATTTTGGAACCCAAATCAAGCTAAAAAAATAATAGGCTTTCTATGGCCCACAATTGGAGAGAGAGAGAGAGAGATGGCACACCCAGGAGTCAAGACTGGCACACAAGCAGAAAGGGCAATATTAATCTCCCACTGATTTGTTTTTTTTTTTTTTTTCAGGGAGACTTTAGGAAAAAAAAATAATAGAATAAAATGATTTTTTCAGGAAGAATTTAGAAACCAAATAAAATAAAATGATTTTTTCAGGGAGAACTTAGAAAACAAATAAAACAAAAAAAGGCTTTCTATGGCCCACTGAGTGAGAGATGACGCACACAGGAGTCAGGAGTGGCACACAAGCCCAGAGGCCAATATTTATCTCCCACTGATTGATGTAGTGATTTTTTCAGGTAGATTTTGGAACCCAAATCAAGCTAAAAAAATAATAGGCTTTCTATGGCCCACAATTGGAGAGAGAGAGAGAGATGGCACACCCAGGAGTCAAGACTGGCACACAAGCAGAAAGGGCAATATTAATCTCCCACTGATTTTTTTTTTTTTTTTTTTTCAGGGAGACTTTAGGAAAAAAAAATAATAGAATAAAATGATTTTTTTCAGGAAGAATTTAGAAACCAAATAAAATAAAATGATTTTTTCAGGGAGAATTTAGAAAACAAATAAAACAAAAAAAGGCTTTCTATGGCCCACTGAGTGAGAGATGACGCACACAGGAGTCAGGAGTGGCACACAAGCCCAGAGGCCAATATTTATCTCCCACTGATTGATGTAGTGATTTTTTCAGGTAGATTTTGGAACCCAAATCAAGCTAAAAAAATAATAGGCTTTCTATGGCCCACAATTGGAGAGAGAGAGAGAGATGGCACACCCAGGAGTCAAGACTGGCACACAAGCAGAAAGGGCAATATTAATCTCCCACTGATTTGTTTTTGTTTTGTTTTTCAGGGAGACTTTAGGAAAAAAAAAATAATAGAATAAAATGATTTTTTCAGGAAGAATTTAGAAACCAAATAAAATAAAATGATTTTTTCAGGGAGAATTTAGAAAACAAATAAAACAAAAAAAGGCTTTCTATGGCCCACTGAGTGAGAGATGACGCACACAGGAGTCAGGAGTGGCACACAAGCCCAGAGGCCAATATTTATCTCCCACTGATTGATGTAGTGATTTTTTCAGGTAGATTTTGGAACCCAAATCAAGCTAAAAAAATAATAGGCTTTCTATGGCCCACAATTGGAGAGAGAGAGAGAGATGGCACACCCAGGAGTCAAGACTGGCACACAAGCAGAAAGGGCAATATTAATCTCCCACTGATTTGTTTTTTTTTTTTTTTCAGGGAGACTTTAGGAAAAAAAATAATAGAATAAAATGATTTTTTCAGGAAGAATTTAGAAACCAAATAAAATAAAATGATTTTTTCAGGGAGAACTTAGAAAACAAATAAAACAAAAAAAGGCTTTCTATGGCCCACTGAGTGAGAGATGACGCACACAGGAGTCAGGAGTGGCACACAAGCCCAGAGGCCAATATTTATCTCCCACTGATTGATGTAGTGATTTTTTCAGGTAGATTTTGGAACCCAAATCAAGCTAAAAAAATAATAGGCTTTCTATGGCCCACAATTGGAGAGAGAGAGAGAGATGGCACACCCAGGAGTCAAGACTGGCACACAAGCAGAAAGGGCAATATTAATCTCCCACTGATTTTTTTTTTTTTTTTTTTTCAGGGAGACTTTAGGAAAAAAAAATAATAGAATAAAATGATTTTTTTCAGGAAGAATTTAGAAACCAAATAAAATAAAATGATTTTTTCAGGGAGAATTTAGAAAACAAATAAAACAAAAAAAGGCTTTCTATGGCCCACTGAGTGAGAGATGACGCACACAGGAGTCAGGAGTGGCACACAAGCCCAGAGGCCAATATTTATCTCCCACTGATTGATGTAGTGATTTTTTCAGGTAGATTTTGGAACCCAAATCAAGCTAAAAAAATAATAGGCTTTCTATGGCCCACAATTGGAGAGAGAGAGAGAGATGGCACACCCAGGAGTCAAGACTGGCACACAAGCAGAAAGGGCAATATTAATCTCCCACTGATTTGTTTTTTTTGTTTTTTTTCAGGGAGACTTTAGGAAAAAAAAATAATAGAATAAAATGATTTTTTCAGGAAGAATTTAGAAACCAAATAAAATAAAATGATTTTTTCAGGGAGAATTTAGAAAACAAATAAAACAAAAAAAGGCTTTCTATGGCCCACTGAGTGAGAGATGACGCACACAGGAGTCAGGAGTGGCACACAAGCCCAGAGGCCAATATTTATCTCCCACTGATTGATGTAGTGATTTTTTCAGGTAGATTTTGGAACCCAAATCAAGCTAAAAAAATAATAGGCTTTCTATGGCCCACAATTGGAGAGAGAGATGGCACACCCAGGAGTCAAGACTGGCACACAAGCAGAAAGGGCAATATTAATCTCCCACTGATTTGTTTTTTGTTTTTTTTTCAGGGAGACTTTAGGAAAAAAAAATAATAGAATAAAATGATTTTTTCAGGAAGAATTTAGAAACCAAATAAAATAAAATGATTTTTTCAGGGAGAATTTAGAAAACAAATAAAACAAAAAAAGGCTTTCTATGGCCCACTGAGTGAGAGATGACGCACACAGGAGTCAGGAGTGGCACACAAGCCCAGAGGCCAATATTTATCTCCCACTGATTGATGTAGTGATTTTTTCAGGTAGATTTTGGAACCCAAATCAAGCTAAAAAAATAATAGGCTTTCTATGGCCCACAATTGGAGAGAGAGAGAGAGAGATGGCACACCCAGGAGTCAAGACTGGCACACAAGCAGAAAGGGCAATATTAATCTCCCACTGATTTGTTTTTTTGTTTTTTTTCAGGGAGACTTTAGGAAAAAAAAAATAGAATAAAATGATTTTTTCAGGAAGAATTTAGAAACCAAATAAAATAAAATGATTTTTTCAGGGAGAATTTAGAAAACAAATAAAACAAAAAAAGGCTTTCTATGGCCCACTGAGTGAGAGATGACGCACACAGGAGTCAGGAGTGGCACACAAGCCCAGAGGCCAATATTTATCTCCCACTGATTGATGTAGTGATTTTTTCAGGTAGATTTTGGAACCCAAATCAAGCTAAAAAAATAATAGGCTTTCTATGGCCCACAATTGGAGAGAGAGAGAGAGATGGCACACCCAGGAGTCAAGACTGGCACACAAGCAGAAAGGGCAATATTAATCTCCCACTGATTTGTTTTTTTTTGTTTTTTTCAGGGAGACTTTAGGAAAAAAAAATAATAGAATAAAATGATTTTTTCAGGAAGAATTTAGAAACCAAATAAAATAAAATGATTTTTTCAGGGAGAATTTAGAAAACAAATAAAACAAAAAAAGGCTTTCTATGGCCCACTGAGTGAGAGATGACGCACACAGGAGTCAGGAGTGGCACACAAGCCCAGAGGCCAATATTTATCTCCCACTGATTGATGTAGTGATTTTTTCAGGTAGATTTTGGAACCCAAATCAAGCTAAAAAAATAATAGGCTTTCTATGGCCCACAATTGGAGAGAGAGAGAGAGATGGCACACCCAGGAGTCAAGACTGGCACACAAGCAGAAAGGGCAATATTAATCTCCCACTGATTTGTTTTTTTGTTTTTTTTCAGGGAGACTTTAGGAAAAAAAAATAATAGAATAAAATGATTTTTTCAGGAAGAATTTAGAAACCAAATAAAATAAAATGATTTTTTCAGGGAGAATTTAGAAAACAAATAAAACAAAAAAAGGCTTTCTATGGCCCACTGAGTGAGAGATGACGCACACAGGAGTCAGGAGTGGCACACAAGCCCAGAGGCCAATATTTATCTCCCACTGATTGATGTAGTGATTTTTTCAGGTAGATTTTGGAACCCAAATCAAGCTAAAAAAATAATAGGCTTTCTATGGCCCACAATTGGAGAGAGAGAGAGAGATGGCACACCCAGGAGTCAAGACTGGCACACAAGCAGAAAGGGCAATATTAATCTCCCACTGATTTGTTTTTTTTTTTTTTTTTTCAGGGAGACTTTAGGAAAAAAAAATAATAGAATAAAATGATTTTTTCAGGAAGAATTTAGAAACCAAATAAAATAAAATGATTTTTTCAGGGAGAATTTAGAAAACAAATAAAACAAAAAAAGGCTTTCTATGGCCCACTGAGTGAGAGATGACGCACACAGGAGTCAGGAGTGGCACACAAGCCCAGAGGCCAATATTTATCTCCCACTGATTGATGTAGTGATTTTTTCAGGTAGATTTTGGAACCCAAATCAAGCTAAAAAAATAATAGGCTTTCTATGGCCCACAATTGGAGAGAGAGAGAGAGATGGCACACCCAGGAGTCAAGACTGGCACACAAGCAGAAAGGGCAATATTAATCTCCCACTGATTTGTTTTTTTTTTTTTTTTCAGGGAGACTTTAGGAAAAAAAAATAGAATAAAATGATTTTTTCAGGAAGAATTTAGAAACCAAATAAAATAAAATGATTTTTTCAGGGAGAATTTAGAAAACAAATAAAACAATAAAAGGCTTTCTATGGCCCACTGAGTGAGAGATGACGCACACAGGAGTCAGGAGTGGCACACAAGCCCAGAGGCCAATATTTATCTCCCACTGATTGATGTAGTGATTTTTTCAGGTAGATTTTGGAACCCAAATCAAGCTAAAAAAATAATAGGCTTTCTATGGCCCACAATTGGAGAGAGAGAGAGAGAGATGGCACACCCAGGAGTCAAGACTGGCACACAAGCAGAAAGGGCAATATTAATCTCCCACTGATTTGTTTTTTTTTTTTTTTCAGGGAGACTTTAGGAAAAAAAAATAATAGAATAAAATGATTTTTTCAGGAAGAATTTAGAAACCAAATAAAATAAAATGATTTTTTCAGGGAGAATTTAGAAAACAAATAAAACAAAAAAAGGCTTTCTATGGCCCACTGAGTGAGAGATGACGCACACAGGAGTCAGGAGTGGCACACAAGCCCAGAGGCCAATATTTATCTCCCACTGATTGATGTAGTGATTTTTTCAGGTAGATTTTGGAACCCAAATCAAGCTAAAAAAATAATAGGCTTTCTATGGCCCACAATTGGAGAGAGAGAGAGAGATGGCACACCCAGGAGTCAAGACTGGCACACAAGCAGAAAGGGCAATATTAATCTCCCACTGATTTGTTTTTTTTTTTTTTTTCAGGGAGACTTTAGGAAAAAAAAATAATAGAATAAAATGATTTTTTCAGGAAGAATTTAGAAACCAAATAAAATAAAATGAATTTTTCAGGGAGAATTTAGAAAACAAATAAAACAAAAAAAGGCTTTCTATGGCCCACTGAGTGAGAGATGACGCACACAGGAGTCAGGAGTGGCACACAAGCCCAGAGGCCAATATTTATCTCCCACTGATTGATGTAGTGATTTTTTCAGGTAGATTTTGGAACCCAAATCAAGCTAAAAAAAATAATAGGCTTTCTATGGCCCACAATTGGAGAGAGAGAGAGAGATGGCACACCCAGGAGTCAAGACTGGCACACAAGCAGAAAGGGCAATATTAATCTCCCACTGATTTGTTTTTTTTGTTTTTTTCAGGAAGACTTTAGGAAAAAAAAATAATAGAATAAAATGATTTTTTCAGGAAGAATTTAGAAACCAAATAAAACAAAATGATTTTTTTCAGGGAGAATTTTGAAAACAAATAAAACAAAAAAAGGCTTTCTATGGCCCACTGAGTGAGAGATGACGCACACAGGAGTCAGGAGTGGCACACAAGCCCAGAGGCCAATATTTATCTCCCACTGATTGATTTATTGATTTTTTCAGGTAGAATTTAGAACCCAAATCAACCAAAAACATAAATAGGCTTTCTATGGCCCACTATTTGTGAGAGAGATGGCATGCTCAGGACTGGCACACAAGCCCAGAGGCCAATATTAATCTCCCACTTTTTATTTTTTTTCAGGGAAAATTTATAAACCCAATAAAAAAAATAATAAATAGGCTTTCTATGGCCCACTATCTGAGAGAGAGAGATGGCACGCTTAGGACTGGCACACAAGCCCAAAGGCCAATATTAATCTCCCTTTTTTTTTTCAGGGAGAATTTATAAAACCAAGAAAAAATAAATAAATAGGCTTTCTATGGCCCACTATTTGTGAGAGAGATGGCACGCTCAGGACTGGCACACAAGCCCAGAGGCCAATATTAATCTCCCACTTTTTTTTTTTTTGTTCCAGGGAAAATTTATAAACCCAATAAAAAAAATAATAAATCGGCTTTCTATGGCCCACTATCTGAGAGAGAGAGATGGCACGCTTAGGACTGGTACACAAGCCCAAAGGCCAATATTAATCTCCCTTTTTTTTTCAGGGAGAATTTATAAAACCAAAAAAAAAAAAAAAAAAATAGGCTTTCTATGGCCCACTATTTGTGAGAGAGATGGCACGCTCAGGACTGGCACACAAGCCCAGAGGCCAATATTAATCTCCCACTTTTTTTTTTTTGTTCCAGGGAAAATTTATAAACCCAATAAAAAAAATAATAAATAGGCTTTCTATGGCCCACTATCTGAGAGAGAGAGATGGCACGCTTAGGACTGGCACACAAGCCCAAAGGCCAATATTAATCTCCCACTGATTGATTTATTGATTTTTTCAGGTAGAATTTAGAACCCAAATAAAGCAAAAAAAAAAAAAAGGGCTTTCTATGGCCCACTGAGTGAGTGATGATGCACACAGGAGTCAGGAGTGGCACACAAGCCCTGAGGCCAATATTTTTCTCCCACTGATTGATGTAGTGATTTTTTCAGGTAGATTTTAGAACCCAAATCAAGCAAAAAAATAAATAGGCTTTCTATGGCCCACTGACTGAGAGATGGCACACACAGGAGTCAAGAGTGGCACACAAGCCCTGAGGCCAATATTTTTCTCCCACTGATTGATGTAGTGATTTTTTCAGGTAGATTTTATAACCCAAATCAAGCAAAAAAATAAATAGGCTTTCTATGGCCCACTGAGTGAGAGATGGCACACACAGGGATGGCACTCTAGCAGAAATGTCAATCTTAATCTCCCACAAAAAAAAAAAAAAAAACAGGGAGTGTCCAACAATTACTATCTCCCTGCAGTAATCTCAGCCAGTTATGGCAGGCAGCAATAAGGAGTGGACTGATGCGCAAATTAAATAAAAAGTGTGGACAAACAAAAAAGATAGCTGTACAGAAAGGAAGGAACAAGAGGATTTGTGCTTTGAAAAAAGGAGTTGGTTTGCACAGCTGCGTACACACAGCAATGCAGCTATCAGGGAGCCTTCTAGGGCAGCCCAATGAGCTACAGCGCTGAGGGGAAAAAAAAAATGTAGCTTCCACTGTCCCTGCACACCGAAGGTGGTGTTGGGCAGTGGAAATCGCTACAGCACAAGCGGTTTGGTGGTTAATGGACCCTGCCTAACGCTATCCCTGCTTCTGACGAAGCGGCAGCAACCTCTCCCTAAGCTCAGATCAGCAGCAGTAACATGGCGGTCGGCGGGAACGCCCCTTTATAGCCCCTGTGACGCCGCAGACAGCAAGCCAATCACTGCAATGCCCTTCTCTAAGATGGTGGGGACCAGGACCTATGTCATCACGCTGCCCACACTCTGCGTTTACCTTCATTGGCTGAGAAATGGCGCTTTTCGCGTCATTGAAACGCGACTTTGGCGCAAAAGTCGCGTACCGCATGGCCGACCCCGCACAGGGGTCGGATCGGGTTTCATGAAACCTGACTTTGCCAAAAGTCGGCGACTTTTGAAAATGAATGACCCGTTTCGCTCAACCCTACTCAACACTACTAGAGATACATCAAATCAGAGACATACTGTAAGTTGAATTGTTATGTTCCATTTTGGAATTTTATCTGAATTAACATTCCCTCTTAAGTACACTGAATAATAAAATTACTATCTTCTTTTATAAATCCTTTTCACAAATAGGGCTACAATTTTCTGGTGCCTACTGATCAGAACACCTCACCTGAACTCCAATTCCTATTACATTAGCTCTCTTCCAATTCCATTGGCCCATTGAAATTAACATTATTTTTTGACCCTGCTTGCAGGGCTCTTCTTGCTGTAAATAATATAAGAACCCTGGTAGAAGACTGAAAGGATTGTTAGTAGCCATATCTATTTGGGATATGGGGATAACTCCCCAATCACTAGTGTGCATGATCAACCACCACTTTATTCAAACAGGAGAGAACTGGTTCCAGGATATGTGGGGTCCGATCAGTCAAGGCCTCCAGTGATCAGGAAGTTATTTTCTATCTGATGGATAGGGGATGACTTTCAAACTTGAATTATAATATTATATTAAATGTCTACTGATATTTTAATCAATTTATAAATGTAAACTTTTATCCAGCGCTTTTTTAACTCCTGGGCCTTAATATGAAATCTGTTACTGGTCCCTCACCTGCAATCTTTCATTTATTCTTTCGTGCCATTTGTCCCCCCTCTGGTGTAACTATTACCTCTTCATCCCCTATAACTCCTGCATGCTCACAATTATATTTAGGTTGTTTTGCTTTGCAAGGAATTATCTACTCTTCTTCTTAACAAAGGGCTGGATCAAACCCGAGTCTCTGAAGACTATTCGAAAAAGACATCATGTTTGCAGGTCGATAAGATTGGCCATTTACGGACTTGCAATTTGCATCCATTGATCAATGTGTTAGTGTGCAGGAGCCAAGTTCAATGAAATCCTATGGGGGAGAACAGTGGGGCTGCTGAGATCCTTTTCTGCCGCTTAATCAGAGAGCAGTTGAAGCATTTCAGCAGTAAAGGTTTCAGGCTATCCTGATTGCTTATGTATGAGGTGATTTGCATTTAATGAGCGCATTTAAAAGACATACGGGTGTAATCTGCACACAGTCCATTATCAGTGCTCAAGGGCACCTAATAGAGCTAGGGTTGTAAAAGGGCCATAGGTATGCAAATAAATTGCATAAGTATGTAAAAATTAATTAATTTTGCAAAACATTAATGGATGTCTAAAGGGTAAATAAGAAACCAGCACATTTTCTAAATTTAAACAATGGATATTGTATTAATTAATATCTATGTTATGAAGTAAAGCATTTTGTAAGATTTAAATGAAATGTATGGATTCAGGGTTAATTGATTTCACTGGGACACTTCTGAAGTATTTTTTGCTGAATTTGCCAATTTATTCATACATGTTGCAGCTAAATTTTAAAGCATTTTATGCATTATGACATTTGTGTATAGTTAATTGGCAGGTGGATAGCCATAGAGTGCTCCTTAAATGATACAGTTCAACATTCTTTTTCAATTAATCTATAGCTATTAGCTGGTTTAATTGTGGCCAAAAGTTTTAAAACTGACATAAATGTTGGTTTTCACAAAGTTTGCTGCTTAGATCTTTTAGTCAGCTGTTTATATGGTTACTAAAGTACAATTATAAGCATTTCAAACATCCATTGACATATATATCAAGTTTATGCAGACTCAATATTTATAGTGTGTTGACCCTTAATACCAAAAACTTCAGCAATTTTCCCTGGCATGCTGGTGTTTTGTACACTGAGCCACTAAGTTATCCCTTTGGCCTTGTGACATGGTCTCCATCATGTTCGAAAAGCATTGTTCTCCACCAATTTGCTCCTGTATCGTTGGGAGCAGATACTCTTTGAGGATATTTAGATTCCATTTTTTATTTATGGTAGTTTTCTTAGGCAGAACTGTGAGTGTGCTCACACCTTTGAATGGAAACCAAACCAACATAAATGGTCTCAGGATGCATTACTGTTGGCATAACACAGAATTCATGCTAAGTTCAAGTTTTCCTCTTCAGAAAATCTTTCTCCTTGAAGTCCCATGCAGTTTGAAGGGGGCATCATCAGAGAACTGAGCTTTATCCCAGTACTCTGCAGTCCAATTTCATAAATGTGAAATATATCATTAATGCAATATTACTTATGAAACATTGGACAACAAATCCCACAACATCTCATCTATGAAAACAAAGCAGTAAATTTCCAGAATACACTAAGCTATAACATCTTGGAAAGATCAAGCTGGGAGCTAGAAGGCATAGTTGCTATTTAATAAAAAGTACTGCTTGTCAATAGAAGAAAATTGAAATAACCTTTAAGGAACTTTTATGTCCTTTAGATTCACAAAGTACACATGCAAAATGTTGTGATGCCATGATGACTCACGCATAAACTTGTTTTTTAAGAACTTGCAGTAGACCTATGCTTAACGTATAATAGAAATACAAATCAGTCTTATAATCATTCTTAATGAGACTACAAACATGTAAGGCACATTTTTAGCTACGCCTGAGTTCAGTCAACAAAAGTGTAGAAACTGATTATATTTATGCATCTATAAGGTTCTTATGTTTATTAAAGATAGGAAGATGGCGCTGTCATTGAAGGGACAAGACTAAGTAGAATAGGTGGAGTGGTACTTATAGGAGAGACATCCACCTATGTTTTACAAGGTAGTGACACATATTGGGATTCCTGTACTGTTCCAGATAATGGATTTAACTTGTTAGTAGACTTGTCTTAAGGTACAAGTGCTTCTCACTAAATTAGAATATCTTCAAAAAGTTCATTTAAGTTCTTCAATACAAAAAGTGAAGCTCATATATTATATAGAGCCATAGCACAGTGAATAATTAAAAGTTTTTATTTCTCAGAGTAGATGATGAAATCTACTAACAGTGTGTTAGGTGTCGAGTTCCCACCGCTGCACAGGGGGAATCTCGAACCATGTCCACTGTGGTCTCCCATTCTCCTCCAGCTGCAGTGGAACCTGTTCAACAGAGACGTTGATCCCAGCATCTGGCTCAAGCTGATACTGTGCACTTGAGTACTGCTACCTTTCCAGACTCTGCCTTTGTAGCCAGTACTGTTCAGCAGTGATCAGGCGTTTCAGGGACTAAGTCCTGCTTTTCCCACACCGAGCATGCCCACGGGATGACCTCTCATTGGAGGTCGGGGGTCACATGCTCTGGTCCTGTTGCAGCTCCTATTGGACCATCAGAAAGGTCCCGGAGCGCTACTGCTATAAAAGGTTTGCATGGCCGCTCAGCCATGCGCTAGTGTAAACTTATTAACTTGTGTGTGTGTGGATGTATGCCTGTCGATGGATGAAAGCTCCGAATCATTACCATTCCTAGTGTTGTTTCCTGCTCGTGAATGGTAGAGCTACCTAGCGCCCGACAGTGCTATACTGCACAATTGCACAAGTTGCTGAATCCAGTTAGCAGCAACCGCCAGAGCGTCGCCGTGTGAAGATGGTGCGCTTTCCTGGCCCTAGACAGGGTGGTAAGTGGCGTCCGCCAGAGTGGCGTTGCACGCACTCCTGTGCGGTAAATATTTACTTTAGTTATTTTCCTGGCACTGCAGTAGTGGTGTCAAGCGCAAAAGATCTAGAGGGACTCTTACCCTGAGTATTGGGGCAGAGTTCTGTGTTGCCTTGCTTGCACTCTCTGTGGGGTGTCGCCGCCCTGTGACGCAACAGGGTTCGCTTCTTTCATACTGGGTAAAGCTAACCCGTGTGTGTATTCACATTAGACAAAGAAAATGGTGTGCACTCAGGTCAGGGACAAGGAGGTGCTGGTAAACTGACCGTGAGGTCAAGTCAATCATTCAAAAAAGATTACCGCACACTCAAGACTGGTAAGATGCAAAAGGTGTATGCCAATTTTATTGAAGAAAACAAAACAAAAAAGAAGTGGTTGCCACATTCATATTCATTTGAAATAGACAAAAAACCCGACGTTTCGACCCTCCCGGGTCTTACTCATGGGGTTACTGAAAATCAAAGAAACTGTATAAGAGAATGTTTTACATAGGGCAACATTATAGAAAGAAAAAAAGGGGGGGGGAGAAAATTACAAGAGGAGCACAAAACAAGAAAACAAAACAGTACATGCAATAATAAAACACCAATAAGAGAACGAGAAGAACTATTATGTACAAAGCAACCTAGAAGGCGAGGTAGTATGGTCAGGAACAACAAAAGGTTCTAGTAACAGGGTACAATAATAAACAAGGTATAATAATAGAGAAGCATGGTAATGAACTGTACAGTGTATTACCTCAAGTCCTTTGACATAGATGCATAATAGTGGCAGTGGTAGGGGGTGTACGACCGATCCCTTGTTAAGGCACAACCTGTCATAGTGGCAAGATGACATAATAATTAAATATGAATGAAGAGTAGGGAATGTCGATAGAGCCTAATGGAGGAGGGTGGGATCCAGACACGTGTATCCAGTGTGGCATATATTAGAGAGTAGTGTCAGGTTATAGAGATAGGAGAGGAATAATAATGCTATGGGGGCCCAAAAGGGCAGATAGGAGATAATGGAGTTAGTCCAGCCATAGAACTGATAGGTGTAGGGTACTGGGATAAAGTACCATAAAGGGGAACCACAAGAGCATTTGAAACTAGCAACACACGGGACAGAGTAAACTTATGCTGTACCTTAGAATAAAGCCAGTCCGGGCAGAAGTGTCCCGGGAGCACAGAATCTGGGTGGTGAGGGCCGTTAGACACCTAGTGGGTCTGTAAAAATAGGTACAGGTACGAGGGGTCAGAGGATGATATCAGGAAAAAAGTGGCCGTAAATGGCCAGAGAAGAGGCGGCATATGTATACCTGAAAAGGGTCCCTGGGAGGATTAGCGGCGCATCCCGCGCCTTGCTGCGATGTCCTGGGGGGAGACCTGGAAAGTGAGAGTGGCTGGGGCTGCCGCCCTCAAATAGCGCCGGACAGGAAGTACCGGACCGGGAGTGACATCAGAGCCACGCCTCCGCACTGAGCTCTGTGTGAGAGTATGGGCAAGAAGTTGCCCTTGAGTGGGAGTGGCTAAGCGCTTCTGAGTGTGTAAGGGGAAGGGGGTGGATATGAGAGCATTGTCCTGGTAATGGATGCTAGCAATGTAATTAACCTGTAATGAATTGCGGGGCTCGCTGTAGGAAGATGGAAGTTGGTAAAGGGAGGGGGGCAAAAAAGACTAGTTATATGTTGCGGCAGAAAACAAATAGTAGCTGAGATGGATATGAGGGGATAAAAAATAAATAATAAATAAGCAAGGAGGAAAAAAAAAAAAATCCTGAAAAAAACATGAAAACATGGGTGAAGATAGCAAGGTAAAAATAAAAACCAATAAAAAATAACAACAATTGGGGCAAAGATGAATGAAAATAAATACCAAAAAATGGAAAAAGGAAAATAAGTAAATGAGCCAAAATAGAAGAATAAAAATTGAAATGAAATCAAAAAAATAAGAATAAATATAAAAAAACAAAAAATAATAAATAATAAAATAAAAATAATAGAGGATAAATAGGAAAAATGCTCAAAAAAAGAAAAAAGAAAACAATATAAATGAAGATCAAAAATTGATGAAAATCAAAAATCTAGAACTATGCGCTAGATAACTCACCTAGTGGATGGTGGACTCAACGTGTCTGGAAGGTAAAGAATTAGAGAATTAGCATAGTGTTATAGTAACCAATCAATTTCTCTGTTGAGGCCTTTGGGACTTAGGGTCTCTAGTTTGTGGATCCAATAAGTCTCTCTCATTTTGAGCTGTCTAATGTGGTTACCACCTCTCCTGGGTCTAGGGACCTGCTCGATGACCTGGTATTTAAGCTGCGCCACCGTGTGTCGACATTTGATAAAATGATCAGGGATCGGTAACCAAGTTTTGCTGCAGCGAATGGTCGATTTGTGGCTTGCTATACGATCTTTTATGTGCTGGGTGGTCTCTCCTACGTACATGAGTCCACATGGGCACTTTATAACGTAAACAACAAAGTTAGAGTTGCACGTATAGTAGCCACGGATCGGGAAGGTCTTACCTGTCCTGGGGTGTGTTATGCTGTCCGACTTGATGACATTAGAACAGGAGGCGCAGTTGAGACAAGGAAATGTCCCTAAACGATGTGGAGCATAAACACTATGCTAATTCTCTAATTCTTTACCTTCCAGACACGTTGAGTCCACCATCCAGTAGGTGAGTTATCTAGCGCATAGTTCTAGATTTTTGATTTTCATCAATTTTTGATCTTCATTTATATTGTTTTCTTTTCTCTTTTTTTGAGCATGTTTCCTATTTATCCTCTATTATTTTTATTTTATTATTTATTATTTTTTGTTTTTTTATATTTATTCTTATTTTTTCCATTTCAATTTTTATTCTTCTATTTTGGCTCATTTACTTATTTTCCTTTCTCCATTTTTTGGTATTTATTTTCATTCATCTTTGCCCCAATTGTTGTTATTTTTTATTGGTTTTTATTTTTACCTTGCTATCTTCACCCATGTTTTCATGTTTTTTTCAGGATTTTTTTTTTTTCCCTCCTTGCTTATTTATTATTTATTTTTTATCCCCTCATATCCATCTCAGCTACTATTTGTTTTCTGCCGCAACATATAACTAGTCTTTTTTGCCCCCCTCCCTTTACCAACTTCCATCTACCTACAGCGAGCCCCACAATTCATTACAGGTTAATTACATTGCTAGCATCCATTACCAGGACAATGCTCTCATATCCACCCCCTTCCCCTTACACACTCAGAAGCGCTTAGCCACTCCCACTCAAGGGCAACTTCTTGCCCATACTCTCACACAGAGCTCAGTGCGGAGGCGTGGCTCTGATGTCACTTCCAGTCCGGTACTTCCTGTCCGGCGCTATTTGAGGGCGGCAGCCCCAGCCACTCTAACTTTCCAGGTCTCCCCCCAGGACATCGCAGCAAGGTGCGGGATGCGCCGCTAATCCTCCCAGGGACCCTTTTCAGGTATACATATGCCGCCTCTTCTCTGGCCATTTACGGCCACTTTTTTCCTGATATCATCCTCTGACCCCTCGTACCTGTACCTATTTTTACAGACCCACTAGGTGTCTAACGGCCCTCACCACCCAGATTCTGTGCTCCCGGGACACTTCTGCCCGGACTGGCTTTATTCTAAGGTACAGCATAAGTTTACTCTGTCCCGTGTGTTGCTAGTTTCAAATGCTCTTGTGGTTCCCCTTTATGGTACTTTATCCCAGTACCCTACACCTATCAGTTCTATGGCTGGACTAACTCCATTATCTCCTATCTGCCCTTTTGGGCCCCCATAGCATTATTATTCCTCTCCTATCTCTATAACCTGACACTACTCTCTAATATATGCCACACTGGATACACGTGTCTGGATCCCACCCTCCTCCGTTAAGCTCTATCGACATTCCCTACTCTTCATTCCTATTTAATTATTATGTCATCTTGCCACTATGACAGGTTGTGCCTTAACAAGGGATCGGTCGTACACCCCCTACCACTGCCACTATTATGCATCTATGTCAAAGGACTTGAGGTAATACACTGTACAGTTCATTACCATGCTTCTCTATTATTATACCTTGTTTATTATTGTACCCTGTTACTAGAACCTTTTGTTGTTCCTGACCATACTACCTCGCCTTCTAGGTTGCTTTGTACATAATAGTTCTTCTCGTTCTCTTATTGGTGTTTTATTATTGCATGTACTGTTTTGTTTTCTTGTTTTGTTCTCCTCTTGTAATTTTCTCCCCCCCCCCCCCTTTTTTTCTTTCTATAATGTTGCCCTATGTAAAACATTGTCTTATACAGTTTCTTTGCTTTTCTGTAACCCCATGAGTAAGACCCGGGAGGGTCGAAACATCGGGTTTTTTGTCTATTTCAAATGAATATGAATGTGGCAACCACTTCTTTTTTGTTTTGTTTTCTTCAATAAAATTGGCATACACCTTTTGCATCTTACCAGTCTTGAGTGTGCGGTAATCTTTTTTGAATGTATTCACATTATACCGCCATCTAGTCCGTCATTACCAAGCAGCAGGTGTCTTAGCTGCACGGTGGACCCTGGACTGAGAACGCACCTTATATCATCTCTAAATATTATTTGGTGCGTTCCGCCAGTACTAACACAGTGTACAGCAGGCTTTCAGCCACTTAAATAACTTGCAGCCACACCCAGGTCATACATGAACAAGCAAAGACTAATCTCCCAGCAAAGATGGAAATTCAAGATTCAGGGGACAAACAACTTGACTTGTTAACCCCCCATCATCTGCAAAATAAGTACTGCACCTCCTGGTGACAGCAGTAGAGGCACCCATTCATATATCACAGTACTCTGTTGTAACATCACAAGCAGGTTTCAGTCAGGTAAACCACTGTACATCATAAATGCGCTTGTCAGGTAACCACTAGTGATGAGCGAATATACTCGTTACTCGAGATTTCTTGAGCATGCTTGGGTGTCCTCTGAGTATTTTGTAGTACTCGGAGATTTAGTTTTTATTGCCACAGTTGAATGATTTACATCTGTTAGCCAGCATAAGTACATGTGGGGGTTGCCTGGTTGCTAGGGAATCCCCACATGTACTTATGCTGGATATCAGATGTAAATCATTCAGCTGTGGCAATAAAAACTAAATCTCCAAGCACTAAAAAATATGAGTATATTCGCTCATCATCACTAGTAACCACCTTTCATGCACAAGAGTATTTCAGACAAATTAGCAACTGGCAATCAAGGAGCCCATATACTATTAATTTTATTTATTTCAAAAACTTATTAATCCCCATCACAGAACGTTATTTTATAAATACCAGACTACAGTTTGTCTTAGTTCCTGTTGCCTTTCCTGGAGGCATTTCTGCAACTTATATTAACTTGTCAAGTTGTCATTAAAAACTCATCCTGAGAAGAAGAGATAATAGTTTTTTAGACTGCAAAATGTTTCAGGATCCAATCTGAACATAATGTTTGAGAAAACCATTATTTTTTTATTTATTTTTAACAAAAACTATTACTTATTTTCACCCACATCATAAATCTCTAGCCTTTGATTGAATATAAATATCTATAAGACGTTCTTATAATGAGATAAGGCCCTTCAGTAGGCAACTAAAGTAAATAACCCCCCCCAAAAAAAGCAAAGCAAATTAAATATTAGAGCATGCAAAAACTAAAAATGCAATCTTTATTGCAAAAGTACAATACCAGACATTAAAATGTCTAAAAAGCAACAGCTAATAAACAGAAATAAGTTAAGAATCTACATATAAAAAAGGAGGCCCTTAACGGAAAGTAATTCATCCGAGCATAAGCAAAGACTAAAAGGGGGTCCACCACAGAATAAATACATATACAAATAAAATCAAAGCAATAGAAAAAGTATCTGTCATGCAATACGGGAACAACCACCAGGGGGAGCAGAATGGAGGTAACAGAAGCTCACCTGAAGCGAAGATTTGAAGAGCTGGTAAAAATTCTGCTAGGGGGCAGTAAGGAGGTCAGACAAGCCAAATCAGCAACAGCCGGGAAAGCAGTATCAGAAAAGACAGGAGTAAGCCTGAACTAAGCCAGGGGTCAGAAGCCAGTTGGAAGCACGATACCAAGAGGACAAGATGAAAATACAGCCAGAAACACGCCAAAGATCAGAGGCAGGAGGACAATCCAAAACATGAATGCAAGATGGAAGAGCAGGTCAGAAATCAAACCAGGTCATACACAACGGGGAACAGACACATAGGACACACCAAGTCAGAGGTCAGTTACGGGGCAAATACAAACACGGGCAGAGGGGTAGCGAAAGACACACTCAGGGTACACTAGGTCAGCTGCTCTAGCTAAAGACACAAACTATCACTGACATCAACTGCCAACAACAGAGCAGGGAAATAGCCACCCATACACCAGAGAGAGTCAGAATAGGTTAACCCACGCATGACCAGGTCAGGAAAGAGATAGCCTGAAGTAAAACCTGACCTGGATCATGACAGTACCAAGGTATTCGAGAAAAGAAATGCGTGTCGAGTGAGCTGGATCTCATATATCTTCTTTTTTTTCACTAATGAATTTGGGGATACTTATTGGATCTGGATTTACTTATTGTTCCAACTGCTTGTTGTATTACACAGCAGCTTTATTAAACATATTCAACACACTGCTCCCCGGCAGAATTCTTCTCCTATTACCATTTGGTAATTTTTCTATCACCATGATTTTATGTGTATATTTTTTTATACTGAGGTGGGCCTCCTTTTTGGTCTTTGGTTTTGCTCACATGAATTATTTATCTTTGAGATACTCCACTTTTTATTTGCAGATTCTTGCCATATTTCCATGTACCATTGTTTTTGGACTATAAGACGCAATGGACCATTAGATGCACCTAGGTTTTAGAGGGGGAAATTTAAAAAAAAAAAATTGAAGCAAAAAATGTGGTAAATTCTATGCTTAATATCCCCATCTTGGTATGCATGGCTCCCTTACCTCTAGCCTGGTGTGCAGGGGCCCCATCTCTGCCCTGCTATGCATGGCCCCCTCATCACCATACTGGGATTCAGGGCCCCCATCTCTGTCCTGGTATGCATGACCCCATCCTTATCCTGTATGCATGGCCCCATCCTTATCCTGGTTTGATTGGCCCAATCCTTATCCTGGTATGCATGGCCCCATCCTTACCTGGAAAGATTGGCCCCAATCACTGTCGTGATATGAAGGGCCCCCATCTCCATTCTGATATGTATGGTCTCATACTTATTCTGGCATGATTAGCCCCCTTCTCCATCCTGGTTTGCATGACCCCAGCAGAAAAAAATACATTCTTACCTTCCCTGCATGCCCTTGCAGTGTTTTAATGAATATAAGTGTCACGCAGCTGCAATGCAGGTAAATGCAAGCTCCACTAGGTGGCAATAGAGTGGAGGAAAGACTGCACACAGTAAGACCAGACCTTCAGTGCAGCTGCGAGGCCACCACCAGGTGGCAGCAAAATAGTCAAAACAAGCCGGGTCGATATAAGACTGTAGCACAGTACAAAAGGAATAAGGAATACACAAAAGGGGAACACTGAGTCGGGAAGAGAAGAGGGGAAAAACAGACACACTTTCTGTAAGCAAGCAGCAGGACAAATCAGGGGAAACGGAGTCAGCTACACATGCCGTAGGCAGAAACTATAACTGACATGGTCTGCAGGAAACAGCGGAGATAAATAGCAAACCTGAGACCAGACTGATGCTGAGAAAGTTAACCCCTGGCATGACCAGCCCGGAAAAAAGGGGAAGACAGAACTCAAAACACAGTCTGAATCATGACAGTACCCTCCTCTCAAGGAGGGGGCACCGGACCTCCTGGTTTCCCAGGATAACGTGAATGAAATGCCCTAATCAATTTATCCACTGGGACCCATGATAGCTCCTCAGGACCGTAACACTTCCAATGAACCAAGTACTGAAGTGAAAGGAGGACCATGTGAGAATCCACAATCCATTCCACTTCATACTCAGTCTGACCATTCACAGAGACAGGTGACCAAAGGGATGGAGACTCAACAGAGGGAGACACAAATGGCTTCAGGAGGGACTTATGGGGATCCAAAGTGAAGGAGGTAGGCACAAACGAAAGGCAACTGGATTGACAACCTCAGTGATTTCATAAGAACCAATAAACTAGGGACACAGCTTAACAAAAGAAACCTTCAACAGTATATTCTTGGTAGACAACCATACCTTATCCCCCATTAAAAATACCAGCCCTGAAAATCGACACTTTTCAGCAAAATGTTTATGTTTGCCCTTAGCCTCCCCAATGTTCCTCTGGACCTCCCTCCAAACCTCCTGCAATCGCAGAATAGCTGGATCAGTCCCAGGACACCCAGAATCCAGCCTAGAGAACTCAGCAAAATGGGGGTGAAAACCGTAGTTACAAAAGAACGGAGAAGTGCCCGTACACTGACTGATCCGATTGTTAAATGCAAACTCCGCCACTGGCAATGAAGAGCACCAATCATCCTGCTGGGGCGTGGCAAGACACAGCAAAATTTGTCCAAGAGACTGATTGGTCCTCTCCGTTGGTCTCGGGATAATAGGCCGAGGACAAGGCCAAACTAATACCTTACCTTTTACAAAAAGCCCTCGAGAATTTGGACACAAATTGTACCCATCTAGCAGAAACAACACTCGAAGGCACACCATGCAACCGCACCACGTGTTCAACAAACAACCTCGATAGTCTTTCAGCATTAGGTAGGCAGGCTTGACAAAGGTACAAAATGCACCTGTTTACTGAATCTGTCCACCACTACCCAGACCACAGTTTTGCTATTGGAAGGAGGGAGATCAGTGATAAAGTCCATGGATAAATGAGTCCAAAGTCAATCCAGAATTGGCAATGGTACCAATTCCCTGATGGGTCGGTTATGGGAGCTCTTAGCATGGGCACAAGTATTACAAGCAGACACAAACACGACGACATGAAAGGCCATAGAGGACCACCAAAATAGCATAGCAATAGCCCTTCGAATGGCTGAGATTCCAGGATGTCCACTAAGAGCAGAATCGTGGAACTCCTGGAGCACCCTCAACCGGTACTGAACAGGTACGAAGAGTTTGTTATCAGGCAATTACGGATGAGCAAGAGACTGAGCCTCACCAATCTTGAACTTCAATTCTGAGGACACTGCTGCCATGACCACCCCGTACTGAAGAATGGATGAAGGAGGTTTGGGAGGTGATATTGGATACAAGCTATCGGCCTTGACATTTTTGGAACCAGCTCGAAAGGTGATGAGAAAATGAAAGGGGGAAAAAAAAGCGACCACCTCGCTTATCCAAGAGTTAAACATTTGGCAGACTCAATGTAGGACAGGTTCTTGTGGTCCGTAATCACCGTAATCCTTGAACAGCCCCCCAAAAAAGTGCCTCCATTCTTCAAAAGCCAACTTGATGACTAATAACTTCTGATTCCCAACATCATAATTTCTCTCAGCAGGAAAGAATTTCTAAGAATTTCTAAGAGAAAAGGCACATGGTCTTAGATTAGTCAATGTGGTGGGTCCTTTGGACAACACCGCCACCACCCCACCTCCGATGCATCCACCTCAACAATAAATGGTTCAGAGGGATTGGGCTGGATCAAAACAGGAGCAGACATAAAGCATTCCTTTAATGAGGAAAATGCTGCAACTGCTGGAGCTGACGAGTTTTTAAGATCAGCCCCCATACGAGTAAAATCTGTGAGTGGCTTGACCACCTATGAAAACTCTCTAATGAATTTCCTGTAGTTATTGGCAAACCCCCCAAAATGCTGAAGATCTTTCAGGTCTCTGGGTTGCACCCAATCCACAATGGCCCATACCTTCCCAGGGTCCATTTGAAACCCCTTGGCAGACAGGATGAACCCCAAAAAGGACAGCTTTTGGATGAAAAATTAACATTTATCAGGTTTAGCAAAAAGAGAGTTCTCCCATAACCTCTGGAGAACTGCCCGTAGATGACCCATGTGATCTTGTTTGTCAGATGAGAATACCAGGTTATCATCTAAGTAAACCCTCATAAGGCACCCAATAAAATCAGAAAACACATGGTTAATAAAACTCTGAAAGATGGCTGGCACGTTTGTAAGATGAAAGGGCATAACCAAATTCTCAAACAAACCCTCAGAGGTGAGAAATGCAGTTTTCCACTCATCCCCTTCCTGTATATGGATAAGGTTATATGCTCCCCTGAGGTCCAATTTAGAAAACCACTTGACCCCAGATAATTGGTTATACAAATCAGGGTTGACTGGAAGGGGATAAGTATTTCTCACTGTGATCTTATTTAATTCCCCAAAATCAAGGCACGGGTGTAAACCACTTTTTTTTTTTTTAACAAAAAAAAAAATCCAACTACCACTGGAGAGACAGAGGGACGCATATGACCCTTACATAAGCTTTCAGAAATATACTCTTTCATAGCAGTACGCTCCGGGCTGGAGAGATTGTACAGACAGGCCTTGGTCAATTTAGCACCCGGAATCAGATTGATAGCACAATCAAAAGGGCAGTGTGGTGGTAAGACCTCGGCCTCCTTTTGGGAAAAAAAAACCCTCAAAATCCTTCAGGCAGTCCGGAATACCCTCCAGACTTATGGATGACACCAGTACAGAGGTAAGACAACCTTTAACACAATTAGGACCCCATTTAACAATGTCCTGAGATTGCCAGTCAATCACAGGATTGTGTAACTGTAACCAAGGAAATCCCAACTCCAGTCCCGCAGGGAGATTGTCCAGAACAAAATATGAAATATGTTCCTGGTGCAAGGACCCCACCTTAAGGAGGAACTCCTCCAAGACAAATTTAATAACATTCCTAGCCAATGATATTTTGTCAATGGCCACAATATAAATAGGAATCTGAAGCCTAACTGTCCCTAACTTGCACTTGGTCACCAAGTTAGAGTTAATAAAGTTCATCGACGACCCGCAGTCCACGAAAGCAAAAGTGGGCGTGAAGCAATTCCTACAACAAATTTCCACTTTCAACAATATTTTATGAAATGATGAAAAAGGGACAGTCCTTTTTCCAATGTCCAGGATTTCCACAGTAGAAACACAATTTTCCTTTGCGTCGCCATGTTCTCTCTTTCTCCCTGAAGTTGATGGCCCCCACCTTCAGAGGTTCAGAAGGTGCCATAACAACAGGAGTAGCCGGAAGCAAATAAACCTCTCGCTGCACTACCCCTCTCTCTTGCAGCCTCCAATCTATACAGACAGCCTGATTCATGGCCTCCTCCAGAAGCTGGGTTGTGGATGGAGAGCCAGAGTGTCTTTCAGGTTATCCTACAGTCCTCTCCTGAACTGACACCTTAGCGCAGAGTCATTCCAGGACATCTCAGTGGACCATCGTCGGAACTCAGAGCAATACCATTCGACCGAGAGCTTACCCTGAAAGAGACCAATGATAGTGTCCTTTGCCACTCTGACCAAGTCAAGTTAATCAAAAATAAGTCATAAGGACTCAAAGAACCATGGGCATGGAATGAAGTGACTATTCATTTCTCTATAGCAGCGGGCACAAGAGTTAGCCTCAGCAGCCGGCTCTTGCCTCCTGTGACCTGCTGTTCTGCCACTGCTGCTCCCCCACCTCCTCATCACAGCTATATTAGGGATATCCAGACTATAATACGCACAGCCCATTTTACAATACACAGCCCTTTTTCCCTAGCAACCAGGCAACCCCCACATGTACTTATGCTGGCTAACAGATGTAAATCATTCAGCTGCGGCAATAAAAACGAAATTTCCGAGCACTAAAAAATACTCGGAGGACACCTGAGCGTACTCGGGAAATCTCGAGTAACGAGTATATTCGCTCATCACTATTCAGAACCTGTCCGGTCCCTGCATTCATTTATATCTTCAGTTTTAAAGCTGAAGTCTTAAACAGGTAAAGTTTTACTTTTATTCTACTTTCACATATGTAGCAAATATTTTATATGCACCTGCCTGAAATTGGCTGGGCAAGGAGTTCGGCAAGCTGGAAAGCCCCCAAGGAAATTGTTAGGATTTGTTTCAGCTTTGTGGTATTGTGTTTTGGGGTAGTATGGTGCCACCTGCAGGTCATTTTTCCTTACTGCAGTTTCATGAAAATTAATGTTTAAAATGTATTTTGTGATAACATTGTGGATGTGTGGTTTGTTTGGCTATCTTCTTGCTGAAGGGGGCAAGTTTACCTTTCAAACGGTGTATCAATTGTGTGTGTCGATGCAGTATGAACGAAGATGCAAAGTAATCACTGAAAAAGAGTGTTTTGAAATAATATAGAAGGATTGTATTTTTATTTTTGATACTCGCCAATATATAGTTTGTTCTTCTTTGGTGATTTGCTAAAATATACTATGAAGAACAATTAACAATTAAAGGCACTATTAGTGGCATCCATATTGAGAATTCAAAGACTAGGTAGTGCAGCCTGACGCATATATAATTTGTTCAGCAGTCCAAAGTACCGTTTAAAAAAAGCAAAAAAAAAATCTTAAAACTTAAAAGTTCCACCGCAGCTTTGAAAATCTTTTTCTTACCTTTGGTCTATTGATAACCTATTTGTGTGTACTTATTTTCAAGTAGTTCAGAGCAGATAACTGAGAAGGAGTAAAGTTGTTGTAGCATCTCATAGCGAACTCATAGGATCTTGATCACTTGTTCAGCAAAAGACGATCAGGTGAGCACTGTAATCTTTTACAGTAGGGGAAATTAGTATGCTAGTTACAGTCCTTTTGACTTTTGTGTTTTTCTCTCTGATGGAGAAAATTGCTTCCGCTTCATAGGGGTTTTGACTTCTGTGAATCGTGGTCAGTTGTAGGCCGGCGTCACACTAGCGAGTTTTACGGATGTATGAGAGGTGCAGAAAATACGGATTGCACATGGTACAATGATTCTCTATGGCCCAGCTCCTATCTGCCTTATTTTACGTATCCGTATTATACGGTCTTGTACGGCCGTAGAAAATCACAGCATGCTGCGTTTGTCAGCGTATTGTGCAAAAAATCCACCAATGAAAGTCAATGGGGGTGAGAAAAATACGGATTACACACGGACCAACAGGGTGACTTGCGAGAAATACGCAGCAGTGTTCTATAGAAAAGCCGGCAATTCAGTGCGGTGTACAGTAAAATCACACTGACAGGTTAGAATTGCCGGCTTTTGCTATCTCCGTCCCAAACCCGACATAATATGAGACATGGTTTACATACAGTAAACCATCTCATATCCCTTCCTTTATTACATATTCCTCTTTAGTAATGTAAGAAGTGTCTTTGTGTCAATTTGGGGGTCTCTAGCTATTAAATTAAAGGGTTAAATCCCGGAAAAAACTGGTGTGGGCTCCCGCGCAATTTTCTCTTCCAGAGTGGGAAAACCAGTGACTGAGGGCAGATATTAATGGCCTAGAGAGGGATCATGGTTATAGGACCCCCCTGGCTAAAAACATCTGCCCCAGCCATCCCAGAAAAGGCACATCTGGAAGATGCACCTATTCTGGCACTTAGCCTCTCTCTTCCCATTCCCGTGTAGCGGTGGGATATGGGGCAATGAAGGGTTAATGTCACCTTGCTATTGTAAGGTGACATTAAGCCAGGTTAATAATGGAGAGGTGTCAATTATGACACCTATCCAATATGAATCCAATAGTACGAAATGGTTAATAAAACACACACTCTTAAAAAGTATTTTAATGAAATAAAGACACAGGGTGTTTTAATATTTTATTATTCTCTTAATCCACTTGAAGACCCTTGTCACCTGAAACAAAGTTAAAAAAACAAACAACAATATTCCATACCTTTCTTCATTCAGTCTTGTCCCACGCTGTAAATCCATCTGAAGGGGTTAAATTATTTTACACCCAGGAGCTCTACTAATGCAGCTGTGCTCCTGACTGTAAAACTTGGTGAATGAATGGAATGCAGTGGAATGTACTGTAGTTACCTTGAGTCGCGGTGATGCGCCCTCTGCTGGATGAACTCATATGAACTCGAGCCTGGGAACTTTTCTTTCTTTTCTTTTTTTTCCACAAAAATTCTATTTTAGCCCCCAGTTTTGTATTTTCCCAAGGGTAACAGGAGAAATTGGACCCCAAAAGTTGTTGTCCAATTTATCATGAGTACACTGATACCCCATATGTTGGGGTAAACCCCTGTTTGGGCGCACGGGAGAGCTCGGAAGGGAAGGAGCACTGTTTTACTTTTTCAACCCAGAATTGGCTGGAATTGAGATTGGACGCCATGTCGCGTTTGGAGAGCCCTTGATGTGCCTAAACAGTGGAAATCCCTCAATTCTAACTGAAACCCTAACCCAAACACACCCCTAACCCTAATCCCAACCATAACCCTAACCCCCTAACCACACCCCTAACTCTAATCCCAACCGTAAATGTAATCCAAACCCTAACTTTAGCCCCAACCCTAACTTTAGCCCCAACCCTAACCCTAACTTTAGTCCAAACCCTAACCCTAACTTCAGCCCCGACCCTAACCCCAACCCTAATTTTAGCCCCAACCCTAACCCTAACATTAGCCCTAACCCTAACCCTAGCTTCAGCCCAAACCCTAACCCTAATTGGAAAATGGAAATAAATACATTTTTTTAAAAATTTTATTATTTTTCACTAACTAAGGGGGTGATGAAGGGGTTTGATTTACTTTTATAGCAGGTTTTTTAGCGGATTTTAGTCCAAACCCTAACCCTAACTTCAGCCCCAACCCTAACCCCAACCCTAATATTAGCCCCAACCCTAACATTAGCCCTAACCCTAACCCTAGCTTCAGCCCAAACCCTAACCCTAATTGGAAAATGGAAATAAATACATTTTTTTTTAAATTTTATTATTTTTCACTAACTAAGGGGGTGATGAAGGGGTTTGATTTACTTTATAGCAGGTTTTTTTAGCGGATTTTTATGATTAGCAGCCGTCACACACTAAAAGACACTTTTTATTGCAAAAAATAGTTTTAACGTCTACACATTTTGAGAGCTATAATTTTTCTTTATTTTGGTCCACAGAGTTATGTGAAGTCTTTTTTTTTTGCGGGACGAGTTGACGTTTTTATTGGTACCATTTTCGGGCATGTGACATTTTTTGATCGCTTTTTATTCAGATTTTTGTAAGGCAGAATGACCAAAAACCAGCTATTCATGAATTTATTTTGGGGGGGCGCTTATACCGTTCCACGTTTCATAAAATTGATTAAGCAGTTTTATTCTTCAGGTCAGAATGATTACAGCGATACCTCATTTATTTTATTTTTTTATGTTTTGGCGCTTTTATACAATAAAAACTATTTTATATAAAAGTAATTATTTTTGTATCGCTTTATTCTGAGGACTATAACTTTTTTATTTTTTCGTTGATGACGCTGTATGGCAGCTCGTTTTTTGCGGGACAAGACGACGTTTTCAGCAGTTTTTGTTTGGTGGTATGATAATAAAGCATCGTTTCTTGCCTCAGTTTTTTTTTTTGCGGTGTTCACTGAAGGGGTTAACTAGTGGGACAGTTGTGTAGGTTGAGTCGTTAAGGACACGGCGATACTAAATATGTGTACTTTTATTTTTTTTATTATTTAGATAAAGAAATGTATTCATTGGAACAATATTTTTTTTTATTTCTTTAGGATTTTTTTTTTCTTTTTTTTTACTCATGTAAATATTTTTTTAATTACTTTTTTTCATTGCCCAAGGGGGGACATCACTGTATATTATCAGATTGCTGATCAGACACTTTGCAATGCACTGTGTTAGATCAGCGATCTGACAGGCAGTGCAAGGAAGGCTTCCTGGCGCCTGCTCTGAGCAGGCCCTAGAAAGCCACCTCCCTGCAGGACCCGGAAGGCCCCCCGCGGCCATTTTGGATCTGGGCCTGCAGGGAGGAGGAGGTATGAGACCCTCAGAGCAATGCGATCACATCGCCTTGCTCCGAGGGTCTCAGGGAAGCACGCAGGGAGCCCCTTCCCTGCGCGATGTTTCCCTGTGCAGCAGGAATGCTGCAATCTTCTTTGATCGCAGTATGCCGGGGGTTAATGTGTCCGTAGCGGTCTGTGATAATCAGCTGACAACCCGGCCGCGATTGGCCGTGCTCCCTCCGTGAGCGTGGCTGATCGCGTTAGACGTACTATCCCATTGGTGGTCATACTGGCCCATACCACCTCGACGGGATAGTACGTCTAATGTCAGAAAGGGGTTAAGACTCTCTGGATATCTTTATTGCATATTTATGCAAGGACTGTAGAATTTTCCTCAGAGAGAACAACATCTGCTACATCTCACTTAGCCAGTAATACTTGTTCGGAGTGTAACAGCCAAGAGCACAATAGAGCTCTACACCAGGGCCAGTGCCACATACTCGTAGACCAATCCACCTGTTGACCGACCCCACCCCTCATCCGTAGACTGACTTACAGAGCATGGTGGTAAGGAAAATGACCATGTACCTCCTGAAGTATCACCCCAGTGCACTCTATCATCAATGATCAAAGTCATAGATCACTTGTCATCTTAACTTTCTTCGACATCTTTAAAATGGTTTAAAACTTAGTTTATCCTACATACTTAAAACATGTTCATGAGTGAATGAAGAATCTGGGAGAAGGGCCACATGTTATCAAATCGATTCCCTAAATAGGCAGATGTCCTTACCCCCTCCTCCATTACTTGAGTGTAATTTGACCCCGAACAGTAGAGAAGAGATCCCCCCACCAGACGCAGCTCTACAGCATCCTCACTTGAGAATAGCTCATCTCAGTCCTGCACTCAGTGAATCAAACCTCCACACTCAATCCACAAGCCAAGTTGGTCCTTTTGCTTGGGAGAGACATCCTACCCTACGCTCAAAAGCTAGACATGGATTGGTTTGTCATAGGAGACAATTGCATAGGAAATGCTCAAAAACCAGACAACATCAACTTCGTCTACACGAACAGGTTATTTTTTTCTGCCCTGTCCCGACAATTCTTTTTAAAGAACAATCTAGCCAATTCGGCACACTCAAATGTCAGGGAAGACAGATATGCCACGGATTACTTGTATGACGGAGACAAAGATCCCCAAGGGTGTGCTGCTTCCCAAAGGAATAAAGAGGATTATAAGTTAGCCCATTCAATAAAAAATGAGAGCTTCTGGGAGATTATGGATCACAGATGTCATAAGGATGAAACCAATAGCTGGGTGGGCCCACTACCGTTCAAACCACAGAGACCCCATCTTCCTAACAACAGAGAGCTGGCACTAATGCACCTTGCCTTCCTAAATCACAGCTTCTTAAGGAAGCCGGAAAGGAAAAAAAAGCACTTTGCTTTCATGGGCAAAATATTCTAAAATGGCCAAGCAGAAGTAGCTCCACCTCTTAAAGATTACAAGAAATGCTGTTAATTCCCAATATTTGGTGTCTATTGCCCCAAAAACATGGACAGATACACGTAGTGTTTGACTCCACCTCCTGATACCAAGGACTCTCCTTGAATAATGTTCTTTTAAATGGTCCCTACCTGAACAACGCTTTCAATGGTGTTCTCACCAGATTCCTGAAAGAAAGAGTTGCTATCACTGCAGGCATTGTGGCCAGCCAGGGAGTCCATGTCTCTAAGCTTATTTTGTACAGCCTCCATCTCCTGCTGCAGGGAGTTAATCATAGAAAACAATTGGTCTACCTGTGTCTCTGTCATTGCCCCAGCAGAATCCTCTGCAGGCTGGAGTATCCTGTAATACTATTGTAGGAACTCGAGGATTCTGGTAGCATGGGGCAATGAACAGATAGAGACGGGTTTCTTTAGCGCAAATAGTGTATTCGTACAACAACGAATAACACACAAAACAATATACTGATAACCCACAGTGACCTGCACTGAAACAAGTCCTTGAAACTTATACAGCAAAACGGCGGAGTTCTTAAGACAGAGTCCTCAGCAACAAACAAAAACAGCAAACTCCATCTTAACAAAGGGCAAAATCATTCACAAGGTGACTTGGAAAACCCGGAATACTGAAATACGTCCTAAAACTACCATTATTATTATTATTTTTTTTTTATATAGCGCTAACATATTCCGCAGCGCTTTACAGTTTGCACACTTATCATCACTGTCCCCGATGGGGCTCACAATCTAAATTCCCTATTAGTATGTCTTTGGAATGTGGGAGGAAACCGGAGGGCACCCACGCAAACACGGAGAGAACATACAAACTCTTTGCAGATGTTGTCTAAGGTGGGATTAGAACCCAGGACCCCAGCGCTGCAAGGCTGCAATGCTAACCACTGAGCCACCGTGCTGCCCATACCCAAACTAGAGCTCTGCGCTGCTGTTCTTGCCATAGAGCTGGCCGAACTTCTTACAACAGAGCTTGACCTACAGCTTGAAAATGCAGAATTCTTCACTGATAGCAAAGTAGTGTTGGGCTGCATTCATAGCGAGACAAGGAAATTCTGCATGATGTGAGGCAGTGACCCCTTTCACAGCTAGGGGGTGCTGTATGGGCTCTTCAGGATACACTTGGAGGCGTAATTGTAATGGTGAGATAGGCATTGGCATTATTGTGAATGGCCAGTATGTGTCACAGAGGAAGTCTGCGGTGTAAGCCAGTAATGTTTTTCTGGGACCTGTAGTCCCACAAGTATTGGTTTAGTTTAAAGGGAGGCTTTCATGGTTAGTCAGAGAGCTGGGCAGGTCTGACTAACCACACATACACTGCCCACCTATGGGGGTGGTTCCAGCTTCATAATGTGACCAGGGTGTGGGTCACATGGTTCTGAGTGTATGGACCTGAATGGTTCTTGGCTGTAAGGTCCTGTGAGAGGAAAAGCCTGGGTGTTGGGAGGTCCAGAGTGTGGACCGGATCCCTGAAGAGCAGGAGGTGAGGCCATGGATCTGCAAAGTCAGTGACGGCTACTGTGTTGGGGAAGCTATCGTCCTTCGGTAGGTCTTGAACTGACTTATGTGTGCCTGCCAGGCAAGTTGGTGATCCCCGTAAGGCAGCATCTCCGGAGGTCAGGACCCATGTGATGCCATCCGGTGAAAACCTGCAATGCTGTCAAGCAGGTAATCTAGACTGTGTTTGTTTGGCTCTAGAGCGAGCTTGAATATTGGACTCTACCGCGTATAGTCACAGTCCTGATGGAGTAGAACCATGTTATGAACACTGTTACTTTGATTTGCAGGATCTGAAGGCTGTTATTTTGTGTTTGTGCCGCTGGGGCTTATGGAGTAATAAACCCAGTTGAACTTTTGAAGAAAATACAGTCCTGCTGTGTGTTTTATCGCTGCCAAGCGAGTATTCCCCAACCCATTAGTGATCGCTGCATCACAATCTACATAAACAACCGAGTACTCAGAATTAGAGAGCCTTCACATCCTTCTTAGTGGGGATATGTACCAGCCAACCACAATCCTGCAGACCATGCAACCAGAACTGTACCGGCATCATGACTTAAAAACACTACCTGGCTGATCGGGCCTGCATTCCTGTTTCATCCAGTACCACTGAAACACAAGCACAAACTCTTCGACTCCGAATCAGAGTTTGATATCTGGCCTCAAGTTTCCATATTTAACACAATAATCACCAAAAGGCACCTTGATTCCAGCTGTTTCCTCCGATTCTCCACCTGGAGGTCAGCATACAGAGCCTTAGCTTGTATGATTCATGTTGTTAGATCTTTTAAAGTCACACAATCAGTAACAGTTCTATGCAACAGCTGGCATTATTGTCATAATACTTACTCAGTGGACGAGTTCAAGCAGGTGAAACATGCTATCATTCATTGTGTCCAGCACTAGGCTTATACCTAGACTGCGTTTAAACCTAGTGTAGAGTCTTTCTGAAATCACAGAGAAGTACCTAAAGATATTCCCCTTGGCAAGGTAAAGAGAAACTTTTTAAAAATTTTTTGTATGTGGCTAGGAGCAGTATTGTAGGAAGTATGGGGCTTGTCGGCAAGATGGGAGATCATATGGGGTCTGGGAGCAGGGTGGAGACACATGGGGCCAAGATGAGAGATCATATGAAGCCTGGTGGCAGAATGGGGGATCATATGGGACCTGGGAGCAGGATGGAAACAGATAGGGCCAGGATGGGAGATCAAATGGGGTCTAGGGGCAGAATGGAGACACATGGAGCAGGATAGGAGATCAAATGGGTCCTAAGGGCATGATGGGAGGACATATAGGTCCTGTGAGCAGGATGGGAGAACATATAGGGCCTAAGGTCAGGATGTGAGGTCATATGGGGCCTATGGTCAGTACGTGACACATGGGACCTGGGAGCAGGATTGGAAGACATATCGTGCCTTGGGGCTGTAATGCTGGCATGGCGCAGTATCGTGCATCCTATACCAGGGGGTGCTGGAGAGGGAATATAGGTAGCACTCACGGTGTAACACTTCAGTGCGGCAGTGCAGGCGCCACTAGGTGACGAGAGATTGGTCAAACAAGCCAGGTCAGGAATGGACAGGAAATGCAGTACCAGGGGGAACAGCAATACATGTTGTCAGATACAAGCCAAAGAAGTAGGAGCCAGTCAGGAGCAAAGATGCCAGAGACGTGAGACAGAGAAACAGGTCAGAGGACAAGCCAGGTCAGATACCAAGGTCACAGCACAGGGAGCAAACAGCAAGACGAGCAGGGAAGAAGAAATGGGAAGGCAGGGGAGCTGAGTAAACGGGCAGAGGACAAATCAGGGTGTAACAGGGTCATTCGCTCAAGCCGGTGGCAAGAACTATAGCTGATGCTGCCTGCAGGCAGCCATGGACTGAAATGGACTGAAACCAAAATGAGAAAAAGAAGGTTAACCCCCGCATGACCAGACCAGGGAGAGAATAGCAAGAAACAAACCTCAGCCTGGATCATGACAGTACCCCTCTCTCAATGGGGGGCCACAGGACCCCCAATTTCCCTGGATAATAAGAGTTAAAGTCCCGGACCAACCGATCCACATAGACTGAACGTGCTGGCACCCACGACCAGTCCTCAGGACCGTACCCCTTCCAATGGACCAAATACAGAAGTGAATGGCGGAGCATACAACATCATACTTGGTCTGGCCATCCACCACAACAGGTGGTGGGTGCGAGGAAGAGTCACCTGAGGAAGACACCAAAGTCTAAGATGAAACTAGCGGTGAACACTGTGTCTGGAGGCACTTCTTCTCCATCAAGGAACATGTTCCCTGTACATAAGTTACAGCTTATGCTTGCTGAGAAACAAATTTCCCTAATGTTAAAAACACACCGAACTAACTGTCAGAGCTAGATCTGCTTTCTGCATACTAAAAATAACACGTAACTGAAGAAGGTCGCGTTAGACCGAAATGTTTTCTGGTATACTAGAATAAATCTTCTTGCAAATGCATTTAAGTTGAGAGCTAGGTTTTTATTAGTTGGGGATCATATGCATCCTGTGGGCAGGATGAAGACACATGGGGCAAGGATGGGAGAACATATGGGGCCTGAAGGCAGAATGGAGACATATGGGGCCAAGATGGGAGGATATATGGTTGCCTGGGACCAGGATTGTAAATCATACAGGGCCTGAGCACAAGATGAAGACATATGGGGTGGGGCCCAGACAGGAGAACATATGGGTCCAGGACGGAAGAACAAATTGAGCCTTGGGGGCAGGATAGAGACATGTGGAGCCAGGATGGGAGGGCATATGGAGCCAAATTGGACACATTTGGGGCTAGGTGTCACAGGGCTACTGCAACAGAGAGGTTCCAGAGAGCCGCAGCGCTCTGGACCTCATTCACACACAGTGAACAGAAGCTCTTCACCTGTATTCTGACCTAGCTGCTTTGTTCCAGCAGTGCAGGAGTTAACCTTATTGCTAAGTTGCTGAGAGCTGGGTCTCTCAGCTGAAGTGGATTTTGTAATCTGATCCTCTATATAGACCCAGTCTTGACTTCAGCTAGTGTCAGTGATCAGTTCTACTGCCTGGCTTGGAGGTTGAAGGAGCGTAGTGTTGGTGTTGGAGGTTTATTTACAGAGATTGGTGTCTGCAGTTTTGGTTATATGTTAAACCTGTTTTCCATCCTAAGTTTATTCCTTCTCTTCCCTTCTCTGTGTTTCCTCTGTGGTTGTGTGAGCATTTGGTGAGTTTGAGACTTTTAGTAACCTTGTCTGTATACCCTGTTATTTGTTGTATTATTTCACTGGTGCAGTCCACCTCCTTTGGTGGGCCCCTGATAGGGCTTGCACAGGAGACAGGGATATGCTGGCGGCTCGGGCCTCCTAACCATCATAGGTACCCCCGAGATAAGGGAAAGCCAGGGCCCCATTTAAGTGGTAGGGACAGGTGCGGGTTCCAGTACGCCGTCCTTCCCCTTTTATCGCCATTTACGGAGTGACAGTATCACTGACCTTAAAAAATTTTCTTGGTCCAATATGGACCCCATTGCTGCTTTAGCTGGACAAATGCAGTAACTCAGTCTAGAGGTGGCTGACCTCCGCTCAGCGGTTGTGCAGCGCATCCCAGTGGCCACTGCAGGGGTTGCTACACCTCCACAAGCTTTGCTGGAGCCTAAAATTGTGTTACCTGACAGGTTCTCTGGGGGCGTGACAAATTTGTTACTTTCAGGGAGGCCTGTAAATTGTATTTTAGGTTGCGTCCTCACACTTCAGGTTCAGAGGAGCAGAGGGTAGGAATTGTAGTATCACTCCTACAAGGTGACCCTCAGGCCTGGGCTTTTTCACTTCCCGCTGACGCTTTGCCGTTACAGACTGTGGAGGAGTTTTTTCAAGCCTTAGGTCAAGTGTATGATGATCCTTACCGCGTCTCCCTCGCTGAGTCCACAATACGCCATCTTACACAGGGAGACCGGCCAGTAGAGGAGTACTGCTCTGAGTTTCGGAGATGGGCTACTGACACAATGTGGAATGACCCTGCACTCCGCAGTCAATTTTATCAGGGCGAATCTGATAAAATAAAAGATGCCTTTGCCCTACAGGAGACACCAACCACACTGGAGGTAGCTATATCTCTTGCGATCCATGTGGACCGCCGCCTGCGCCAGAGACTTAATGAATCGCTGCTATTCAAGGGTAATTCAGATTTGGACTCACCAGAATCTGATTCTCTAGGAGAACCTATGCAGTTGGGTGGCACTACTCGTTCTAAGGGGGCTGCAGACGTATGGCGTAAGGAAGGTGCATGGTTTTTTTTTGTGGCAGAAAGGGTCATTATGTGAATGTGTGTCCTTCTAGAAGACAACCGCCGGAAAACTATAGAGCCCGGGTTGCGTGGAGGTTGGTGACTCGGGTGTACTAATTTCCTCCTTAGGTAAACCTCAATTTTTCTACCAGCCGAGATTCGTCTTGGTGAAAATAGGTTCAATATCTCTGCCTTTCTGGACTCTGGGGCAGGATTTAATTTAATTGATGCTGGGTTTGTTCAGGCACATTGGTTTAAGACTCAAGAGTTGTCTAGACGCAGACCTATAATTGCCATTGATTCTGCACCCTTGAGCCAGGGGACTTTCACTCAGATCGTCCGTGGGGTGAGCCTACAAATAGGGGTGTTGCACTCTGAGTCATTAGATTGTTATGTGTTGGGGGGTTTGCCGTCGCCTGTAGTTCTCGGTTTACCATGGCTCACGTTACACAACCAGGTGTTAGACTGGCAGACCCGGGAGATTACTAGATGGAGTGAGTTTTGTCAGGAACATTGCCTGGGTACTCGGCTGGCCGGATTGAGTTCTCAGGTTTTGCCAGAGTTCATCTCAGATTTTGAGCATGTATTCTCTGAGGAGGGGAGTCGAGAGCTACCTCCACATCGTCCTTATGATTGCGCCATACGTCTCATTCCTGGTGCTAAACTGCCTAAGAGTAGGCTATACAACATCTCTGCCCCAGAGAGACAGGCCATGAAGGAATTTATCACGGAGAGTCTGGCCAAGGGTCATATCAGACCCTCGTTATCACCCACTGCTGGTGGGTTCTTCTTTGTAAAGAAGAAGGACGGGGGTTTACGCCCATGCTTAGACTTCCGTGAATTGAATCAAATTACGGTTCGGGATTCTTTCCCGCTCCCTCTTATTCCGGACCTTTTTAACCAAATTGTGGGGGCTAAATGGTTCTCCAAATTACTTCTCAGGGGGGCATATAATCTCATTCGGATGAAGGAGGGGGATGAATGGAAGACGGCGTTTAATACTCCAGAGGGACATTACGAGAACTTGGTTATGCCTTTTGGGTTAAGTAATGCTCCTGTTGTGTTTCAACACTTTGTCAATGATATATTTAGTCACTTAATAGGTAGGTTTGTGGTGGTATATCTCGATGACATCTTAATTTATTCCCCTGACCTCGAGTCTCATCAGGATCATGTACGGCAAGTCCTTCAGGTACTCAGGGACAATAAACTGTTTGCCAAACTTGAGAAATGCATGTTCGCGGTCAAAGAGATTCCGTTTCTGTGTTATTTCTTATCCTCCACAGGTTTTCATATGGATCCGGCTAAGGTCAGGGCGGTCTTGGAGTGGGATCGTCCTGAGGACCTTAAGGCTTTACAGAGGTTTTTAGGTTTTGCAAATTTCTATCGCAAATTTATTAAAGACTTTTCAGTGGTAGCCAAACCATTGACAGACATCACCAAGAGGGGCACGGATTTCTCTGAATGGTCCAGTGCGGCCAGTAAAGCTTTTGAAACTTTGAAAAAGTGTTTTTCCACTGCACCCATATTAATACAGCCTGACATCACTCATCCATTTGTGGTAGAGGTGGATGCCTCTGAGGTAGGGGTGGGAGCTGTATTGTCTCAGGGAATTTCTCCAAGTAAGTGGCTTCCGTGTGCATTTTTCTTGAGAAAATTATCTCCTACAGAGAAGAATTATGACATTGGTAACAGGGAGCTGTTGGCAACTAAATGGGCATTTGAGGAATGGCGTCATTTTTTGGAGGGGGGACTTCACCCAGTCATGGTGATCACAGATCACAAAAATCTGTTGTATTTAGAATCTGCAAAGCGTCTTACACCTAGGCAGGCAAGGTGGTCTCTGTTCTTTGCCAGGTTCAATTTCTACATTATGTACCGGCCAGGAAACAAGAATGTCAAGGCTGATGCGTTATCCTGTTGTTTCCCGGGGGGTGGGGATAATTTGTGAACCAGGTCCTATACTGCAGAAGGGTGTAGTTGTCGCCGCAATTAATTCTGATCTTGAGAAAGAGGTGGTAGAGGCACAGGGGGACGCCCCAGCAGCCTGTCCGTTAGGTAAACTTTTTGTTCCAGCTAATCTCCATCTCAGGGTCATAAATGAGCATCATGACTCGGTTTTGGCCGGACACCCTGGAAGTAAGGTTACTGCGGACCTACTCACTCGGCGTTTTGGTCGTCTGGGGTAAGACATGATGTACAGGAATATGTCGCTGTCTGCAGTGTTTGTGCGCGTTCCAAGTCCTCTCGTTCTTGCCCGTCTGGGTCTCTCCAACCTTTGGAGATTCCCAATAGACCTTGGACTCATTTGTCAATAGATTTCGACACTGACTTACCGGTTTCGGAGGGTAACACAGTTGTTTTAGTCGTAGTTGACAGATTTAGCAAGATGTCTCATTCCATTGCGTTCCCCACATTACCAAATGCTAAGACTCTGGCACAGGTCTTTATTAAGGAGGTTGTGAGACTGCATTGTATTCCTTCAGATATTGTCTCAGACCGTGGGGTGCAGTTTATTTCTAAGCTTTGGAGCGCTTTCTGCAGCCGGCTGGGGACTCATTTGTCGTTTTCTTCAGCTTTTCATCCTCAATCCAATGGTCAGACTGAATGCGTAAATCAAAATCTTGAGATTTATCTCAGGTGTTTCATCTCAGAGAATCAAGAGGACTGGATTAAGTACTTACCGTTAGCAGAATTTGCCATAAACAATCGTACTCATGAGTCTACTGGTAAGTCCCCGTTTTTTGGGGCATATGGTTTTCATCCTCAATCTAGTGCATTTAATAGGAGCGATTCCTCAGGTGTTCCTGAAGAGGAGATGTTTTCTTCATCCATCACGTCCGTATGGCAAGGGGTTCTTGACAAATTAAAGAGGATGGGTTCCAGGTATAAAAATGTGGCTGATCGGAGACGTGTGGAAGGTCCGGACCTGTGTGTGGGTGATTGGGCTTGGTTGTCCTCGAAAAATATTAAGCTGAGAGTTCCCTCGTGGAAATTGGGCCCTAGGTTCATTGGCTCTTATAGGATTGTGGCCGTCATGAATTCCGTTGCTTTTCGGCTGGCTTTGCCTCAGTCATTTAAGATCCATAATGTTTTTCATCGCTCCTTACTCAAAAAGGTTGTGGCACCATCCAATCAGTCCCCTTCACCTCCATCTCCGGTGCTTGTTGATGGAAATCTCGAGTTCCAGATTTTCAGGGTTATGGATTCTCGTTTAGTTCGTCGATCCCTACAATATCTGGTACACTGGAGAGCGTACAGTCCTGAGGAAAGGACGTGGGTACCTGATGCCGATGTCCATGCGGTTAGGTTGGTTTGGGCATTTCATACAGCTCATCCTGAGAAACCTGGTCCTGAGGTTCCGGAAGTCCCTTGTAGAAGGGGGGGTACTGTCATGGGGCTACCGCAACAGAGAGGTTCCAGAGAACCGCAGCGCTATGGGCCTCATTCACACATAGTGAACAGAAGCTCTTCACCTGTATTCTGACCTAGCTGCTTTGTGCCAGCAGTGCAGGAGTTAACCTTATTGCTAAGTTGCTGAGAGCTGGGTCTCTCAGCTGAAGTGGATTTTGTAATCTGATCCTCTATATAGACCCAGTCCTGGCTTCAGCTAGTGTCAGTGATCAGTTTTACTGCCTGGCTTGGAGGTTGAAGGAGCGTAGTGTTGGTGTTGGAGGTTTATTTACAGAGATTGGTGTCTGCAGTTTTGGTTGTATGTTAAACCTGTTTTTCCTTCCTAAATTTATTCCTTCTCTTCCCTTCTCTGTGTTTCCTCTGTGGTTGTGTGAGCATTTGGTGAGTTTGAGACTATTAGTTACCTTGTCTATATACCCTGTTATTTGTTGTATTATTACACTGGTGCAGTCCACCTCCTTTGGGGGGAGAGGGGCCCCTGATAGGGCCTGCACAGGAGACAGAGATACACTGGCGGCTTGGGCCTCCTAACCATCATAGGTACCCCCGAGATAAGGGAAAGCCAGGGCCCCATTTAAGGGTAGGGACAGGTGCGGGTTCCAGTACGCCGTCCTGGCCATTTATCGCCGTTTACGGCGTGACACTAGGTTGGGAGGACATATGGGGCAAAATGTAGACTCATGGGGCCAGGATGGGAGAATTATTAGGTGCAGGATGGAGACACTTGATGCCAGGAATGAGACACATGGGGCCAGGAATTAGACACATGGGTCCAGGAATGAAACACATGAAGCCATGAAAAAGACAATGAAACACATGGGGCCAGGATGGGGGACGTTATTACAGGAAAGGGCCAGAATGTGGGACATTACTACTGTGGGGTCTAATTAAGAAGTGTTATTACTGCTGTGACATATGTTATTTTTGAGGATACTGTTTTCGGTGGGGGGTCCTGTTTCTATTCAGGCGGACACTATGTTGCTTTTTTGTTCCTCTGGCATAGTGTAGAAGTTGGAAAAAATGGGAAATGTGCTATGGAAGTGATGCTCTAGCTATTTTCTGCAGAGATGAGTCCTGGCTGGAAGAAGTAATGGTGGTCTGCACGGGATGAAGAAGAAAAGCAAAGGTGAGTATCTCCAACAAGAGATGTCATTGGTGAGTCAATATTACCTGTAAAATATACACTATACACTATATACACTATAGACAGAACTTCTGTGTATAATGCTACTGGTGATCACTGTATTAGCTGTACACTTACATTATACACTGTATACTATGTACAGAGATCCTGTTTATGATGGCCTTTATAGTAACAGTATTGTGGGCTATTTTATTAATGATCAGCATAGTGGCTCAAAGTGGTTAGCACTGTTGCTTTGCAGCGCTGAGGCCCTGGGTTCAAATCTCCCCAAGGACAACATCTGCAAGCATGTTCTCCCCGTGTTTGCGTGGGTGTCCTCTGGGTCCTCCAGGTTCCTCCCACACTGCAAAGATATAATGATAGGGTATTTAGATTGTGAGCCCCATTGGGGACAGTGAGAATAATGTCTGTAAAGAGCTGCGGAATATGATGGCACTATATTAGCAATGCATAATAAAAAAAATAAATAATGATCAGTGTTGTATTATTCGCAGTAGTGTTCAGTCACTATGGAGTGATAATATGTAGTCTGGTCATGGTGTGGCGGTATTTGTCCCTTTTATGTGGTATTTTTGGTCAGTTTAAAAATATATGACATGTTACCTTAAAGAAAAATAATAAAAATATACCTAAAAAGAGTATTGAATATTTTAAGAAATGTTAAATTGGTTAGAGTAGAGTAGGACCCTGCCACAAGAGTCTACCTTGTCGTACTGGCAACTTAAAATGATCTTTTGACCAAAACAACAGCAGAAGGTTATGTATGTAATGTTCTGCTATGATTGGTGAGGACATGGTGCAGAAGCGGAGTTTTTCCAAGAGTGGGCTGTGAGACTGTGGAGGGTTTGAAGAGTGGAGACATAGCTGGAGGCTACAGGGGGCCTGAAAATTTTGCCAGTATGGGGTCCTGAAAAACCTGGTGGCAACCCTGCGTAATGCTTTGTACCTCAGATATGCTCTATACTGAGTACTTTAATTTGCTTTATCATTTTATACTGATCCTATCAATAAAAGTTGTAATGTCCCCCTATGTCTACCTCAATGCAGCAATAGGAAAGTGTTTAGCTGTCTGTCAACTCATTTTCCCTCAACAGAGTGAAGGTGTCAGAACACCCACTGCCTACTCTCATGGACAAAACAGTTCTTATGCCTTCAATATCTGTTTTCATTTTTAATAATTTTCATTCAATTGTAAAAATATAAAATAAAAAATTTTGAAATGTAAAATTACTTTTATTAGTCTTTTTATTTTATTTGCAGTTATTAACTTCAGTCTCACTCTCTATAACTGAATTGCCCAGTCCCTCAAAGATTTTAGCACTAATATCTCATAATGATATCAATTGCAATAATTATACTATTCAATTGGTTATTATTTTACCATTATTTTAAATGATTAAACAGTATTCAGAATGTAATAAGATTGACAAAAATGAAGAATAAATGTCCCAATTAATCTTTTGATGTTGTATGTCTGTCTTTTGTACTAATATATTGCTCTACAACCTGTTTGAATAGTTCTCTGATATTTAGAATATTGCAACAAATGGCTTTTTTTTGTATTTCATTAAAACATGAGAGCCGTCATAGTGAAAGTCTCTATATGGATAAAACCTATTTTAAGAGCCTCATTAAGTGCACACATCTGTCTCCTTTGTTGAGAACAGCTTGATTCTAAACCAATCGCGCATTATGTAAACCAGATGAGTGGTGTTCTTACTGCAGAATTGAGTCCTGTTACTAAAATACATTTACAACCAGGATTTTGCCTCAAAATATTTTCCGAACCCTATCCAAATGCATTTTACTGCATTTTAAGATGCCGTTTTTAAAATAAAAGATGAAAGTATAGAAGAAAGGCCAGGGTCACACTTGCAAGTTCAATGCGAGCAACTCCCCCCATTCCTGGCCGGCGGTTCAGACCGGAGCATGTAGCCGCAAACTCCCATCTCGAGTGTCGGTGGCAGTGCAGGGAATTAATGCGAAAAACTCAAATGAGTTTCTCGCATTGAACTCGCAAGTGTGACCCTGGCCAAATACTGACACTTTTTCTATTGGTTGCATCCACTTCCGTGTTAGGCTCCAAAAACAGCTGCAAAAGAAACGCTCTAAAATACTTATTCTTCAAGATCACCCTACACAATGCAGTAAAGTGCAATTCATATTTGTGTGGTTCGGTTTGGCTTTCGGCATTATTAGCTCAGTCTGCAGCAATTTTCTTTCAGTTATATGGAGCATAGAGCTTCTACTGGACTTCGAGATAATTTAGGATGTTGTAATAAAGCGTAGTTTACTTGGTGTATGTTACTGATGTTATAACATTGATATTTCTCCATTTTCAGATGAATTCAGTGTCAGCAGAGACCGACAACGCTTTTATGGATATGGCTAGTGAGGCCCGCTGGACATGGCAAGTGTTGCCCCTTTCACACAGTCAAGGGACATAACCTTTTGTGTCATGCATCCTTTTGCTTCTTGAACATCAAGTGGAAAAAAGGGTGGCTCCACGCATCCCAAGCAGAGCAGTGTGATCTTATATATAAATATCTATAATTTTTAGGTATTTTTTTAAACAGAAATGTAAATGCAGCTGTATACCACAATTACAGAGTGTGCATGTTATAAATAAAAGTTTATCTTTTTTTTAAAATGTTATCGTACAATTCTTTGTTATATTAATCCAATATTAGACCCGTACACGCAACCAGTAAGACAGGCATCTGACCCGAAAAAAGGGATAGTTCTTTGTCTGTTCTTACAATTTAGGCAACCTAACCAGTGTGTAGGCTATAGGCTTCCATTGGTTTCTACCATCACTTTTTCCAAATCAAAGCCCTCAAAAGGGTTCGATACAGTCCTAGGATACCTTTAGAGCCTTTCTAGCTGCGCTCTGTTCATAATGCGGTTTTAGCTCATGTATGGCCTTCCCACTTAGGCTGTTTCATGCAGCACTGCTGCAAATGCATTTGGCTTCCATTTAGCTTCCATTTAGCCTTATTAAGGTGTGACTCATCTCTGCAGAAATTTAACCCTGCTATGTCCTGCAGAGATTGGCGTCCTCAGCCTATCCCATGTTAGTAGGGTCTATATCATGCAGCTCCACAGACCACTCTTTGCCCTTGGCTCCTAGCTTGTTAATGTGCTAGTGTCATGTTTGTGCATTGGTTTGTATTGATACTCTGTTATTGACCAGAATTGCCTACCTGTCCTGTCTGATCTTTTTGCCCATGTCCTTCACTATTCCTATTGCTGCTGTGCTGCCTGCCCTGACCTCGGACCATTTGACTTTGCTTTGGCTTTGCCATCCCGCATGTCTGACTTTGGTCAGCTGGTAAACACACAAAAAAACAGGCAAAGGTGCTTACCTGTCTAGGTCTTGAATCAAATGCACTGTCATGGTGCAGCGGGCCCAAGTAAAGATGGCAACTACACAGTTGTGGTAATACCAATGAGACAGCCAGCCTACAATCAAGTGCAAACAAATAATCTGCAGCAGTGTTCACATAGAGAATGCAAAGCATCTGGACCATAGCCTATTAATAACGCCCTCTGGCGGGCTGCCCATTGCTAACTGTAATGCTTATTTTTACTGTGTATGTATACTGTGGCCTCTGATCACACAGGATGCATTACAGTTAGCACTGGGCAGCCCGCCACAGGGCATTATTAATAGGCTATGATCCAGATGCTTTGCATTCTCTGTGTGAACACTGCTGCAGATTATTTGTTTGCACTGGTGTGCAACACGGCCAAACGCTGATTGTAGGCTGGCTGTCTCATTGGTATTACCACACCTGTGTAATTGCCATCTTTACTTGGGTTCACTGCACCATGACAGTGCATTTGATTCAAGGCCTAGACAGGTAAGCACCTTTGCCTGTTTTTTTGTGTGTTTCCTAGAATAGTGGAGGTTTTTTCCTCTTTTTCCTTCTTTTGCGTTTTTTTCTGTTAGAGTAGGACTGGCAAGTGTGAGGACCCTTGATGTGGGTTTCCAGCTTATGTATTGTGGCCATAATATTAACTAATACCTTACATACTATGATATGTTTTTGTGCACTGTACTTATTTTTACTTTTCGAGGTGTAGTTGGGCCCAGATGGCTTTGTATACTGTGGCCTCAGTTCAAACAGGACGCATTACAGTTAGCACTGGGCAGCCTGCCACAGGACGTTATTAATAGGCTGTGATCCAGATGCTTTGCATCCTCTGTGTGAACATTGCTGCAGATTATTTGTTTCCACTAGTGTGCCAAACGGCCAATCCTTGATTGTAGGCTGGCTGTCTCATTGGTATTACCACACCTGTGTAGTAGCCATCTTTACTTGGGCCCACTGCACCATGACAGTGCATTTGATTCAAGGCCTAGACAGGTAAGCACCTTTGCCTGTTTTTTCGTTTGTTTTCTAGAATAGTGGAGTTTTTTCCTCTTTTTCCTCCTTTTGTGTTTTCTTCTGGTCAGCTGTTGCAGTCCTGGGGACTGCCCTGTAGTGATACCTGATGACCACCTGCAGCCAAACCTATTCTCACCACCATTGGCACTATTGAAATCCAGTTACATAGTTATTAAGGTTGAAGGAACTATAAGTCCATCTAGTTCAACCCATAGCCTAACCTAACATGCCCTAACATGTTAGCTGCTTAGTAGTGTTGAGCGATACCTTCCGATATTCAAAGGTATCGGTATCGGATGGGATCGGCCGATATCCAATACCCGATACCAATGCAAGTCAATGGGACACAAATATCGGAAGTGATCCTGGATGGTTCCCAGGGTCTGAAGGAGAGGAAATTCTCCTTCAGGCCCTGGGATCCATATTCATGTAAAAAATAAACAATAAAAATAAAAAATATGGATATACTCACCCTCGGATGGCCCCTGGCTCTCAGCGGTGCAACCGGCAGCCTCCATTCCTAAGAATGCAGTGAGTGAAGGACCTTCGATGACGTCACGGTCACGCAACCGCTCACGTGACCGCTCATGTGACCGCGACATCATCAAAGGTCCTTCACTCACTGCATTCTTAGGAACGGAGGCTGCCGGTTGCACCGCTGAGAGCCAGGGGCCGTCCGAGGGTGAGCATATTCATATTTTTTATTTTTATTCTTTATTTTTTACATGAATATGGATCCCAGGGCCTGAAGGAGAGTCTCCTCTCCTCCAGACCCTGGGAACCATACACACCGCACACGCCAAAGATGACTGGGAACTTATAGGAACTTCCGATTCCGATTTCTGATATCGCAAAAATATCGGAACTCGGTATCAGAATTCCGATACAGCAAATATCGGCCGATACCTGATATTTGCAGTATCGGAATGCTCAACACTACTGCTTAGTCATGCCCCTCCAGGGTAAGCCGAGCCTGTGGCGCAGTGGATCTACATCCACCATCGTTACATTCACCCAACCCTGTAACAGTTATACTGATATTTTCTAGCCAATTAGAGGTTTTGCAGTATTTAGATTCATGGCAAATTTATTCACTACAAATTACATATTTTGGGAAAATTTGATGAAGCTGGAAAATTTGAATTTCAAAAGATCTGCTGATCTGTAATAAATAGATATCAAGTGGGGGCCTTGAAAGCGAGTAGACAAAAGTGGCTTATGGTACTGTCAACATTATATAATATTAGGCAAAAGGTCTTTGGCAAATAATGGACCCAAGTTTGACCTTTTCTACAAACTTTTAACAACAATATTAGCTTTAGGCTATGTAAAATTGATCGTATACATTAAAAAGGTTTAATTACAACAACCAATGTTATACTCCGGGGTGTCAACCTCTTACTTTTCTCAGCTCTCTCTAGCCTCTAGAATACTCATAAACAGAGGTTAGAACACACTGATTCTAGAAATGTTACTCCAATATTTTGTTATGTACAGATGCTATATGATAGATATTTCACATAAAAATCTATATGTAAAATGGTGACATTTCTTCATTAAAATGATAAATTTTCAGATACAAAGATCAAATACCAGGTGCCCACTGCTGATGAATATTAATTAATTCATCCTCTAAATTTCACTAGAGTAAAGGTTACAGACATAAAATATTGATATTATTACTAAGCAATTATTCATATCCCCATTATACAATTATTTCCAATGATAGGTACTGTAATTTAAGCAACCATAAATACATCCCAAAAACAAAGCAGCGCTCCTGAGCATAAATTACATTTTCTCAATCATATTTAATAATCTAGAATAGGTGTTAAATTATAGAGAAAATTTGTGCTGACAGCATAGCAAGTGATATCTGAAAAACAACAGAATTATACTAAACACTGATATTCTAAATGGAAATATCTTCAGCTTTGACAAAATTGGACACATAAATATTCAAATGCATAAGCATACTGTGTGTAAATGAGCAAATACAAATGAACTAGTACATTAATAGACAAAAATTGCATCCTCTGGACACATACAATTCTCATTCAGAATCCGAACTTTCCATATAATCTATTGTCATATTCATGAGTTACTCAATATCATCAATAGCAAAGATTTTAGGGCTTAAGCAATTCACATTTCTGCCCCTGAGATGAAAAATCAATTGTCTGTTTATGACTATTCGGATGCCCAAAACTTTAACCTTGGACCTGTAATCACATTTTTAAGCAACTCCAATAGCAAGAAAGATAACCATTATTGCTCTGGTTTTAAAGGGCTCAATAAAACTGCATAGTTGCTCTATTGATAGGCTATATGGGTTGATATGTGAGCTGCCCCTATAAATGTCACTTTATTTTACCCATATAGAATACTATTGAAAGTTTGTTACATAGATCAAAATTAGAGGACAGTAGACCAAATTTGAGACCTTGTCAACAGCTACTCATATATGGCAGCAATAGAACCTAATGAAACAACCTCATGAAAACACCATACATCACAGTCATTTATATCAAATGATCTAATATCGTAGTACTGTGATCAGATATCGATGGACATTATACTAGAAACATCGCGCTAACCATAATAATCAAACAAAAAAACACGCGAGAAAATATTCCAACCATAATTATAAGGACAAGGAAAAGTAATTTTTTGAAAAAACAGGTGCAAACAGGGAACAAGAGGGGGTTAACACCCGCTAGCTCATGCGAACGAGACACTCAGGGGACATTATCTAAAATGTCAAAAAAGGCTAAACAGGTCATATACAATGCTACAATATGTCATCACAAATATTGCACATCTCCCATAAGGTCTAATGAATCAACATCTAACTCCCAACATGGAAATCAATATTACACAAGAGTCAATAGGTATCATTACCCTCAATTGGTCAGGAGTAAGTCCACGAGCGTCCTCCCCGATGCCCATTTCGGCGAAAATCACCTTTCTCAAGGGGTGTGGGATACAGGGAAGTGCAGGTATAAAAAGCCCTACTAACCAATCAGCGCCCTAATCCATAACAACCAATAAATACGTCATAGGCAACCGTCAGTCAATGTCATTCAGTAACGGTGTATACACTTCAGCCTTCTATTGCATCCGGGGAACTGCAAGCACTTCCTGTGACACACCCAGTGCCATGGTGACAGAACGCCGGGCAGCGACAGCGTAACATGCCGCGTGATGTCACATCACATGACAATCACTGCAGCAACGTCCGGAGTGTGGATATATCGTTGTAGCTGGCCACTATAGGGATAATTCTAAATCAAGCTTTATTGATGGCATTGGTACAGAATCTGCAGTCATCTCGGGCACTGTCAGTCAACTCATTATCCAGCATGAGTGATATTTCTGAGTGGTCTACTTTCTCTATGACAACTCGATCAGGCTATAGATCAAATAGAGTGCGCGATGTGAATTTCCATCCATATAGACGTATGCAGCACAGATCACCTGAACGCAAGAACACAAATAAAAAGGTAATTAACCTAAATTCCCATGTACTGACTGACAGTGATCTTTCCCTGTTTAGTACGGGACTTACTTTTTCGCCAAAATCCTGCTTTGACACTTTCACTGCTATTAAGGATCTTCATTTGTTCACCAGATCACTTTTATTTAAGAGATATTTCTTTGATCCTCATCTGCATACCTTATTTCCTACAGAGGAAGAACAACTAGCACTCCAGGATCTTGAGGATCTATATGCTGAACATCATTCAAGTGAATGAGGTAAGATTCCTCCATCAATTAGGATTAAATCTAAGAGGTTCCCTCCTTTTGTCCGCTGCCCTAGCATTTGTCTCTTTGTTGGGTTGTCGCCGAGGACTTTATCCACATTCCCCGCGGGGTCGTCCGCGACAACCTGAGCAAAGATGAGTGTGCTAGATTGGACATCCTGCGGGCTCTTCCAGGAGTGGTGCTAAAGCCGGCTGATAAAGGGGGTAATATTGTTATTTGGTCAACGGCCCTTTATGAGATGGAGGCATTCAGGCAGCTTAACAACAAGGCCTGCTACAAACGCACACATTTAACCCTTTATCATCCTTCACCGGTTAATTACTTAAAATTTTGAATGCCACGGTGTGTGACGGTGTTATCACAAAGGAGCTGGCTTTGGCACTACAAGTGCAGGAGCCTATGGTGTCAACTATGTACCTGATACCTAAGATTCATAAAAATTTGGAGAATCCCCCAGGACGTCCGATCATCTTAGGGTTGGGGAACTTCTTGGATAATATCAATCGCTGGATTGAATCTAAATTAAAACTTCTGGTAGAGAATCTCCCATCATTCATACTTGACACAAGTGAATTTCTGAAGAGGGTAGATGGTCTCCATGTCGACAGGAACATGTTGATGGTAACAGGTGATATTGAATCCCTGTATACCAATATTAAGCACAATGATGGCCTAACAGCGACCAAATATTATCTTGAGATGCCAGTTTGCCAAGGGGTATCATCTGCATGATTTTGGAACTCCTTGAGTTCTCACTTACTCATAATTTCTTTGTGTTTAAGGGGTCCTTCTACCTGCAGCTCCAGGGCACCGCAATGGGTGCTTCTTTTGCACCGGCATATGCTAACTTGTTCCTGGGGCTGTGGGAGAGGGACCTCTCCCTGTCAGATCAGGTGTCGATGGACCGCATCCCCATTTGGATGTGGTACATCGACGATATATTCCTGATCTGGCAGGAATCTGCTGATCAACTGCAGAAATTCATTAATTCATTGAATAATAATGATAAAAATATCTTTGTCACCCATCATAGCGATAGAGATAGGGTTGATTTTCTCAATGTAACGGTATGGAGAGATGGGAATAATATGTTACAAATTACCATCTATAGAAAAGAAACCTCCATCAACAGCTTGCTGCACGGCTCGTCTGCCCATCCTAGGCATATGATTGATTCAGTCCCCATTGGACAATTCCTTCGATTATGAAGGATTTGTTCCAATGATATGGATTTTGAAATACAGGCTAAAGATCTCAGTGAGAGATTTCGGGAAAGGGGAATGGCAGACGCACTATTAAGCGGGCATATCATAGGGCTAAGCATTCCACACGGCAATCTTTATTATATATTCGAGAGGGTTGGAAAAATACATCCAATAAAATATGATTTGTTACTAACTACCATACCCAATTCTCTCGCATGAAGGAATGTCTTCAGAAGGCATGGCCCATTTTACAAGCAGATTCCATTTTGAAACAAATCCTTCCCAAATCACCCAGTGTAGCGATCCACCGTTCTAAAAATCTGAAGGACTGTCTTGTCCGGAGCTACTATAGGGATAATTCTAAATCAGGCTTTATTGATGGCATTGGTCCCGAGTGTGGATGTGTGCCTTGTGGCCGGTGTGTCGCCTGTCCCAATGTGGATCATGCTAGTACGTTTACTAATTCTTCTGGTTCCAGGACATATGAAATTAGGAGACATATTACTTGTACTATTAGAAATGTGGTCTACTTCACCATGTGTCCTTGTAACTTAATATATGTAGGTCTTACTACACGTCAATTTAAAGTGCATATTCGTGAACATGTACTTGGGATTGAGGCGGCTGCCGGCCACGACAACATATCTACACTCCGGACGTTGCCTAGCCATTTTAAACTGCACCACAATTGTGACAGTTCAACAGTAAGAGTTAGAGGTATCGATGTAGTGGACCCAGGAATTCAAGGTGGAAATATCAGCTCCAGATTGGCACAGCATGAAACTAGATGGATTTAGACGTTAGATATGGTATACCCGAAAGGGCTGAATGAGAACATTAGCTTTGTTCCTTTTCTATAAGTCACTGATGGTTGTATGATGCACATGTTTTGTGGTTTTATTATTCATTGTGTTTTATTGTTTTATTTAGCCCTATCAATCTTCGCCATTCTGTGTGGATACTTCTAAATGCATTACGGAGTTCTCCTGAAGTTCTTCAGTATCCATATCCAGTCTTAATAATGGACATTGTGACATAATGGCAACCAAGCGATGCAAGATTCTGGACTTCATATTGCCCATGGTGCATCATCATATGACTATATATCATAAAAAGCATTGCTATTGTGTAATCTATTGAGTGCCTATGATGAATGAAATATTGTTTGTATTATTTTTTATTTTCTTTATATATGACCATGAGGCTATACAGGTCCTCTTTACCTTTGTAGTACTATATGCTTACTCGTAATTTACCATTTTCTCTTTTGCCAATTAGAAGTGTATACACCATTACTGAATGACATTGACTGGATTAGGGCGCTGATTGGTTAGTAGGGCTTTTTATACCTGCACTTCCCTGTATCCCACACCCCTTGAGAGAGGCTATTTTTGCCGAAACGCACATAGGGGAGGACGCACGTGGACTTACTCCTGACCAATTATGGGTAATGATACCTATTGACTTTTGTGTAATATTGATTTCCATGTTGGGAGTTAGATGTTGATTGATTAGGCCTCATGGGAGATGTGCAATATTTGTGATCACATGTTGTAGCATTGAATGTGACCTGTTTAGCCTTTTTTGACATTTTAGATAATATCCCCTGAGTGTCCCTTTCGCATATGCTAGTGGGTGTAACCCCCTCTTGTTCACTGTTTGTACCTGTTTTTTCAATAAATTATTTTTCCTGATTATTATAATTATGGTTGGAATATTTTCTCGCGTGTTTTTTCGTTTGATTAGTAATAGAACCTAAGAAGATAAGCGACCACCCTCTATATCACATTTTTAGTTGGATTGAGACATTGAGGAGAAAGCTTGGCTCGATAAGTGAAGCCCTGCATATATTATACAATCACTTCATAGATGCTTTGCATCCAAGTATGGATAATTTATAAAAGAAAGAAAATTGGACATTGTGAGTAATTATAACTTCCCCGAATTTTCCCCCCAAATTAGATTTGAGGTGGATAAATTGCATGTGAGGAGGGGAGACGGACAGAGGCAACACAGTTGATCAAAAGAGCTTACAGTCTTCAGGAGAGAGAAAGAGGACCTTGCTGATTAATAGAGATTACACTCTACAGGAGAGACATTTTTCTAGTGACTCTGGAGATAGAAGATGACTCTGACATGCAAACTTTGGTCCACTGGGAACCGATGATCTGTGATGACCCAGGTACTGACCTGTGCAAAGTATGAAAATCATAAATATAGCTACAGGGTTTTATGGGGAGGCAAGCGTGGCAAGGGAAAATTACATTACCCGGCTTTTTGTGGGAAATGATGCAGGGTAGGGGTTTTTTTGCACAACGCTAATCTAATCTCTAAATGTTTGAATTTTCCTTAAAACTGTGAATTTCTGGAAGTTTGATTCAAACTCGATCCTCCGTAGATCAATCTGCTCATTTCTAATATTATTTTGTTCCTGTCAAGGCCCATTTCCTTTTTGCATCTCTGTTTTTTCCTCAACTTCCAAGCCTTAACTTTGGTATTGTTCCATCAACATAGCCGTATGATGCTTTGTTTTTCTGTGGGATGAGTTCCAAATGATCTCCATTATGCCCACAGCTGCCATGGCAACCCAAAGACAATCCATCTGTCGATAGGTGCATGAAATGGCATCCTTGTCACAAGATTGATAATGGCATTAAAAGGGTTAGAGGCCTGTTAACTCAGCTGGCATCTGCCTGGTATAGAGTGGGCTGAGACGCTAAGCCCATTCCTAACATAAGGAACCATGTCCAATGTCAGGAATGTGTTAATTATGACTATGTAGTGTACAACAAATAACTGATTAATTGAAAATTTACTTTATAATAAATGAAGGACACAGACAAAAAAAACCCAGAAAACTAGGTGAAATTTTTTTTCCATGAAATAATAAGATCTTAGAATAAAGATATGCAGGCTCTTGTCATTGAACAGTAAATAAACATAGCATGAAAAATGTACGTCTACATCATTTTGTGCCAGGCTCTTTATTATTAGTATAGCGTGTATACAGATTAGGTTAAATATATTGACCTAATTTGAATTTAGCAGCAGCAAAACACAGCATTTAATGTCACATATTATTTGTGATCTGTTTAGAGCACAACAAATATGTAGTAAAGTAAAAGGCAGCAGGGCTGCTTGAGTAATAAATTGTATTTATCTACACCAATTTTATGTATTTAAAGGTATGATGATGATCTATACTATGTATGTCACTTATAATTAAATAAGGGATAGTGAAGGTGATAATTACTGCAGTAATAATAGTACAGTTATTAGTTTATTATACCCCAAAGGAAAAAAAATTTAAGTACACTGCAAAATAATCAAGCAATGAGGGGTATCGCTATTAGGGTGCAAAGGTAGAAGTTTTTCCTAAGCATTGGTATGACATCACTGTTATAAATGGCACATGGTAGGTCGGCATTGGGGCATCAATTTACACCTTTAAAGGGAATCTATCAGCAAGTGTTTAGTGAAATTAGTGTTTTATCAGAAAGAGATCATCACTACAGGACTAGTTGCCTCGTGCCTCTTAGTCAACTTGTTCTGCTTAACCACATCCTCACCACAGATTAGCAGCTTTCGGCCAATGTAACTTGCACACAGAAATTTGCCAATCATTGGTGTGAGTGAGATTATACAGGGCTCACCATTCTGAGCATCGCTAGATCTACAACACAGAAAACAGTGATTGTATCAAAATGATAGCATGCAGACCAGTAAGTAACGTATTGGTGGAATAAGGGTCTCATCCCCTATGTTATGCTACTCTGAGATTGCATAGCAAAAAAGTAGCGACAGATTCACTTTCTAAGCAATTATGTTATAACAAATTCAAAAATATATGAAACAATTTAATATTTCATTATCATTTTTAAACATGAGGGGAGATGTTTAATTATTATTTGGGAAGATTGGTATTACTTTTCATGTTCACATTGGTATTATTGCCAATCCATTAGGTTTTCTAAATGTTTGCAGACAAGTATAGAACAATCTGCAGCCATATTCTTGTTATCAAAAAATATAGGATCTCTGATGAAAATCGGTAATTCAAACGATTTTATAAAGATTCACCTTTATGTATTCTAAAATAGCTCTAGATTGTTATTTTTCAATTTTCCAAAGATACTTAAGGAAATTAAAAACATACTGAGTTCCGTATCTTGCAGCAATTCATTAGGAAAGAGTATCGTCATACTATACATTGAGAATGTTCTTTCTAGATCAAAAGTTCTTGTACAAATTCATAGAATTCCATGAGAAAAGGTGGTTGTCCCCTCTCGCTATAGGTCCTCTTTAGAGGCACATAGGATAGTCTAATCGATACAACTTAAATTACGTTCAATTTTTTTTATAGATTTTCACATTATATGAAAAAGTTTTCCTTAATAAAATTTAAGAATGTGACCTTAACAAGTTAAACAAGAGAGACCCAATATTCAATAAACTTCTATTATTCTTCAGCATATCTATATATTTGTGGGCATACAATCATTCAGACTACAAAGATAATAAAAACTACTAGTTATCATGCAGTTGCCAACAGGTTCAATATTACATAGCCAATGAAAGGCACAAAAAAGATTTCTTACCGTGGTGGCGTACTGAATATCCTTCCAGATAGAAGACTCTCTTGACAAATCTGAGGCCTCAAACAAGTTTTCCAAAATAACCTCTCCAATCATATCATGCCTTGAAAATCTATCAAAGTCAAACACACTAAGGTGAAGTTTTCGACTTGGTAGCTCATCATAAGGGACAGGGAAATTGAAAGATTCGTCAAAGGTTGGGTTTAGAGTCTTTCTGTGTACCCGAGTTTGAAACTTCCTCTTCCGATCAGGTAAAAGATAGATCTTGACATAAGGATCAGAACTTCCACAAAAGTCCTTGGCAGGAAGATCAAATGCTTTAAGAATTTTGACTATAAGGGTTTCGTTTTCATAGTCATACTTTAAGGTAAAGTTGATCTTTCCACATGTCTTAGCATCATCCTTCTTGGTGTCTTCAGAATCCACTGATTTTTGTTTGTACAGCTCGGGTTTTATCCTTCCAATGCTAGTTGGTTGTTCAGACACTTGCAAAGTATCACCAAAATCCACACTTGACACATGCATCTGCCGAGGCAAATGCCTTTTGAAAGAAATATGCCTGCAAAATATATGAAAATAACATTAACAATAATAATTTTCGCCTTTATTTGATTAACTTGACCAAAATAATATGTGCTCGGAATAAGTATGAAAAGTTTCTCATTATTTTCCTGCTGGATTAGGCAAGTTAATGACTGGCAATATTGATCTTTTCCTTTAATTAATGTGATGATCTCTTCCAGTAATCACAGTTCTTACGAATTTTTGGGTTGCTTGGTTCTCTTACACTATATATATTTTATTAACAAATTAACATTATCCGTTTTTGAAAGTTCTCCAGTCTTATAATGTAGAAAAACTAAGAAATCTATTTGTTCAATGGCATATAGATACAATTTGAAAAACTAGTCACCTTTTAGAATATACTGTACTATATACTCTAATGCAATTACAGTAAAATAATAAAGGGAAGGCATGATGAAGACAAAAGAAAGGACATGTGTTTGACTGACAAGTTATGTGCTGAGTGGCTTGTATTCTGTGTCATAATATTGGCAACCATTGACTGCTTGATAATAAACCTTGCTAAATGACAGCTGTAAAATAGCCAAGGTAGCAATCAATTTCATGAATTGATTTTTGCCCTATGGAGGCCGTCATGTTGGTGTTTGTTTAGTCTAAGACTAAACGAATACTTTGCTAGTGTTATATTACATAGTAGCCACAATGCAAAAACTTTGCTATATAGTAAGAAAGGATTCTTATATGTTTTGATGCATCCAGGAATGACATATTAATGGCAAACTACCATATATAAACTTTATTAATGCACACATTAAGCTCTATAATAAACATTAATATTTTCTCAGTTTGCATTTTATACAAATCATTGCACAATACATAAGAAAGGTTTGCAACTTTGTAACATACTTTGGGGTCAATTCATTAAGACTGACATTGCCATTCTTCAAGCACCGCTCCATTGTTTATTTTTACTGCCCCTCTGGAGTGGTGCTTTAAATGTTAGTTCGCTGTCTCATTCTCACTTGCCACCGACGTCATCATTTTCAAGCGTCTCTCATGTCAGCCTCCGGCACAAAGTGACCCGCCTGCGGCTTCGGCTTCATGGAGCTGCACAGAGGTCACTTTTCAATACAAGTCTATGAGAGTATGGTTCTGGCACTCATAGACCGGCATTGAGAGCATGTAGCTTTTGGCTTTTGGCTTCCAGACAGTCAGAATCGTGGCTCACAAGATAGGGACCAAAGCTGTGCCAAAAAACAGTGAAGACCGGGGACAGGGGACTTACATGTAAAGCGTCACTCTAGCTCTGAAAACAAAAGCTTTAGTGGTGCTTTATTGAAGAACTGGATGGACTATATGCACCAAATTCGTTAAGAGGTGCATACTTCTTAATGAATTAACACATCTTCTCAGTGAAGAGTGATTTCATGTGCATTGCTAGAAATGCTATTCCAGTTAGAGACTAGAGTAGCATTTCTGGCTTAAGAAATGCCACCACTTTTGCAAAATTTGACAAGTGTGCATAGACACGTCCTGTCCTGTCTTGGTTCCCCACCAACTCCACACATTTTGGCAGAGCCACTTTTTAAAGTGTTTTACGCCAGTTTTTTTGACAAAAAACCCTTTGGTGAATTGTCCCCTTTGTTTCTTATATCCCCATCCATTTATAAAAATGTTACTATTAATCAAGAAAACATTCCTGTTCATCTCTAGTGGCTACAAAAAAACTGTTGTGACCAGTTTTTTGCTCCATTAAAACTTTTACCAAAATTCTGTCAATGTGAATCTAAAATTACACACAATAAACTGGATGCCTGCAATGCAATTTTGAAATAATGAAGATGGAGTTTTTCCATCCATAGAATCCAATATGTTCATTTATTAACTACAAGGAAAGGTTGGAAATGATCTAATTGAATGATTATTTAGAATCATTTCCCTAACATCAGAAGGTTTTCGTTGAATCTTGAACACATCCATGGTGGACTACATTTTCATAGTATATCAAAGATGCCAACCTGAATTCTTTTTTTCTGGACAACTTTTGCTGAACTATCCCTAACAAATTCTGTCATGAAAAGAACATGTTACATTGGCATTTTGCATTTATTGTACTGTACCTCTATGAGGCCCTGCGTAAGAATTGCTCCATAAAGCTACATGAGAATCCTCGATGTGTCTCCAAATAAAAAACTCTGGTACAGAAAGTGTCCACAGTCGTTTACACAGTAGGTGCCATATTACAGATCGGTTCAAATCTGTCATTTTGCTTAATGCATCAAGTAAAGATTTGACCCATGGCTCTCAATATATATCAGATATAGATGTTAAAGGGAGCCTGCCTTGTCCCTAAATACTATTGACCTGTAGATATTGTTAACTGCAGGTTAATAGCATTACTGTGCTGTCCAGCCATCTTACTGAAAGTACAGATAATGGAAGAAAATTAACTTTATTCCTCCCAGGAGGTGTACACGGTGCGACTACAGTCACAGCCCAGAGGCCCAATCACTATACTATGATCAGCGGCTGTAAGCACACCCCAGCACTTTGATTGGTAGCCAGCTCTGCAGCCCATCTGTGCAGAGTGAGCTGGAAGTAAAGCGGTTGGGCAGCTTTTTAGGGTTATTAACCTGCAGATTAACTCTTAATCTACAGGCTATTAGCATTTGAGAACATGACAGGTTTCCTTTAACAGTATCTGTGAAGTTCACACATGTACACCCTTATTAAAGCAAACAGATATGATTCTTAAAATATTCATTGTGTCACCTATTCATTAAGTCAAAGGGAGATGTTCCATATAACAAAAGGGCAGAAATAGAACATGCAATTTGTAAAAGTGCTTAATCAAACTCCAAGGTTAGCTTGAACTTCTTTGTTAGGTATAATAACCATGTTTCTTCTTCACAAAAAGGCAAAATGAGCTCCTTGTGTGATAAAGCAGGAGATACGAGGTGTGAAGCATGCAGCAATAGACTAATGCGATCATCGTATTCTGTCGGTCAATCTAAAATGTGACAAACTGGAAATTCCACGGGGGCTGCTTGACTTTTCGAACTTGACATTTCCAAAGTGGTACTTGCAGAAAAAAGAGCAAAGAGTACAAAAAAATGGATATTCCAGTGTCTAACCTACTGATTAATTAGCTGTAATACAAAGAAAAAAATCACTTACCTTATGTAAAAATGAGAATTTATTGGATGTAAAATAAAGATATGAAATAAATGAGAATACAACCCAAGGCTGCTCAAGCTTGTATGGCAAATATTTATTGTAAAGTTTTGTTTCCTTAGGTGTCAGTTACATAAAAATATCACCTAAAAAGCGTAAACTGGTTGAACCTAAGGCTGAGGCTACATGATAACTTTTTTCATGACCAAACTGCTACATTCCAGAGTAATACAAGTGAATAGGGATGCAGAGTTAATCCTGGTGTTCTGTGGCAAATGCCGAGTGTCCTGTACGGTTTTAGGCTGTGAGCACAACCCCCATCTGTGGACGTTGGGCACTCAGACCATCCTCATGAATTTGGTTTCTAACCGTTTGTGCAAACACATGCACATTTGTGGCCTAGTGGAGGTCATTTTGCAGGGCTCTGGCAGTGCTCCTCCTGTTCCTCCTTGCACAAAGGCTGAGGTAGCGGTCCTGCTGCTGGGTTGTTGTCCTCGTACAGCCCCTTCCATGTCTCCTGGTGTACTGGCCTGTCTCCTGGTAGCACCTCCAGCCTCTGGACACTACTGTTATGATCCGGTGACCTTGGAGAAGCATGAGAACTTTCACTGGAATAGGTGGCCACTATACTGACCGCAGATCCTGATCTTAACACCGCAACTAGAAGTAGCCGTGGAGTGTACCTAACCAATCCTAGACACCTCGTCACAGCCGGAGGACTAAATACCCCTAAAGATGGAAATAGGAATACTATCTTGCCTCAGAGCAGAACCCCAAAGGATAGACAGCCCCCCACAAATATTGGTGGTGAGTCAGAGAGGAAAAAACATACACAGGCAGAAAAACAGGATTTAGCACAGGAGGCCACTCTAGCTAAAATAGGACAGGATAGGACAGAGTTCTGTGCAGTCAGTATTAAAACCCTTCAAAATATCCACAGCAGAATATACAAAAACTTCCTACATCTAACTAAAGACGTAGGAGCGTGTATCTGCAACTCCAGCGAATCCTACAATCAGAGCAGGAATACAATCAAAAATAAGCACACAGCAAGTGTGCCACAGAAAAAGAAACCAAACACTTATCTTTGCTGAAATGGCAGCCAAGCAGGAAAAGCCAGACAGACATCCATCATGTCCCAAAAAACATTGACAACTGGCAAGGAATAATGAGTCCAGCAAACCTAAATAGCCCAGTCAGAACTGCAATTAGCAGATACACCTGTCCACAACTGCAGCCCAGGAACAACTGCATTACCATCTGCTTCCACCAGAGGGAGCTCAAAAGCAGAATTCACAACAGTACCCCCCCTTGAGGAGGGGTCACCAAACCCTCACCAGAGCCCCCAGGACGATCAGGATGAGCCAGATGAAAGGCACAAACCAAATCAGCAGCATGGACATCAGAGGCAAAAACCCAAGAATTATCCTCCTGGCCATAACCCTTCCATTTAACAAGGTACTGAAGCTTCCGCCTCGAAAAACGGGAATCCAAAATCTTCTCAACAACATATTCCAACTCCCCATCAACCAACACAGGGGCCGGAGGATCAACAGAGGGAACAAAGGGCTCCACATATTTTCGCAACAAAGATCTATGGAAGACATTATGGATAGCAAAAGAGGCCGGAAGCACCAGTAGAAAAGACACCGGATTAATAATCTCAGAAATCCTATAAGGACCAATAAACCGAGGCTTAAACTTAGGAGAAGAAACCTTCATAGGAACATGACGGGAAGACAACCAGACCAGATCCCCAACCCGAAGCCGGGAACCAACACACCGACGACGATTAGCAAAACGTAATATAAGTCCGGAAGATATCATGCATGAAGGACTGAAAAACAGATGGATCATTAGTGAGCCCAAATGGCATCACAAGGTATTCAAAATGGCCTTTGGGCGTGTTAAACGCAGTTTTCCATTCATCACCCTGCTTAATACGAACAAGATTATATGCCCCCCGAAGATCAATCTTAGTAAACCAACTAGCTCCCTTAATCCTAGCAAACAAATCCGTAAGCAAAGGCAAAGGATATTGAAAGTTGACCGTGATTTTATTCAAGAGGCGATAATGAATACAGGGTCTCAAGGAACCATCTTTTTTAGCAACAAAAAAGAACCCCGCTCCCAACGGTGAAGAAGATGGCCGAATATGTCGTTTCTCCAAAGACTCCTTAATATAGCTCCGCATGGCGGTATGTTCAGGCACAGACAGGTTAAAAAGTCGACCCTTTGGAAACTTACAACCTGGAATCAAGTCAATAGCACAATCGCAGTCCCTGTGCGGTGGAAGGAAACTGGACTTGGGCTCATCGAATACATCCTGAAAATCAGACAAAAACTCTGGAATTTCAGAAGAGGAAGAAGAGGAGATTGACATCAAAGGAACATCATTATGAACCCCCTGACAACCCCAACTAGTCACAGACATGGACTTCCAATCCAACACAGGATTATGTACCTGCAACCACGGAAAACCCAGCACGATAGCATCATGCAAATTATGCAACACCAGAAATCTACAATCTTCCTAATGGGCTGGCGCCATGCGCATGGTCACCTGTGTCCAAAACTGGGGCTTATTCTTAGCCAGGGGTGTAGCATCAATGCCCCTTAAAGGAATAGGGTTCTGCAAAGGCTGTAAGGAAAAACCGCAACGCCTGGCAAACCCAAAGTCCATTAAGTTCAAGGCGGCGCCTGAATCCACAAACGCCGTGACAGAAAATGATGACAATGAGTAGATCAAGGACACAGATAACAGAAATTTAGGTTGTACAGTACTGATGGTAAATGAACTATCAATCCTCTTTGTCCACTTAGGACAAACTGAAATGACATGAGAAGCATCGCCACAATAATAACACAACCCATTTTGACATCTGAATCCTTGTCGTTCTGTTCTAGACAGAATCCTATCACACTGCATTGGCTCAGGAATCTGCTCTGAGTACAACGCCATAGCGCGCACAGTTCTGCGCTCCCGCAAGCGCCGGTCAATCTGAATGGCCAGAGACATCGAATCACTCAGACCAGAAGCCGTGGGAAACCCCACCATGACGTCTTTAACGGATTCAGAAAGACCCCTTCTGAAAATTGCTGCCAAAGCATCATTATTCCATTTAGTCAACACAGACAATTTTCTGAATTTCTGACAATACAATTCTGCCGCCTCTTGACCCTGAGACAGGGCCAACAAGGTCTTCTCAGCCTGATCCACAGAATTAGGTTCATCATATAATAATCCCAAAGCCTGAAAAAAGGAGTCTATATTAAGCAATGCCGGATTCACAGATTCCAAGGAAAATGCCCAATCCTGTGGGTCGCCATGCAGCAGGGAGATTACGATTTTTACCTGCTGAATGGAATCACCAGAGGATCGAGGTCTCAGAGCAAAAAACAGTTTACAGTTGTTTTTAAAACTCAAAAATTTAGACCTGTCACCAGAAAACAAATCAGGAGTAGGAATCTTCAGTTCTAAAGCAGGAGTCTGAACAATATAATCTGAAATACCCTGTACCCTAGCAGCAAGCTGGTCTACACGAGAAGCTATTTCCTGAACATTCATGCTAGCACAACGCTCCTCAGCCACCCAGAGATTAAGAGGGAAGAGAACAGAAAGCAGACTGAAGAAAAAAAATGGCTTAACACCTTTCTTCCCTTCTTCTGAGAGGCATTTAACTCATCATGGGCCAGTTGTACTGTTATGATCCGGTGACCTTGGAGCAGCATGAGAACTTTCACTGGAGTAGGTGGCCACTATACTGACCGCAGATCCTGATCTTAACACCGCAACTAGAAGTAGCCGTGGACTGTACCTAACCAATCCTAGACACCTCGTCACAGCCGGAGGACTAAATACCCCTAAAGATGGAAATAGGAATACTATCTTGCCTCAGAGCAGAACCCCAAAGGATAGACAGCCCCCCACAAATATTGGCGGTGCGTCAGAGAGGAAAAAACATACACAGGCAGAAAAACAGGATTTAGCACAGGAGGCCACTCTAGCTAAAATAGGACAGGATAGGACAGAGTTCTGTGCGGTCAGTATTAAAACCCTTCAAAATATCCACAGCAGAATATACAAAAACTTCCTACATCTAACTAAAGACGTAGGAGCGTATATCTGCAACTCCAGCGAATCCTACAATCAGAGCAGGAATACAATCAAAAATAAGCACACAGCAAGTGTGCCACAGAAAAAGAAACCAAACACTTATCTTTGCTGAAATGGCAGCCAAGCAGGAAAAGCCAGACAGACATCCATCATGTCCCAAAAAACATTGACAACTGGCAAGGACTAATGAGTCCAGCAAACCTAAATAGCCCAGTCAGAACTGCAATTAGCAGATACACCTGTCCCCAACTGCAGCCCAGGAACAACTGCATTACCATCTGCTACCACCAGAGGGAGCTCAAAAGCAGAATTCACAACACACTACGCTGACAGACACAGCAAACCTTATTGCCACAGCTCGCATTGATGTGCCATCCTGGATGAGCTGCACTACCTGAGCCACTTGTTTGGGTTGTAGAGTCAGTCTCATGCTACCACGAGTGTGAAAGCACAACCAACATTCAAAAGTGACTAAAACATCAGCCGCAAAGCACTGAAATGAGGTCTGTGATCCCCACCTGCCGAACCACTCCTTTATTGAGTGTGTCTTGATAATTGCCAATAATTTCCATCTGTTGTCTATTCCATTTGCACAACAGCATGTGAAATTGATTGTCAACAGTGTTGCTTCCTAAGTGGACAGTTTGATTTCACAGAAGTTTGATTTACTTGGAGTTATATTCTGTTGTTTAAAGGGAACCTGTCACCCCGTTTTTTCAACATGAGCTACAAATAGCGTTCAATACGGCCTGATTTGTGCTTTACAATAGTGCCTTTATTATCCTCTTATTCCCCACCTTTGCTGCCAAAATACCTTTGTAAACTCGCCGTTTTCGGCTGTCAATCACTCTGGTCCGATGGGCGTTGCCAAATCGCTGTCTCTCTCCCCGCTCCTCGTCGTGTCAGACTGTGTGAATAGCACAGATCGCGCTCATTTTTGGTGGTTGCGCAGTGCATTAGGCACTAGCGCATGCGCAGTATGTATTGCCCAACTGTTGCCAAAGTATACAATACATAATTGTGCATGCGCTGGTTTTCACTGTAACCTCTGTGCCCCAGGAAGTCAGAATATGCACAATTTGCATATGCTGACTTCCGGGGCACAGAGGTTACAGTGTAATCCTGCGCATGCGCAATGATGTGCTGTATGCTATGCCCACTGTTGGCCAAAGCATAATGCCCAGGCGCGAGATTACACTGTAATGCACAAGCACGAAATACAACGCCAAAGGCGGGAAGAAGTTTCTTACTCAAAACCCGGAGGTGGTGAGAATCAGAGATTAGCCAATGCCCATCGGACCGGACCGGGGTGATTGACAGCCAAAAACGGCGAGTTTACAAAGGTATTTTGGCAGCAAAGGTGGGGACTCAGAGGATAATAAAGGAACTATTGTAAAGCACAGCTCAGGCCCTATTGAACGCTAGTTTTAGCTCATATTGAAAAAACGGGGTGACAGGTTCCCTTTAAGTGTTCCCTTTATTTTTTTGAGCAGTGTATATTTCCATTGAAAAAAAAAATGTTGCAGTGCTCTCATTTGCTTCTATTAAAGGGGTTTTCCAAGCCTTAGTTTTCTTCTAATTTGGCAGAGAGCTTACAGGCAGGTAGTTGCTAACTGCTAGATTGTTTGGCCATACCGCTCCCTGGCGAAGCAGAAGTGAAACACACGTTGTTAGGGCTAGCGGAACGCACCAAATGATAAGACAGATAGAGTATGGTGCGTTCGCAGCCCGGGGTCCACCGTGCAGAGATGGAACCTGCTGCCAAGTAATGACGGACTATATGGCGGCACTCATAAGTATACACACGTGGGTTAAACTTCACCCAGCGTGAAGGAAGCGATCCTGTTGCGTCACAGGACCGCGGTACCGCACATAGAGCGCGAGCAAGTAGTCAGCGAACTCAACCCCAACTAGGATTGAAGTCCGATTAGACCCTTGCTGGCACAACACCGCAACTGGGTGTGTAAGGACACTCATTAACAATATTAAGGCACAAGAGTGCATGCTGTGCCGCACTGACGAACGCCACTAACCACCCAGGCTTGGGTAAGGAAAGCACAGAGGAAGTGCACGGCGCCGTACTGGCGGTCACAGCAACTGGACGCTGTAATGTGTGATTCGTGCTGTAGGATAAGTCGGGCGCTAGATAGCAACCATACACCTTCCGCGAACAGACATTCAATAGGGTAGGGGTATCCAAGGACGACTTGCACTCACAACATACACACATTAACAATTGTACACTAGCGCATGGCCGTGCGGTCATGCGCAGTTTATATAGTTGCAGCACAGGAAGTGGCCACAGAAACTTTGCCCTTCCAAGACCTGCCAAGAGGACCAATGGAATGTGCTGCAGAGCCTGAGCACATGACCCTCGATCTCCAACGGGAGATCTTGCCCTGGGCATGCTCAGTGTGTGCAGACAAGGACTTAGTCCCAGAGAAGTCCACTCGCTGCTGACCAGCACTGGCTTTAATGGCAGTAGCTGAAGAAGCAGCAGTAACTCTCTGTACAGAGTGAGACTGAGCAAGACGCTGGGACCGACGTACTTGCTGAGCAGACTCCACTGCGGCTGGATAAGAATGGGAGACCGCAGCGGAGATGGCTCGAGATTCCCCCTGTGCAGAAGCGGGAACTCGAGACCTAACACACGTTGGTGCAGCACAGTGTGGACCCCTTTATACTGCAATATGGGTAAGAAACTCAGGGTTGGGGAAATATTCACAATGATAAGTACTTTGTGATGTTGGACTCTTCCATATACCAGTATACTTGATTCATTTAGTACCCTGTCCTGCTTTCTTTCCCCATTTACCTTTAAAGCACTAAACACTTTACTATGGACTATATTTGCAGCACTATTAGGAGGTCACACTGGTTCTATCTTGCATTCCCTGCTGAACATGTAATTTTGTGTAATTGTATTTAAAATACATTTATTGTCTTTGATATAGTATGTAATAAACATATACCTTTTATACTATTGAGAATTTGTATTCCAGTTTTTTTTTCTTGGTTATGATGATTCACAACTTGGAGTGTCCTACTATTTTCCCAGGGTGGTCTCTCTACCTTTAGCTCCCCCACTTGGTGTTGAGCAGGTTTGGGAGGGTCACTGCTATGTTTTCCATTTTGGGCTGTATTTATTAATTTGGCAGAGAGCTTACAGGCAGGTAGTTGCTAACTACTTGCTTGTTTGGCCATGCAAAAATCTGTTCCCGTTCAAAGGGGTCACAGACCACTCCTGCTGGCGATTCTCCTTCTTCCAGTGATATGTTGACTGAGCAGCACCTTCACTTCCATTCTGCTAAGTCAACAGGATATCACTGCAGATGTCATGCTGATTTACAACTGGTTCCCTGCCGAATAGCTTCAAGGAGCTGGCTGTCGATCTGCATGACGTGGGTAGTGATGCCGATGTCAAGGAAGCAGACTGAAAGTGAAGGCATTGCTCTGTTGATGTGAGGTTTCTATTGCAAGCCCCCTCTCAACCATCTTAGAACATCAGTCTCACATATAAGAGTGATGTGCATAAGACTTAATGGGTTATCAATGTGAATGATGGAACTATTTCCTGTATACTTACTATTTTCTTCAGGCTACCCTGATAATACTAAAGATTCAGAAAATAGAGATCAAGTGCAGCAGTAAATAATAACATTTAATTGATATTCCAGACATGATCTGTAGAAATATAAAAAAGCTGCCCTCGTGGAAAGATCACGTTGCCTTGTAGGCAATTTACAGAATACATAAATAATGCAAGAGCAAAATAAAGTTTCAATGGTTCCCTATCTGGTCATCTAACAATAGGGCTCTTGGGATTATGAACATTTTCTTACCACAGAATTAATAAAAAGCAAAAACTAGTAACAAACACAGAATAGAATCCAGGTCATAGCTCAAATACATGTAAAATAGCTGGGAGAAGCTAGGAAACTAATAAAATCCAATAGTTATGTTCATTCACTTTGACATTACCATTCAGACTGAAAATTAAATTTTATACATGTTGCATGCTTATAAGTTTTTTTCAGTTCTACCATTGTAGAATAAATTATCAACTTTGGTCTCCATCAAATTCTAGGATGTAATGTAGTTAGAGAAGAAGCAGTGCGTGCGCAAAGGAGATGCAATGCCAACAAGTCTGCTTTGTAAAGGTCAATTACTTAAAAAGGTTGCCCTGAGAAAAAAAGTATATTTAAATCAATATATCTTGGAATAATAATAAGTGCCACAATTGGATGTGTTAAAAAAAAGTTCCTGTGCTGAGATAATCTTATAAATGTGCCCCTGCTGTGTATTGTGTAATGGCCGTGTCTGAAACATGGTCTAATCATACCACAGCTACTGGGCAGGAGAGGAAGCAAAAGAGAGTATACAGACAGGACAGTATGGCACCATAGCTGATTCTTTCTGTGAGGCAAAATATCTCCCTGCTGTCATCTCACACTGTAATGACTGTATACATTCTTTAACTTTTTCCAAGACCCTTAACATTTTACATTTTCAGTCGATAGAGCTGTGTAAGGGCTTGTGTTTTGCACCCTGAGAAAATGTTCTTTATTGATTCTCTTTTGAGATAGATACGATCTTTTGATCGTCTTTAATTGTGTTTTTTGCAGTGTTGTGGCAGCTGAAAAAACGCATGTTTAACAATTGGTTTATTTAATTTTACTTTTGATCTGACTTTTATGGACGTTGCAATAGCACATATGCACATTGTCTATATCTTGTTTTAATGAGGGAAAAGAAGGTGATTTGAATTTTTATTTTTCATTTTTTTTCATACTTGTTAGTCCTTTTGACTCTGCACTCATCCGATCATTGTGAATATATAGGGCAATATTACAGTTTTACTGTGTATAGCAAAAAATCAAGGTCTACTATGAACACCAATCACACTCATATACTGCACACTGTATGTACAAGTGCTTCTCACTAAATTAGAATATCATCAAAAAGTTAACTTATTTCAGTTCTACAATACAAAAAGTGAAACTCATATATTATATAGAGTCATTACAAACAGAGTGATCTATTGCAAGAGTTTATTTCTGTTATTGTGGATGATTATGGCTTACAGTCAATGAAAACCCAAAAGTCATAATCTCAGTAACTTAGAATAATTAACAAAAAGGCACCTGCAAAGGCTTCCTAAGAATTTTAAAAGGTCCCTTAGTCTGTTTCTGTAGGTTCCACAATCATGGGGAAAGACTGCTGACATGACAGATGTCCAGAAGGCAGTCATTGACACTCCACAAGGAGGGTAAGCCACAAAGGATCATTGCTAAAGAAGCTGGCTGTTCACAGAGTGCTGTATCCAAGCAAATTAATGGAAAGTTGAGTGGGAGGAAAGTGTGGTAGAAAAAGGTGCACAAGCAACCGGGATAACCGCAGCCTTGAAATAATTGTTAAGAAAAGGCCATTCAAAAATGTGGGAAGATTCACAAGTAGTGGACTGCTGCTGGAGTAATTTCTTGAAGAGCCACCACACACAGAGTTAATAAGTACATGGGCTACAAGTGTCACATTCCATGTGTCAAGCTACTCATGACCAAAAGACAAAGCGTCTTACCTCCGCCAAGAAGAAAAAGAACTGGACTGTTGCTCAGTGGTCTAAGGTGTTGTTTTCAGATGTATGTAAATTTTACATTTCATATGGAAATCAATTTCCCAAAGTCTGGAAGAAGAGTGGAGAGGCACACAATCCAAGCTATTTGATGTCTAGTATAAAGTTTCCACAATCAGTGATGGTTTAGAGAGCCATGTCATCTGCTGGTGTAGTTCCACTGTGTTTTATCAAGACCAACATCAGCACAGTTGTCTACCAGGAAGTTTTAGAGCACTTCATGCTTCCCTGTGCCAACAAGCTTTTTGGAGATGGAAATTTCATTCTCCAGCATGACTTGGCACCTGCCCACACTGCCAAAAGTACCAATACCTGGTTTAAAAACAACAGGCTTTATTGGCCAGCAAACTCTCCTAACCTTAACCCCATAAAGAATCTATGAGATATTGTAAAGAGGAAGATGAGAGACACCAGACCCAACAATGCAGATGAGCTGAATGCTACTATCAAAGCAACCTGGGCATGTTCGCCTCAATGCCACGCTGCATTGATGCAGTAATTGATGCAAAAGGAGCCCCGACCAAGAAATGAGTGTATTTACTGAACATACATTTCAGTAGGCCAACATTTCGGATTTTAAACTCATTTTTCAAGCTGGTGTTATAAAGTATTCCAATTTACTGAGGAAATGACTTTTGGGTTTTCATTGGCTGTAAGCAATAATCATCAACATTAACAGAAATAATCACTTGAAATAGATCACTCTGTTTGTATTGATTCTAAAATAATATATGAGTTTCACTTTTTTTATTGAAGAACTGAAATAAATTAACTTTGATGATATTCCAATTTAGTGAGAAGCACCTGTACATACAGTGTGTAATATATGAGTGTGAATAATACATACTAATCTCCTATTGCTATTTCTCCCTTTATTCTAATATCCTCTCGCCTTATTCCCTCTTTTGGAACACCAGAAGGGGTTTTAGTAAAACCTAGCTGCAGTATAAATATTTCCCAGGGAACTTCAGCCAGTTTTTCTTTTTCTGGTCGATTTCAGTTACAATGGACCACACTGAATTTGTCAGAGCCAGGTGCATATTTGCATCTAGTAGTTAATATTAAACACTAAATGATTTATGTTCATGTTTTAAATAAAATATAACATTTATTGTGGTTTATTTCTCACTCTTTTATCCTTTCCCATCTTTATCCCATGCCTTCTTTACCCTTACGCATACAATTTATCATTACTGGTGTACACTTACATTAGTGTGAGGATTATTATTAACATTATTAGTTTTCTTTATTACTTTGAAAGACCAAAAATTTAAATTTCACCTTCCCCTCATTCATGATTCAACTCTAAACCCACCACAAACACATTTTAAAGGGGTTGCCTGATAGTCAAATAAATTTACAGTACCTCTACTCATATAGGTGGCACAAGCCATTGAGCTCAATGATTGGCTGCGTGATGTCACTGATACCGCCAAACAAAGCCAACTAGGTCAAAGTCAGGAACACAGGGATGCCTGCCTGTTCTCTTATGCCCTTCATGTGTCACTTCCGGTTCCGGCCTCTTACACACCTCGCTCGCTGATCTGATCATACCGCAAGGTATTTAAACCGATATTGATTGCTCCCTCATTACCTTCCCCTGATGAAGCCGTCCTTGTAACGGCGACACGCGTAGGGTTCGTCCCCACACTGATTCTCGCCTTTTCTTTCTTCCCCGGTGGCTGCCTGCTCTTGGTTTGGGTCCCACACATGGTTGGACTCAGGTTCCCATCTATGCCCTACTGAGGTTATGCTTGTGCTCAGAGACTATGGCGCAACATTCCTCTGCACATTACTGGGCATAGGATTGCGGTTGTTGCCGCTGCAGTGTGGTCATTTTGTCTACATATTGTGCCATCACATTCATTTGCGCCATTGCTTCTGCTTTCTTATGTACCTTGACATTTTTTCTGGCATACAGGTACAGTAGTTTACTTTATGGCATTGGTTGTTGTGGTATGTTCTCCATTAACCAGACAGGCATTTATTCATCCTTTTGTATATACTTGTGTTATCTTTTTCTTCATCCCCGGGGTGTGCATTAGCCATTCAGGCTATTAGATAAGAGGTCATGTGATATATTGGTATCCTGCATTACACTCCATTATATTATTACGGTATATGTTTATTTTTTACATGCATTTCTCTTACCTCTGTTATATTTGGTAGGATCTTCTGGGTTTTGGTTGGGGTTTTTTAGATGTTTTTAAATTGCTGCATCAATAAAAGTTTACCTTTTTATATTCATATCTACTAGTGGTGTGCGGTATTGTTTGGAGTGGTTCTTTTTCTCTTTTTGTTTTTCAGGAAGACAGGGGCGGACACAACTGAGCTGGAACTGAGCCGAACTAAGATGGCACCTAAATGTTTTCTGAAAGGGATCAGCCCCTTCAAGTTTAGTCCATTTGGAACATGTATTTAATCTACATATTCAGAAAGCCTCAATGTTATGTAATCGTTTTTCCCTATTACTCCCTCGTAGAGTAGAAAAATCTTGTTCTGTTGCATAGCTAACCAGGGAAGCAATATTTCGATCATGACAATTGATAAAATGTCTGGGCTGATTTGAGATATTTCTGGTTGAAGGATTATTGATGCCACCTAGGTGTACGGCAATACCGGTTTTAAACAGCCCAGCAGTGCAGAATATATATTACAGTAGACTCAGGAATATAGCTACGTGATCTGAATTGCAATTTAGAAAGTTCATGATAAAAATTGATCACCTTTAGCATTTGATAAGGCCTTGCATCGTCTTACAGCAAGTACACATTTTGCTAGCATGGTGACCACATTGAAAGGTACTCTGCTAGGTTCCCTGTCTGCTGCTATCCTCTACTATGGCTGCATTTCTTTATTCCAACAAGGTGTATTATATACCTTTTTATCTCTGCAATGTTTGAAGATTCACAACAAATAAGTCCCAACGGTAGTTATATAAACCTCTAAAGCATTAGATACACAACATTTCCCAGAAAACCAATAACTTAGTGGGAATAAAGACGCATAGATATGAATATTTAAAAATAAGTGATATTTTACTCAAAATGATTAAAAATATATTTAAAAATTACATAGGGATTTCTATTTGTAGCAGAGGTATATTTTGTCTGAGTCTAGGAATAAGTATCAAGGCAAGACCAGAAATAGAATATTATGGTTTTAACAAATCCTATAAATATACAAATATCTTTAAGACAGAATATTGTAAAGTGCAAGCGCATTATGGGTTTATCAGATGTCAATTATGATAATCAACAGGTTCAAAGACATCATAAATATTTTCCTAGATAGGATTGACGTGATAAATATAAAGTGACAGAGGGCCAAATAATTTTTTCAATCATTATATTGTAAGCATACTTATTGAGTAAACTGCCACAGGGGTAGTAGCGGTGAGGTATACAAAGGCTGTGGCAGTTTACCCAATGTAAGTACCCTAACAATATAATGATGGAAAAAAATTCTTTGACCAGCTGTCACTTTATTTTTATCATGTCATCCCTAGCTAAGAAAATATATATTATATCTTTAAAGCTGTTGGTGATCATAATTTACATCTGATGAACACATAATGCACTTTCACTTTACTATATTCCGTCTTAGGGATATTTATATATTTATGGGATTTGATAAAAACCATAATATTCTATTTCTGGTCTTGCCTTGATATCTATGCCTAGACTCAGATACAATATACCTCTGCCACAAATAGATATCACTATGTAATTTTTAAATATATTTTTAAGTAATTTCTCATAAAATATCAGTTATTTTTAAATATTGATATCGATGACTCTTTAATCCCACAAAGATATTGTTTTTTTTGGGAAATGTTGCATATCTAATATTTGAAGATTGTATTTTTATTCCACAGCACCTCCAGGTGGAGTGACTTTTCTTGTGGATTAGTCCTGCCTTGGATCATTTAACCCCTTAAGCCCAGGAGCTTTTTTCGGTTTTGCATTTTCGTTTTTCGCTTTCCTTCTTCCCAGATCCATAATGATCAGGGATATTATTACAGGAAGGGGCCAGCTTGGGGAACATTATTACAGAAAGGACCCCAGAATTGGGACTTTATTACAAGATGGGGACATTATTACGTAGGGGCATCAATATGTACATCTTTATAGGATAGAACACTATAAAGGTCCATAAACTATAAAGGTCCATACATTTTACCAACATGCATGGTTGTCCCAAATGCAAATTTTTGCACCACGGCCCATCAAACTCTACAGTAGCTAAATCACAGATTGAACCCGTACACCAAACGTATGCATCCTGACAAGTCTTTTGAATTAGTACTGTGCATGTTAGGACTTGGACCTACAAAGATCTGCAGGGTATCTGAGCCTCATCATATATTAGAAAGTATAGTAAGCGCAGGTACACTTGAAATGAATAAAATACAAGTTATACTGAATCTTTCCCACTAAACTAAATCATTCTGCTCCACTATGACATGTTGTTGATTAGACTGCTTTTCAATGTGTTCTTTTGCGCTTTAATTTTAATTAGCTTCACTTCCTTACAATTGTTTTCAGAGTACTTCGGCCCACTAGATGGCAGTGTAAGATATGACACAATTTTTATACATAGAGCAGGCACATATATCTTTTAATTAAAGAAGATAACAGCAAAAATCAGCATACTATTGAACTACAAGCTGCTCTATGACCCTTAGTTATGCATTACATTGTGGGGATGGCTTTGAATTTGCCTCTGCAAATGATGCCTTCGCATGGTTCTCTACCGGTCTCTGCCTAACACAATCTCCCACAATGATATCTCATCCCATGTGACCCTTGCAGCCTATGATTGGCTACAACAGTCACCGTGGATGAAGTATTTTATTAGGAGTTCGGGTTATCATAGACACTGACAAAAAAGAAGGCAAGGAAGCCTCAGAAAAATAGACAAGGGCAATTTGTTTGTTTGTTTTTAAATTTGCTAAGAACATTTTTACAACAAATGCAAAATAGAGAAAATCTAATATATAAAGCTGAATGTGTGTGTATATGTGTGTATGTATGTATGTGTGTATGTCGGGGATTGGCATCTGCACCGTCGCAGCTACAGCCACACGTCTGGACCCTGAGAGGTGTAAGGGAGAAAATGAGAGGCATGATGGGAAAATAAGAGATGTGAGGTGCCATAACTAACCACAGATATTTACTATGCCCAGGCAACGCCGGGCTCTTCAGCTAGTCTAATATATAAAGCTGAATGTGTGTGTGTATGTGTGTATGTATGTGTGTGTGTATGTATGTGTGTATGTCCAAGATTGGCATCTGCACCGTCGCAGCTACAGCCACAAAATTTTGCACAGTCACACGTGTGGACCCCGAGAGCGTCATAGGCTATGTTGTGAGGTGAAATTTTAACCCCGCGCGTTCCAATTCACCAAACAATTTTGCCCCTATCTACATAATGGGGAAAAAAGTGAAAGGAAAAGTGTTGGAGGCGTCGCAGCTACTGCCACAAAATTTTGCACAGTCACACGTCTGGACCCTGAGAGCGTCATAGGCTATGTTGTGAGGCGAAATTTTAACCCCGCGCGTTCAAATTCATCAAACAATTTTGCCCGTATCTACATAATGGGGAAAAAGAGAAAGGAAAAGTGTTGGAGGCAAATTGACAGCTGCCAGATTTGAACAAGGGGGACTTAAAGAGTGAGAGCGATGGCGCCAAAGAGTATATACCGTACAGTTGCTAAGGTGGGGCCCCAACATGGGATACTCACCACACACAGGGATATGAACACACATGCAAAATGCGCCACACACTACCACGTGCTTAAACACATATCACCCTCAGCACATATTTCACCACACATACACCAACCTCGCCACATAAAAGTCGAAACACAAAAGTCGCCGCTCAAAACTCGTCACGTGCAAAACTCACCACATGCAAACTAGGCTCACGCAAAAGTCGCCACACGTGCAAAACTCACCTCATGGAAAACTCGCCACGCGCAAAACTTGCACACACGGAAAATTGCCACATGCACAAAAGTTGCAACACATGCAAAAGTTGCCTCACACAAAACTTGCACATACTCAAAACGCACCACATATAAAACTCACCATGCGCAAATCTCGCCATGCGCAAAACTTGCTGCACACAACTTGCTACACTAACCTGTCACATGCAACTCGACACACAAAAAGTTGCTACACGCATGTCGCCACACAAAACTCATCTCACAAAAGTCGCTACATGCATGTCGCCACATGCAACTCAACATACGCAACTTGACACATGAAAATTGCCCTAAAACACACACAAGTCTGGCATTATCCTTCAAAAATAAAAATCTGATTAATAAGCAGACAAACTACAAGAGCAACAAATGCACCATATAGGAAATACGGCAGCTGTCAGTCACATGACCTGTCTATTATGTGTATGTGTGAGCTAATATATACTGCCAGGGGGGAGGGCTTCCTGTTGGCTGGGGATTTATCAGGCTGCCAATTTAGCTTACAAATACTGAGGTAAAAATACTGACCAAATAACGTGTGAACGCGGTCTAATACAGGAGGAGATGACACACAGATATATACTATATACAGGAGGAGAGGACACACAGGTATATACTATATACAGGAGAGATGACACACCGGTATATACTATATAGAGGAGGAGATGACACAGGTATATACTATATACAGGAGGAGATAACTTACAGGTATATACTATATGCAGGAGGAGATGACACACGTATATACTATATACAGGAGGAGATGACACACACGTATATACTACATATAGTGGAGATGACACACAGGTATATACTATATACAGGAGGAGATGAAACACAGGTATATACTATTTACAGGAGGAGATGACATACAGGTACATACTATATACAGGAGGAGATGACACACAGATATATACTATATACAGGAGGAGATGACACACAAGCATATACTATATACAGGAGATGACACACAGGTACAGTATATACTATATACAGGGGAGATGACACACGTATATACTATATACAGGAGGAGATGACACACAGGTATATACTATATACAGGAGCAGATGACACACAGGTATATAATATATAGAGGAGGAGATGACTTACAGGTTTATACTATATACAGGAGGAGATGACACACGTATATACTATATACAGGAGGAGATGGCATACAGGTATATACTATATACAGGAGGAGATGACACACAGGTATATACTATATACAGGAGCAGATGATACACAGGTATATACTATATACAGGAGGAGATGACTTACAGGTACATGCTATATACAGGAGGAGATGACACACGTATATACTATATACAGGAGGAGATGACATACAGGTATATACTATATAAAAGAGGAGATGACACATAGGTATATAGAGGAGGAGATGACATACAGCAGGTATATACTATATACAGGGGAGATGACATACAGGTATATACTATATACAGGAGATGACATACAGTTATATACTATATATAGGAGGAGATGACATACAGGTATATAGTATATACAGGAGGAAATGACACATGGGTATATACAATTTACAGGAGGAGATGACATACAGCAGGTATATACTATTTACAGGGGAGATGACATACAGGTATATACTATTTACAAGAGAAGACATACAGGTGTATACTATATATAAGGTAGATGACAAACATGTATAATACTGAGGTGAAAATGAGGCGTGTGAGGTGAAAATGAAAAGGTGTGAGTACAAAATGAGAGGAGTAAGGGAAAATAGTGGAGTGATCGGAAAATGACAGATGTGAGGTCGAAATGACAAGTGTTAGGGGGAAATGAGAGGAGTAAGGGGGAAAATGAGAGGTGTAAGGGAGAGAATGAGAGGTGTAAGGAAGAAAATCAGAGGCATGATGGGAAAATAAGAGATGTAAGGTGCTATAACTAACCACAGATATTTACTATGCCCAGGCAACGCCGGGCTCTTCAGCTAGTCTAATATATAAAGCTGAATGTGTGTGTGTATGTGTGTATGCATGTGTATATGTCCAAGATTGGCATCTGCACCATCGCAGCTACAGCCACAAAATTTTGCACAGTCAAACGTCTGGACCCTGAGAGTGTCATAGGCTATGTTGTGAGGCAAAATTTTAACCCCGCGCGTTCCAATTCACCAAACAATTTTGCCTGTATCTACATAATGGGGAAAAAGAGAAAGGAAAAGTGTTGGAGGCAAATTGACAGCTGCCAGATGTGAACAAGGGGGACTTAAAGAGTGAGAGCGATGGCGCCAAAGAGTATATACCGTACAGTTGCTAAGATGGGGCCCCAACATGGGATACTCACCACACACAGGGATATGAACACACATGCAAATTACGCCACACACTACCACGTGCTTAAACACATATCACCCTCAGCACATATTTCACCACACATACACCAACCTCGCCACATAAAAGTCGAAACACAAAAGTCGCCGCTCAAAACTAGCCACACGTGCAAAACTCACCTCATGGAAAACTCACCACACGCAAAACTTGCACACGCGCAAAAATTGCCACATGCTCAAAAGTTGCAACACATGCAAAAGTTGTCTCACACAAAACTTGCACATACTCAAAACCCACCACACATAAAACTCGCCATGCCCAAAACTCGCCATGCGCAAACTTGCTGCACACAACTTGCTACACTAACCTGTCACATGCAACTCGACACACAAAAAGTTGCTACACGCATGTCGCCACATGCAACTCAACACACACAACTTGACACATGAAACTCACCCTAAAACACAGACAAGTCTGGTATTATCCTCCAAAATTAAAAATCTGATTAATAATCAGACAAACTACAAGAGCAACAAATGTACCATATAGGAAATACGGCAGCTGTCAGTCACATGACCTGTCTATTATGTGTATGTGTGAGTTAATATATACTGCCAAGGGGGAGAGCTTCCTGTTGGCTGGGGATTTATCAGGCTTCCAATTTAGCTTACAAATACTGAGGTAAAAATACTGAGCAAATAACGTGTGAACGAGGTCTAATACAGAAGGAGATGACACACAGGTATATACTATATACAGGAGGAGATGACACACAGGTATATACTTTATACAGGGGAGATGATGACACACACATATGTACTATATACAGGGGAGATGACATACACATATATACTATATACAGGGGAGATGACACACAGGTATATACTATATACAGGAGGAGATGACACACACATATATACTATACACAGGGGAGATGACACACAGGTATATACTATATACAGGAGGAGATGACACACTGGTATATACTATATACAGGGGAGATGACATACAGCAGGTATATACTATTTACAGGGGAGATGACATACAGGTATATACTATATACAGGGGAGATGACATACAGGTGTATACTATATATAAGGGAGATGACAAACATGTATATACTGAGGGGAAAATGAGAGGTGTGAGGTGAAAATGAGGGGTGTGAGGTGAAAATGAAAAGGTTTGAGTGCAAAATGAGAGGAGTGAGGTAAAATAGTGAAGTGATCAGGAAATGACAGATGTGAGGTCGAAATGACAAGTGTTAGGGGGAATAAGAGGAGAGAGCGGAAAAATAAGAGTAGTGGGGGGGGGAAATGAGAGGTGTAAGGGAGAAAATGAGAGATGTGAGGGGGAAATTGAGAGGCATGATGGGAAGTGAGGTGCTATAACTAACCACAGATATTCACTATGCCCAGGCAACGCCGGGCTCTTCAGCTAGTTCATTAATAAATCTTCAATTCGTCTGCAAATTATTCTGATAAGTTGTGATTTTTTTTCCCAGACATCGTGTGTACGATATTTTGCTGTTTTTGTAAGAATTTTTGAGAATTTTGAGAATTTACATTCTGTAAATCTGGATAGGAAATCCACAACCATTATGTTGAAATAGATGTAGATGTCTTCATCTTTCAAAATATTGAAGGCTAAGCTTTTGTGGGCAGCAGAGTGACTCAGTAATTTGCACTGTTGACTCTCAACATACATGGTGTTTGTAAGTTGTCCATGTGTTTACATAGATATCCTTCAATAACTAAATAACTAATCATAGGTGGACTGTCTTCCTATGAAATTGGACCTAGCATACCTCTATGTCTAAAATAAGGGGATTAGACTGGGACCACCAGGAGCGGACACAGACAGAAGAGAGATCCCAGGCAATAACAAAATATATGCCCCTTACAGTCCAATAGTTCATCACAATGCACAATTCCACCTGCTTTGGAGGTGTAAGTGGGCCACCTTAACTCTTGGTACATGTACAGCTGCTCAGGTTACACTAATGGTATGTCCACCCCTGGTGAGCATCTTTGGGGAAAGGGACTGGTGTGAACAGTGTCAGACTATTAATCTTTGTACAGTGCAGCAGAATATATCAGCACTTTATGAGTAACAGAAATATATACACTCTCCACACATTTATTTCCTAAAGGGTCACTGAATTAGCATATCTTTAATTTAATTCTAAAACAACTGTTAACATTTTTATTGCTATGTTTAAAGGCTGGAAATTACATATTTACACTTATGTCACTTATTATATACTAGATGGCAGCCCGATTCTAAAGAATCGGGAGTCTAGAATCCATATATACTTTATTTATTCAAATGTAAGAATAATACAATTAATAAATAATAGTAAGAAAGAACAAAAATAATAGGCAGAACAAAAGTTCAAAATTGGTGTGAAAATGTCACTGAACCACTTCACAACTAAATATATATAGTTTTGGTAAATGGTATTATCATTTTTTTGACGAAATTCGGCAGGAGCTTGAAGAGCAACGTCACTGGGCCCGCCTCCACGCAGTAGAAACTTGCTGTGAGGTAAAAATTCAAAAATCACACCAAACTGGCGGGCGGAGTGTGTCACAGTATGGCACGTTTCTGATTGGTCGCTTGCAGCAGGCGGCAACCAATCAGACACTGGACACTGTTGACGTCACTTATCTCCGGACATTAGCTCCGGACATTAGCTCCGGACATTAGCTCCGGACAAAGCCATGGAAGTTGGCACAAATTGCAGGAAGTAGTATTAGATGTATATCATTTACTCAAAAATTTAATTAAATACCTTGAAAAAAAGTCCCCAAGCTTCCCTGATTCTACCACTTTTTCACAGTGTTGCTCCATTACAGAGATATTTACATTTTTTGCTTTGGAGCGCAATATGTGAAATCTTTGTTTACAGTTCAACAGCATATTCTTTCAGAGTCTTCTCTGGAGGTGTGTTTACGCTTCTCAAATCTGCTGCCAGTAACAGCTATCCATATGATATGTGGGAAAGTGCATACCTCCAGAGAACATTATGAAAACAGTTGAACTGCAAGCAGAGATTTCACATACTGTGCTCCAGAGGCAATAAAAGTGAATCTCCTTGCAATGTAGTGTCAGAGCGCAAAAAAGTAGCTGAATTAGAGGAGTCCAGGGATTTTTACTATGTATTTAACTCATTTTTTGAGCAAGTGACATGTCTTCCATAAAGGGGTTTTCCCACAAAGTTATTTTTAATCAACATTTTAATCAATTGATCTTTGAATAATAATAAGTAGTGTTGAGCGATACCGTCCGATACTTGAAAGTATCGGTATCGGATAGTATCGGCCGATACCCGAAAAATATCGGATATCGCCGATACCGATATCCGATACCAATACAAGTCAATGGGACATCAAGTATCGGAATGTATCCTCATGGATCCCAGGGTCTGAAGGAGAGGAAACTCTCCTTCAGGCCCTGGGATCCATATTAAAGTGTAAAATAAAGAATTAAAATAAAAAATATTGTTATATTCACCTCTCCGGCGGCCCCTGGACATCAGCGGGAGGATCCGGCGTCCGGCACGGCTTCTTTCTTCAAAATGCGCGCCTTCAGGACCTGTGGAATGACGTCCCGGCTTCTGATTGGTCGCGTGCCGCCCATGTGACCGCCACGCGACCAATCAGAAGCCGCGACGTCATTCCTCAGGTCCTAAAAGGCGCTCATTCTAGGACTTTAGCTGAGGAATGACGTTGCGGCTTCTGATTGGTCGCGTGGCGGTCACATGGGCGGCACGCGACCAATCAGAAGCCGGGACGTCATTCCACAGGTCCTGAAGGCCCGCATTTTGAAGAAAGAAGCCGTGCCGGACGCCGGATCCTCCCGCTGATGTCCAGGGGCCGCCGGAGAAGTGAATATAACAATATTTTTTATTTTAATTCTTTATTTTACACTTCCGATACCGATACCCGATATCACAAAAATATCGGATCTCGGTATCGGAATTCCGATACCGCAAGTATCGGCCGATACCCGATACTTGCGGTATCGGAATGCTCAACACTAATAATAAGTTATCCAGTTGGATGTGTTTAAAAAAAATGTTTCTGTGCTGAGATAATCATATAAATGTGTCCCTAGGTATGTACTGTGTAATGGCTGTGTCTGGTCGTGCAGGGACATGGTCTGATCATACCGCGGCTTTGTAGGACACAGGAAATGTTGTCTGCAGCAAACCTCAGACTTCAAAAGATTATCTCAAACAGCTAGCAGGTAATGAAAGCATTAACTTTTGAGAACCATTCTGCAAGCTTTGAAGAGCCTTGTTCGGGGCTCTGATGTTCCTACCATGCAATGCAGAACTGGTCTGCTGTGGGACATTAAACAAGACACATTCACATTCCAAGTGTCTGTCTGTGATAAACCCTTTTACTAAATGAGGGGTCTTATCTGTTGCGAACAGCATCTATGTTCCTCTCGGGTTTATAGTAATCATCACCATTCAGGGTAAGATACTGCTGAGACAGTTTACAACTAGTGTTGAGCGATACCGTCCGATACTTGAAAGTATCGGTATCGGATAGTATCGGCCGATACCCGAAAAATATCGGATATCGCCGATACCGATATCCGATACCAATACAAGTCAATGGGACATCAAGTATCGGAATGTATCCTCATGGATCTCAGGGTCTGAAGGAGAGGAAACTCTCCTTCAGGCCCTGGGATCCATATTAAAGTGTAAAATAAAGAATTAAAATAAAAAATATTGTTATATTCACCTCTCCGGCGGCCCCTGGACATCAGCGGGAGGATCCGGCGTCCGGCACGGCTTCTTTCTTCAAAATGCGCGCCTTCAGGACCTGTGGAATGACGTCCCGGCTTCTGATTGGTCGCGTGCCGCCCATGTGACCGCCACGCGACCAATCAGAAGCCGCGACGTCATTCCTCAGGTCCTAGAAGGCGCTCATTCTAGGACTTTAGCTGAGGAATGACGTCGCGGCTTCTGATTGGTCGCGTGGCGGTCACATGGGCGGCACGCGACCAATCAGAAGCCGGGACGTCATTCCACAGGTCCTGAAGGCGCGCATTTTGAAGAAAGAAGCCGTGCCGGACGCCGGATCCTCCCGCTGATGTCCAGGGGCCGCCGGAGAGGTGAATATAACAATATTTTTTATTTTAATTCTTTATTTTACACTTCCGATACCGATACCCGATATCACAAAAATATCGGATCTCGGTATCGGAATTCCGATACCGCAAGTATCGGCCGATACCCGATACTTGCGGTATCGGAATGCTCAACACTATTTACAACTGAAAACACAGGTTGGAACACTCCACTACCGTCCCAGTAACAATAAAGGTGGGATACATTGAGGAAGTCTCTGAAGGTCTTAGAACATTTCCAAGTCCCACATTTTATTCCTTAATGTGTATATATATATATATATATATATATATATATATATATAGGCTTAACTTATAGACATATTAGCATTTTTCTAGTCAAGTTTTGCAACCATTTATGCAATATATATATATATACGTATATATATATATATATATATATATATATACGTATATATATATATATATATATATATATATATATATATATATATGTAAAGTATGTATCTATAAACTTTGGCTTGTGCTAAAATATCTAACATATCAATTCACCAGTTGTTTAAATTTCGTGTGGAAATCACATTTTTCATTGAGATACAAAAGACTGGACATATATTGAGTTACATACATGTATTTTTGTGTAAATGGTTAAACTAGTAACCTAAGCAGTGCTGTGGTTGGCATTTTAATAGGAAATTGCTAGAGACATTCAATTAATGTGCTGAAGAGATTAGGAGGCAACTTGTTCAGGAATCGGTGAGCAGAAAATATGTCACTTTCACTTATGTAGACTGCGTGAATCCACCTGAAAAACAACTTGATGGTAGCAAATGTTATCTGACAGCTTTCCTCAGGTCTAATATTACAACATTCTCCCTGGGATATGACTAAATTAATGTGACTGCAGGCATGTCAACAGGTCAGCTTGCTAGAACTGCAAGATGGCAGTGGCATGTCTTGTGATGGACATTTACAGCAATGATTTCTTGCATGCCGGTGATATTTTTATAGTATAATGGACAGAAGCAGAAGCCAATAAGGAAGAACAAAAGACAACAAACAGTTGCAGACCAACTATGTGCAAAGTTAATTTTATTACAGGAAAAGCAATGCACTATTTTTGGAAGTTAAAGTAATAATTTAGGGAAGAATAAGCTTTTAATATAGATTTTTCTGGAAAAAAATAATAAAGGTTCTTCTTCCCTATTTTTTAATGAAGGCTCACTAAATATATATATCCAACAAGGGAAAGGAACAGTTTAGAAAAGAACCCCCCCCCCCCCCCGTAAAATTAATAATTTATTAAATAACAAAAAGAAAAATACCCAAAACAAGGGCCCTACCTACTGAGTCAACCCAAAAAGGGAAATGAGATGATCCCCCAGAATAATCGTTGACTGATAATATAACAGTTAATTAAGAATTTGAAAAATACACACTCAATGTTTTAGCATTGCAGGAAACCCTATTTTTTGCTAGATGTGGTGATATATGTATTATTTAATTTTTTATAACCTCTATCCTTTGGTCTTACATCACATTGGAGGGGAGGGCCTTGTATGCTGTTAAACCAACATCACATATTATCATACGATATTACCAGCCATCTGGCCTTCTGTTTCTTACTCTATCTCTTATAGGGAAGAGGTAGGAGTTTAGGGATAGCCATCGCACGAGCGGGGGCGCCATTCTCGTTTCTTCTCCTAGGGTGCCAACCTCCGCATCTAGGTAGGGGTATATTTATAGGGTTTTTTTGCAGCTTGTAGGGGTATTTCACGTAAGTCTGTACACCCTGGCACTAAGTATAAGATAATACACGTGTTAATCACCTATATTGTTTTATATCTAAAACATTGAGTGTGTATTTTTCAAATTCTTAATTGACTGTTATATTATCAGTCAACGATTATTCTGGGGGATCATCTCATTTCCCTTTTTGGGTTGACTCAGTAGGTAGGGCCCTTGTTTTGGGTATTTTTCTTATTGGCTATTTTTTAATGACTCAGAATCCTCAAAAAAAGTATACTCATCTTACCGATCCTCCGCCGCTCCTCTTCTACGATTGCTGAGTTCCCCACCAATGTAAATGTCCAGCAAGTCTATGACTGCATCAGTGACCAAAGTGTTACTGCTATGCCGAGTGATTAGCTGCAGCTTTCCCATGTCTGTATGGCTACAACAGGATGTACAAAGACTGGTGCTGATGCATTGGTCACAACTATGGCCAGTATTTGCCTGAAGTGGTCATATGCTCATCCTACGAGCACAGGAAGCAAAGAGACCAGTGGGGAACCCAAACAGTTGAAAATTGAGTTGTTGTTATCATTAACGTGAATATGTATAATTATTTTTTTCTTGTCTGTAAACATTTCATGCCACTTTTTAATTTAAGTAAGGAGTTGTAATAATAAGTTGTAGCAACTCGTATAAAGAACGCCGGGTTTCCAGTCCAAAGTTCAGAACTGATCGTCAGAGAATGTAAAGGCAGTGACAGGGAGGCCTTTTTGACATACAAAAGTCTTATGCTGAAGCCTCACCTGAAATACACTGGTGCTACCAAGTTTTATGTGTGCCGCTGAACTCAGCCCACACTGTAGGGTTCCAGGTGTCTGTCCTAAACTTTGGTCAGATTCTTTGTAAGTACAGCTATTGTTTAAGAACATAATGAATTTAGAAGTAAAGGTACCTTTACACTAAGCGACTTACCAATGATCACGACCAGCGATACGTCCTGGCCGTGATCGTTGGTAAGTCGTTGTGTGGTCGCTGGGGAGCTGTCACACAGACAGCTCTCTCCAGCGACCAACGATCAGGGAAAAGACTTCGCCATCGTTGAAACTGTCTTCAACGATGCCGAAGTCCCCGGGTAACCAGGGTAAACATCGGGTTACTAAGTGCAGGGCCGTGCTTAGTAACCCGATATTTACCCTGGTTACCATTGTAAAAGTAAAAAAAAAAAAAACACTACATACTCACATTCCGATGTCTGTCACGTCCCCCGCCGTCAGCTTCCCGCACTAACTGTGTCAGCGCCGGCTGTAAAGCAGAGCACAGTGGTGACGTCACCGCTGTGCTCTGCTTTACGGCCGGCGCTGACAGTCAGTGCAGGGAAGCTGACGGCGGGGGACGTGACAGACATCGGAATGTGAGTATGTAGTGTTTTTTTACTTTTACAATGGTAACCAGGGTAAATATCGGGTTACTAAGTGCGGCCCTGTGCTTAGTAACCCGATATTTACCCTGGTTACAAGTGAACTGGCATCATTGCTTTTGCTGTCAAACATGACGATACACGCCGACCTGACGACCAAATAAAGTTCTGGACTTCTAGCTATGACCAGCGATGTCACAGCGGGATCCTGATCACTGCTGCGTGTCAAACACAACGAGATCGCTATCCAGGACGCTGCAACGTCACGGATCGCTGTCGTTCTCGTTCTAAAGTTGCTCAGTATGAAGGTACCTTTAGTTATCTGATGAAGGAGAATGGAACCTCAAACAAGTTTTGAGCAAAGTACAACTAAAGCCCCCATACATACTAGGTTAAAGTCACTCAAAAACTTTCCGATACTGCAAGACTGTGTGACATTCAAATCTCTATAGTGACCTCCTGATACTCCTCTGATGGATGATGTTGATGGACGTAGCAGTTGGGCAATTTGAATTTTAATGCCCGTCTGTTATTTTCACCAGGAGATAGGCTGTCATAAGAAATAACATTTTTGCATTTTTTTCTACACTTTTACTACATGAACGTTTGGCTGAGCGTTCTTGTGTATGGGATATTTGGGAGAAATAGCTGATGGCCAAATGGCAACTCAGCAATCAGCTATCATGTGTGTCTTGAAAGAATAACTTAAAATGAACCTATTGACTAATAACTAAGCTGTAAAATCCTTAGTCTATCACAACATACTTTCTAAATTTATAATTAACCGGATTCATTTCAATTCAAGACATTTTATATAGGAAATACCCTACAAGTGGTACACGGCCTTCTTCACATCAAATAACTACAAAAAGATAATATTCATTGAATGATTAAATACCATTGCAACCCTTTTCCTTGTGAACTTAATCAATGTAATCTGACCTTTTTAGTTGATCCACCCCTTCTATATACTCTTAATATACATTTTTCTACATGTTCTACATTCTCTCCAAGCTAGATTAAGTTTTGAATGAATTGCATGAGTTATGGGAAATCTCAGTATTATTTTTATACAATAGCAAAAAAGGAAACATCTGTGCAAAAGCTTTACCTGGTAGAAGAAGCTGGCTCAGTGGTCTGCCTTTGTATCCTGGTGCGACGCATGATGTGCTCTTTCATTGACATCTGGACCTCTGCTGGTATGTCCGGGGATGTGTGGCTGATTTTAACGGCTGCTTCCAGAAAGCCTAAGTTGCTTGCGTCCTTCAACTTGTCAGCCATGACTTCCTTTTCACTGGTTATACCACTGTAGATGGAGACGTTGTGAGGTGCAGTCGGGTTAGATGACACAGCCTTGTTCCTCCAGGGCACCCACCACAGCTTCCAAAAAAGAAAGAGAAAAACTGCCACCAGGGCCAGCCCACATACAATAACTATCACTGCAAGGAGGCTGACGGACAGGTCTACCGGAGCAGGAAAGCAGGAAGTGACATTGACAAAGAAGAAGGGGAGGACATGAGACAACACCAGGGACAGCAGAGAGACAAAGGGAGGGAAAAAAAGAATGGTTGTGAGAAAAGCGTCAAGGTTTGAAAAAAACAAAAGATGACAAAACTAAGTTATTAAGATTAATTAAGAGGATGTCTGCAAGCTCAAATCATGTGTGATGAAATGAAAAAAGAAAATGCAAACTATTCATGAGCATGGTATGACTATTCAATTATTGGAGTGTTTGTGTTCGCGGTTTATATTTTCAGATTTATTACACTTGCAAAAACTGTGCAATTCTTCCTAGATTAACATTTCTCATAACAAATGCTAAATCCTTCTATAGCTCCAAGTAAATCATTCCTCAATTATTTTTAATCAATTTTCAAGACTATTTCACTTTGTGTAAGCAGCCCCTAAGCAGGTATATATATATCTCCATGACAGCAAACTACAAACAAATTCAGTGTAATATGATCCTACAGTAATTTTCCCCCCTCTTCTGTCTCTTCTATTGTTTTGTAGCCTATCTGCAACCATGGAAAGATGTGAGAAACTTGACATGCACAGAAATGGTTTTCATAAAATGGTAGAATGTGTTATATCAAGATTATATATATTTTTTGCAGTGGAATAATGGTGGCAATGTTTCATGTACATGAGGTCCATATGGTTTGTGAGCTTGATTCCTTGTGTGCTTGTTGTTAAAGGATTATTCTTTAAAAATATATTTCTGGTACTAAAGGATAGAGGATAACTTGCTGGTTGTTGGGGGACCGAAAATTTGCACCCTCAGTGATTACGAGATAGGCGCTCTGCAACACTGAGAAAGTAACTTTATATTGAATGGAGCGAAGGCAGGTTTGGACTGGCCAACAGGAGAACAGGAGAATCCTCTGGTGGGCCCCTGGGGTGACCACTACCCTCTTGTATGATCTGTACTTGGCACTATATGCTTGAATCACTATGTACAGACAGAGGCGGCATCTTATTCTTCTAACAATCTACACAATTCATTGTTATATAAATTTGTGATGGAAGATAATGTCACATTTGCATATAGTTGAAAAGTGAGACCCTGGAGTTGGTTACTGGTCAGCCCTTGGCACCCCAGTCCGACACTGAGCGGAGGTATGCATCCTCGACTTCCACTTCATTGATTGTCTACGGGACAATAGCGCTGTTGATGCTTATATTCACTACATGGCGCACATTGAATGCTATGTGGCAGATATAAGAGAAAACAGAAGCAAAAATATATCACTTCGGTCTTCTTCCCAGGATTCACAGCTTTGTCTGACTGCTGGATACCTGACCTACTCCTGCTAGATTGTCAGAACAAGAATTTTAATCCCGCACTGTAAATTTACAATGGTATGAGATTAAAGCCCAGGTCCCAGATACATAAATTTACCACATTTGGTCATTTTTAGGTTAACAGGTAAAACAGATTTAATTCATATGTTCCACCTGTACAATATGCCCAGTCAATGCAAAGCCAGAGGGTATCTCAGCACTCAGATGCAATTCAATTTTTCATGCTGTATTTACTAATACAGCACAGTGCAACCTACGTAGTTGAACCACGTAGTATCGTAGTAATTTTCCATCATCAGTCTACATTTCTATACTATCCATAGCTGTATGGTAGCTATAATTAAATGTTACAAACTTTTAGCACTCATTGAATTAGATTACATACACAAAACAATACATATTTGTAATGGTAGAAATAATGTTTCCAATTTCTCCATACTTGTCTAGGAATGCAAATGCTGGCTAAGATTTAATACTATGTATGCGAGCCAATGTTTTGTATTGATAAGAAATGATGGGATCACTTCTGGAGATGTTGTGTCAGCATATGATCAGTGCTTTTTAGGAAGGGTCCTGGCTAACTGATTCAGTTCAGTAGCTAAGCCAGGCTCCTAGATGTGTGGCACAATACAGTTATGATGTATTAATCTACCAATATGTCAAGCTTTATAAAACTCCTTTGTCAGTACGTACCAGTTGAGTCATATTTGTTCAAAAGTTACAAGTCACAATTCTTTTTTACACCCTCACAAAGACACTCCAAAAACTAGGACATATGCATTGACACACAGAGGAGTTTTCTGATATGGATACCAGTAGCATCACAAAAAAAGAAAAAAATCCATGCTTGCAGTGAAATCTAGTACCTGCTCAATCCTGCGCTGCTGCTTTGACAATCTCAGCCCCAATCACTAGTCATCTGACCCTGCAGTCAATCACTGGTCTCTGGGGCCAGGGCAGTGGTCATGAATGACATCATCACTGCTAACCTTGCAGAGAGCATTAGAGCAGCAGTCGGGAAGTAGTCAGGTCAATATAGCCCAAAAAAACATAACCTAAAACAAATTCAAATAAAAGGTATGTCTGTACCATTTGTAGAGATCATCAGAAAAATAATCTACAAAGATCTGCGTTATCTTCAAGATTGTGGTTGAAACCTGCAAAATCTGCAAATTCCTCTAGAAATCTTATTTTAAGCATCATCTACATTTTTATTGTTTTTTGACTTTCTTATTTTATGAAACAAAGTATTTTATGATATTAACTGTATGTTTTCTTTTGTTCCAGGCTTGAAAAATTAGTACCAGTCTTAGTGAGGTGTCCCATCTGCAAAGAAAGTTTGACAGAAGGCGCTGTAATCCAAATTCTTGAGAAGGTCAATGATGGCATAAATGCAGCACGTTTTCTGAGAGGTGACAGTATTGTTGCCACTGCTGGCTGTAAACTGCATCTGCAATTTCGAAAACGTAATGTGAATAAAAAAGGCATTCATTTGGTGAAACATGAGTCCAGTTAATCCAAACCAAGGAAAGGTGAACAAGCGGAGCCTTTCATGAGTAGGAGTGATTGTCTTTTCTATGGGATACTTGTTTCCTTTGGAGACTCTGACTATAGCTAAAAAAGGACAAATGCATTTTCCAGGATCATCAAGGAGTGCTGTGACGGTTGTTCAGACATCTGGTCATTGAAAGTAAAAGGGAGAATTGAGTACTAAGGTGGAGATCTTTATGCAGCTGAACGCATATATCATCATGTATGTAGTTTATATTTTTGCACAGGCTATGTTCTGCGACACTACACTGTGTGCAGAATTATTAGGCAAGTTGTATTTTGATCACATGATACTTTTTATACATGTTGTCCTACTCCAAGCTGTTCAGGCTTGAAAGTCAACTATCAATTAAGTAAATCAGGTGATGTGCATCTCTGTAATGAGGAGGGGTGTTGTCTAATGACATCAAAACTTCCTTTCCTTTGGCAAAATGGGTCAGAAGAAAGATTTGACGGGCTCTGAAAAGTCCAAAGTTGTGAGATGTCTTGCAGAGTGATGCAGCAGTCTTGAAATTGCCAAACTTTTGAAGCTTGATCACTGAACAATCAAGCATTTCATGGCAAATAGCCAACAGGGTCGGAAGAAGAGTGTTGGGCAAAAAAGGCGCAAAATAACTGCCCATGAAGTGAGGAAAATCAAGCATGAAACTGCCAAGATGCCATTTGCCACCTGTTTTGCCATATTTCAGAGCTGCAACATTACTGGAGTAACATAAAACACAAGGTGTACGATACTCAGGGACATGGCCAACTTAAGGAAGGCTGAAATATGACCACCTTTGAACAAGAAACATTAGATAAAACGTCAAGACTGGGCCAAGAAATATCTTAAGACTGACTTTTCAAAGGTTTAATGGACTGATGAAATGAGAGTGACTCTTGATGGGCCAGATGGATGGGCCAGAGGCTGGATCAGTAAAAGGCAGAGAGCTCCACTCCCATTCAGATGCCAGCAAGTTGGAGGTGGGTTACTGGTATGGGCTTGTATCATCAAAGATGAACTTGTGGGACCTTTTCGGGTTGAGGATGGAGTTAAGATCAACTCCCAGACCTACTGCCAGTTTCTGGAAGACAACTTCTTCAAGCAGTGGTACAGGAAGAAGTTGGTATAATTTAAGAAAAACATGATTTTCATGCAGGACAATGCTCCATCACATACCTCCAACTACTCCACAGCGTGGCTGGCCAGTAAAGGTCTCAAAGAAAAAAAAATAATGACATGGCCCCCTTGCTCACGTGATCTGAACCCCATAGAGAACCTGTGGTCACTCATAAAATGTGAGATCTACAGGGAGGGAAAACAATACACCTCTCGGAACAGTGTCTGGGAGGCAGTGGTGGCTGCTGCACACAATGTTGACCGTAAACAGATCAAGCAACTGACAGAATCTATGGATAGAAGGCTGTTGAGTGTCATCAAAAAGAAAGGTGGCTATATTGGTCACTAATTTTGGGGGGTTTTGTTTTTGCATGTCAGAAATGTTTATTTCTAAATTTTGTGCAGTTATATTGGTTTACCTGGTGAAAATGAACAAGTGAGATGGGAATATATTTTACTTTTATTAAGTTGCCTAATAATTCTGCACATTAATAGTTACCTGCACAAACAGATATCCTCCTAAGATAGCCAAATCTAAAAAAAAAACACTCCAACTTCCAAAAATATTAAGCTTTGATATTTATGAGTCTTTTGGGTTGATTGAGAGCATAGTTGTTGATCAATAATAAAAAAAATAATCCTCTAAAATACAACTTGCCTAATAATTCTGCACATAGTGTAATTTCGGGATGTTTCAACTGATTCTGCGGAAAAGCGTAGGACATGCTGCCCAAGAACATTCTTTTTTAAAAAATATGTGCTTATCTTGAAGAAAATGATGAAGAACACTTGACCATTTCAGATCTTCAAGAAAAAATGAAGGATTTCTTGAATACTGATGATTTAGTGTATCTTCTTATGGCAGAACATATCTTAAATAGAAGCTCATAGGACATTATGGAGATACAATTTTTGTCACTGAATGTTTTTAGACTTAAACAACATTGTCACATTTAAAAAGAAGAACTCAGATATACTTTGTTCATTCTACCAAGATTCATTAGTACAATGTGATGAAGAAGCACAAAAGAAAGCTATCATTGATACAGCAGCAAGGCTGATTATGAGTGAAATTAAAGAGAATGTTGTGTCTGCTAATAATTTCTATCCAAATCTGCACTCAGATTGATTCCAAAAACATTATGAAAACTGTTGAACACAATATTTTTGGAGAAACAAATTCAACAGAAAGTTGCTAGTATAGGGCAAGACATGGTACAAGCAGCAAGACCGAGAACCATTTTAGAGTGGTTTGACAGTACAGATGTACCACCATTATAGATCTAAGTTCCTCTTGGATACACTTAATAAGGTGGGGAATAGTTCATCGTCTAGTGAACTGCTCCGATTTGAAAAGAATGCCGCTAGCTGCGGCTCATCAGACTCATTTTTGGAAGGTAATGAGCCATTCAACTCTTCATAGTTGTTTGCTGGTGACAATGTAGATCGCAATGCTATTACTATACACAGCAAAGGAACATTTCATGGGATGGACATGATTGCTGAATTGACACCAGGAATAAAGAGGATATATAGTATATTGTGAATAGGAAAACAATTTTGGAACTCCATTTTATAGACAACAAATATTAATCTAGTAGAGTGCACTTTTTTCAATAATACTGTACATTACGAGAAATAACATTTTTAGATCTTGCATGTTATAAAGATTGTGACATTAATGCTGATATAGATATTTTGTGGAAACCTTTATTCCATTTCAGGCAGCCTTTACCAAAATTGCAGGAAATGATGCTTGTAATTCACCAGGGGAATACTCATGCTGGCCAGTTCTCCATTCTCTTTTTGCTCATGATCGATATGTCACCCGGTGACAAAAATTCAACATTAGAATTCATCAGTAGATTAGCCATCAAACATGTCTATCCAATAATAACTTTTGATGAACATCTGTACTGGAAACCTAGTGAAATTATCAAAACTTCCCCACAGGATTTCCATTTGAAAAAAATGATACCATCACTGTATGAGGACTTGCACATTCTGAGAAAGGCCGATAAACCACAATTAGCCCATGCCATTGATGAGCATTGTAACAATCAAGCATCAACTGATTCAGTTATGTGTATGGAAAGATATGTTATTGACTGGTGCTACTTGATGTGCAAACTGAGGTGGAAAAGTGAGACACATATCATAAAATAGCCAGACTATACAATTAAACACTAGGGTATGGCAACTGTTGTGTTTGATGGGTATGACACAGGTCCTTCAATAAGGGATAATGCACATGATAGAAGGCAAGAAAAAATCAATCTTCCAATAATTCACTTCACTGGTGATACTGAATTTGGAGGGAAGCAGGAGAACATTTCTTTCACTTGGACATAATAAACAACACCCAATCCAATTAATCACTGAGGAAATGGTGATGAGAGGCTGTGTGGTTTTTCAAGCGTAAGGCGACGTTGACGTAGACATTGACGTAGACGTAGATGCTCATTGGAAATTATGCTGAACTGTTAATTATTCTCCTATATTACGTTGAAGCTAATGGAAAACTACTGTATTTTCAATTGGGTACTCAGCCAAGAGACACCCCAATAGTGTATCACATCAATAATTTGCAATCTGTTCTCGGAAGTGAGTTATGTTCACAGTTATTTATTCATGCATTCACAGTATGTGATTTGATCTATCCTATTTATGGTATAAAAAAATCAGTATTTGAAAAACTTTTAAAAGGTAATCATGTCATTTGTACATGCATTCACTTCACCAGGTAAGAACCCTGCTTATATGGTAAGTCTTGACAGCCAAGCGATGCTTTTTATTCACGGTTGCAACAGTATAAGTTTTTTGGCAGCCTTGTGTTACCAGATAATTTTGAAGAAAGTGGTCACAGCCAAATTGCTTGTTCATCCAGAATATCTTAGTCCAACTGGGTCTTCCAACAAATTCCATTGTCTAATAGTGTACTATCAGATCATGACATGGATGAGTGTGGTTAGCGATTTGATTCCGGTGGATTGGGATTGGAAACTCAGTGGCGAGGAACTTGTACCAGTATGATGTCTGATATAACTGTTGCACTAGACACGGTACTGAAAATTATACAGTCTAGTTGTAAAACAGGTTGCAGTGGCAACAGTTGTAGCTGCAGAACAAACACACTTCTATGCATTTCTGTATGTGGATCATGCCAAGTTACGCATTGTGACAACCAGTAGTCAGATACACTAGAGGACAGTGATGAGGACTAGGGTTGAGCAAATTTTCTTTTTATAGGATCGGGTCGGGTTTCACGAAACTCGACTTTTTCAAAAGTCGGGTCGAGTGAAATCAGCCGATCCTTTAGAAAAGTCGGGGTCGGGGTCGGCCGAAACACGAAACCCAATGCAGTGCATTGGGTTTCTAATGGTTCCCAGGGTTTGAAGGAGAGGAAACTCTCCTTCAGGCCCTGGGATCCATATTTAAGTGTAAAATAAAGAATCAAAATAAAAAATATTGATATACTTACCCTCGGACGCGCCCTGGTTCTCACCGGCAGCCTTCCTTTCTATGAATGAGCGCCTGAAGGACCTTCGATGACGTCGCGGCTTGTGATGGGTCGCGTGAGTGGTCACATGGGCGTCACGCGACCAATCACAAGCCGCGACATCAGCTAAGGTCCTTCAGGCACTGATTCTTAGGAAGGAAGGCTGCGGATTAGAACCAGGGCGCGTCCGAGGGTGAGTATATCAATATTTTTTTATTTTTATTCTTTATTTTACACTTAAATATGAATTCCGATACCGATTCCCGATATCTTAAACATATCGGAACTCAGTATCGGAATTCCGATTCCAGATCAGAAGATTGCCGACCTCATGGCCGACCCCACACAGGGGTCGGGTCGGGTTTCATGAAACCCGACTTTGCCAAAAGTCGGCGACTTCTGAATCTGGCCGACCCGTTTCGCTCAACCCTAATGAGGACTAATAGGCAGTGAAGTTTTGAATTTTATACCCTCACATTGCTGCATAATTTAATAACCTAAATTAAAGTATACTTTGCTAAAATATGTATCTTGTATTAAAGATAGTCCTATTTACATTATAGTTCAAATTTGTTGTGATAATAAAAAAAAACACAAAATGCTGCATATATATTTAGACCTAAAAACAGGTATTGTACCTATATTATTCACTGCTGGTCACCATTTTGATCCCATAGGCACAATTTGTTGGTTTAAATGAATTAATTGACCATAAAAACCATAAGTTTGATGTATAAATAATTGTTGTACGCTTAAAAATAAGACAGTTCTAAGACTTTGCTTTCGATGGTCATCTTGAAAATAACACACTTCTGGTTGGAAGATTTCTGTAGACTTTTCAAGTTGATCTGTACACTTGGTAGAGACAAAAACTGTTCACAGACCTTTTGTTGGCATTTGTTTTAGGTCTAATGTTATATTCACCTGACTAGAGAGCAGGGTGTATTCCTATTATGCCTCCTAATTAAATGTTACATTTTGTCTGCATGCGGTCAACATAATAGTTAGGGGCTTACTACAGGCATTTTGTAGATTGGACTAAGTAATAAAACAATATGTTCTTTAGCCCCTCTAGAAGAAGCTGCTGGCAACGAAGAGTTTATCTTTTATTTCCTACAGCCATGCTAAAGACTTGGAGTTCTCCATCAGAAAATAAAATCTGATTGCTATATGAATATGTTTTTTTGATCAGAAAATAATAGAAACAAATATTATTTTGATCAGAACTTTATCACCATCATTCTTCCCTTCATAGTGAATGTAACAGTCTATGAAATTTCTCTGTCACTTAATCCTCATTTATTTTACCTGTCATAAGCAATAAATACCCTGTTGCACTGTTCATACCAGAAATAAATGAGGGAACGTTATGACTTCAGTTTGGTTGCCCAAGGGAAGCTTGATGTAAGGGGCACACATGACTCATGAGCGTCTTCTCAGCCAGCCTATTTAAAGGAAACCTGTCACCCCAAAAATCGCGGGTGAGGTAAGCCCACCGGCATCAGGGGCTTATCTATAGCATTCTGTAATGCTGTAGATAAGCCCCAGATGTATCCTAAAAGATGAGAAAAAGACGTTAGATTATACTCACCCAGAGGCGGTCCCGCTGTTGGTCTCTGACTTTTCTCGGCGCCTGCGCACTGCAGTAGTTTGCTCTGCCCTCAATAGGGCAGACAAAGTACGCCTACACTGGAGCCGCAGCATGAAGACCAGAAGAGGACGTCATCTGATGAAGATAGGAGGCGCCGGACCCGGACCAACAGCGGGACCGCCCCTGGGTGAGTATAATCTAATGTCTTTTTCTCATCTTTTAGGATATATCGGGGGCTTATCTACAACATTACAGAATGCTGTAGATAAGCCCCTGATGCCGGTGGGCTTACCTCACCTGCGATTTTTGGGGTGACAGGTTCCCTTTAACCCCTTAATTTTTTGACAATCTTCTACCACTAGAAAAATTCCCACCTAAACCAGTAACACATGAAACTCCAATTGGATTAAATGGCCACAGCAGCCTTTTATTAAACATTAAATTACAAACAATTCAACGATATCCCCCAGGAGGGGTGGTCCTCGAAGCCTCAAAATAAACACTACAAATATGCAAAATTCCACCATGGTTCAGTCTTACCCCAAGCAGCTAAGCACCAACTCGGAGGCAGATAGTGACCAACCCGGCCAAACCAAAACCGATTAACAAGCCCCATAATCATCCCTTCCATGGGATTAGCTACCCCGTCTTTTCAAAAATCCAACCAGGGGGAGACCAGGACTACTAGAGATCCCCTCTCCAATCCACCATTCCCCATTTCCACCAACTTCGAGGACCTTCCCCCTATGCCCCTCTGCCATGACAATAATTAACTCAAAGAATACATTTCAGAACTGACAACCACAGTTATAAAGAAAATGGGAGGGTGGGTGGGAGCTTTGCACGCTCTCAAGGTAGGTAAGTGGAATGATTGCCGCCACAAAATGGCTGATCCCCTGTATAGAGTCCCTATGCCCCACCTCCAAACCCCTCCTACCCCCTGGACCCCCCTTTCACACCCTATCCTTCTGTTAAACCCGAATGCCTACCTACCATAAAGGCTCACTACATTCCTACGTTACCCATCATGTCGGCCTCCCTTGAGGGTCAGGGGCCCCGTACGGCCTCTCTGGACTCCCCATTTACTGTATACAGACATACTGTGTATACAGCATACATTACATTTGCCATTAATAATGATTTCTGCACAAGTATGAAATATAATCTGAGCGTATATTCAAAGAGTTGCAAAGAATAGCACAATATCTATTATGTGATCAAGTAATCCAATTACAACACCACACAGTAAGCTTTGTGAGCAAGACTTCTATTCATGGTGAACAATATTTCTCACTTGACCTGCAGAAGGATAAGGTCATAATTTTTTCTTTATGGTCTGTTATCTATTCCTATGTTAATAACATTTTATGTAACATAATGTCTATTGTATTCTTTAATAACTGAAGTAGTACTGACATAGTATATTAACAAATTATAAAAGAACTGCTTAACATCTTTGAGTTAAGCATTATTCATTTATGTGCACACATACATTATACATACTAAAATATAATTTAAATAAAAGTTTATTCAAGCTGTAGATGATTGATATACACTGATGAGCAAAAGGGTAACAATGTTTTGAACTTTGACTTTCAGGCTTCATATCTCACCATCCACTCCTGATTCAAATGTGAGACTATGTGTCAGATGCTCAATCATCTTGGCTATCTCATACATATATTTGACTTGCAACTACTGTATTTTGCATATGATTAGTTATGCAGATTCTTGTCATGTCACTGCATTGTGACTGTTATGCTCCTAAAAATCAAAATTGTAATTATTATTTTGTAAATCCACCATTGGATTTAGAAAACTGCCTGATACCTTCTAGGCATTATCTCAATCAGATTCAAGCATGTCTTGTCCAAAATCTGATTCGAGGTCTCTTCTATACGTTTCCAAGGTTCGAGACTACTGGTTGACTCATTTGGGCATGTATACAGTTTTTCTTTACCTTTTTTGAGGCTACCATTCCAGACTTTTGAAATGTGCATTGTATTTGGCTTGCATGGACATCTGTTATATCATTATTACGAAGTACAAAAGCCACCTCACTTGCCTTGTTTGTCATTCCAAAACTACCTTTTGATGAGCCGACTTATTGACTCCGATATTTTGCTTGGATGTCCACTTCTTGGCTTTTGAATGGATGGACTGACTTCATTTCATATTCTTCCAACTGTCATGTCACTCACATGATGCAGGATGGCAATTTTCTTGACAGAGAGACCTCTATCAATGAGCTGGATGATGCAGTTTCTCTTTTCTTAGGAAATCTTTTTCATGGCTGCTCCTTGATTTGAACCAGTGACCTTTCGCTTGGGAATCACCATAATAGCACACTGAGCTATTAGGGAATGTGAGAACAGGTTGTAATTTGTAGCAGACAGGAAGAAAAAGATTTTTCTACCACCTGGAGCAAAACCGTAACAATGCAGTGACATGACAAGAACAGCAAAACTAATCATCTGCTAAATAGTATTTAACATAGTATCTAAGGTTGAAGGAAGACAAAAAGAACCCATGAGGCAAACACTAAGCTCCACATTGGTGAAAAAAATACTTCCCGACTCCACATACGGCCATCATTCTAGTTCCCTGGATCAGCGCCCTATCAAGGAATCTAATATGTACAGTACAGACCAAAAGTTTGGACGCACCTACTTATTTAAAGATTTTTCTGTATTTTATGACTATGAAAATTGTACATTCACACTGAAGGCATCAAAACTATGAATTAACACGTGGAATTATATACTTAGAAAAGTGTGAAACAACTGAAATTATGCCTTATATTCTAGGTTCTTCAAAGTAGCCACCTTTTGCTTTGATGACTGCTTTGCACACTATTTGCATTCTCTTGATGAGCTTCAAGAGGTAGTCACCGGGAATGGTCTTCCAACAATCTTGAAGGAGTTCCCAGAGATGCTTAGCACTTGTTGGCCCTTTTGCCTTCTCTCTGTGGTCCAGCTCACCCCAAACCATCTTGATTTGGTTCAGGTCTGGTGACTGTGGAGGCCAGATCATCTGGCGTAGCACCCCATCACTCTCCTTCTTGTTCAAATAACCCTTACACAGCCTGGAGGTGTGTTTGGGGTCATTGTCCAGTTGAAAAATAAATGATGGTCCAATTAAACGCAAACCGGATGGAATAGCATGCCACTGCAAGATGCTGTGGTAGCCATGCTGGTTCAGTATGCCTTCAATATTGAATAAATGCCCAACAGTGTCACCAGCAAAGCACCCCCACACCATCACATCTCCTCCTCCATACTTCACGGTGGGAACCAGGCATGTAGAGTCCATCCGTTCACCTTTTCTGCACCGCACAAAGACACGGTGGTTGGAACCAAAGATCTCAAATTTGGACTCATCAGATCAAAGCAGAGATTTCCACTGGTCTAAATGTCCATTCCATGTGTTCTTTAGCCCAAACAAGTCTCTTCTGCTTGTTGCCTGTCCTTAGCAGTGGTCTCCTAGCAGCTAGTTTGCCATGAATGCCTTCTGCACAGTCTCCTCTTAACAGTTGTTATAGAGATGTGTCTGCTTCTAGAACTCTGTGTGGCATTGACCTGGTCTCTAATCTGAGCTGCTGTTAACCTGCGATTTCTGAGGCTGGTGACTTGGATAAACTTATCCTCAGCAGCAGAGGTGACTCTTGGTATTCCTTTCCTGGGGCGGTCCTCATGTGAGCCAGTTTCTTTGTAGCGCTTGATGGTTTTTGCCACTGCACTTGGGGACACTTTCAAAGTTTTCCCAATTTTTCAGACTGACTGACCTTCATTTCTTAAAGTAATGGCCACTTGTTTTTCTTTACTTAGCTGCCTTTTTCTTGCCATAATACAAATTCTAACAGTCTATTCAGTAGCACTATCAGCTGTGTATCCACCAGACTTCTGCACAACACAACTGATGGTCCCAATCCCATTTACAAGGCAAAAAATCCTCTTACTAAACCTGACAGGGCACACCTGTGAAGTGAAAACCATTCCCGGTGACTACCTCTTTAAGCTCATCAAGAGAATGCCAAGAGTGCGCAAAGCAGTCATCAAAGCAAAAGGTGGCTACTTTGAAGAACCTAGAATATAAAAAATAATTTTTAAGTCCATCAGGCCACAGCATCAAAGGACCCCACATCCTGTGGCAAGGCACACTTTGAGACTTTTTTTGTGTGACTGGACTGGACCACTGTTTTACTTTTGTATGGTGGCCTCAATGGTGGGGAACACAAAAAACAGATGTTACTTACATATCTGAACATAAAAGGGAGCTCACCATTGTATGGAGTTAGAAAAGGAGAATATCACTATTTTATGGGGCACAAAAGTGAGATGCTACTATTATGTATAGATGAAAAAGAGGGATTTTACTGTTGCATAGGGGGAACAAAAAGTGAACTTTATTATTATATGGGTCTGCAAATTGGGAACATTATTCTTTCATGGGGGGCAAATGATATCGTATGGAGGCACAAATAGTGAGATCAAGAGAGACGTTACTATTATGATGTATATCATCTTTTCAGATACTGGCACTGTATGGTATATTAGGGGGAAATAGGGCAGTATGGAATATGTGTTGAAGTTTGAGGAAATTCTGTCTGTAAGTCATAAATAAAATAAGACACTTGAGGATCTCGCTTCACAAATGACGGGAGTTTGAAACAATATTGAGCGTATGTTGGGGGATGCCACCAGGATTTGGGTCAATTAGAAATAAATTGATGAGATCATTATCAAACTTAAGCAGGAACTGGCTGAGGTGAGAAAAGAAGTAGCAAAAGTCAAAGTGGATAACAAGGTCATTAAAGATAGAATTGTTGAATCATACCAATCTCGTAGATGTAATATTTCAATTTAGAGTTTCACTGAAGGCGGGAAAGGCAGAGATACGGGAGGGTCGCAGAAAAATGGCTATTAGATAAATTAAACAAATTATATATCCTGTCTGTTTGGGATAGAATAGCCCACTGTACAAAAGGTCTGAAACCCATTACAGGCACTCATGAGGCATCATTATGAATGTTTTATGCTCCAAAGACAGGATTGTTCTATTGCGAAAGATCTTGGAGGTTGTGGATTTTTCATATCATAGAAATAAAGCTGCAAGATTACATGATTAGTCAAAATAAAAAAAAGGTTTCTTTACAATGTAGTGAATAAAAGACTCATGCAGACAAAAATCCAATATCTTTATACTTTATATATAAAATTAATTTCCATTGTCTTTTGTCTGATGTCTGTTGTTTGTTCTTCATGCATGGCCAAACAACTGGACCAATCAGACACAAATTTGGCATATAAGTAAATCAGACACTTTGGCAGGGTTTACATCAGGTTTGAGCTCTTTGTTTTCTATTGTTATTGAAATATTCACAAAAAATGTAATATCCTAAAGCATCCTTGAGATATATGGAACTCAAAGGCAAATAATATTTTATGGCCAAATGACTGCACTAATGTCTGCAATAACTTTGGCACATGTGCAAATCAGGCACTAGGTTGTACCTCCAAATTTTAATAGTTCCCTAAATGCACAAGTATATTAGTGTTGAGCGAGTATACTCGTTGCTCGAGTTTTCCTGAGCACGCTCGGGTGATCTCCGAGTATTTGTTAGTGTTCCGGGATTAATTTTTCACTGCGGCAGCTGAATGATTTACAGCTAATAGCCAGGCTGAGTACATGTGGGGGTTGCCTGGTTGCTAGGTAATCCCCACATGAAATCAAGCTGGCTAATAGCTGTAAATCATGCTGCTGAGGCGATGAAAAATTAATCTTCGAGCAGTCATAAACACTCGGAGACCACCCGAGCGTGCTCAGGAAAACCCGAGCAATGAGTACACTCGCTCATCACTAAAGTATATAAAACAAAAAAAAAATAATTGGGACAATAACAATTGTATAAATGATGTACCCAAAAGAAAAAGAAAAAATAGGGGCAAACAAATATATAAAGTATGAATAAATATTATATTTATGTAATGTATTTTACAGCTCAGAGACTAGACCAATCTGCCCCAAATTTGACACACTTTGGAAGATTTTACACTGGGTTTAAGCTGTCTAGGACCTACCATTCTCAACATATTTACAAAAAACTGAAATACAAATGAACATTAATTTACGGCCAAATGACTGGACCAATATACCTCAGGTATAAATATTTTATCATATACAATTTCAAAGTCTTACTGTAACTGTCAAATGATGATACCCATCCTTCTTGGTGTTTTTACTGTATATGATAGTCCTGTTTGTAAGGGAACCGAAGGCTTGCAGTCTCATCACCATTTGATTAGTGTTGCTTTTTTTTTTTTTTCATCTATCAATCAAATTTTTCATGTTGAGCTGAACATATAATGTAATAGTCGCAGCAGTGTAGATTAAAACAATTTTGTTTTTCTTTATTTTGCCTTGCATTGCAGATATAGAAATCAATGTATTTTGGACCTAACGAGTTAATTGTTGCAATCATGCAGAACAGTAAACCTGGAGATCAGAACCTAACCAATTGGGGTTAGATGCTCTTTTTCTGCTGTGTTGACGCCTGCTTGCGATTGGTCAATGCATACAGGGAGAAGTACAAACTTCCGGTGCAAACTATCTGATAACACTCGCTTGGGACTAAACAAAAGTTAACTTATTGGGTGCCAAATTCTTTGATTTCTAATTATCCAAACAATCAAAAAAAAAAAAAAACAAGCAACATTTTATTTCCCTCTGCAGGCATTATTTCTAACATTATATGTCCACTAGTTCGACAAAATTGGTGAAAGGTCCTCTTTAATGTATGCTGTCCCATGATATTATGTACTTCATGATCCTCTAATAATGTGTAGAATGATTATTTTTATTCATTACAATATTGTAATTATTCATTGTCTCATGTTTTATATGGAAAACAGCTGCTGAATAAAAGCTGCCTATTACTGGTTATTAAGCTTATATCTTATATCTAAGTTGCAATGGTTTCCTAGCGAAATCCTGCTAATCCCACTGGTTTCTCTGGTGTAACACATCTGTTGCTGTCCATTTGTATGAATTAGGTCATTGCTAGGGATACATCCACTAGACACTATCCATTCTTATTTTTTTTTTGCAGTTGTAGGCTTGTATTTGCAGCGTTTGGTTGGTATTCACATGAGAACTGCAGAGTTGCAAATTTTGCTGAGCTCTGTGTGTTGAGAATCTGGATTCCAGATACTATTTTATAGAGCAATGAAGTATCATACTTAAGTTGGCAGTTAATAACAAAGCTGCATTATGTATGTTATTATATTATATTATATTATATACATTATTACAAGTTATAGTAAGTAGTTCAAACTTTATTGAAATCATTGTTCCTGTATAAACGTGGACATTTTTCTTGTCATTTTTATGTATTCAGCGATAATAAAGAGGCGATCCTGCATTGGTATCCTAGAATAATAAAATAGTTAAAAGCAGTCTCTGTCATTGTGAAAGACCCAATACATCTGTGCGTTTTACAATCAGCCCATTGTTTTTTATTTCCATCCTGTAATGCTTTATTTATCCTGTGGTGGAGTTATAGGGATATTAACCCCTTCCTGACCCATGACGCCACGTAGGCGTCATGAAAGTCGGTGCCAATCTGACCCATGACGCCTATGTGGCGTCATGGAAAGATCGCGTCCCTGCAGATCGGGTGAAAGGGTTAACTCCCATTTCACCCGATCTGCAGGGACAGGGGGAGTGGTAGTTTAGCCTAGGGGGGGTGGCTTCACCCCCCCGTGGCTACGATCGCTCTGATTGGCTGTTGAAAGTGAAACTGCCAATCAGAGCGATTTGTAATATTTCACCTATTATAACGGGTGAAATATTACAATCCAGCCATGGCCGATGCTGCAATATCATCGGCCATGGCTGGAAATACTAATGTGCCCCCACCCCACCCCACCGATCGCCCCCCCAGCCCTCCGATCTGCCTGGTACACTGCCCCGCTCCCCCCCGTGCTCTTGTCGGCTCACCCCAGTGCTCCAATCACCCCCCCGTGCTCCAATCACCCCCCCTGCACTCCGATCCACCCCCCACCGTGCTCCGTTCCACCCCCCGTGCTCCGTTCCACCCCCCCCGTGCTCCGTTCCACCCCCCCGGTGCTCCGTTCCACCCCTCCCGCGTTCCGATCCACCCCCCCATGCTCCGATCCCCCCCCCCGTGCTCCCCCCGCACCCCATCATACTTACCGATGCTGCCGGGGTCCGTCCGTCTTCTCCCTGGGCGCCGCCATCTTCCAAAATGGCGGGCGCATACGCAGTGCGCCCGCCGAATCTGCCTGCCGGCAGATTCGTTCAAAGTGCATTTTGATCACTGAGATATAATCTATCTCAGTGATCAAAATAAAAAAAATTATAAATGACCCTCCCCCCTTTGTCACCCCCATAGGTAGGGACAATAAAAAAAATAAAGATTTTTTTTTCCACTAATGTTAGAATAGGGTTAGGGGTAGGGTTAGGGTTAGGGCTAGGGTGAGGGTTAGGGTTAGGGCTAGGGTTAGGGGTAGGGTTAGGGTTACGGGTAGGGTTAGGGTTAGGGGTAGGGGTAGGGTTAGGGGTAGGGGTAGGGTTAGGGGTAGGGTTAGGGTTAGGGGTAGGGTTAGGGTTAGGGGTAGGGTTAGGGTTAGGGGTAGGGGTAGGGTTAGGGGTAGGGTTAGGGTTTCGGTATGTGCACACGTATTCTGGTCCTCTGCGGATTTTTCCGCTGCGGATTTCATAAATCCGCAGTGCTAAACCGCTGCGGATTTATGGCGGATTTACCGTGTTTTTTCTGCGCATTTCACTGCGGTTTTACAACTGCGATTTTCTACTGGAGCAGTTGTAAAACCGCTGCGGAATCCGCAGAAAGAAGTGACATGCTGCGGAATGTAAACCGCTGCGTTTCCGTGCAGTTTTTCTGCAGCATGTGTACAGCGATTTTTGTTTCCCATAGGTTTACATTGAACTGTAAACTCATGGGAAACTGCTGCGGATCCGCAGCGTTTTCCGCAGCGTGTGCACATACCTTTAGAATTAGGCTGTGTGCACACGGTGCAGATTTGGCTGTGGATCCGCAGCGGATTGGCCGCTGCAGATTCGTAGCAGTTTTCCATCAGGTTTACAGTACCATGTAAACCTATGGAAAACCAAATCCGCTGTGCCCATGGTGCGGAAAATACCGCACGGAAACGCTGTGTTGTATTTTTCGCAGCATGTCAATTCTTTGTGCGGATTCCGCAGCGTTTTACACCTGTTCCTCAATAGGAATCCGCAGGTGAAATACGCACAAAAAACACTGGACATCCATGGTAAATCCGCAGGTAAAACGTAGTGCCTTTTACCCGCGTATTTTTCAAAAATGATGCTGAAAAATCTCACACGAATCCGCAACGTGGGCACATAGCCTTAGGGTTAGGGTTGGAATTAGGGTTGTGGTTGGGGTTAGGGGTGTGTTGGGGTTAGGGTTGTGGTTAGGGGTGTGTTGGGGTTAGGATTGTGATTAGGGTTATGGCTACAGTTGGGATTACGGTTAGGGGTGTGGGGGGGTTAGTGTTGGAGGTAGAATTGAGGGGTTTCCACTGTTTAGGCACATCAGGGGTCTCCAAACGCAACATGGCGCCACCATTGATTCCAGCCAATCTTGTATTCAAAAAGTCAAATGGTGCTCCCTCACTTCCGAGCCCCGACGTGTGCCCAAACAGTGGTTTACCCCCACATATGGGGTACCAGCATACTCAGGACAAACTGCGCAACAATTACTGGGGTCCAATTTCTCCTGTTACCCTTGTGAAAATAAAAAAATGCTTGCTAAAACATCATTTTTGAGGAAAGAAAAATGTTTTTTTTATTTTCACGGCTCTGCGTTGTAAACGTCTGTGAAGCACTTGGGGGTTCAAAGTGCTCACCACATATCTAGATAAGTTCCTTGGGGGGTCTAGTTTCTAAAATGGGGTCACTTGTGGGGGGTTTCTACTGTTTAGGCACACCAGGGGCTCTGCAAACGCAATGTGACGCCCGCAGACCATTCCATCAAAGTCTGCATTTCAAAAGTCACTACTTCCCTTCTGAGCCTCGACGTGTGCCCAAACAGTGGTTTACCCCCACATATGGGGTATCAGCGTACTCAGGAGAAACTGGAAAACAACTTTTGGGGTCCAATTTCTCCTGTAACCCTAGGGAAAATAAAACAATCTGGGCTAAATAATTAATTTTGAGGAAAGAAAACGTATTTATTATTTTCACGGCTCTGTATTATAAACTTCTGTGAAGCACTTGGGGGTTCAAAGTGCTCACCACACATCTAGATAAGTTCCTTGGGGGGTCTAGTTTCTAAAATGGGGTCACTTGGGGGGTTTCTACTGTTTAGGCACACCAGGGGCTCTGCAAACGCAACGTGACGCCCGCAGACCATTCCATCAAAGTCTGCATTTCAAAAGTCACTACTTCCCTTCTGAGCCGCGACGTGTGCCCAAACAGTGGTTTACCCCCACATATGGGGTATCAGCGTACTCAGGAGAAACTGGACAACAACTTTTGGGGTGAAATTTCTCCTGTTACCCTTGGGAAAATAAAAAATTGCAGGCTAAAATATCATTTTTGAGAAAATATTTTTTTTTTTTTTTTTCATGGCTCTGCGTTATAAACTTCTGTGAAGCACTTAGGGGTTCAAAGTCCTCACCACACATCTAGATAAGTTCCTTTCGGGGTCTAGTTTCAAAAATGGGGTCCCTTGTGGGGGGTTTCTACTGTTTAGCCACATCAGGGGCTCTGCAAACGCAACGTGACGCCCACAGAGCATTCCATCAAAGTCTGCATTTCAAAACGTCACTACTTCACTTCCGAGCCCCGGCATGTGCCCAAACAGTGGTTTACCCCCACATATGGGGTATCAGCGTACTCAGGAGAAACTGGACAACAACTTTTGGGGTGAAATTTCTCCTGTTACCCTTGGGAAAATAAAAAATTGCAGGCTAAAAGATCATTTTTGAGAAAATAATTTTTTTTTTCATGGCTCTGCGTTATAAACTTCTGTGAAGCACTTGGGGATTCAAAGTCCTCAACACACATCTAGATAAGTTCCTTTCGGGGTCTAGTTTCCAAAATGGGGTCCCTTGTGGGGGGTTTCTACTGTTTAGCCACATCAGGGGCTCTGCAAACGCAACGTGACGCCCACAGAGCATTCCATCAAAGTCTGCATTTCAAAACGTCACTACTTCAATTCCGAGCCCCGGCATGTGCCCAAACAGTGGTTTACCCCACATATGGGGTATCAGCGTACTCAGGAGAAACTGGACAACAAGTTTTGGGGTCAAATTTCTCCTGTTACCCTTGGGAAAATAAAAAATTGCAGGCTAAAGATCATTTTTGAGAAAATAATTTTTATTTTTTATTTTCATGGCTCTGCGTTATAAACTTCTGTGAAGCACTTGGGGGTTTAAAGTGCTCAATATGCATCTAGATAAGTTCCTTGGGGGGTCTAGTTTCCAAAATGGGGTCACTTGTGGGGGATCTCCAATGTTTAGGCATACAGGGGCTCTCCGAACATGACATGGTGTCCGCTAATGATTGGAGCTAATTTTCCATTTAAAAAGCCAAATGGCGTGCCTTCCTGTTGTGAGTTCTGTTTTTGGGCTCCCTCTGGTGGTTACTGATGGTACTGGGTGACTTGTCTTTCCTGGGTTTCTGGGTTCCACCTGTTCCATCAGCATATGGGAGTTTCCTATTTAACCTGGCTTTGCTGGCATTTCCTCGCCGGTTACCAATGTATCCAGTGTGTCTTGTTACCTCTGCTCCCTGCTCCTAGAACCTTCTGGACAAGCTAAGTTTGGATTTTCCTGTTTTGTGTTTTGCTTAATTTGGTTTTTAGTCCAGCCTGCAGATATGTGATTCTCTGCTGCTTGTTGCTCTAGTGGGCTGAAATTGCTTTTCATGTACCATGAGTTGGCACATGAGTTCAAGTAATTTCAGGATGGTTTTTTTGAAGGGTTTTTCGCTGACCGCGCAGTTCACTTTTGTATCCTCTGCTATCTAGCTTTAGCGGGCCTCATTTTGCTGAAACTGTTTTCATACTACGTATGTGCTTTCCTCTCATTTCACCGTCATTATATGTGGGGGGCTGCTATTTGCTGTGGGGTATTTCTCTGGAGGCAAGAGAGGTCTGTGTTTCTTCTGATAGGGGAAGTTAGATCTTCGGCTGGAGCGAGACGTCTAGGATCATCGTAGGCACGTTCCCCGGCTACTTTTATTTGTGTGTTAGGTTCAGGGTCGCGGTCAGCTCAGGTTCCATCGCCCTAGAGCTTGTTTGTATCTGTGCTTGTCCTTTTTGTGATCCCCTGCCATTGGGATCATGACAGTATAACCGGACCACAAAGTGTTAATTGTATTGGCTGAAGTAGGAGGATAAGTAGTCTGAGGAATTTTTTTTTTTTTTTTCCCCTCAGAGTTTGCTGCCTAGCCTTATTGCAGCCTGGCTACTTCCTCCTCCTCTTAATCTTTGAATGGCTCTGATCTCAGCTGTTTATCATGGACGTCCAGAGTTTGGCTTCCAGCCTGAATAATCTTGCCACTAAGGTTCAAAATATACAGGATTTTGTTGTACATGCTCCTATGTCTGAACCTAGAATTCCTGTCCCAGAGTTTTTTTCTGGAGATAGATCTCGTTTTCTGAATTTTAGGAACAATTGCAAGTTGTTTCTTTCTTTGAAATCTCGCTCCTCTGGAGACCCTGCTCAGCAAGTCAAGATAATTATATCTTTCCTGCGGGGTGACCCTCAGGATTGGGCATTTGCATTGGCACCAGGGGACCCTGCGTTGCTTAATGCAGATGCGTTTTTTCTGGCATTGGGTTTGCTCTATGAGGAACCTAACCAAGAGATTCAGGCTGAAAAAGCTTTGTTGGCCCTCTCTCAGGGGCAAGATGAAGCAGAAATTTATTGTCAAAAATTTCGGAGGTGGTCGGTACTTACTCAGTGGAATGAGTGCGCTCTGGCTGCAAAGTTTAGAGATGGCCTTTCTGAGGCCATTAAAGATGTTATGGTGGGGTTCCCTGCGCCTGCTGGTCTGAATGAGTCTATGACTATGGCTGTTCAGATTGATCGGCGTTTACGGGAGCGCAAACCTGTGCATCATTTGGCAGTGTCGTCTGAACCGTCACCTGAGATAATGCAATGTGATAGAATTCAGTCCAGAAGTGAACGGCAAAAGTATAGGCGGAAAAAAGGGTTGTGCTTTTATTGTGGTGATTCAGCTCATGTTATATCAGCATGCTCTAAACGCACAAAAAAGGTTGATAAGTCTGTTGCCATTAGTACTTTACAGTCTAAGTTCATTCTGTCTGTGACTCTGATTTGTTCATTATCATCCATTTCCGTCGATGCCTATGTGGATTCAGGCGCTGCCCTGAGTCTTATGGATTGGTCATTTGCCAATCGCTGTGGGTTTAGTCTGGAGCCTCTGGAAGTCCCTATTCCTTTGAAGGGAATTGACTCTACACCTTTGGCTATGAATAAACCTCAGTACTGGACACAAGTGACCATGCGTATGACTCCCGTTCATCAGGAGGTGATTCGCTTCCTGGTACTGTATAATTTGCATGATGTTCTAGTACTTGGTCTGCCATGGTTACAAACTCATAATCCAGTCCTTGACTGGAAATCAGTGTCTGTGTTAAGCTGGGGTTGTCAGGGGGTTCATGATGATGCACCTCCGATTTCTATCGCTTCATCTACTCCTTCTGAGATTCCTGTGTTTTTGTCTGACTATCGGGATGTTTTTGAGGAGCCTAAGCTCAGTTCGCTTCCTCCTCACAGGGATTGCGATTGTGCTATAAATTTAATTCCGGGCAGTAAATTTCCTAAAGGTCGTTTGTTCAATCTGTCAGTGCCAGAGCATACTGCTATGCGGGATTATGTTAAGGAGTCCTTGGAAAAGGGACATATCCGTCCATCTTTGTCCCCTTTGGGAGCAGGTTTTTTTTTCGTGGCCAAGAAAGATGGTTCCTTGAGGCCTTGTATAGATTATCGTCTTTTGAATAAGATTACCGTAAAATATCAGTATCCTTTGCCATTGTTGACTGATTTGTTTGCTCGCATTAAGGGGGCTAAATGGTTCACTAAGATTGATCTTCGGGGTGCGTATAATCTTATACGAATAAAGCAAGGTGATGAGTGGAAAACCGCATTTAATACGCCTGAGGGCCATTTTGAGTATTTGGTAATGCCTTTTGGACTTTCTAATGCTCCTTCAGTCTTCCAGTCCTTTATGCACGATATTTTCCGTGAATATCTGGATAAATTTATGATTGTGTATTTGGATGATATTTTGGTTTTTTCTGATGACTGGGAGTCTCATGTTCAGCAGGTCAGGAAGGTGTTTCAGGTCCTGCGGGCCAATTCCTTGTTTGTAAAAGGCTCAAAGTGTCTCTTTGGAGTTCAGAAGATTTCTTTCTTGGGGTATATTTTTTCCCCTTCTACTATTGAGATGGATCCCGTCAAGGTTCAGGCTATTTGTGACTGGACGCAGCCTACATCTCTTAAGAGTCTACAGAAGTTCTTGGGCTTTGCTAATTTCTATCGTCGTTTTATAACTAATTTTTCGAGTGTTGTTAAGCCTTTGACGGATTTGACTAAGAAGGGTGCTGATGTTGCTAATTGGTCTCCTGCGGCTGTGGAGGCCTTTCAGGAACTTAAGCGCCGGTTTTCTTCTGCTCCTGTGTTGCGTCAGCCAGATGTTTCGCTCCCTTTTCAGGTTGAGGTTGATGCTTCCGAGATTGGAGCGAGGGCGGTTTTGTCACAGAGAAGCTCCGATGGCTCAGTGATGAAGCCATGCGCGTTTTTTTCTAGAAAGTTTTCGCCGGCTGAGCGGAATTATGATGTTGGTAATCGGGAACTTTTGGCCATGAAGTGGGCATTTGAGGAGTGGCGTCATTGGCTAGAGGGTACTAGACATCGTGTGGTGGTCTTGACTGATCACAAAAATTTGATTTACCTTGAGTCTGCCAGGCGTCTGAATCCTAGACAGGCTCGTTGGTCACTGTTTTTCTCTCGTTTCAATTTTGTGGTTTCATACCTGCCAGGTTCAAAGAATGTGAAGGCGGATGCTCTTTCTAGGAGTTTTGTGCCTGACTCCCTTGGAAATTCTGAGCCCTCTGGTATCCTTAGGGATGGGGTGATTTTGTCTGCTGTCTCCCCAGACTTGCGACGTGCTTTGTAGGAGTTTCAGGTGGCTAAACCTGATCGTTGTCCGCCTGAGAGACTGTTTGTTCCGGATAATTGGACCAGTAGAGTCATCTCCGAGGTCCATTCTTCTGCGTTGGCAGGTCATCCTGGAATATTTGGTACTAGAGACTTGGTGGCCAGGTCTTTTTGGTGGCCTTCCTTGTCGAGGGATGTGCGTTCTTTTGTGCAGTCTTGTGAGGTTTGTGCTCGGGCTAAGCCTTGCTGTTCTCGGGCCAGTGGATTGTTGTCACCTTTGCCTATCCCGAAGAGGCCTTGGACGCACATTTCCATGGACTTTATTTCGGATCTCCCTGTCTCTCAAAAAATGTCCGTCATCTGGGTTGTGTGTGATCGCTTTTCTAAAATGGTTCATCTGGTACCCTTGCCTAAGTTGCCTTCCTCCTCTGAGTTGGTCCCTCTGTTTTTTCAGAATGTGGTTCGTTTGCATGGGATTCCTGAGAACATCGTTTCTGACAGGGGATCCCAGTTTGTGTCTAGATTTTGGCGGACTTTCTGTGCTAAGATGGGCATTGATTTGTCCTTTTCATCTGCATTCCATCCTCAGACGAATGGCCAGACTGAACGAACTAATCAGACCTTGGAATCTTATTTAAGGTGTTTTGTTTCTGCTGATCAGGATGACTGGGTTACCTTTTTGCCGCTGGCCGAGTTTGCGCTTAATAATCGGGCTAGTTCTGCTACCTTGGTTTCTCCTTTCTTTTGTAATTCGGGGTTTCATCCTCGTTTTTCCTCTGGTCAGGTGGAACCTTCTGATTGTCCTGGAGTGGACATGGTGGTGGATAGGTTGCATCGGATTTGGAGTCATGTGGTGGACAATTTGAAGTTGTCCCAGGAGAAGGCTCAGCAGTTTGCTAATCGCCGTCGCCGCGTGGGTCCTCGACTTCTTGTTGGTGACTTGGTGTGGTTGTCTTCTCGTTTTGTTCCTATGAAGGTCTCTTCTCCTAAGTTCAAGCCTCGGTTCATCGGTCCCTATAGGATCTTGGAAATTCTTAACCCTGTGTCGTTTCGTTTGGATCTCCCGGCATCGTTTGCTATTCATAATGTGTTTCATCGGTCGTTGTTGCGGAAGTATGAGGTACCTGTTGTTCCTTCTCTTGAGCCTCCTGCTCCAGTGCTGGTGGAGGGAGAATTGGAGTATGTTGTGGAGAAGATCTTGGATTCTCGTGTTTCCAGACGGAAACTCCAGTATTTGGTCAAGTGGAAGGGTTATGGTCAGGAGGATAATTCTTGGGTGGTTGCCTCGGATGTTCATGCTGATGATTTGGTTCGCGCTTTTCATAGGGCTCATCCTGGTCGCCCTGGTGGTTCTCGTGAGGGTTCGGTGACCCCTCCTCAAGGGGGGGGTACTGTTGTGAGTTCTGTTTTTGGGCTCCCTCTGGTGGTTACTGATGGTACTGGGTGACTTGTCTTTCCTGGGTTTCTGGGTTCCACCTGTTCCATCAGCATATGGGAGTTTCCTATTTAACCTGGCTTTGCTGGCATTTCCTCGCCGGTTACCAATGTATCCAGTGTGTCTTGTTACCTCTGCTCCCTGCTCCTAGAACCTTCTGGACAAGCTAAGTTTGGATTTTCCTGTTTTGTGTTTTGCTTAATTTGGTTTTTAGTCCAGCCTGCAGATATGTGATTCTCTGCTGCTGGTTGCTCTAGTGGGCTGAAATTGCTTTTCATGTACCATGAGTTGGCACATGAGTTCAAGTAATTTCAGGATGGTTTTTTGAAGGGTTTTTCGCTGACCGCGCAGTTCACTTTTGTATCCTCTGCTATCTAGCTTTAGCGGGCCTCATTTTGCTGAAACTGTTTTCATACTACGTATGTGCTTTCCTCTCATTTCACCGTCATTATATGTGGGGGGCTGCTATTTGCTGTGGGGTATTTCTCTGGAGGCAAGAGAGGTCTGTGTTTCTTCTGATAGGGGAAGTTAGATCTTCGGCTGGAGCGAGACGTCTAGGATCATCGTAGGCACGTTCCCCGGCTACTTTTATTTGTGTGTTAGGTTCAGGGTCGCGGTCAGCTCAGGTTCCATCGCCCTAGAGCTTGTTTGTATCTGTGCTTGTCCTTTTTGTGATCCCCTGCCATTGGGATCATGACACCTTCCCTTCCGAGCCCTGCCGTGCGCCCAAACAGTGGTTTACCCCCACATATCGGGTATCAGCGTAATCAGGACAAACTGGACAAGAAAATTTGGGGTCCATTTTCTCCTATTACCCTTGGCAAAATAGGAAATTCCAGGCTAAAAAATCATTTTTGAGGAAAGAAAAATTATTTTTTATTTTCATGGCTCTGCGTTATAAACTTCTGTGAAGCACCTGAGGGTTTAAAGTGCTAAATATGCATCTAGATAAGTTCCTTGGGGGGTCTAGTTTCCAAAATGGGGTCACTTGTGGGGGAGCTCCAATGTTTAGGCACACAGGGGCTCTCCAAACGCGACATGGTGTCCGCTAACAATTGGAGCTAATTTTCCATTCAAAAAGTCAAATGGCGCGCCTTCCCTTCCGAGCCCTGCCGTGTGCCCAAACAGTGGTTTACCCCCACATATGAGGTATTGGCGTACTCGGGAGAAATTGTCCAACAAATTTTATGATCCATTTTATCCTATTGCCCATGTGAAAATGAAAAAATTGAGGCAAAAAAATTTTTTGGGTGAAAAAAAAGTACTTTTTAATTTTTACAGATCAATTTGTGAAGCACTTGAGGGTTTAAAGTGCTCACTAGGCATCTAGATAAGTTCCTTGGGGGGTCTAGTTTCCAAAATGGGGTCACTTGTGGGGGAGCGCCAATGTTTAGGCACACAGGGGCTCTCCAAACGCGACATGGTGTCCGCTAACGATGGAGATAATTTTTCATTCAAAAAGTCAAATGGCGCTCCTTCCCTTCCGAGCCTTACCATGTGCCCAAACAGTGGTTTACCCCCACATGTGAGGTATCGGTGTACTCAGGAGAAATTGCCCAACAAATTTTAGGATCCATTTTATCCTGTTGCCCATGTGAAAATGAAAAAATTGAGGCTAAAAGAATTTTTTTGTGAAAAAAAGTACTTTTTCATTTTTACGGATCAATTTGTGAAGCACCTGGGGGTTCAAAGTGCTCACTATGCATCTAGATAAGTTCCTTGGGGCGTCTAGTTTCCAAAATGGGGTCACTTGTGGGGGAGCTCCAATTTTTAGGCACACGGGGGCTCTCCAAACGTGACATGGTGGCCGCTAAAGAGTGCAGCCAATTTTTCATTCAAAAAGTCAAATGGCGCTCCTTCCCTTCCAAGCCCTGCCGTGCGCCCAAACAGTGGTTTACCCCAACATATGAGGTATCAGTGTACTCAGGACAAATTGGACAACAACTTTCGTGGTTCAGTTTCTCCTTTTACCATTGGGAAAATAAAAAAATTGTTGCTAAAAGATAATTTTTGTGACTAAAAAGTTAAATGTTAATTTTTTCCTTCCATGTTACTTCTGCTGCTGTGAAGTACCTGAAGGGTTAATAAACTTCTTGAATGTGGTTTTGAGTACCTTGAGGGGTGCATTTTTTAGAATGGTGTCAATTTTGGGTATTTTCAGCCATATAGACCCCTCAAACTGACTTCAAATGTGAGGTGGTCCCTAAAAAAAATGGTTTTGTAAATTTCGTTGTAAAAATGAGAAATCGCTGGTCAAATTTTAACCCTTATAACTTCCTAGCAAAAAAAAATTTATTGACCTAAATTTACCACTAACATGAAGCCCAATATGTCATGAAAAAACAATCTCAGAACCGCTAGGATCCGTTGAAGCGTTCCTGAGTTATTACCTCATAAAGGGACACTGGTCAGAATTGCAAAAAACGGCAAGGTCTTTAAGGTCAAAATAGGCTGGGTCATGAAGGGGTTAAAAAGTTTTTAAAAATGTAAAATAATAAAAAAGTTTGAATCGTTCCACTCTTCTCCCTTTAAAAATAAATTAAGAAAATTATTCGGTAATGTCACATTTATAAAGATTAGTCAAGATATAAAATTAATTGATCTGATCAATAAATAGCAAGAAAAAAACCTGCCAGAATTGTGTATTTTTCAGTAACCACTTTTCTCTAAAGAAAATGCAATAATAAGTGACTGATATGTTGCATCTACTGCAATTTGGTATCGATAAAATTGTCATATGGTCATACAAAAACAAGTCCTCACCCAGCTCAATCAGCAGGATAATATTTTTTTTACAGGAGTCGGAAAAAAGTGTCAAAAATTTTTTATCTTTAAAATTTGATAAGTTTTTCTTTTACATAAGTGAAAAAAAATCATAATCATACTATTTAATCATGCTATTAGATATATGCAATTCATATATATAATAAAACACTACATATGGAAAAGATGATTTTCAATTGGAGGTGGCTGATGGACAAATGTGGTTACATTTACCACATGAATTGCCATTATGTAGGCAGGAGAGCTGTGGATTCTGTAAGAAAAGCTGTTGTAACAAGTGCAGGAGGAGAACATGTAATACTTATGTATTGGAAGGTGCCACAAAATCATGTCCACAACATATTTGTTTATTTGTTAAAGGAAATTGGCAACCATTTTTAACATATTGAATGAATTTAAATATTTATGACTTCTATATTAGCAAATAGAGATGGGCGAATCCCTGGATGTTTGGGTTCAGCCAGTCATTTAAAAAAAGTTTCATTATGGAGTGTAGTTTGTAAAATGAGTTCACATATTGGGGGTTTCTTTTGTTCCGGCACCTCAGGGGCTCTGCCAAAGTGACAATACACCCTCAAACCATTCCAGCAAAATTTGAACTCCAATATGGTGCCTCTTGCCTTCTGAACTTTTCACTGTGCCTCAAAAGTAGTATTCCAACACATGGGGTATTGGCATACTCAGGAGAAATGTCACAACAAATTGTATGGTGCAATTTATCCTGTTACCCTTATGAAAATGCAAAATTTGGGGCCAACATACATTTTTTGTGGAGAAAATGTATTCTTTTTTATTTTCAAGGGACAACATTATAAACTACTCACCAAACATCTAAATACATTCCTTGAATGGTCTAGTTTCCAAAATGGTGTCACTTGTGTGGGGTTTCCACTGTTTAGGCACATCTGGGACTCTCCAAATGGGTTGTGACGTCCGCTAATAATTCCAGGAAATTTTACAATTCCAAAAGCCAAATGACGCTGCTTCCCTTCTGAGCCCTGCCGTGCATCCAAACAGTAGTTTTCTCATTCATATGGGGTATCAGCGTACTCAAGAGAAATTAAATACAAATTGTATAGTGCAATTTATCCTGCTATCCTTATGAAAATTCAAAATTTGGGGCTAAAATAACATTTTTGTGAGGAAAATGTGATTTTATTATTTTCACAGCTAAACTTCTGTGAAGCACCTGGGGTTTTCGAGGTACACACTACATATATAAATACATTCTTTGAGGGGTCTAGTTTACAAAATGTGGTCACTTGTGGGGGTTTCAACTGTTTAGGCACATCAGAGGCTCTCCAAATGGGACATGGTGTTTGCCAATTGTTCCAGCAAATTTTTCATTCAACAGTCAAATGATGTTGCTTCGCTTCCGAGCCCTGCTATGTGCCCAAACAGTAGTTTTCTCCCTCATATTGGGTATAATCATGCTCAGGACAGATTTTGGGATCTTTGATTCCTGTTATCCTTGTCAAACTAACAAAAATTAACTGAAGTACATTTTTTTGTGAAAAAAGTTAAATGTTCATTCTTTTCACATTTCAAACATTCCAATGAAGCCCCTGAAGGGTTAGTAAACTTCTTGAATGTGGTTTTGAGCATGTTGAGGAGTGCAGTTTTTAGAATGGTGTCAGTTTTGGGTATCTTATATCATATAGACCCCTCAAAGTGACTTCAAATGTGATGTGGTCCCTAAGAAAAATGGTTTTGTAAATTTTGTAAAAATGAGAAATCACTGGTCAAATTTTAACCCTCAAAACTTGCTAAAAAAGCTGTTGGTTCCAAAATTGTGCTGATGTAAAGTAGACATGTTTGAAATGTTACTTATAAACTACACTGCTCAAAAAATAAAGGGAACACTTAAACAACAGAATATAACTCCAAGTAAATCAAACTTCTGTAAAATCAAACTGTCCACTTAGGAAGCAATACTGTTTGACAATCAAATTCACATGCTGTTGTGCAAATGGAATAGACAACAGATGTAAATTGTTGGCAATTGTCAAGATACACTCAATAAAGGAGTGGTTCGGCAGGTGGGAACCACAGACCACATCTCAGTACCAATGCTTTCTGGCTGATGTTTTGGTCACATTTGAATGTTGGTTGTGCTTTCACACTCATTGTAGCATGAGATGGACTATACAACCCACACAAGTGGCTCAGTTAGTGCAGCTCATCCAGGATGGCACATTAATGCGAGCTGTGGCAAGAAGGTTTGCTGTGTCTGGCAGCGTAGTGTCCAGAGGCTGGAGGCGCTACCAGGAGACAGGCCAGTACACCAGGAGACATAGAGGGGGCCGTAGGAGGGCAACAACTCAGCAGCAGGACCGCTACCTCAGCCATTGTGCAAGGAGGAAAAGGAGGAGCACTGCCAGAGCCCTGCAAAATGACCACCAGCAGGCCAAAAATATGCATGTGTCTGCACAAATGGTTAGAAACTGACTCCATGAGGATGGTCTGAGTGCCCGACGTCCACAGATTGGGGTTGTGCTCACAGCCCAACACAGTACAGGATGCTTGGCATTTGCCACAGAACACCCTGATTCGCAAATTTGCCACTGGTGCCCTGTGCTCTTCACAGATGAAAGCAGGTTCACACTGAGTACATGTGACAGACGTGACAGAGTCTGGAGACGCCATGGAGAGCGATCTGCTAACTGTAACATCCTACAGTATGACCGGTTTGGCAGTGGGTCAGTAATGGTGTAGAATGGCCTTTCTTTGGAGGGCCGCACAGCCCTCCATGTGCTCGCCAGAGGTAGCCTGACTGCCATTAGGTACCAAGATGAGATCCTCAGACCCCTTGTGAGACCATATGCTGGTGCGGTTGACCTGGGTTCCTCCTAATGCAGAACAATGCCAGACATCATGTGGCTGGAGTGTGTCAGCAGTTCCTGCAAGATGAATGCATTGAAGCTATGAACTGGCCCGCCTGTTCCCTAGACCTGAATCCGATTGAGCACATCTGGGACATCATGTCTCACACCATCCACCAACGTCACGTTGCACCACAGACTGTTCAGGAGTTGGTGGATGCTTTAGTCCAGGTCTGGGAGGAAATCCCACAGGAGACCATCCGCCGCCTTATCAGGAGCATGCCCAGGCATTGTAGGGAGGTCATACAGGCACGTGGAGGTCACACACACTAATGAACATCATTTCCTTGTCTTGAGACATTTCCACTGAAGTTGGATCAGCCTGTAACTTAATTTTCCACTTTGATTTTGAGCATAATTCCAACGTCAGACCTCTGTGGGATATTAGTTGTGATTTACATTGATAATTTTTAGGTTTTATTGTTCTTAGCGCATTCCATTATGTAATGAATAAAGATTTACAACTGGAATGTTTAAATCAGTGATATCTAGGATGTGGAATTTTAGTGTTCCCTTTATTTTTTTGAGCACTGTATTTTGTGTGACATATCTCTGTGATTTAAGGATATCATAATTCAACATTGGAAAATAGTGACATTTTAGCCAAACTTCCATTTTTTCACAAATAAATGAAAGTCCTATCAAAGAAATGTTATCGCTAGGGTTGAGCGAAACGGGTCGGCCATTTTCTGAAGTCGCCGACTTTTGGCAAAGTCGGGTTTCATGAAACCCGACCCGACCCCTGTGTGGGGTCGGCCATGAGGTCAGCGATCTTCTGAATTTGGTATAGGAATTCCGATACCGAGTTCCGATATGTTTGCAATATCGGAAATCGGTATCGGAATCCATATTTAAGTGTAAAATAAAGAATTAAAATAAAAAATATTGCTATACTTACCCTCTGACGCGCCCTGGTACTAACCGGCAGCCTTCCTTCCTTAGAATCAGCGTGTGAAAGACCTTAGATGACGACGCGGCTTGTGATTGGTCGCGCGACCACCCATGTGACCGCTCACGCGACCAATCACAAGCCGCGACGTCACCGAAGGTCCTTCAAGCGCTGATTCTTAGGAAGGAAGGCTGCCGGAAAGAAGCAGGGCGCGTCTGAGGGTGAGTATATTCCTATTATTGCTATACGTACCCTCTGACGCGCCCTGGTACTAACCGGCAGCCTTCCTTCCTTAGAATCAGCGCGTGAAAGACCTTAGATGACGACACGGCTTGTGATTGGTCGCCCGACCGCCCATGTGACCGCTCACGCGACCAATCACAAGCCGCGACGTCACCGAAGGTCCTTCAAGCGCTTATTCTTAGGAAGGAAGGCTGCCGGAAAGAAGCAGGGCGCGTCCGAGGGTAAGTATTTTAATTCTTTATTTTACACTTAAATATGGATCCCAGGGCCTGAAGGAGAGTTTCCTCTCCTTCAGACCCTGGGAACCATAGTATCCCATTGCACTGCATTGGGTTTCGTGTTTCGGCCGACCCCGACCCCGACTTTTCTATAGGATTGGCCGATTTCACTCGACCCGACTTTTGAGAAAGTTGGGTTTCGTGCAACCCGACCTGATCCTATAAAAGAAAAAGTCGCTCAACCCTAGTTATCACTATCATAGAGTACAATATTCCACGAATACACATTCTCAGAATCAGTGGGATCCTTTGAAGCATTTCAGAGTTATTACGTCATATATTGACAGTGGTCAGAATTGTAAAAATTGGCCTGGTTATTAACGTGCAAAACACCGTTGGGGTAAAGGGGATATTCTATTGTATATGGGAACCTTTCAACGTATGTCTATGCCCAACTTTTGTTAACATTTTTTTTTACACATCAACTTTTTTGAGAGTATATTACCTTAAAATCAACTTTGACATCTTCGCTTTACATGCAACCAAACATTTCAAAATAATATCTAATGAATGCCTCACTTTATATTTTTTTTAACTACACTGTGTGCAGAATTATTAGGGAAGTTGTATTTTAGAGGATTATTTTTATTATTGATCAACAACTATGTTCTCAATCAACCCAAAAGACTCATAAATATCAAAGCTTAATATTTTTGGAAGTTGGAGTGGGTTTTTTTTTAGATTTGGCCATCTTAGGAGGATATCTGTTTGTGCAGGTAACTATTACTGTGCAGAACTATTAGGCAACCTAATAAAAACCAAATATATTCCCATCTCACTTGTTGTAAACCAATATAACTCCACAATCGATAGAGAGAAAATGTGACCGGCACTGAAAAGCTGTGTATCAAAGCAACTTTACATGTGATCCTACATGGAGTGGACGCTACTGGCCTCTGATGAGATCCAGGTGGTGCTCTTAAGAAAGAAATGCGGCACTCACCATCTGACTTCAGTTAAAAATGTCCTTTATTTTGCACTTAAGCCTTCACAAACATGATGCGGCATTGGCAGGAGTATACGAGGGAGCGGGGGACTGACAGGGAAGGAAGACAGCCGTTTCACGCACAGGCGCTTCTACGGGTCCATGTGTGTTGCAACGGTCATTTCCTTTTATAGAAACAGACTCACCACAAAAAAACAAACAAAAAAAAACAACATTTTTTTCCCTTTTTTTTTCTATCTTCTCTTTCTTTAAACAGTGTTAAAAACAACAAACTCTGATTACAGACTGCCTCCTACACATGAGTTAGATATAGATCGCCATGTCTAGCTTATCATTTAGTCCTAAGGGACCTTGCGCATTAGTTTTTAGAATCCACTTAGCTTCACGCTGCAAAAGTAACTTGCCATGATTACCCCCTGCTCAGGGAAATTAACCATCTCAAGCCCAGCAAACCGTAGGAGATTGGGGTCACCGCAGTGTTCCTCCTGCATGTGCTTCGCAAAACACACCCGCCCCTTCCCAGTGGACACTGAATTAAAGTGTTCACGAAACCGGACCATTAGAGGTCTTATGGTTTTTCCGATATAAAATCGGTTGCATGGGCAAAAAATAACGTATACAATAAATTTACTTTTGCATGTTATAAAATCCCTTACTAAGTGCTCTGTAGATCCCAGTTTTAGGGGATTGTCAGTTTTATGCAAGTGGCAGAAGCTGCAACTACCGCATTAAAAGTTACCGTGTGGCGATGTTTTTTTAATCCAATTATTCTCAAAACGGGAGAGGCGATTTTTAACTACCAAGTCACCTATATTTCTCGACCATTTATAGGCAAATGAAGGGGCTGATGCGGTTAGAATGCTAAGATCCGCATCTCATTGAAGTACATGCCAATTTCTTCTTATGGCCGCATGATAAGCTAGACATGGCGATCTTTATCTAACTCGTGTGTAGGAAGCAGTCTGTAATCAGAGTTTGTTGTTTTTAACACTGTATAAAGAAATAGAAGATAGAAAAAACAAAAATGGAAAAAAATGTTTTTTTTTTTTTTTTTTGTGGTGAGTCTGTTTCTATAAAAGGAAATGACATCACCGTTGCAACACACATGGACCCGTAGAAGCGCGTGTGTGCGAAACGGCCATCGTCCTTCCCTGCCACTCCCCCGCTCCCTCGTATACTCCTGCTGATGCCACATCATGTTTGTGAAGGCTTAAGTGCTAAATAAGGGACATTTTTAGCTGAAGACAGATGGTGAGTGCCGCATTTCTTTCTTATACCTGCTCACTTTGATTCCTGGATTCTGTATGCAGAGCACCACCTGGATCTCATCAGAGGCCAGTAGCATCCTGTTGTGAATTCCGCTCTTGGGCTCCCTCCGGTGGTTGTAAGTGGCACTTTTGTGAGTTCTGCTCTTGGGCTCCCTCCGGTGGTTTTAAGTGGAATGGCTGCTCCTTGGATTTAGCAGTCTGCAGCTGCTTCCACTGATTGTCTTTCTGCTCGGCTATTTATGCCTGGCTCTTCCTTCAGCCAGTGCCACTTGTCAATGGTTCCTGGTTGGATTCACATCTCTCTTGGATTTCCCTGATATCCTGACCAGTTCTGCAAAGATAAGTCCTTGCTTTGCTCTTTTCTGTCCACATGTTGTGGACTTATTCGTTCTGTGCATTCTATGTTTTGTCCAGCTTGTCAGTATGGATTAATTCAGTTAAGCTGGAAGCTCTGGGAAGCAGATTTACCCTCCACACCTTTAGTCAGGTGTGGAGACTTTTGGAAACTCTGTGTGGATTTTTGTAGTTTTTAATACTGACCGCACAGTATTCTATCTTGTCCTATCTATCTAGCTAGATTGGCCTCCTGTGCTACATCCTGGTTTCGTTCTGTGTATGTCTTTTCCCTCTCCACTCACAGTCATTACTTGTGGAGGGCTATCCATCCTTTGGGGATTTTCTCTGAGGCAAGATAGTTTTCCTGTTTCTATCTTTAGGGGTAGTTAGTTCTCAGGCTGTGACGAGGTGCCTAGGGAGTGACAGGAGCATCCCACGGCTACTTCTAGTGTGGTGTTGAGCTTAGGGACTGCGGTCAGTACAGGTACCACCTCCTTCAGAGCTCGTCCCATGTTGCTCCTAAACCACCAGTTCATAACAGTGTCCACTCCATGTAAGATCACATGTAAAATTGCTTTGATACACAGCTTTTCAGTGCCGGTCACATTTTCTCTCTATCGATTGTGGACTTTCTGTTTGATGTTTATGGTGGAACCAGAGCATGAAATAATATCTGTAGCAATAATTGCCCCACCCATGGATATCAACATGGAAGGAGTAGTGGATCTGGATAAGGACGCAGAGGCTTCAAGCGGCTTGCTGACAGGCAGGGAGGGAGCGGCGGAATTTTTTACGGACTGCAATTTCAAGGACGAGTTGGAACTGATCGGTACCAAAGCATTGGAATCCAAGCTTTATGCTGTTGCTGAAAGAGAAATTTGGCTTTTTTGGACTATAAAATCTCTAAAATCCTACACTGAGTGCAATCGTGTCCTGAGGGGACTCAGAGTATATAAAGAAATCTCGCAATTCAGAGACGACCCAAGTTTCCAAAAATCCTGGGAACAAATTCATCTGCAATGCTCGCAAAATCTGCTGCAATTAGTTATAGCCCAGAATGAAAAAGATTATAAAGGCGCATGTGAACAACTTGATAAATCGAAACAAGAATTATCCTCACGTATCACAGAGGATCTTTATAAGAATTTTTGCAAAAAATTGGAAAAAAAGCTAGTAATGGTACAGTTGGAATCCAAAGAAAAGAAAAAAGAAAAATTCCTCAGGGATAAACGAGACTTTGAAAATGGTCAAATTTTCTCATGGAATAAAAATAACAACAAAAAAATATTTTCCAGAAGTCAGTCTAGGAAATATGGAAAAAAGCAGAAGTCCCTTAGAGATGGGTAGATTACGGACTCAGATTCCAATGCAACTGAAGAAGTCAGTGAGGAAACCGCTTCAACCTCGACCTGTATTACAACGCCAATCCCTTTAGGAGGAAAACAATCCGACGGGGAGGTAGAAAAAAGCGTAATGAGAAAGCGCAAACAGGTGTCTTGGAGACAGTGAATGAACAGTTCAATACTAACGTAAATGAGGATGCTTTACAAATTCTCAATTTATCTCAGAAAATCCTGACGCCTGATCAAATCCAAGTGCTTTCTCGAGGTTTGAACTTTTGTTTGCCTGAATCATTCAATTTATGCGAGTTTAAAATGGATCTTTTTAGGGGTATTAGAAAATTACAGTTACATAAGCATTTTTGTAAAATTAAAGAGAATAGTATATTGCTGGTTACGACTGACTCCCCAGTGACCATTGGAAATCTAGGGATTATTGCTTACCCAATTACGGATGTAAAGGATCTGGAAATTGTAACACTCTTAGCGAATCTGGGTGAAAGCAGTGAAAATGCAATGACCATTGATACTAGTCCCGATAATATCCAATCAGTAGAACCATTCACTGGAGGGGTTAAGTCCAGCTGGATTCCCCCAGTATCACCAGGCAATGTACTAGATCTCTTTCATGACTTAATTATTAAGGATATTGAGGCGGTGTTATACAAACAGCCCCCCAAAAACCTGTCAAGACAGGAAGAAAAAGCCCTGAGTGAAATACAGAAATGGAATGATGTGGTGATTAGAAAAGCTGATAAAGGGGGTAATCTGGTAATTTTGGATAGATCATATTATATAGATGAAGCGCTCTCTCAATTGAATGATTCGGACACATATCTGATGTTGGAAAAAAATCCATCAAATAAATTTAAAGAAAAACTAAGAAGTCTGCTAAGGAAGTATGTAGAAAAAGGGACAATAACTAGAAACAGAGCAGAAAAACTTTTACCGGAATTTCCAAATTTTCCGCACTGGTACAGTATTCCTAAAGTCCACAAAGATGTGGAAAAACCGCCTGGACGCCCGATAATCTCAGGGAAGGAATCGTTAACAGAACCGCTCTCCCAATTCCTAGACTGGTTATTAAAACCGTTGCTTTCAAAAATTCCTTCTTTTGTAAAAGATTCAGGGGACTTTCTATTGGCTCTGAAAGATTTTCAGTGGCAACCAACCTTTGCGCTAGCCTCTATTGATATAGTCAACCTCTACGCAAGAATTCCACAGAAAAAGGGACTAGATGCAATTCATCGGATCTTGGCAAACACGGAAAAAGATCATGATTTCATTTCATTCGTAATAGATGGATTAGAGTTTGTACTTTCGCATAATGCGTTCAAATTTTTAGACAGATGCTATCTCCAAAAGACTGGTACCGCAATGGGTACTCCGGTGGCATGCGTTTTCATGAACCTGTTTTTGGCAGCGTTCGAGGAAAAGCATGTCACCGGACCCCAAAACCAATATCTTAAACATATACGGCTATACTTACGCTTTGCCGACGATATTTTTCTAATATGGGATGGAGGAGAGCAGACTTTCAATGAATTTGTATAGTTTTTAAACGAGAATAACGATGAAAACATGAAATTTACGGCGGTGTTGTTAAATATCAGAAAATAGCCGAAAAACAAAGTATTGCATAAGATGTTATCATCTGTCTCTCCTTGTGAACAGTTTCCCGGAACATTCCACATAGTAGCGGTCAGAATTACTCAAAATCCAGAATGTTCAGCCAAAATCCAATAAAACCGCAGATATGCACAACAACTCCCCGCATTCTTTCACCTCATCCATTTTATATCCCAGGATGTTTTTTTTTCAACTTATTGTATAAGACATTCATTTATGCCAATTTATTATGTAACTCTACATTTCCTTTTGATCTTGGGCCTTTATAAGCCCAGCCCTAAAAATAAAGGAGCAGAGACTATTTGGACAGACAACGAGCGTGTGTCTCTCTGATTATTGCTTCATTGCGTAGGTACCTAAAGACAGAACACCTGAGTAGGTTGGAAATCCCTTCTGTAACAACTTGGAGGCCTTCAGCGGGATAATAATATAATTTCTCCTTCGACATTCATCTTAGACTGAACAATTGACTGCCTCCATCTTGAACAGAAAACCAAATCCCGGGTAAGTGAGTAGATTTATTACTCACACAGTTTTCTCTCCGAGAAAGGAGGCTTTCTAGAGTCAGTCTTTGGGAATTTCTAACGGGAAAAGCCCTCAGGTAAAAGAAAGTATCTGTTACTTGTTTTGTTGTCTCTTGCTTGTTTTTGTCTGTTTTGTTTGTTGTTTGTTTAAGTGCTGTTAACAATTGTTTTTGTTTCATTATGAAGTACGATGATTTTCCATCATTTGTTTTGTCTGTATCTATAACAAGGGTTTCTGTCTGTCTGTCTGTAACGATGTCAATGTTTGTTAATACTGTAAATATTGTAATAGAAGTGTCTTGATTCTGCTCTGCTATGCTATGCTATACTTGTCCTATGATTGTTCTATATTGCTTTCCTTCTTTCCTTCTTTTCAGTAAAAATCAATTGGAATTTTTAGACGTGAAGATTGAAATCAAAGAGGAATTAATTAAAACAAGTGTTCACAGAAAAATAACCGCTACGAATAATATTTTACATTTTCAGAGCGCCCACCCTAGTCTCACCAAACAAAGTATCCCGTATAGCCAGATGGTGAGAATGAGAAATATCTATAATGATGAGGTCAGTTATAAAAAACAAATTAAATAATTTAAAACACGACTCACTAATAGAGGGTACCCTGATCATATCTTGCAGCAGGCAGAACGTCGCGCAGGGAATTTATCCCAGATAAAACTCTTGGAAAAAGGCAAAAAAGGTAAAAATAAAAATAAAATAATAAAAAAATACCGCAGAAAATAGGGTGGATAATCCGAGTAACAACCTGCGTTTTACCTTTACATTTAAACACAGCCCTATGGATAGGGAAATCCATGCGGCCATATGAAGAAATTGGCATGTACTTCAAAGAGATGCGGATCTTAGCAATCTAAGCGCATCAGCCCCTTTATTTGCCTATAAACGGTCAAGAAATATAGGTGACTTGGTAGTTAAAAATCGCCTCTCCCGGATTGAGAATAATTGGATTAAAAAAACATCGCCACACGGTAACTTTAAATGCGGTAGTTGCAGCTTCTGCCACTTGCATAAAACTGACAATCCCCTAAAACTGGGATCTACAGAGCACTTAGTAAGGGATTTTATAACATGCAAAAGTACATTTATTGTATACGTTATTTTTTGCCAATGCAACTGATTTTATATCGGAAAAACCATAAGACCTCTAATGGTCCGGTTTGGTGAACACTTTAATTCAGTGTCCACTGGGAAGGGGTGGGTGCGTTTTGTGAAGCACATGCAGGAGGAACACTGCGGTGACCCTAATCTCCTACGGTTTGCTGGGCTTGAGATGGTTAATTTCCCTGAGCAGGGGGTAATCATGGCAAGTTACTTTTGCAGCGTGAAGCTAAGTGGATTCTAAAAACTAATGCGCAAGGTCCCTTAGGACTAAATGATAAGCTAGACATGGCGATCTTTATCAAACTTGTGTGTAGGAAGCAGTCTGTAATCAGAGTTTGTTGTTTTTAACACTGTATAAAGAAAGAGAAGATAGGAAAAAAAAAAGGAAAAAAAATGTTTTTTTGTTTTTTTTTGTGGTGAGTAGGGTTGAGCGACTTTTACTTTTATAGGATCGGGTCGGGTTTTACGAAACCCGACTTTCTCAAAAGTCGGGTCGAGTGAAATCGGCCGATCCTATAGAAAAGTCGGGGTCGGCTGAAACACGAAACCCAATGCAGTGCAATGGGATACTATGGTTCCCAGGGTCTGAAGGAGAGGAAACTCTCCTTCAGGCCCTGGGATCCATATTTAAGTGTAAAATAAAGAATTAAAATAAAAAATATTGCTATACTCACCCTCGGACGCGCCCTGGTACTAACCGGCAGCCTTCCTTCCTTAGAATCAGTGCATGAAAGACCTTAGATGACTTCGCGGCTTGTGATTGTTCGCGCGACCGCCCATGTGACCGCTCACGCGACCAATCACAAGCCGCGACGTCAACGAAGGTCCTTCAAGCGCTGATTTTTAGGAAGGAAGGCTGCTGGAAAGAAGCATGGCGTGTGCGAGGGTGAGTATATTCCTATTAGGTATATACTCACCCTCGGCCGTTGTCCTTCCCTGCCACTCCCCCGCTCCCTTGTATACTCCTGCCGATGCCGCATCATGTTTGTGAAGGCTTAAGTGCTAAATAAAGGACATTTTTAGCTGAAGACAGATGGTGAGTGCCGCATTTCTTTCTTATACCTGCTAACCAATATAACTGCACAAAATTTAGAAGTAAACATTTCTGACATGCAAAAACAAAACCCCCCAAAATTAGTGACCAATATAGCCATCTTTCTTTATGATGACACTCAACAGCCTTCCATCCAGATTCTGTCAGTTGCTTGATCTGTTTAAGATCAACATTGCGTGCAGCAGCCACCACAGCCTCCCAGACACTGTTCCGAGAGGTGGACTGTTTTTCCCTCCCTGCAGTTCTCACATTTTATGAGGGACCAAAGGTTCTCTATGGGGTTCAGATCAGTTGAACAAGGGGGCCATGTCATTATTTTTTCTTCTTTGAGACCTTTACTGGCCAGCCACGCTGTGCAGTAGTTGGAGGCATGTGATGGAGCATTATCCGGCATGAAAATCATGTTTTTCTTGAACGATACCGACTTCTTCCTGTACCACTGCTTGAAGAAGTTGTCTTCCAGAAACTGGCAGTAGGTCTGAGTATCATGTGAATCAAAATACAGCTTGCCTAATAATTCTGCACACAGTGTATTTACACAAGGCTGTCAAAAAGAAAGCTAATATGAACAGTCTCAATAAATCTGTCCAAAAATTGCCCTGAACTGTTAGTCATTCGTCACACTTGCCCAAAACAATGAATTAAATAGCTCTAATAAACTTTACAAACGTATAAATACATGTCTATTCATATTCTTATCAAGCTTTGGAGTTTAGCCTTGAAAGCTTTCACCAGAGAGCTGGTAGTAATTTTCAAAAAAGAATGCTTTGCCATTGAAAACTTGGAACATTTCCTAATGCAACTGGATGAGCAGCGCTCTGATGGATTGGTTCATTTGTAATCGTGTTGTTGCCTCCGTGTACGTTCAATATTTGTAAGGTTGCATGGGTTTTTATTTTTTTTCTTGGTCTGCATCAGCAAAACAAACATATCACTTACACTTTTTGAATTATCCGTACATCGGAAGTGAAAAAGGAATAATCCATTCCAAAAAAATGTAATTTTCTAGCTTCTTTTGTCAAGCTGATGTTATCATGGTAAGGCAGCACAGGGAGAGGAAAACCGGGAAATTTGCTGTTTAAAGTTGCATGCTATATTTTATCCTCATATCATTTAATCCCTGAAAATAGTAGAGGGCATTTGTATTATTACAAGGAAAATCTAGCTAGGTTAAGCAGAAATGCAATCAAAAGAAAAGGCTAGCTCAGTGCCTTCGAGGACGACTATACAGTAGATCACATTATTAATCCCATCCTAATGTGACTTGCTTAGCTTCAAATTTGAAATACATTTTATTTCTCGTGACCTCCCTCCTGTCATCCATATGTAACATGTTCTGTTTGGTTATTGCAGTATCAATCATCCTAAACAGATTATGATGATTATTGAGAAAACTTTGCTGACCGTCAGTTCTATCTATTCAGAGAGCATGTCCAATATACCGTACATATAATACACTGGATAAAAACCAGAGTAAGAATAGAGATCAGGGTAATTATTTCTGCATATTCCCAACCTATATCAATAATATAAACCAGGTCATTTTTTTGTGTTAAACATTGATAACCTATCCTCTTTATATTTCCATGATCACAAAAATGAAAATAATGGGGCACTCCAGTGCAGCTAGTCTTGTACTTCATTTCTTCCATTGTATCAATCACACAAAGATAGCGTATAGTAAGGACAGGCCAATAAAGGATATCTTCAGACAACCAAGTTTTATTTTCTAAGCCAGGATAAGAAAATAATTATAGAATCTTTAAGGTTTTTTTTCACTCTGTCAGGATTTTTTAAAGATTCAAGCACAGAATATTCTCCATTCAATACCGGAAAATAAATCATGCTATTTAAATTAGTTAGCAAAGTACTGTGCAGAAAAATAGTCATTTGTTATGAGAATTAAAATGTTTTCTTATGTATGCCATGTATAAAAGCTGTTGAGTAACCCCCTTGAATGACAATGGGGCAAATCTTCCTATAGAAATGTTGGAACATACAATACTGGTCAATAGTTTTCATTGGTCTTATTGGAATGTGAACTTGATAGATTCAGACTAGAGGCAGCAAAACCACAAAGGAGCACATATGGAAACAATAAGTAAAGAAGCATGTGTGAAACAAACAACGATATGTTTTCAACCTCAGATTAATATTGCTCTCATGAGAGAATTACACATCCATAGCAAATTCTCAATCAGTTTCTTAGGTAGTCACCTGGAATAGCTTTCCAACAGTATTGGAGGAGTTCTTAGAGGTAATGAGCACTTGGCTGCTTTGTCATTACTCTGTTGTTCAACTCATCTCAACACATCTCATCTAAGTTGAGGTTGGGCGATTGTGGAGGCTATGTCATCTGATGCAGCACTCCACCCTCCTCCTTCCTAGTCATAGCCCTACCATAGCCCGAAGGTGTGTTTTGGAGCATTGTCCTGTTGCAACACACACAATGGTATCACACCAGATGACTGGCATGTCATTGTAGAACGCTTTGGTAGACATGCTGACTAAATGTTCTTAGAATTTTGGAAATAATCACCAACAGGCTAATCAGTAAAGTTCCACACCTCTCCTTCAATGGTTCACTGTGGGCACCAGTCCAGAACTTACTACATTTATATATCTTCACTCATAGTATGTCTTCTGGGGTTTTTACTGCTCCGCTAGTCTGCCTGGTCTCCTGTTCCTCACCATTCCCCACGCAATCTTGAAATCCTGCCATTGCTTTTAGTACATATTGTCCTCCCTCAACTGCGGCTTAGGGAATCCACCTCCCCAGGTGTTCTCATAACAGGGAGATCCATTGCATGAAGAGGTGTGTTTAACCTTTGACCCATTCTCCTGGAACTAAAATGTGGCATCACAACTACAATAAATAGTGACTCAAACTTCTTTGCTTGTTCAACCACATTAAAAATTATGCAAATATATTCAAAATAAAATATCATGCAAAGCAATGCATGCATGCAATGCAATATCATGTATACACCATCAATATTTAAAGAATGATCTTGAATAAAGGACCTTTTCTACACTTTAAAGTGGTGCTTGTTCTGAGAGCATTTCCCAGGAGGTTTGTTGGCCCAGATTAGACTAGCTGGGTATGTGATGAAGTATTAGCAATATGCCATACAAATTGTGGACATATTTAACAGGACTTTATATAAAAGGCATGGCAATTAGAGTCTAGATGATGCCCACATTTTGTGCACACCCACACGCTCCCAATATCAGTGGAAGGCTATGAAGTGCTGTATAGGGGATTGAGAGAGGTATTTGGAAGTCACATAGACATCCTTAGAGATAGTAGTGCTGGAGGCTCAGAACGCCCTGGAAAAGCGAGCCTACAAAAAAGAATGTGCCAAGACTTTGAAAAGTCTGTAGAAAAGTGAGAAGTACTAAGATTATGGAAAAGTGAGTACATAGCTAGAGAAAATTGATTGAGTATGGCTGTACAATTAAAAAGTCATGGTTCCAACTATACTAAGAATGACTGAAAGCTTCAGTGTAGAAGAGTGCTATCATATTCACATGCCCAGCACAAGCAACAACTTTAGCCAGACTTGCCCTAGACTTATCACAAACTACTTTGCATATAGTGTAACTTATTATCCTTGATAGGTGGTGTTCAAAGAGACAAAGTGTTATTGAGTGTTGTGAATGCGTGCAACGACCGTGGTGCCAAATTGTGCAACAGATGGTTGGAAAATTGCTATTACAACCAATTAATTGTTGACAGGTACAAGTTTAGACAAACCACACTTTATCTCTGGGCAAATGGTGAACAATGATATGGACTTTTCTGTGTTGGCAAACGTTCTTTGCCTCTCCGTAAGAGCCTACAAGATTTTGTGCTTCTTGTGAGTAAATCTGATTTACAGCTGACACAGATTGTGCAGCCTATTTCTAGAGTCTGTGGCATACCCGTGCCACAAGCAATACCCTTACGTGAGTGACGGATCACAGGATAAACTCCGCAATTCTTACCATTTCCTCTTTTCACACTAAATACTAATAAAATAAATGAAGCCCATTACTGGAGATTATCAGTGAGCACTTCATGTGCTGGTACAATGTAACATTAGCATAGAACCCCTTGGTGAAGACGTAATATATGTTACAAGCACAGAGACCCTTTATGTAGACTTGATATATACTGTATATTGTTAATCAGAGAATAAGGAAAATATCTTATATAAATAATGTAGATTAACGGTGGGGTATCTTTATTATTCCAGTAAATAAAAAGCTGAGCTGCCATGCTAATAAGCTAGTATAATTGCAATTAGTGAACCTGCTGGATGAGCAATACATATGGCATTTATGAATTATCTATTCACATATCTCTATTATCTAATAATTTGCAGGGGTTCGAGAAAACTATCCTATTATGTCTTTATGTTACAACCTATTAGGTTAGCGACACTAACAGAATGACTGGATAAATTATACTTTCCTGAAAAAATTATTATGGGATCTTTTCCTTTTTAAGGATGAGACAAAGTCACAAAAGGACTGGAACTTTGGATGTTAATAGAATTCAGGATGCAGATAAGGTCAAGCCAGATCTTAATTATATACTTTTTTTTATAAGTCAGGTGTATATCATCTAGGGTCCATTTTGGGGTAAAACTAGCTCTTAGTTTTACTGTTATTTTTGCTTCACTGAGAAAATAAATTATATGACTGAAAGCTTCCAATAAAAATGTAGAGAATAATAAATATTTGCACCCAGTATAAAGCACTAGATAAAAATGCAAAAAATATTGGAAGGGGAAAACAGATTATGGCAATTTGCACACATTGAGTTTTTTACCTTAGTATTTGTAAGCCAAAACCAGGAATGAATTCGAACAATTTACGATTCAACTCTCTTTAATCACCACGAAAATGTCCGTCATCATTTTATGCATTGCCAAAGGTTACATTGGCCACAGAAGGCTCATAGGGACTTAAAGTACAGCCACGTAGGCTTCCCAAAAATGCCTTACAGCTATCACATGGTATACAGTCAATCAAGGTGAGGCTATATTCATAAAAGCTGAGGCAAACCTAAGAGCATGCAACTCAAAATTAAGGCAGGTGCAGACAACCATGGATTATCATGAGAGAATCGTATCGATTAGGCAAATGACACTCTGATCAACCTCTAATCAGAGTGTGAGCACCATGTGATTCAGTTCTCCATCTTCTCTAGTCCATGAAAATCAGACGATACTCAGATATCAGCTGAGTGCAGTCCAATGGTTTCCACGGACTCACTGACTCGTACAGCTGAATACGATCCGAATATTGGATCAAATCATTTGCACGGCCCCATCATGTAAGGGTGCTTTCACAGTGTGTTCTGTGTCTCCTTCCGGACATATGTCCGAAATTCCCACCCAAAATGGGGTCCAGACGCATGAGCTGAATGAGCCATAGACTGCAATGGTGTTGGCAGAGCGAACGTGAGCTCTGCTATGCACTTTTTTTGAGAGTGTAGCCTACAAGAGACGAACACACAGAAATAATCTACTATGTCGGCGTACACACCCGAAAATTATGCACTGTAGAGTGCACGTTTGCGCAGCCATCACCATTACAGTGTATGGCCCCATCGTTGCATGCGTCCGGACCCCCTTTTGTCGGGGATTTCAGACTTATGCCCAACGGGAACACAGAACGCAATGTGAAAGCACCCTTAGGGAGAAAAAGCCCAAAAGCATTGGACAAATACTCCAGACAGACTGTTATACAACTACAGCACTGAGAAGAGTAAAAGAAAAAGGGGCATGCAAAAAATAGCGATCACCAAAAGATATAAATACAAGAATTTTTATTGAATCATAGACAACATATGGGAGAAGAAAAAAATTTAAAAACATCTAAAAAAAACAATTATGGCTTGCAAGAACCACACACCAGCAACAGCCTATGATATAGCCATTGTGGGTCCCAAAATTAGATGGTAGGCAAAAAACAGGAGGCAGACAATGTAAGCATGAACAATAAAGTGCAGCAGCATCACGTATCCAATAAGCACAAAATATATATATGTATATATATATATATATATATATATATGTATTTATATATACATATGTTTGTATTAACAGCTCCTCAAAAATGCACATTCATATGTGCATCGGTGTTGGATATGCAAGATCCCAAACAATCTACATCCTGCAGAATGCCATGTTAAATGTCACAGAGAATGCAAAAGGAAAAAGTAAATAGTAGTGTTGAGCGATACCTTCCGATATTTGAAAGTATCGGTATCGGATTGTATCGGCCTATATCCGAAAAATATCGGATATCGCCGATACCGATATCCGATATCAATACAAGTCAATGGGACACAAATATCGGAAGGTATCCTCTATGGTTCCCAGGGTCTGAAGGAGAGGAAACTCTCCTTCAGGCCCTGGGATCCATATTAATGTAAAAAATAAAGAATAAAAAAAAAAATATGGATATACTCACCCCTCCGGCGGACCCTGGACCTTAGCGGTGTAACCGGCAGCCTGCGTTCCTAAAAATGCAGGGTGAAGGACCTTCGATGATGTTGCGGCTTGCGATTGGTCGCGTGACCGCTCATGTGACTGCTCACGCGACTAATCACAAGCCGCGACGTCATCGCAGGTCCTTCACTCGCTCATTCTTAGGAAGGGAGGCTGCCGGTTGCAGCGGTTACAACCAGGGCGCGTCCGAGGGTGAGTATATCAATATTTTTTATTTTTATTCTTTATTTTACACATGAATATTCATCCCGATACCGATTCCTGATATCGCAAAAATATCGGAACTCGGTATCGGAATTCCGATACCGCAAATATCGGCCGATACCCGATACTTGCGGTATCGGAATGCTCAACACTAGTAAATAGGCATATTGTAAAAATAAGCAATTGACTGGAAAAAAATACGTAGCATTTTTACAAGATGATCACCCCTATGCACATAGAATGCCATCCATAGTAGGAGTTGAACCCCACGCATATCGACACCAAGTGTCTTCCTCGGGGTTAGTTTGTGGTCAGCTCACAAACTATATATATTTTTGTGCTCATTGGATACACTGCGGCACTTTATGGTCCATGTTTACATGCTTTGCCTCCTACTTTTTACCTACATCAAATTTTGGACTCACAGTGGCCTTATCATAGGCTGTTGCTGGTGTGTGGTCCTTGTAAGCTGTAATTGTTTTTTTTAGATGTTTTTAAATTTGTTTCTTCTCCCATATGTTGTCCACGATTCAATAAAAATTCTTGTATTTATGTATTTTGGTGATCGCTGGTTTTTGCATACCCCTTTTTCTTTTACCCTTCTCTATGACTATTTTTGTATGCATAAGGCTGATCTCATCATTCAGAATTTTCTGGGTAATGCCCATCCTTTCTATTTTACAACTACAGCACTGAAGATGATGAGTGTTGTAATAAGTATATAAATAATACAGAGATTTAATTAATAAGGAAAGAGGTAGAAGAGTGGACAGCAGAAGCACAAGACTATAATTGATCCGTGATATGGCGTAGCTGGCATCTGTCCTGCTGCATTTCCGTTACATTTTCTTTCATTCATAAGACATTCAGCTCAGTAATTATTACAGAAAAATAAAGAAAAAAATCAGTGTCAGTCAGAGAAATTGTGCAAAGTTATCACAGGAGACTGTACTGTGAGTTTTGCAGTTATTGAACAACACAATATTTTTTGGGAAGCAGGGAGGGGGGATTGCATTTTAAAAATACAAAAGAAAATTCCCTAAAATTCAGACATGGAACTGTGACTGTCTGCCTCACAAAGTTTAACATTTAAACGCATTTTTCTTACTGGGCATGCACCTACTGTTAGGACTGGCTTAACGCACCGAGTAAAAAGTAAGATGTTACTAGTTGTGTTCGCAGTTGTCCACCGTGCAGGAGAGAACCTGCTGCTAGCAAATGGCAGCACTATATGGTGGTAGAAGCGAACCCTGTTAAGTCACAGGGCCGCAGTACCGCACAAAAGAGCGGAAGCAAGGAGTCACCGAACTCAGTCCCAAGACTCGGCATTTGAGTCCGTCTAGACTACTTGCGCTCGGCACCGCTCCTGGGTGTAAGAGGTAAACTGAAATGATAATTTTGAGCACGAGAGTGTGAGCTGTGCCGTACTGACGGACGCCACTAACCATCCAGACTTGGGCTAAAGAAGCGCTCTAATGGTGCGTGGCGCCGTACTGGCAGTGACAGCAGTAGACGCTGTTTCGTGTGTTAACGCTGTGAGTTTAGCCGGGCGCTAGATAGCAGCCATACACCTTACGCGAACAGTCATACACAAGGGATGGTTTTTTTATTGAACGACTTGCACTCATCAACACACACACGATTACAAATGTACACTAGCGCATGGCCGTGCGGTCATGCAAATCTTTTATAGCTACAGCACATACAGGACCTTCCCAGAAGGACCAATGGGAGGCTGCCACAGAAGTTGAGCACCTTCAGGACCTTCCCGGAGGACCAATGGAATCTGCTGCAGTATCTGAGCATATGACCCTATATCTCCAATGGGAGATCTTGCCCTGGACATGCTCAGAAGAGGAAAAGCAGGACTTAGTCCCAAAAGCATCTGCTTGCCGCTGCCCAGCATTGGCCTCACGGCAGAAGCTGGAAAAGCAGCAGTAACCCTTTGCACAGAGTGAGACTGAGCAAGACGCTGGGACCGATGTCTCTGCTGAGCAGGCTCCACTGTGGCAGAAGAAGAATGGGAGACCGCAGCGGAGATGGCCCGAGATTCCCCCTGTGCAGAGGTGGGAACTCGACCCCTAAACCTACCAACATAGCATTTTTGGTTATGCCATTTTTGGTATTTCACCCCTTTCTGACCTCGGAAGGGATAGTACGTCCGAGATCAGACCCCTGCTTTGATGTGGGCGCCCACATTAAAGCCACGGCATGTCAGCTGTTTTGAACAGCTGACATATGCACGCAATAGCGGCAAGTGGAATCGCAATCCACCCACCGCTATTAACTAGTTAAATGCCGCTATCAAACGTTGACAGCGGCATTTAACTACCGCTTCCGGCCGCGCGGCCGGAAATGCGCTCATCGCCGACCCCTGTCACATGATCGGGGGTCAGCGATGCGTCGACATAGCAACCAGAGGTCTCCTTGAGACCTCTATGGTTCCTGATGCCAGCTTGCTGTGAACGTCACCCTGTGGTCGGCGCTCATAGCAAGCCTGTAATTAAGCTACATACAGTTGTGGCCAAAAGTATTGACACCCCTGCAATTCTATCAGATAATACTCAGTTTCTTCCTGGAAATTATTGCAAACACAAATTCTTTGGTATTATTATCTTCATTTAATTTGTCTTAAATTAATAAACACAAAAGAGAATGAAGCAAAAAGCAAAACATTGATCATTTCACACAAAACTCCAAAAATGGGCCAGACAAAAGTATTGGCACCCTCAGCCTAATACTTGGTTGCACAACCTTTAGCCAAAATAACTGAGACCAACCACTTCCAGTAACCATCAGTGAGTTTCTTACAATGCTCTGCTGGAATTTTAGACCATTCTTGTTCTGTCTCCGCCATCTATTATTATTACCCTGATTATCTCTTTGCATAATTGCAGGTTTCTCAGTATGGATATTCATACCTTTATTTGTTTGTGATGCTTTGGCTCCCTCTAGCGGTCAGAGTTATGTTGGCAGTTTAATCTTGTTTTTGTATTATCCATGTCTGATTCTCCTCCTCCTTTGCAATGCATTATGGTAGCTCAGCCTCCATTTCCCTCCATTTTTCCTTTCACTTTCTTCGGTTTGCCTTCAAGGAAAGACGCTTCACTTCATCCCCCTTGCGATTGCATTGCCGGTATGTCTTTATGCTTCCTATAGATATTTCTGCTCTATATTAGCTTAGTTTAACCAGTTGTACTCCTAGTTTAGTCACTAGCTTTCTAAATGTTATGCATAATGTATATCATGTGTATTATGTATCTGTTCTATGCCATGCACTGATTCTATGTATATCATTGTTCACAGTTTCACCGCATCAATATACCACTACGTTTAATAAAGCACAGACTCAACCACAGTCTCCTTATGGGACCCCGGTATAGCGGTTTAGCTGACTGTATAGCTACGTATGATCCTGCCTCAGCTAGTGAGGACAGAACAGTGAAACGGCAGCCATCCAACTAGTGGGATTCAAGTCACCGGCTTCTCAGAGACTAAATACAGCTACAGCAATCTCTGCACAGCCAAGCACTTTCCCAAGACACCATGTCTCACAAATCGCATAGGACAAGATCTGTTACTTCCGTCTCCTCAAAGACAACATCCATCAGCAGCGCTGTCACCATTGCCTGCGCAAATGCTGAAGCCGCCAAAATACGAGCGAGCTTTGCTGACCAAGAGATGCAACTTAAATGAGAAAAAGCACGCCTAGATGACGAAGAGAGAAGGTCCCGCTTAGAGAGAGCCAATCAAGAGAGACGGTTGCGGTTAGAAAAAGCACGCATAGATGATGAGAGAGCCGATCAAGAGAGAAGGTCGCAGTTAGAGAAGGCACGTGTGGATGCCGCCTTAGAAAGCCTAGCAGCAAAAAGGGAAGCTGCCGCAGCCCTTGCCGAAGCAGAATCGTTAGAAGCCGCGCAAAATCCCAAGCTGCATAGCCAAAGCAGTACGTCGAGTCTGGAGTTTCCACTGCAAGACTCACCACAACGCACATCTCAGTATGTTAATGACCTTCCTGATCCAAACTATAACCCTGAACCAGTACCAAAACCAGAATACGACACCTCCAGCGAAGTGAGCGAGAGTCGTCACGAGGCTCAGAACAGAAACAAACTTGAAAATGTGAGGCAAAACAACTCTGCTAATGACTACCTTGCCCCTCATCAGGTAACCAACGTGGATCACCCTGCTGACACACCGTACATCAGGCCGAAGCAATACGACACCGGCTGGCGCCACCATGAGGACACTAACAGGTACGAACGCACCTCACATCACTATCAGGGCGACCCATCACCAGTATACTCTGCTGACAACCGGTTCACGACAGAATTTGCCAAGTTCTTCACACGACGTGAACTGGTTGCCAAGGGACTCATGAAATTCACTGACCGAGCTGAAGGTTACAGAGCTTGGAAAGCTTCCTTCCAAAATGTCATTAGAGACTTGGGGCTACAACACAGGGAAGAGATAGACCTGTTAGTCAAATACCTGGGAGAAGAGTCAGTCAAACACGCAGTAAGGATCAGAGACATTAATATAAACCGCCCTGAGACTGGCCTCAAAGAGATCTGGAAAAGGCTGGATGAGTGTTACGGCTCAGCAGAAGTAATAGAAAGAGCCTTGTTCAAAAGAATCGATGACTTTCCTAAAATATCTAACAAAGGTCTCCAGAAACTTAGAGAGCTAAGCGACTTGCTAAAGGAAGTCCAAGTTGCCAAATATGAGGACGACCTACAGGGACTTGCATTTCTCGACACAGCCAGAGGTGTTAACCCTATAGTCCAGAAGTTGCCCTACAATCTACAGGAGAGGTGGCTCACACATGGTTTAAATAAAAACACAGCGTTCCATTCCCTCCCTTCTCCGTTTTTGTAGACTTCATATACCAACAAGCGAGAATTAGAAACGATCCCAGCTTTGACTTTGCAATACCATATGCCACACCGTCACCACCTGCAAATCCACGCAGAACATCTGTGGCAGTACACAAGACTTATGTTTCTTCTTCAGGTTCTAATTACAGGTCTGCTGGCTGCTCCCAATCAGAGACAAAGGTGCAGGACCCTGACAAGCAGTGCCCACTTCATCAGAAGCCTCATCCTCTCCTGAAATGCAAAGCTTTCAGAGGAAAATCTATGCCAGATCGCAGAAGCTTCCTGAAAGAAAACGGTATCTGCTACAAGTGCTGCTCGTCCACAGCTCATCTCGCCAAGGATTGCAAGGTCAGTGTAAAATGCACAGAATGTGGCACCACAGATCATAACACCGCTCTACACCCTGGCCCAGCTCCATGGAGTACACAAAACACGCCAGCTGACAGTGAGCATGGCGGGGAGGAAAGGAGCACTGATACAGCTACGCCAGAGATCACTTCACAATGTACTGAGGTCTGCAAAGGGACAATAGACAGTAGGTCCTGTTCAAAAATATGCCTCGTCAAAGTATACCCGAAGGGCCATAGAGACGAAGCTGTAAGACTGTATGCTATCTTGGATGATCAAAGTAATCGATCCTTGGCTAGATCAACGTTCTTTGACCTATTCAACATCAAAGGGCCAAGCACTCCCTACTCCTTAAAGACGTGTGCAGGTACTGTGACAACGGCAGGAAAGCTACTGACTACCAGATCGAGTCTTTAGACGGACAATTCTGCCTACCACTACCTATGATCATCGAATGTAACCAGATCCCAGACAACAGATCTGAAATCCCTACGCCAGATGTAGCAATCCATCACGCTCACTTAAAACAAATAGCACACCTTATACCGGAACTCGACCATAAGGCCCAGATAATTCTGCTGTTGGGGAGAGATATCCTACAGGTTCATAAAGTGAGACGTCATATCAATGGACTTCACAATGCTCCCTATGCCCAAAGGCTAGACTGTTGTGAATTCTGTGGCAGAGTTCACTCCTGTGGTCACAAGTGGTACTTCGGCTGATTCTCTCTGGGAGCTTCCGTTTGTGGAGGAAAGTGGTACTGCAGCTTCTGAGTTTCCTCCCTCAGGTGATCTGGTGAGGTCGTTAGCTGCTTCTCTACTTAACTCCACCTGATGCTTTGATCCATGCTTCCTGTCAATGTTCCAGTGTTGGACTTGTGTTTCTCTGGATCATTCCTGTGGCCTGCTGCTCTGCATAGCTAAGTGCTTCTTTGCTATTTGTTGCTATTTTTTCTGTCCAGCTTGTCTATTTGTTTTGCTGGAAGCTCTGGGACGCAAAGGGTGTACCTCCGTGCCGTTAGTTCGGTACGGAGGGTCTTTTTGCCCCCTTTGTGTGGTTTTCTTTAGGGTTTTGTGTAGACCGCAAAGTTATCTTTCCTATCCTCGTTCTGTCTAGAATATCGGGCCTCACTTTGCTGAATCTATTTCATCCCTACGTTTGTCTTTTCATCTTACTCACAGTCATTATATGTGGGGGGCTGCCTTTTCCTTTGGGGTATTTCTCTGAGGCAAGGTAGGCTTATTTTTCTATCTTCAGGCTAGTTAGTTTCTCAGGCTGTGCCGAGTTGCATAGGGAGCGTTAGGCGCAATCCACAGCTGCTTCTAGTTGTGTTTGGAGAGGATCAGGAATTGCGGTCTACAGAGTTTCCACGTCTCAGAGCTCGTTCTTTTATTTTGGGTTATTGTCAGATCACTATATGTGCTCTGATCGCTATGTACATTGTGTTACTGAATTGCCTATCATAACACTAGACCTAGGATGGGTCATAATTGGCAACGTATGCTTGGGACGCATGCACGCCCCATCTTCTGTGACAAGCATGCTGACAAATACATTGGAGAAAGGACGTCCATCTCTGTTTCAACCTTGTAACAATGAGTTCCATGTCAGGGAACTGCCACACAGCATCCAACTGCCCAACCATCTAATAGACTTTACTCACGACAGCAATATAGTGTTGGGAAGCTATGAGGAGCAGTTAGGGTGCACAGTCTTCCAGAGAACTAAGCAGGACAACCAAGTGGCAATGTCGGTAGAGGACAAGTTGTTCTTAGAGGTAATGGACAAGGGACTCGTTAAAGATGAGACCAACAGCTGGGTCGCACCTCTTCCCTTCAAAAGCCACAGACCACGTCTACCGAACAACAGAAATCAGGCATTACAACGTTTCTCCTCTCTCATTCGTAATCTGCAAAAGAAACCAGAGATGAAAGATCACTTTTTCTCCTTCATGTCAAAGATTTTTGAAAACCGTCACGCAGAACTAGCTCCCACTCTCAAAGACTCTGAAGAATGCTGGTTCCTACCCATGTTCGGAGTATACCACCCTAAAAAACCAGGCCAGATCAGAGTCGTGTTTGATTCCAGTGCTAAGTTTAATAATGTCTCCCTGAATGACGTTCTACTGACAGGACCAGACCTCAATAACAAACTACTGGGTGTACTTATGCGCTTCCGTAAGGATTCCATTGCCTTCATCGCTGACATCCAGCAAATGTTCCATTGTTTCCTTGTGAGAGAGAGAGACAGGAACTTCCTAAGATTCTTCTGGTACAGAGACAATGATCCTACTAAATAAGTCACAGAGTATCGCATGAGAGTACACATCTTTGGCAACAGTCCTTCACCTGCAGTCGCCATTTACGGACTCAAAAGGTCGGCTCAGGAAGGAGAAGCAGAATACGGAGCAGGTGTCAGACAATTCATAGAAAAGGACTTTTATGTCGACGACTGTCTAAAAGCCATGCCTTCAAATGAGACTGCCATCAGTTTTCTCAGGAGAGCCCAGGACATGCTTGCCTGCTCAAACCTTAGGCTTCATAAAATAGCCTCAAACAGCCAAGAACTCATGCAAGCATTCCCATCTCAGGACATATGTAATGGTCTCAGAGACCTGGACCTGGGGTCAGACCCCGCACCAATGCAACGCAGCCTCGGGCTTCTCTGGAATCTACAATCAGACACTTTCACCTTTCAGGTCAGCCAGGAAGAAAGGCCTTTCACACGTAGAGGCGTCCTGTCTACCATCAACAGTCTGTACGACCCCTTGGGTTTCGCAGCTCCTGTTACAATACAAGGCAAGGCCCTACTAAGAGACTTAACTAGGGAAACATCTGACTGGGATGCACCTCTGCCACCTGATAAGAGGATCCAGTGGGAAGAGTGGAAGAACTCGTTAGCGGCACTCTCCAACCTGTATGTGCCAAGACCGTACACCCCTGTGCCATCTACTGAGATACAGAGCCAAAGACTGCACGTATTTGCAGATTCTTCTGTCAAAGCAATTGCCGCTGTTGCCTACCTCAAAACTGTAGACTCCAAATGTCAGTGCCACATTGGTTTCGTCATGGAAAAGGCCAAACTCGCACCACAACCAGAGCACACTATACCCAGGTTAGAGCTTTGTGCCGCAGTCTTAGCCGTTGAGTTAGCGGAGTTCATCGCATCCGAAATGGATATCGACCGGACACAGGCCAAGTTCTACTCAGACAGCAAAGTAGTCCTGGGATATATCCACAACAAAACCAGGCGATTCTACGTTTATGTCAATAACAGAGTGCTACGAATCAGGAGATCAGTTCACCCACAGCAGTGGCATTACATACCCACAGACCAGAATCCCGCAGATCATGCAACTAGAGCAGATGACGCAAGGTGACTAGGAAGCACAACGTGGCTCTCTGGACCAAAACTATTGTACATGGAGGAATGTTTTCCAGACACCTTTGAACTAGTAGGAGAGGACTCAGATGCCGAAATCCGCCCTCAGGTGTCTACACTACATACAATGACCACTGTTATCCAGCTTGGATCTTGCAGGTTCGACAGATTCTCAAGTTGGAAGTCACTTACTCGAGCCATTACCTGCCTGACTCATATAGCTCGCTCATTCAGGACCACCAGAACTTGTGAGCCAGAAAAATGTAAAGGTTTGCATCTTTGTAAAAATACCTACGTTACCTCCGACTTAGAGTTCTCTAGAAATCACATCATCCTCACTGTTCAAAGAGAAACCTACTTTGCAGAAATCCAATGTCTTATTAACAAAGCTCCAATACCAGCGAGCAGCGTATTGAGAAAACTCGACCCATTCATCGACAACAGCGGCCTGCTGAGAGTAGGAGGCCAACTCAAAGAAGCTGAGATGGAGTTTGTGGAGAAATTCCCTCTTATACTTCCTGGAAAATGTCATGTTGCCTACCTAATCGTACAACATTACCACAATCTGGTCAAGCACCAAGGAAGACTATTTACAGAAGGAGCCATCAGATCTGCTGGCGTGTGGATCATCGGTGCAAAAAGACTCATCAGTAGTGTCATCTACAAATGTGTTACCTGTCGTAAGCTTCGTGGTTCAACTCAAACCCAAAAGATGGCTGACCTACCAGCAGATAGACTCAGTCCAGACCCTCCCTTTACTAGCGTTGGTCTCGATGTGTTTGGGCCTTGGTCAGTTGTTACACGTCGTACGAGAGGCGGCCAAGCCAATAGTAAACGTTGGGCAGTCATGTTCACTTGCATGTCAATCAGAGCCGTCCACATAGAGGTCATCGAGTCCCTTGACACGTCAAGCTTCATCAATGCCTTAAGACGTTTTATGGCCATCCGTGGTCCTATCAAGCACATACGTTCAGACAGAGGTACTAACTTCGTTGGTGCAGCAAAGGAATTAGGAATACCCTCAAATCTAAACTATAAGACTCTCGAGAGGTTCCTCAGTGACCAAGGCTGCACATGGTCATTCAACCCACCTCACTCTTCACATATGGGAGGATCTTGGGAACGAATGATTGGTCTAGTACGGAGAATTCTTGACTCCACTCTTCTTCAAGAAGGAGCAGCGAGGCTCACCCACGAAAGTCTCATCACCTTCATGGCTGAAGCTGCAGCTATATTTAATGCAAGTTCCTAACGACCCTGAGGAGCCTTTGTTATTGACTCCAGCTACTTTACTTACCCAGAAAACAGGACTGTCCAGTGCCCCTCCAGGAGGATTCGACGCGAAGGACCTCTACAAGCGCCAATGGAGACAGGTACAAAGTCTTGCAAATACTTTCTGGGACAGGTGGTGCAAACAATATTTGTCTACCCTGCAACCACGTACAAAGTGGCAATCTACTAAACCTAATCTGAACATAGGTGACCTTGTTCTTGTGAAAGACTGTCAGATTCACCGGAACCAGTGGCCACTTGGTCTAGTTACCACAACGTTCCCGAGCAAGGACGGCAACGTCCGCAAAGTTGAGCTAAGGATGACCAAAGGGAATGAACCTAAGACATTTTCCAGACCGGTATCTGAACTGGTCTTATTGTTGCCTTCGGAAGAAAGGAGTAGTGACATCCGTTGATGCCAGACGTGGAGTGTTCTGTCTCCGCCATCTAATATTGTTACCCTGATTATCTCTTTGCATAATTGCAGGTTTCTCAGTATGGATATTCATACATTTATTTGTTTGTGATGCTTTGGCGGTCAGAGTTATGTTGGCAGTTTAATCTTGTTTTTGTATTATCCATGTCTGATTCTCCTCCTCCTTTGCAATGCATTATGGTAGCTCAGTCTCCATTTCCCTCCATTTTTCCTTTCACTTTCTTCGGTTTGCCTTCAAGGAAAGACGCTTCACTTCATCCCCCTTGCGATTGCATTGCCGGTATGTCTTTATGCTTCCTATAGATATTTCTGCTCTATATTAGCTTAGTTTAACCAGTTGTACTCCTAGTTTAGTCACTAGCTTTCTAAATGTTATGCATAATGTATATCATGTGTATTATGTATCTGTTCTATGCCATGCACTGATTCTATGTATATCATTGTTCACAGTTTCACCGCATCAATATACCACTACGTTTAATAAAGCACAGACTCAACCACAGTCTCCTTATTGGACCCCGGTATAGTGGTTTAGCTGACTGTATAGCTACGTATGATCCTGCCTCAGCTAGAGAGGACAGAACAATTCTTCTTTGGCAAACTGCTCCAGGTCCCTGATATTTGAAGAGTGCCTTCTCCAAACTGCCATTTTTAGATCTCTCCACAGGTGTTCTATGCGATTCAGGTCTGGACTCATTGCTGGCCACCTTAGAAGTCTCCAGTGTTTGTTCTCAAACCATTTTCTAGTGCTTTTTGAAGTGTGTTTTGGGTCATTGTCCTGCTGGAAGACGCATGACCTCTGAGGGAGACCCAGCTTTCTCACACTGGGCCCTACATTATGCTGCAAAATTTGTTGGTAGTCTTCAGACTTCATAATGCCATGCACACGGTCCAGTGCAAGAGGCAGCAAAGCAACCCCAAAACATCAGGGAACCTCCACCATGTTTGAATGTAGGGATTCTTTTCTTTGAATGCCTCTTTTTTTCTCCTGTAAACTCTATGTTGATGCCTTTGCCCAAAAAGCTCTACTTTTGTCTCATCTGACTAGAGAACATTCTTCCAAAACGTTTTAGACTTTTTCAGGTAAGTTTTGGAAAACTCCAGCCTGGCTTTTTTATGTCTCAGGGTAAGAACTGGGGTCTTCCTGGGTCTCCTACCATACAGTCCCTTTTCATTCAGATGCCGACGGATAGTACAGGTTGACACTGTTGTACCCTCGGACTGCAGGGCAGTTTGAACTTGTTTGGATGTTAGTCGAGGTTCTTTATCCCACATCTGCACAATCTTGCGTTAAAATCTCTTGTCAATTTTTCTTTTCCATCCACATCTAGGGAGGTTAGCCACAGTGCCATGGGCTTTAAACTTTTTGATGACACTGCGCACGGTAGACACAGGAACATTCAGGTCTTTGGAGATGGACTTGTAGCCTTGAGATTGCCCATGCTACCTCACAATTTGGTTTTTCAAGTCCTCAGACAGTTCTTTCATCTTCTTTCTTTTCTTCATGCTCAATGTGGTACACACAATGACACGGGACAGAGGTTGAGTCAACTTTAATCCATGTCAACTGGCTGCAAGTGTGATTTAGTTATTGCCAACACCTGTTAGGTGCCAAATGTAAGTTACAGGTGCTGTTAATTACACATATTAGAGAAGCATCACATGATTTTTCCAACAGTGCCAATACTTTTGTCCATCCCCTTTTTATGTTTGGTGTGGAATTATAACCAATTTGGCTTTAGGACAATTCTTTTTGTTTTTTCATTTAAGACAAATTAAATGAAGATAATAATACCAAAGAATTTGTGTTTGCAATCATTTTCAGGAAGAAACTGAGTATTATCTGACAGAATTGCAGGGGTGTCAATACTTTTGGCCACAACTGTAGGAGCGATCTCATGATCTCTGCTATGCAGCAGAGCCGATCACGCTATGCCATCTTCTATTGAAGGCTATTGAAGCATGGCAAAAGTGAAAAAATTTTTTTAAAAAATATTAAATAAATTAAAAAATATAAAAGTTTAATTCACCCCCCTTTCGCCCCATTCAAAATATAACAATAAAAATAAAATAAAATATACACATATTTGGTATCGCTGCGTTCAGAATCACCTGATCTATCAATAAAAAAATGGATTTACCTGATCGTTAAATGGTGTAGCAATAAAAAGATTTGAAATGCCAAAATTACGTTTTTTTGGTCGCTGCGACATTGCATTAAAATGCAATAATGGGTGATAAAAAGAACGTATCTGCACCAAAATGGTATCCCTAAAAACTTCAGCTCATCATGCTAAAAGTAAGCCTTCACTCAACCCCAGATCACGAAAAATGGAAACGCTACGAGTATCGGAGAATGGCGTAATTTTTTTTTTTAGCAAAGTTTGGATTTTTTTTCACCACTTAGATAAAAAATAACCAAGACATGTTTGGTATCTAAGAACTCATAATGACCTGGAGAATCATAATGGCAGGTCAGTTTTAGCATTTAGTCAACCTAACAAAAAAGCCAACAAAAAACACGCATGGGATTGCACTTTTTTTGCAATTTCAACACACTTGGAATTTTTTTCCCCATTTTCTAGCACACAACATGGTAAAACCAATGATGTTTTTCAAAATACAACTCGTCCCACAAAAAATAAGCCCTCACTTGGCCATATTGACAGAAAAATAAAAAAGTTATGGCTCTGTGAAGGAGGGGAGCGAAAAACGAACTCGGAAAAACAGAAAATCCCAGGGTCATGAAGGGGTTAAGGTGGGGGTTATAGTGTTAAAAACTGTGAAACAATTAAAGCAAAAAAATAAACATTTAACTTTTTAACTGCTTGACAAATCCAATTTGACAACTGTGTGTTTCACTGAGGGTTGCTGTCGCATTTTGCCTTCTGGGAATCTACTTACCAAGTATTTTTTCTCCATTTTTGTCAAGAAACAAACAAAAACAATAAACTAAATCTCCACATTTAATTGTGCAAGTTGGTTTTAACACACCTGCTTGAGATATGCCAGCCTAATACTTCAGGTGGGCTGTCATAACATTAGGCTTCTTTGGTATCATGTGTACCCTACCTGGCATTTCTTGTTCATTCCTTTCTGTCAGGGGTTGCATACGTGTGGTAGAACAGTTTTAGAAATATAAAACTTGTGTACAATGCATACTAAAAGAAAAAATGGCGTTGAAAATTTCATTGTAGTGTGAAAGAGAGAAATCCATACTGTGACTAACAATGTAGGAGCCACTAGAACTCGCAACATGAGAGCCACCATTGGCGCAAGCCATGCAGATGATAGTACTACCAAATGAAGCCACAATAGGCCTGCTTTGCCTACGAAAAACACATTAGTGGGATGAAATAGAGGACACAATGATATATATGGAACATCACTAGTCTCAGTCACAGAAGTATGATGTTACCTCTGCCTGCAACACTGTCAGCTTGAGTCAGTATTCTGCACAGTCCACCTTCTCAAGCACAGTAATGTAATATTTTAAATAGTGTACTTTCAATTCCTTCAATGACAACTCTATATGGTCTCCCCTCTAGTCCCCTAAGTAACAGCACCTAGGGAATAATTAAACTAGATCAGAAAATTGATTTATTGGATAAAATTAACAGTCAGCCTTTGTACTCTGATAACATAGGGTTCCACAGCAACACTAAATATCCAACCCTCATTGTTTGTGATTGTTTGACAAGGAAACAGGCATTTGCTCCTAGTCATCCACTTACGTGCTAACTTAAATCCCACCTGGTCAAGTTGATGGGGTACAGTCACTGCTATTACACTTAGTGATATTCACCAGATTTTGAGACATGATGAAGTGGTTTCTACCATTATTTCTAGCAGATAGGATGACAAATTTGTGTTTCAAATTGTACTACATTACTCTCCTGGTTTTGACGCGGCTTGTTTGACTACCCTGTTGCCACCTGGTGGTGGCCTCACTGCAGCACTGCAGGTCTGCCCTGGCAATTGTTGCAGTCTTCCCTCTACTCTATTGCCATCTAGTGAGGTGTGCATCTACCTGCATAGCTGCGGCATGACACACGTGATGAATTTTTGGGGCTGGTGTTTTTGCTCAAAGTTTAAAAAAAAGTGAAAAAAAAAGATTAAACTGTAAATCTTGCAAAAATTGAATGTGCTAATACATCTTAAGTCTATTGTGACTATGATGAATGACAAAGATCCCTGGACTTTTATTGCCTGTCAGTTGATCCCTTGCTTGCGATACCAATCTACTGCAGTACAGCTTCAGCACACGTAGAAGCCATGTAGTCTACAGAATACAGAAAGTGCTGCTTTGTAAGCTGTTACTACTGGCTTATATCAGCTTGTACCAGGGGAATCATTGATGACACAAGGCTTGGCTTCACACCAAACCAAAAGCAAAACAAACAACCTAAAGCGCGTCTGCTCCTTGCACACGATGAAGTCACTTTCTCCTGCTGCTCCTGGAAACAGCTTGTTTTATTCCATATTAAATGTAACATTTTCGTATCTTTATTGCTGTGGCTGTCACATAGTCTCTAAAGTGTGAAGATGCTCATGTATCTGTATTATATACATGCACAGTTATTTAATTATCTCTGAAGATTGAAATGAACTCAGTGACAGCACAATTCACTTTTCTCTATATATTTTTGTGCCTACTGTCCTTACATGTAAATCCCAGCTTAGGTATTCAGAGGTGTGTCATAGAGCATACCCAAAACATGTCCACATAGAAGCGAACAAGCACTTCACTTATCTCCTCCATGGTACTGATCTATTTCCGCTATGTGTCAATAAAATTGTTGTGTATACAGTATGGTAATATCTTCCTTTATAGCACAATGCCTCTATGGTAGAATACCTCCGTACATAGAGAAATGAAATTGGTTGTCAGTAATGATGATCAAACGTGCTCCGATAAGGTGTTATCCAAGCATGCTCTTGTGCGAATCAAGTGTCTTCGACGTGCTCAAAAAAGATTTTTGAGTCCCCGTGGCTGCATGTCTCACGGCTGTTAGACAGCCTGTTTTTTAGGCAATCCCTGCATGAGTTGAAGCTGTCTTAACAGGCGCAAGCCATGAAGCCGTGGGCAGTTGAAAATCTTTTTCGAGCACTGTGAAAGAGTTATTCGCATAGTGTGTGATGGGAGATACGTGTCACTGCCCATACTGTGGTCAGTGATGTAAAACCAGAGTGTTTTTTTTTCCTCCATCACGCTAAGTGCTGAGAGGGTTAATAGGAGTGTAAGTTATGGGCTGGTTTTAGTGGACCTTCATAGAGTGGGTGGGCGAACATCCTGCCAGGATCTGTGTGAGGTCAAGGTCATGTGACCATCACATGGGTGTTAAATACCTGGCCATGAGAGTCAGTGTGTGTTGTGTCTTGGGAGAGCAGGAACTCCCACATAGCTCTTGGTGAAGCTAAAGGACTGTGCAGGAAAACTGCAGGTGAACCCTGCAGGGAATGGACTGGTATGAACTGTGTTTTGTTTGTTTTACCATTATGCCAGCAAGGCTTTCTTTATTTTGCTGAACCCTGCCAAGGTTTATGCCATCCCCAATAAACCAGCAGGTGATTCTGGAACGCCCGCTAGGGCAGTGGGTATACTCGGTACCGGGTCCGGTCGCATTTAAAGGGGATGTCATGGTGGCTGCGACCCAGTCCGTGGCCCTGAGCGCCCAATTAAAGGGGAAAGGTCTTTAGAGGGGTTTTGCAATAAAGATTATGTTCGTAACACCACCTGTGGTTCTCGGTCAGAAGGGACTATCGCTGCTTAAAGGGGTCCTCTGGGGTGGTGTTACTGCAACAAAGATCATTATGCTTCCCACAGGTGAAGCAGGGTCCCCAGAGCTCCCGGTGTGCTGGGCAGAGATGGTGTATGCCAGCAAATAAATGGAGGACACAGAGTTGTAACATCTTTACCTGGTTTACTGGTTGTAAGCAGCCACAGTCCAGGGTACTAGGCACAGGTGGTGATGTGGACCGGCCGGCCTAGAGGCAATGGGGAATCCCTCTTCCAGGTGAGGTCTGTAAGCCTTCCTACTCGCGCTAGTATGTGAGGTCCCTGCTGCCTGTAGCTTGCTGGCAAAGTCCTCTCTCTCCTGTCCAGGGACAGTTACCTGTATGATGGGCAGTGTGAGCCTTTTTATAGGGTCTCTATCACGACCCGGGCTCTTAGTGTACTGCTGCACCTTCAGGTGTGGGTGCGGGCAAATTACCTAAAGTCCTATGCCCTCCGCTTCTGCCATGTGACCTGGAGTACAACACAGCCTCGGGCTCCCGGTGCCCGGTTCCTGCGCTTCAGCTCCGAGGGTGCCCGGTCACAGTTCCCCTCTGAGCCCCATTCCTTCTCCTGTTGGTTCTTTTCTCTGATGTTTCACTAACATGCAACCCTTCAGGTTCTTTTACCCTTTCCTGGAGCTGCAGCTCAGTCCTGGCTGCACGGATCCGCTGTCAGACTTCCTCTCACTTCCACTGTTTCTGAATAACTCATTGGTTCAACTGTCTGCTTCCACCTCACTGACTCCTCCTCCAGACCAGAATGCTTAAAGCTAAGGAAGCTCCCCTGAATCCGGTTCAGAGCGCCCCCTTCTGGCCTGGATTCAGAATGTGTTGTATGTAGGTGCGTTACCTGGTAAATGGAATCCTCCTTGCCTCCAAGCATGATATCGCCCTCCCGAAAGGAAGGCAACATCACTGTAACAACCAGTTACCTGGGGCAAAATTCTCTTTAAGAACGATTCCTGTATCTACCTGAGGAAGCAGCTAAGTGTGTCAACCCCTCACAGCACATTGAAGACACTTGGTTAGCACATGAGCGTGCTCAGATAACGCCTTATTAGTGATGAGCGAATAGCATTGTTGCTCGGGTCTCCCCGAGCATGCTAGGGTGATCTCCGAGTATTTGATAATGCTCAGAGATTTAGTTTTCATCACCTCAGCTGCATGAATTACGGCTGCTAGACAGGCTGAATACATGTGAGGAATGTGTGTTTGTTAGGGAATCCCAACATGTATTCAGGCTGTCCAGTTGCCGTAAATCATGCAGCTGAGGCGACGACAACAAAATCTCTGGGCACTAACAAATACTCGGAGATCACCCGAGCATGCTTGAGGAGACCCGAGCAACAATGCTATTCACTCATCACTATGCCTTATGCAAGCACGTTCGCTCATTGCTAGTTGTCACTTGAAAACAAACTATCACCTATCCACAGGTTAGATGATAATATACTGATTGTGGGTGATCCCACTGGGACCCACCTTGATCATCAAAATGGGTAAATTATGGGGCTCTTTTTTCCTTCTTAGGCCAGCGTCACACTGGCGTATTGCATCCGATGCAAGATCATTGGATGCGATATGCTAATGACACTCGGCTCCTGCTCGCAGCAGAGCAGGAGCCGAGTGTCATGCGTCTGTGCTCCGATTCTCTTGCACAGGGAGGATCGGAGCACAGCTGCAGAGGAGGCAGAGAAATGAATTTCTCCATCTCCTCCATTGCTGGGGTCCGCTTGTAATGCACATCACTCAGATGTTATCCGAGTGGTGTGCGCTGTCTCACTCGCACCCATAGGCTTATATAGGTGCGAGTGAGCCGAGAGTTTTCCTCGGTCCGAGACAATCTCAGCATGCGACAAAAAGTCGGCTGCTGGGAGCTGCCCCATAGCTGAACATTGGTCCGAGTGCAGTGCGATTTTTTAATGCATTGCACTCGGCCATTTAAAACGCCTTATAAAATGGATCGGATGTACTGTACATTCAATCTGCTATCAGAGAAAGCTGAGCACAGCACTCAGCAGTCACCTAAGAAACTAATGGAGTTGGGGTCGAGCATGTGCACTGCTGCTCCACAACATTATGGATATGTTGTCATACCCAGAAAAAAATGGAGTACATATCCAAAGTACTATAAAAAGATATACATTTATTAAATACTATATCAAAGGACAAAAATTACATAACAAATCAACAAAATTGTTACATGTTCAGGGAGGAAAGCAAGATAGAACAAAGACCGTGTGACCGTGCATAAATTCCTGGACAGTCCATAAAAATAGGACAATTTTTTTTTTTCTTTCCGTTAAAAAAAATGTAAAGTGTCCATGATTTTGTTTAAGCTGAACAGACTTTTATTACTGTATTTAGCAGCCATTTACAATTCACAGTGAAGGCATCTTATGTCTTCATATAGGATTTACGGTCTGTAGACGTGAATAACATATAATCGTAATGATTTTGTTATGGTCAGCTAATGTGTTCTTAAAAAAGTTGTATGTCTGTGATTTTTGCAGAAGATGTCAAGAAAAAAATAAATAATAAAGTTGGCAACTCCGCAGAGGCCAGACCCCACACCCCTGATTAATTAGGTATCATCAATCCTATGGGTAGGTGATGACTTGTTTTCCCTGGACAACCCCGTTAACTGAACATGCCTCAATTCACCCTTGTTGGAGTTTTTCTGAGGGAATACAGAAGTACAGTTTGCGCTGTTTGCTAATCATGTCCATCCAGTCCAGTGGCTTTGGTCCTCTCCTCCCCTCCCCCAGCTGCTGCTCGCCATCCTTGACGTGGATGGTGCCTCCTGCATCATCCTCATTGCCATGAGATATCTCGCTCTTGCGCAGGCAAATCGCATCTTTCGTTTGCGCAGTATGCTTTACCCAACAGGCGACAAAGCCGAAAAGCAGAAGTGCTCACGTCTTTCCCGCTCATTTATATTGATTATTTGTTATTCTAAAATTTGATTGTTTAATATTAACCCCTTAGTAAAGCACAGCGACTTGTTTTCACAACGTTATTGTCATTAGTCTTTATTTATATTGTTTTTCAGTATTTCGCATGTGGATTACGATATAAAAAATGTGTAAGTGAGGTTTTCTAGGGCTTATGGCATTATTTCCAGGTAACCTCTCAAGAATGCAATGAGTCAAGCCCTTTGTTATCAATGACCTGCATGCCCATCATTTTCTAGGTCAGCAATAAATTACACAGAGGGCTTTACAGATATTGTGCCACATTGAAACCTTATGTTACCCAGATTTCATCAGACAAAAAAAAGTCTAAAGTTTCAGAGGCAGATGGCATGAAAATGAAGATAATGAAATGAGTTTAAATCAAATAAAATACAACATATTCAGTCTCACAGGCATCTATCCCATGCAGCCGGACTGATTAGCAGAGCAGTTACCATCCTGCACATCTGCTGTTCAATATCATTTAGTGGTGATCCATTAGCTTAACCCTTTTCCCGCTAGCATATGTGCAATTCACAATTGGAATCTAGAACTACGAGGGAAGAGGATAACTATCCACTAAATGTTTCAGGAGATATTTCCATGAATATATTCAATATAAATGGCTTTTCACACAGAACTAAAAATTTTGAAAAACCTAAATTTTCTTAATTGGACTTTATTAGAAACACGTGAGACCTCTGAAAGAAGTAAAAAAGTGCACGAAAGAACCAACTAAATGCAGCGTATGACAAAAGTATCTTATACTGTATCAGTGTGAGACACTGTCATCTTATCATTAATCTTCATAGCAGTTATATAAACACCACTATCATCACAACTGTGGTTTTGTATGACCATCATTTCGGGCATTTTCGCTCATCTGAGAGAATTGGGTCGGTGATGCAAATGACACTGATCAAGTTCTGATCAGAGTGTAATCCAATTCTTTTGAATAAGGAGAAGATGGAGAAAACATTTTCTCCATCTCTCCATTCTGTGAAATCGGACTGCACCCATATGCCATCTAAGTGCAGTCCAATGGTTTTCAAGGACTCATTAACTTGCATGGCCGAGTGCAATCCGAATATTGGATCAAACTCTGGCATGCAGCAATTTTTTCATTGGACAGAATGAGGAAAAAAAAATCATACATGTGCGCGGCCCCATAAACTAACATGTTTTATCAGATCACACTCGGACCGAAAATACGCACGCTTGCATCTGCCGAACAGTTATTACAAGCATAGCTTATAGCATTAAATCCTAACTCATAAGAGGCTTTCAAACGGGTTCTTCAAGATCAAACTAAATTTTGATAAAGGCAGCTAATGGCGTAAAATAGCAAAATATGCATTACTAACCTTTCAATCCTTTGCTACACCAGACTATGTTTACATGGCTGCAGCAGTGATGTCACCATTAACAACAAATGACCACTGCAACCACTGATTTGTACCATGTGATGTTGGCGATTGGCTTCAGACCTGTACTGCTGAAGCCAGCGATTGGCTGCAGTGGTAATGTTTTTTGAATTGCAAGGAGCAGCCGAGAGGAGGCAATGGAGTGGCAGGAACCTCAACACTTTAGCCATAATTATTTAAAGGGTGTATGTAAGCAGGTTTTCATTACCACATCTGAGAGTAGCATGATGTAGACAAAGAGACCCTGAATACAACGATGTATCACTTAGATTACTGGATGCAGCCACTCTGACACAATCACAGTTTTTAGATTTAGCAATGCAGCAGCCCTGAGAAGGCTAACCTCGCCCACACTAGGCTCTCAGTGTACATAAATATAGACAGTGAGCTGCTTATCACAGAAGGGGGCGGAGTCAGACTGGCAAGTAAGCGACCAGCTAGTCACAGCAATGCGATTCAGTCTAAGTAAACAACAGCACACAGTCTGAAATGTGACACATTATTGAATCCAGTGTTTTAGCCCCTACCTCATGCTATCCTCAGTATACATAGCAAAAACCTGCTGACAGATTCCCGGTAACTCCATTGCCTACCTTTGCAGAAATTTTGTTTGAACTTGGACAAGGCCCTTTAAAGGGAACCTGACACTGTGTGTATAGATTACTTTGCACAATCCTGCTGACAGGTTCCCTTTAAGCAATCCCTATTCCAAGCAGGAGGTATACTTCCAGAAGCGCTGCAGAAATAGAAAGCAAGCAGCTCATTCAGCAAATATCACAGACGGGAATATGATAGCGTAAGATAATTAATAATGTGAATAATATATTTATGCTTGACAGGACTTTTGAAGAACATAAACACAAAAATTGTAATTTACAGGCAATAATTCTAAGTTGGGAACAAAAAGACAAAATTGTTTTAAAAAAATCAGATTACATTGAAATAAATGAAGTAGTCATTTGTGCAGCAGCTTATTCTGTTTTGTGCGGAATAATTATCGTAGTTTGTCATGGCAACAAAAAAAAAATCACTGTTTGTATTGCGCAAAGATCTTGTGTTTTGATTAGGACATATCTATTGAGATCATGGAAATTGGCCATGGCTCAGTGTTGATGAAAATGAGACATGTAATAGTTTTTAAGAAGCGAGTAAAAAAAAATGATAATTATTTTTCCATTTTCTTTGATATCTTAACCCATTACTTGCCAAATTAGAAATTTTCATTTTACGGATTTTTCAGAAAAGAGCGTCCCAATATTCAATTAAAAATGACAATGACATGATTTCCTATTTTGAAAACATTCATTTTACAAACACAACACAAAAAATTAGACCTAATTTTAAAAATTATAAAATCTTAGTTGCCAGAAGCAAAAGATTAGGCGTCCCCCAAAAAAAGGACATTGGTAGATAATGGTTTAACTAACATCAAGAAGCCATAGTGTAATAACTGATAGTCTGTTCTCCTAAACTTCATGTCTCATACTGGTATCTTCCCCTTTTATGTAAAATAATCACTGGAGGCTAGTTCTCAGGGAGATCAGTGTCTTGCCCTTTAATCTTAATAGTTCATCTACATATTAAAAAAAATGTGTATTGCTCTGAAATAAGACAAAGGAGAGTTGATTCTCCTAACAGATTCCCTTTAAGACAAAGATGTGGCCTATACAATTTGTCTATAATGGTCAAGTCTGTTTCTAGCCTTTCTGCTGCCTGATATGGAAAACCATACTCCCTTTAAGGTAACAACTGGTAGGGCCTCATTCAAATATATTAGGAAAGTATAGTTGTAATTCTACACTCAAAAAGTGCAAAGCCAGAAAAAAAATATAAGGATTGTCATCCATAGACCTTTGAAGGCAACAACTGAAGGGCCTCATTAACAAAATTCAGATGGAAAACACTTTATGTGCTGCCGTCATCGGGTTGTGTGGAAAAGTTGGGGATATTTCAGGCTTAGTTAATTTTTATCAGACTGAGACAGTCAGCATTTTTTGTTGACAGGCAAAAGTGCCTGTCTGATATGACCTCCTGGTGGCATTAAAAATCCTCTCAGACAATAGGCTAGCAGCATTTCAGGAGAAAACCTTGGAAGCATAGAGGGATAGCTCATGCCAGGTGTCCAGCTTTGATACTCAATAGTTGAAGGTTGCAGAGGAATTAGGGAGTATGCTGGTTTGCTCGACCAGTAATTGCTTGACCATCTTTAAAAACATTTCCATCCTTGTCAAAAATACCCAGTCATGAGGACATGGACACTGGGAGGGTGTCATGAAATTGGGTCAGGCCTTTGACAGATTAAACCTTCCTCGGCTGTACCTGGTGTGTGACTCTCCTGCCTCTACATCTTGCTTGCCGCTGGTGTTATCAGAAGGGAATTTTTTTCAACATATTTTCCAAAATGGTTTTTTAGTATAGCACCATTTTAGTAGACCTCTCCGCCTCAGAAAGAAGAGATGCAAGGTTCTCCATGTAGCATGGGTCTAGCAGGGTGAACAACCAGTATTCTTTTTTGGCCTAGATGAATATAACGCAAGGGTCATGGGAAAGGCAGTGGTACATAAATTCATCAATATGTGCCAAGCTCCCTAAAGCCAACACTTCCCTGTCTTCACCTTGACTCTCCATCTCCCTCTCCTCACTCTCTTCATTCTCATACCTATTCTCTGACCATCCACTTAGGAGAGACAGGACGAAGCTTGTGCGGATACTAGCCTCTCTTGCACTAGCCAACAGCTCCTGTTTCTCCTCCGACTCCACCTCCTCATTGTTACTCAATGCAGCTGAATAGATGAGATGAGACTGGGCTGGGTAGTATCTCCCAATCTCATGTCTTCCTCCATCTCCACCTGGTCACCATACAAACCTTCATGTTTAATTCTGAGGAGCAACTGTTTAACCCCTTCACGACCTTGAGGTTTTCCATTTTTGCGTTTCCATTTTTTAGTCTCCCTCTTCCCATAGCCATAACTTTTTCATTTTTTGGTCAATATGGCCATTTGAGGGCATTGGTTTTTCCATATCGTCTATTGTGAAACCATGAAAAAATTCAAAGTGCGTATAAATTGCAAAAAAAAGTGCAACTGCACAATTGTTTTTTGTTTACCATGTACACTAAATATTAAAATTGACCTACCATTATGATTGTCCAGGTTATTATGAGTTCAAAGATACCAATATAGGTATATTATACAAGGCTCAAAACAATAAAGGGAACACTAAAATCCCACATCCTAGATATCACTGAATTAAATATTTCAGTTGCAAATCTTTATTCATTACATAGTGGAATGTGTTGACAACAATAACACATAAAAATGATCAATGTAAATCAAAATGAATATGCCATGGAGGTCTGGATTTGGAATGATACTCAAAATCAAAGTGGAAAATCAAATTACAGGCTGATCCAACTTCAGTGGAAATGCCTCAAGACAAGGAAATAATGTTCAGTTGTGTGTGTTGCCTCCATGTGCTTGTATGACCTCCATACAATGCCTGTGCATGCTCCTGATGAGGCGGCGGATGGTCTCCTGAGGGATCTCCTCCTAGACCTGGACTAAAGCATCCGCCAACTCCTGGACAGTCTGTGGTGCAACGTGACCTTGGTGGATAGTGCAAGACATGATGTCCCAGATGTGTTCAATCGGATTCAGGTCTGGGGAATGGGCGGGCCAGTCCATAGCTTCAATGCCTTTATCTTGCAGGAACTGCTGACACACTCCAGCCACATGATGTCTGGCATTGTCCTGCATTAGGAGGAACCCATGGCCAACCGCACCAGCATATGGTCTCACAAGGGGTCTGAGGATCTCATCTTGGTACCTAGTGGCAGTCAGGCTACACAGTTCAGGCTGTCCAGCAGCCGTAAATCATGCACCTGAGGTGATGAAAACTAAATATCTGAGCACTAACAAATACTCGGAGATCACCCGAGCGTGCTCGGGAAAACCCGAGCAACGAGTATACATGCTCATCACTAGTGAGGACTTATTTTTTGAGTGCCAAGTTGACTTTTTTATTGAAACTACTTTGGAGTAGATATGATGTCTTGATCGCCTGTTATTGTACTTTATTTAAAAAGTAAATCTGACATTTTGATTTTTTTCTCGTTACACCATTTACTGATTGGATTAATTTTTTCATGTTTTGATAGATTGGGTGGTTCTGATCACGGCACTACATAATATGTGTATTATTTGGTATTTTTTTTATTTTGAAGGGGGGTATTTTCGACTTTTATATTTTTTGCATTTTTTTCTATTTTTAAAATCCTTTTTTTTGCTTTTTGTCTGCCTCAATAGTCTCCATGGGAGCTGAAGCCCTGCTATGTGTAGCTAAAAACATCATTCACTATGAGCGCCGGCTACAGGTCGGTCCTGCAGATCCCGGGTTGTTATGCCAACCATCGGTGCTATGTCACACGGGTGTCGATTGACGGGATTAGTGATGCGCTTTTGATGTGGCCATATTAAATACAGCTAATGGAGATTGACAGCGACATTTAACATGTTAACAGCAGCCGTAGAATCGCAATTCCCCCGTGGCTGTTAGGGTGCATGTCAGCTGATTTATTCAGCTGACATGTGCTGGAAAACATGTGGGCTCAGCGCTGGAGTCTGCATCGACTGCAGGGACATGACCTATGACATATGCAGTAAGTATATAATTGGTTGTGAAGTGGTTAAGTAGGCACAGAAGTCAGTTGTGGCCATTATCATACACCACCATGCCTGGTTGTAGGTTCAACGGCGAGAGCCCCGGGTCTTTCTGGTCTGTTCTTCCTTTCAATAACTGTAGTGTGCGGTTTGTCTCCTACGCAAATTAGTTTCAACAGAGCCTGTTGCTGCTTCACTGAGGCAGTGCTTCAGAGCTTCCATTTTCCGGATGATGTGGACGACATGCTCATAGACAACAAATTGGAGATAGAGGGTGAGGAAGGGCAGAAGGATGTGCAGGAGCTGGTATAGGAGGTGGAGGAAATCTTGATAGAAATAGGGCCAGCAATCCTCAGTGTCGGTAAAACACATATGCTGTGCCACGGTGGGATGTGGTCCCGGCCTCCACAATGATCAACCAGCGTGCCATCTGGGAAATGCAGCATTCCAGGCCACAAGCACTTGTCCATGTGTCGGTCGTTAAGTGGACAATGCCAGTAAGTGCGTTGGTAAATGCATGGGAGATGTTCCCGAAAACGTGCTGGTACAAGGCAGAGATGCCACACCGGAAGAAATAGTGGCAGCTGGAGGAAAATTACCGAGGGATGACTGCCGCCATGAATCGCAGAAATTCTCCTTATCCACAAACAGCAAAATTTCTATCACAAAAACAGGAGTAGATTATGCCTTTAGCCAGTGCGGTTTTGTTTTACAGATTACAACCATTTTTGAAGGGGAAGTGCTGGTGTTTTTATTTTATTTTATTTCTTGATTTGACTTCTGATTTAATTAAATGAATTCTTGAGAATGTGCTAGCGAGGTTAACTACACGGATCACAGATGACAGTGCACACTAAAATGAACTGCACTGTATTTTCTAGTGAAAATAATTGGTACTGGTGGATTTCCAGCAGAAGATACTTATGTTAGTTAACTAGCAGAATAATTTAGGAAATGGCAGCATTACCATTACACTCTAGACACAGATGATTTTGTTGCAGTGGGGATTATTGATCTGCACCCTGTCGATAATTATACAAATCCTTAATCTGTGATGCTCACTTTATCTAGTCATTACTGTCACACAGTCTACAAGAAGATAGAAAATTAAGAAACAGTGCTAGCTCTCACTTAGACAATACCTAAAGTGAAGCAAGATGTACTATGTAACTGTAGAATTTCCTGACAGCTATAAAATGAAGTTTACATATGACTTAAAATCCATAATCTCATTTTGGATACTTAATTTAAGAATGGAAATTGCATGAAAACTTACATTGTATTATGTTTCTAGTCAAGAGGTTTTCTATGATTTTAAATATCACCCCTTCAGAAATTAATGTTATAACTAGTGTTGAGCATTCCAATACTGCAAGTATCGGGTATCGGCCGATATTTGCTGTATCGGAATTCCGATACCGAGTTCAGATATATTTGTGATATCGGAAATCGGAATCGGCGTGTGCGGTGCGTATGGTTCCCAGGGTCTGGAGGAGAGGAAACTCTCCTTCAGGCCCTGGGATCCATATTAATGTAAGAAATAAAGAATAAAAATAACAAATATGGATATACTCACCCCTCCGACGAACCCTGGCTGTCACCGCTGCGAGCGTCTGCCTCCGTTCCTGAGAATTGCAGAGAGTGAAGGACCTTCGATGACATCGCGGTCAGGTGAGCGGTCACGTGAGCGGTTACGTTAGCGGTCACCTGACCACGACGTCATCGAAGGTCCTTCACTCTCTGCAATTCTCGGGAACAGAGGCAGACGCTCGCAGCGGTGACAGCCAGGGTCCTTCGGAGGGGTGAGTATATCCATATTTATTATTTTTATTCTTTATTTTTTACATTAATATGGATCCCAGTGCCTGAAGGAGAGTTTCCTCTCCTTCAGACCCTGGGAACCATCCAGGATACCTTCCGATATTTGTGTCCCATTGACTTGCATTGGTATCGGGTATCGGTATCGGCGAGATCCGATATTTTGCCGGTATCGGCCGATACCATCCGATACCGATACTTTCAAATATCGAAAAGTATCGCTCAACACTAGTTATAACATAAAGGGAATCTGTCAGTAGGATCAACCCTCCTAAGCCGTCAATAAGAGCATGTAGTTCATAGGAAGTTGAATAAAATGAATGATACCTGAATATCCACAATCCCATGTCTTAAGAGAAATCCGCAAAGATATAAATCTTGGCATCGTGTTAGTCAGTGGATAGAAAAATATTTAGAATAGAGAGTCCTCAGTGTTTGATAGTGATACCTTTTAATGGCTAACTGAAAAGATGGTGACAAATTGCAAGCTTTCGAGACTACTCCGGTCCATTCATCAGGCATAGACTAATAGAAATTCTGAGGAATCACACATTTATGCACAACACAGCACAGAAAAATGCCATGGATAAAACAGGTGACGTGAAGCAGAGCTACAATTATGTGAGTGGTAAACAGTTATGTCCATAAATATTGGAACAGTTCATAGATAAGGAGTGTGAATGTTTTATTGTCCTCTGATTGGGGTCTGGTTCTATGTTATGATGCCCCCACATGGTCTGAGAAGCAAATTCCTTAATTGATGCAAAAAGACATAAATCCACGCGACACATTCATTCCTGCACTTAGTGTGTTAAATGTCATCATCAGCTTATATTTCCCGACTCTTCTGTCTCTCTGAGATTTGAAGTTACCTTTTAATACAAGTAATTTCATGTCCATAATGCTATGATCAGGGAGACAGAAATGTATTTCCACAGCTAGATCCATTCTTGTTTCTCTTTTTGTATGGCGATGAGAGTTCATCCTTGTTCTCAGTATCTGCCCTGTCTCCCCCACATACAGACCCCCAGTTGGACATTTAGTACAAATAATTAGGTACACCACATTAGATGTGATGCAGTTGAAAGTTCCTGGGATCTTGTAGTCCTGATGTGAATTGGGAATTTTTTTCCTTTCCGTGGTCATTATAAATGAACACATTTTACTTTTTTTCTGGTTGCAAGGAAGGGGTCCTGCAGCAGTTTTAGAGGACAGGGAGCTTTTGACAATGATACTTCTTAGATTTGGGGGCTGCCTAAAACACAGTAGTGGGGGGTCTGAAAAAATGGATTGTAAACGGGCATCTTTTTGTAGTGAAGGTTGTAATTTCTGTGCAGCTCCCCTTAGCACCTCCAGATTTGGATTATAGGTGACTATTCGTGGCACCCGATTATTTTCTTCTTTAGCTTTGTAATATAGCAGGTGATTCCTTGATATTCTAGCTGCTCTTGTAATTTTGTTTTGAATTGTTCTTGAATGGTAGCCCTGATTCAAAAAGGTCTTTCTGAGGAGACCAAGGTGTTCGTCCCTATCCATGTGGTTGGAACATATATGATTGTATCTGATGGCTTGGCTGCAGACAATAGAGTTTTTTTTATGTATTTTGGATTGACTTCTGATACAGGGATGTCTCTATTTCATTGTTCTTCGGCTTAATGATGGTGTCCAAAAAGTTAATTTCAGTGGAGGAGTAGTTGAGTGTTAAGATGATGGTAGTATAAAATTGATTAAACTGTTCATGGAATGTCTTTAGCTGTGGCTCAGACTCCGTGTAGATGATTAAAATATCATTAATGTAGGGGTAGTAGGCCAGAGGCCTAATGGGATAAGAGGACAAAAGTCACTTTCAAGCTTGGCCATGAAAAGATTTGCATACTGTGGGTCATTTTACTTCTCATTCCTGTGCCAGTCTCCAGTAGATATATCTTGTTGTCAAATTCAAAGTAATTGCTCGCTGCTTGCCACCAGTTGTCACGGGGTCCTTCTCCGATATCACACAATCAACAGAGCTAGAGTATAGTAAACAATTCCAACACCTTTATTTAGGCACAAATACGAACGGTCCATATGTGATCCACCACACAAAGGATAAAATAGTCCCAAATGCAGTTCAGTAGCAGGATAAAAGTCCAACAATCCAGCAGAGGATAGCGTAGTCCATATACTCTTCCTTCTCTCTGATATGCTGTGTCCACATCTTCATTCCACACAGGACTGACTGTGTGTCACCTTCCTGATATTTACATGTCTCTCTCCTCATTCACAGGTTAGGAGGGTGGGTCACAGGGGCTCATTGTTTCAACAAGCTAGTTCAATACGTCATTGGCATATTAGCAAACAACATTATTCACTGACCCTGTGGAGAGATAACAGTACAGGACTGTGGGGGCTGATATCAGATGGCAAATAACAGCAATTCATCAATAGGCAAAAAACTCATCCTACAAGAGAACACCATGAAAATCAGTAAAATATAAATATACACAAATTGATACCCACATAACATATTCCACCATCACACCTGTCCATTTATAATGACCACGGACAAGATAAAGATCCCCAGTTCACATCAGGACTACAAGATCCCATGAACTTTCAGCTGCATCTCATCTAATGTGGTGTACCTAATTATTTGCACTAAATGACTCCAGATATTATATTAATGAAAGGGAGTGTTGCCAGTGTGAGACATATAATGACTGACAAACCCTAAGCCAGCAAAAAAATGAACATATAACCTGCTGTAAGTAAATAAGTAAAAGCAATAGTGCATATATGTAACATGATACTTAGTATAAACTTATTATGCTCACCTACAAAGCAATCCACAGTTCAGTACCACTCTACATCGCCTCCCTCATCTCAGCCTACCACTCTACTCTTGACCTCCATTCTGCTAATGACCTGAGGTAACATAATCAATAATCAGAACCTTCCACTCCTGTCTCCAAGACTTCTCATGTGCTGTGCCAATTTTTTGGAATGCACTACCCAAGATAATTTGATTAATCCTTAATACCCACAGTTTTAAACGTGCCCTAAAAACGCATTTCTTCAGACTGGCCTACTGCCTCAACACATCAATCTAACTATCACTGTGTTGCCCATTCTAAATTTTTACCATAACCAGGTTCCTTATATCATATTCTCACATTCTTTATGCATTTAATAGCCCTCTGTGTTGGCACTGTTATATATTCAGGCTGATGACCGGTTCATGCAGTATTACATGATCACCCGGTTTCTTATATTATGGCTGGTCCGAACAATGAAAGCAATTGTTACCATTCACCTTTCGTGTCTCCCCTATTTCCTCATAGATTGTACACTTTCAAGCAGGGCCCTCATTTCTCTTGGTATCTGTTGATTTGTATGATTATTCTTATGCTGTAATGTCTTTTATTGTCTGTACAAGTCTCCTCTAAAATGTAAAGTGCTGCGGAATATGTTGACACTATAGAAATAAAATTATTATTTATTATTACCTTCTTATTGTATTGGGAGGGCCAAAAACCTTCTCACTATGTTTAAAGGATTGGAACCCTTCTTGTGCACCCATCCACTACAAGTGCCATATATCTTCTATTCTTATTTCTTTTATTAAACATTTCTGCTCTAGGGAAGATTTTGTAAAATAGCAGAAATCCTTTTAAAGTATTTAATCCTCTATTGTCTTAACAGAGAGAAAAAATTGCTCTATAATTGCAAATGTTTGCAATACATAATTTTTCAGATATGCCAGTTCCCGTAAGTAATGTTACATTTTACTTTGCTCATAATTTACTTCTGGTGTTATTATGTGTTTATGGTAAATCAGAAAAATGTAACATTAAAGGGCACTGAAGCCAATATTGTTTATGAATCTCCAAACACATTCAAAGAAAACTATTATCCAACCATATGCAGATACAAATTTATGACTGTATAAGAAAAAATATTTGCATGGGCCTATTGACACGTTGTGCTGTTACCGCTCATTTCCTGCAAATTTTTCGGCAAAATAAACTCAGCGTTTTACAGTGAAAGCAAAGTGAATGAGATTTTTGAAATGTCATGCAGATGCTGCTTATTTAATTTTTTGCAGATTTGAACCTTTAAAGAGTATCTGTCAGGAGGATTTTGCTCAGTAAAGTACACACGTGGCCATATTGGCGATGTGATACCTTCGGTGAAGAGACCAATTTTTGTGGATTTTGTGTACTCAGGTTTGAAGTTTTCTTAATTATAGCTTTGTGCATCAGGGCGGGACTGTGGAGCAGGACAATGGGTTGGGTCTTCAGCTCTGCCGTGGCCACTCTGCTGCTCCTGCTGTCCTTATCGTCCTCCTGGTTTAAACTTTGCTTCAGCGCCGTTCTAGCTTCGGGTTGTGCTTGCACACATCGATTCCCTGGCAGAAAATTCGAGCTGAGATGTAAATCTGCACATGTGTTGCCAGTGGTGCCATTTTACTGAAGACCCCTGGGAGTTCAACTTGCGGCTAGGCCGGCGCTGGCGCGAAATTTACACCAGTAAGACAATAGAAACAACAGAAGCAGTGGAGGGGCCATGGCAAAGCCGAAGACACTACTCACCGTCCATCCCGAATGCATGAAGCTATGATTATAAGAAAACTTCAATCCCTGATTACACAAAACGCACAAAAAGAAATTTCTCCACCACAGGTATCGTTTTAGTCAGTAACACAGCACCGATATGGCCACGTGCGTAATTTACTTAGCAAGCTCCTGTTGACTGGGTCCCTTTAAAGCATTTTTTTCAAATCTGCAACATGTCAATTCCTTTGGCATTTTTACAGCATGTTATATATGAATTTTGTCATGGATTTGAAGACGATTTCACAGTTCACGTTTCAAATAAGTGATGAATTGCACACAAATAACTGAAATTCTAATGATTTTAAAATCCACATGGCATGTCTATTTTCATGTAGTGAAATTTTCACTCTATGTAGATGAATCTTTAAAAATGTCATCCACTTAGCTGGAACTGCGTTACACTGTAGAATTTCCTCCCCGAAATAAGCGTGTAAAAAATGCAGCAAATATACTATGTGTGCGTTGACTCATAAAAAGTGTGACTTCATGTAACATCATGGAATCATGTGAAAAGGGGCATATTTTTGTATTTTATTAACATCTGATACCTGAGTGCTTGCCATGTAGCAGGTTACAAATTGTCAATGATCAAAAGCTACTCTAATGCACAATTATTTTCAGGTCCATGGATGAGCTCAGTGCACAAGCAGGTTGGTATAAAATACAAGCGAACGTACAGAAGCTTAGCTGAGGTCTACTGGGGAAAGTAGAAGAGACACAGATGCGGAATGGAGATGGTGAAATTATAGCCCCTGGAGAGAATTGTTATTTACTGAAAAGCTGCCCAGTCTCCACATTCAAGATCTAATTGGAAGCAAAAGGAAAACAAGCCTCTATGCACAATGTAAATTAATGTTATTTGTCCGAACTGGAGCAAGGGGTTAATGGAGGATCTATCAAAGGGAATGGCTATCATCAGCACGTATTCCTTAATCACTAATGTTCCACAATATTATTCAGATAGCCACTTCTTGACAGATGAATTATTGAGGATCCTATGCTCTTTTATAGATCAATAGATGCATAGGAATGTATCATGTCAAAGGTAAGAACACATTTCTTGAAAATTTCAAGTCACTCTACCATGATCACCTTCAATATCTAATTATTAATATGGAAACATTCCTGGTTATTTTGGTTTCTGTAATGCACAAGCATAATGAACACAGTGATGTCCATGGGCAGACATACCGCCTGTTCAACCAGTGCAACCGCACAGGGGCCCAGAGCGGGAGGGGGCCCCCAACGGGCATACAAAGCAGTGAATGTGAATGACAGCTGGCTGTAGTATTACTGCTAACAGGAGAAGCAGAGGGGCCCGCTCTTCTGCACACATGTGATATGACAGTTAAATGGGCCCCCCTCCTCACCTGCTAGCATGTATTATGCTGCTGTTGAGCCGGCTGTCACTGCTGTGGTCTGTGGTGAGGTGACGGGTAGCAGACGCTGGACCAGGAAAAGAGGAGTCACTGAAGATTGCTCAGGACCTGTGATGAGGTCACAGGAGGGGAGGAGTCAGGACTCACATGATCAGGGCCTCCGTGTATTGCAGGACTCTGCTGTGCTGTCATGGTGCTAGATGGTAAGCTTATGTGTAATGTCAGGAGTTGTTTACAGTGTGGATGTAGCAGAGCCGTGTGTATGTGTACGAGGTGTACAGAGTGGAGCCGTGTGTGTGTATCAGGTGTACAGAGTGGAGCCATGTGTGTGTATGAGGTGTACGGAGCGGAGCCGTGTATGTATGAGGTGTATGGAGCAGAGCCGTGTGTGTGTATGAGGTGTATGGAGCGGAGCCGTGTGTGTATATGAGATGTGCGGAGCGGAGCCATGTGTGTGTATGAGGTGTACGGAGCAGAGCCGTGTGTATGAGGTGTACAGAGCGGAGCTGTTTATGCAAGGTGTACGGAGCAGAGCCGCGTGTGTAGGAGTAAATATGTGTGGCCATTATACAGTATGTAGTATCATGTGGGGCCATCATACAGTATGTAGCATCATGTGTGGCCATTATACAGTATGTAGCATCATGTGTGGCCATTATACAGCATACAGCATCATGTGTGGCCATTATACAGTATGTAGCATCATGTGTGGCCATCATACAGTATGTAGTATCATGTGTGGCCATTATACAGTATGGAGAATCATGTGTGGTCATTAAACAGTATGCAGCATCATGTGTGGCCACTATACAGTGTGGAGCATCATATGTGGTCATTATACAGTATGCAGCATCATGTGTGGCCATTATACAGTATGGAGCATCATGTGTGGCCATTATACAGTATGGAGCACTGTGTGGCCATATTTTTTGTTTATAATTACTGTTTATGAAACAGTGTGATCAGCAATGCTAAATAGCTGTGGTTCGGATGTGGATATGGGTGTGACTAGTTGTGAAATGGGTGTGGTCAGTGGCGTGGCTTAAAATTTGCCACTGCACGCTCCGCAAACTTTATCCCTCTTTTCCCTCTTCAAAAGTTGGGAGGTATGGTTTAACTGCGCCCCTACTTGTATATGTTTGAGGAAAAGGTGTGTGTAAATGGGTGTGGCTTACAAAATGGGTGTGGTTTTCCTACACACAAACACAGAACCTGTTGTTAAAAATTTGAATCCCACCCCTGCCTATATGTTTACATAACTTTATTGCGCTATGGGGGGGCCCCGGGAAGATTTCTTGCACAGGGACCCTCTGCAGTCTGTGTCCGCCCCTAGTGATGTCATAATGTGGTATTATGAACACAGAAAGTTTACAGTACAATGTGACAAACATGCAAAAGAATAGTAAACCAGGAAGGGGGCAAACACATTTTCACACAATTTTAGCTGTTGTTTACCAACTGTTAAAACCTGTTTTCACCTATTCAGGTAATATAACTTCTTCACTTCCATGCCATTTTTAATTTTTTAATTTTTGTTTTTTCCTCCTCTTCTTTAAAGAGCCACAACTTGTTTTTTATTTTTCTGTCAATATAGCCATATGAGGGATTGTTTTTTGTGAGACGCATTGTACCTTTGAATCACACCACTAATTTTACCTTATAGTGTACTGGAAAACAGAAATAAAATTTAAAGTGAGGTAAAATTGCAAAAAAAGTGCAATTTAACAGTTTTTTCAATTGTTTTCATTTACCATATGTGAGATAGCTTTACCTGAGTGGGTTGGGGGACACTCACTTGGCAACGGGATTAAAGCACTCAGGCACGGTTTCTCACAAAAGCAGTCTATTTGGTTTATTAACTCCTCATAAACCACATAACATAAAGTCCATTTCATTACATCCACGAACATATGATGACTACCAGTCTGTTCATGTAGCAGATAAACCTCTCTGCCGTAAATTACAAACCCCCTTGTCTGGGGTTACCTTCCAGGATCTCCGCTCCTCACGCTGACTCCTTATCAGTCCTGGCTTCGCCAACTCAGAAGCCGTCCCAGGCTCTGTAGGTACATGGCCTCTCTGTGCGCTCTTCAGGACATTCGTCCCCAAGGACAGCTGGGACAGTTCAAAACAGAGGCCACTCAGTGCCAAAGCCCCACCACGTGCTATTCAGGGAGATATCACTCACAACACATAGGCTTCCAGGACCTTGCACATGGACTAAATAGATCCATACACACTCAACATGTGACCTAAACCCTGGTCACATTATGTACCTGTAACCACCCCCATAGGTGGGAGGTGTGTGTGGTTAGCCAGTCTCGCCCAGCTCTCTGACTAACCCTGCAAGCCTCCCTTTTAACTATACAAATGCTTGTGGGACTAGAGGACCCAGAACAACCTTACTTCAGGCTTACAGTGCAGATTCCCTCTGCGACAGATACCGGCCATTTACAATCCTGCCGGTCACTGTTTCACCATCACCATTACAGATACGCCTCCATGCGTATCCTGAGGAGCACATACAGTGCCCCCTGGCTGTAACATGGGTCACTGCATCACACTTTTTTTTTCTATATGGTAAAACTTACCCAGCAATATGAATCTCCAGGACAGTAATAGTATACAAGTACTCATTTCAAAGTATAAAAACTTCTTTTTTAAGGACAACCAGATTGTGGTTGTCCTGAAGAAGAAGCTTAAATACTTCGACATTCATTGAACAATAAAACCACTCATTCTCGGATGGGCATCCTTCCCATATGGCGGAGCAGGATTAACCCATTTGTTTCTCCATTACCTGCACTTTTATCCTCTCGTGGGTCTGCAAATGCCTTAAGTGTTATTAATTAACACTTTTAACATTGTTACCCAAATAGGACCCTATTTGCTCATTGTGTCTTTCCAGTCCTTCTTTTCTTTTGAAGGGTTAATATCATTTGTGTGTTTGCATTAAAAAGCAAAAAGAGGTTCAATATAGTACTTAGAGACCTCCAAGTATTTATTATTATTATTATACATTTTTATAGCGCCATTTATTCCATGGCGCTTTACATGTGAATACGGGGCAAATATAGACAAGTACATTAAACATGAGCAGATAACAAGGCACCCGAGTACATAAGGAGGGAGGACCCTGCCCGCGAGGGCTCACAGTCTGCAGGGGGTGGGTGAGGATACATTAGGAGAGGGAAGTATTCTAAATATACTTTCCGGAAAATTAGAGGCTTTGCAGTATTTAGATTCTTTGGGAAAATTTAATGAAGTTGAATTTCAGATGCTGTTTTTTTGCAGGTAGTATATGCGTGCAGGTAGGGTTGAGCGAAACGGGTCGGCCAGATTCAGAAGTCGACGACTTTTGGCAAAGTCGGGTTTCATGAAACGCGACCCGACCCCTGTGTGGGGTCGGCCATGAGGTCGGCGATCTTCTGAACTGGTATCGGAATTCCGATACCAAGTTCCGATATGTTTGCGATATCGGGAATCGGTATCGGAATCCATATTTAAGTGTAAAGTAAAGAATAAAAATAAAAAATATTAATATACTCACCCTCGGACACGCCCTGGTTCTAACCAGCAGCCTGCGTTCCTAAAAATGAGCGCCTGAAGGGCGTTCGATGATGTCGCGGCTTGTGATTGGTCGCGTGACGCCCATGTGACCGCTCACGCGACCAATCACAAGCCGCAACGTCATCGAAGGTCCTTCAGGTGCTCATTCTTAGGAAGCAAGGCTGCCAGTGAGAACCAGGGCGCGTCCGAGGGTAAGTATATCAATATTTTTTATTTTGATTCTTTATTTTACACTTAAATATGGATCCCAGGGCCTGAAGGAGAGTTTCCTCTCCTTCAGACCCTGGGAACCATTAGAAACCCAATGCACTGCATTGGGTTTCGTGTTTCGGCCGACCCCGACTTTTCTATAGGATCGGCTGATTTCACTCGATCCGACTTTTGAAAAAGTCGGGTTTCGTGAAACCCGACCCGATCCTATAAAAAGAAAAGTCGCTCAACCCTACGTGCAGGTCGTTCAAGTGCAGCTTATTAAGTGCGCTTTAGAAATATACCAGAAATGTACCAGAAGTGACCAGAGGGTAAGAGCTACAACACTTACTAACTGCACTTACCTTTTAATTTTTCCACAATTACTTTTCACCATACTTACTTATGCCCTTACAGTTATTGCTTCACTAATCCTTACTCTCTTTCATTATCCCCAAACCCATCTCCCACCAAACAAATATTTATTTCTCCTTTCCTTTTAATACCAACTGACCTTCTCTGCAAACCTGCTCTTAAACCTCAGATCCCTCCTTCTAAAACACAAAACAAGCCAGGAAAGCTAATTATCCTACTTGTTTGCTCTCTATTGCTCTGTATTTGCTTCCCCTCACTGCTGGCAATATATCTCCCAATCCTTGCCCTTGACCTCCACAGATAATACCCTCCATTATTTCTCCCTCATATATTTGTGCACCTACTAGAAATTACTGCAAAATCTCAAGATAAAAAGCATTCACTTATCCCCCACATAACTGCTCCCTCTCTCTGGAGCACTTTGGAAGTCCCATTTCATCTGCAATAGGCTCTGTGTCATTCACATCCTACCTCTCCTGGATTTCACCAAAACATGGCTGACACCCTCAAACACAGTCTTTCCTGCTGCGCTATTACAGTGGCCTTCACTTAATCCAGACACCTCACCCTGGCAACAGAAATGATGGAGTTTATCTTCTTCTCTGCAACATCTGCAACTTCAACCTAATGCCTTCCTAAAGCTCAATGTGGACAGAACCGAACTCATCATCTTTCATCCATCCCACTCAACTCACCTACCTAATCTATCCATCAAAATAATTAACATTACACTCCCATGCACCTGAAGACCACTACCTCAGAGTAAGGCCGAGGTCAAACATGTATTTCTATGCAGCTGAACGCTCGAGTCCGAGTGCTGGCAGCAGTGACGGGTATTGAGGTGAGAGAGTTTTATCGCATTTCACTCGCAAGTGTGACCCCGGCCTAACTCTTGACTCCACTTTGTCCTTCAAAGCACACATCCAAGCTCTTACCATATTTCAAAAATGTTTTCAGAATGTGTGCATTCCTCAATCCCAAATGTATTTAAAATGTTTGTGCATGCCCTTATCATCTCCCGCATTGACTACTGCAATATCCTTCCAAACACTCTCACACCTCTCCAGTCTGCCCTTAACTCTGCTGCCCTACTAATTCACTTCTCTTCTCTCTAGTCCTCTGCTTTTTTCCTTTGAAAACTCCATTCATTGGCTTCCACTTCAAACTACTGATGTTGACCTATAATGTCACCCATAATCTGTCCAATCCATATATCTACGAACTAATCTCTCGATATCTTCCCACATGTAACCCCCTGTCCTTCCAAGATGTTCTTCTCTCCTCCACACTTGTACATTCCTTATCCAATTTAATCCAAGACTTCTACAGAGTACACCTCAACCTTTGGAATTTTGTGCACAAAACATCTGACTATCCAACACATTTGAAATTTCAGAATGGAAATTGGAGACCAATCTCGTCAAGCAAGCTTACAGTGTGCAATAACCCCGCTGCCACATTACCACCTTCTTCATAGCTATGTAGACTGCAAGGGCACGGGCATCTCCCCGTCTATTACAGTCTGTTATTTTTAGTTTGTTTATTGTAATCAATATTTGTTTGTATTTAACCCCTTCTTATGTACAGCACCATGGAACCAATGGTGATCTAAAAATAATTAAGAATAACAATATAATGCTCACTAATGTTTTATTACAGATATAATTCTAACAGTAAAACTACAATATAGGGTTAATGCTCACAGTGATGTCACTGTACAGGAATAATGCTCACAGTAATATTAGAATAGAGCGAGAATGCTTGCAGTGATGTCAAAATATTGACATACAGTAACATTACAGTACAAAGATAATGCTGACATGGGTCACAATACAGAAAAAATGCCAACAGCCTCCAAAAGGTAACGGAATAATGGTCAGTGTAATGATACAGTTCAGAGATAATGGACATAATGATGTCACAATATCATCATAATGCACACTGTGATATAATACTAGGATTAATGTTCACAGAGATGTCACAATATGATGATAATGCATACAGCCATAGAAGGGTACAGGTATAGTGCTTACAGTGATGTCCAAATAGAGACAATGCACATAGTAATTTCACAGTACAGGTATAGTGCTCACAGTGTTTTGTCCCAATAGGGACGATGCACATAGTAATGTCACAGCACAGGCATAATAAACTCAGTGGAAATACATTATTTTGAATAATGAATGCAAATGCATTGATGTTACAGTACAGGAATCATCTACTTATGTGTTATTGCTGCATAATTACACAAACAGCAATATTCAGTATAGGAATAATGTGTACCATTATATCAGGGATTATACACACACAAAAAGATCACCATGCATCTGTGACCTCACAGCCTAGCCAAACACATGGATGTAAACTGCCGTAATATGGTACACATTATGTTATAGAGCGAGAAGGGATAATATGTGGGAAACATTTAGTTTTTATCATCTTCAATACTCATCACAAACTGCAACATGTTTCTAAGTGAAATAACAAATGGGTCTCTTTAGTTTTTGGGTCCCATAGTAGCTGCTATGCCCACTACTGTATTTATTACACTCGTGAGCTAAATGCATATAATAATGTGTTTAATAGCAAATTTAATAATAAACATTCCTTAGAAATTCTTTTTCATCATGCTTTCAAAAGTCCTGAGATATGACCGGGCTGTTATCACCAAGTTAGTATTGACGCCACCAAATGGACTATTGTTGTTCGGACAAGTCGGAGTAGACATGGCAAAGAAAAGAAAGAAAAACTATATATGGAGGCATACTGTGTATATTGTTACAGGAAAGAAATATATCTTGGTACCGTGTTAGCCAGTAGATAGAAAAATATTTAGAATTGAGAGTCTTCAGTGCTTGATACCTTTTAATGGCTAACTGAAAAGATGGTAACAAATTGCAAGCTTTCGAGACTACATACGTCTCTTCATCAGGCAAAGACTAAAACAAATTCTGAAGAATCACATATTTATGCACAACATAGTATAGAAAAAAAAAAGAGGGGAAAAAAACCATGGATAAGCCAGGTGACATGAAGCAGAATTACCATGGGTGATAAACAGTTACGTCCATAAATATTGGGCCAATTCTTAGATAAGGATTGTTTTATTGTCCTGTGATTAGGGTCTCTGTTGTAATGACCCTTCATGGTCTGAGGGGCAAGTTCCTTAGTTGCTGTAAATCGTATATGTTCCAACCCAATGGATAGAGATGAACACCTGGGTCGCCTCAGAAAGACCTTTTTGAATCAGGGCTACCATCCAAGAACAATTGAAAACCAGATCACAAGAGCCACCAGAATATCAAGGAATCACCTGCTACATTACAAAACTAAAGAAGAAAATAACCGGGTGCCTCTAGTAGTTACCTACAATCCAAATCTGGAGGTGCTAAGAGGAGCTGCACGGAAATTACAACCTTTACTGCAAAAAGATGCCCGCTTACAATCCATTTTTCCAGACCCCCCACTACTGTGTTTTAGGCAGCCCCCAAATCTAAGAAGCATCATTGTCAAGAGCTCCCTGTCCTCTCCAACAGCTGCAGGAACCTTTCCTTGCAACCAGAAAAAATGTAAAAGCTGTCCATTTATAATGACCACGGACAAGATAAAGATTCCCAACTCACATCAGGACTACAAGATCCCAGGTACTTTCAGCTGCGTCACTTCTAATGTGGTGTACCTAATTATTTGTACTAAATGTCCAACTGGGGGTCTGTATGTAGGGGAGACAGGGCAGAAACTGAGAACATGGATGAACTCTCACCGCCATACAATAAGAAAAAAAATAATGGATATACCTGTGGCAATACATTTCTGTCTCCCAAATCATAACATTATGGACATTAAATTATTTGTGTTAAAAGGTAACTTCAAATCGCAGAGAGACAGAAGAGTCTGGGAATATAAACTGATGACGACCTTTGACACTCACACTGCAGGAATGAATGTGTCACATGGATTTATGTCTTTTTACATCAACTAAGGAACTTGCCCATCAGACCATGTGGGGTCACCACAACAGAGACCCTAATCACAGGACAATAAAACAATCCTTATCTAAGAATTGGCCCAATATTTAAGGACGTAACTGTTTATCACCTATGGTAATTCTGCTTCATGTCACCTGGCTTATCCATGTTTTTTTTCCCCTCTTTTTTTTCTATACTATGTTGTGGATAAATATGTGATTCTTCAGAATTTGTTTTAGTCTTTGCCTGATGAAGAGACGTATGTAGTCTAGAAAGCTTGCAATTTGTTACCATCTTTTCAGTTAGCCATTAAAAGGTATCAACCACTGAGGACTCTCAATTCTAAATATTTTTGTGTATATTGTGTCATATTTTTGCTCTGTGACAAATCTGTTTAGAAAATGGCCACTATAATAAGCAATTATAGGTCCGGCTAATAGAAATATCTGTAGATCTTGCTCAAGGGTCTGCAACTGCATGGGTACATGTGTAGCTGTAGGAGGTCGAAGATGACAGTCAAAGACAATTGGACTCCATAGAGTTGGTTATTTTATGTCTCTCCCTGTAAAACGGCTGAGCATATGGCATGGATTTCCAGCAACTCTGATTGCTGTACTTGTTGTAATGATAACTTAATGATGACTTGACAAATCAGTTGTTTGATGGGCACCTGTTTTGATCTAGTTGTCTGGGATTGCCAGCCATGGTTAAGCTTTATATAGTTGCCAAGTAAGTAGATTTTTTTTCCCCCTGTAACTTAGATGTTACTGCAGTCCCAGTTCGAAGGGAAAACAACTACAGTGTAATGTATTAAAATAAATGTAATAACTGTGTTAAAAATAATAATACTTTTGATACTAATCATCAGTGATAGTTTTTAGCTGATTGATCAAAGAGTTACCACAGATATCTGGTACAAATACTTTGAAAAGTTTAAACATTTTTGTGCAACAGGAGGTTTATGAACGCCTAGTGACCTTTGGCGTTTTCACATAAATTATGTTCAGCTCCGCCAGAATGGGTGGAGCTCAGTTGATACATGCAACTCACCTGCTCGTCTACTTCTTAATGAGTTGAGGCATACCTTACACCACAGATGTTGGATTTAGAAGCATCTGATTCATTAAAAGACGCATGCCATTTAATGAATAAGGCGTGTCTCAAAAGTGGAGTATGCCTCACTAGAAATCTTAGTCTACTCTTACATTGGAGTAAGATTTTTGATGTATTGAATGAAACAACTTGACGCATTGCAGTGGGCATCATCACGCTCTGTCTCACCCATGTCCCGCTGAAACCGAAAAATATTCACACAACCTGGTTGTTAAGAATGCGCTGCTTAAAAAATCAAGCCTGTCTGACATCCAGTGTGCACTACCGCCAGACATGTAAACTAAAAGTCTCAATATTTTGTGCAACTACCTAGTTGGGCAAAAGTATTGCAATTTATTAAGGAGCTTAAGACAGATTTCTTAATGAATCGACCCCATAGTCTTTAAATGTTGCATTTAATACTGGATATTATTGCTATGAAAAAGAAGTTGCCAAACTTTTTACTTTTTAGTTTAGAGAAAAGAATGAATACTATATACAAGCATTTCTTATTTTTTGTTGTTGAAATTTTAATGGCTTTAATGGTGGACAGATGTTGCTTTAAAGTCTTGAGCAAATTAAAGAAAAATCTACATACACTTGGTTTTTGCCAATTAATTGAACCTTTTTTTTGGGGGGGGGGTTGGAGCATATTTTTTTTTATATATAGAAAAGGCATGCACTGCATATCGGTTATTTTCCAGGTTTTTTTTTTTCAAAAGCGATTTAATATTGCGTAATGGAGTCCTGAATGAGTTTTTTCTGGAGCACATTTGCATTCTAATGTCCTGATCCATTATCCACGAGCGTGCTCTGCGTAACTTTACAAGAAATGTCTTGATTGCACACCTGCTTCTTCGAATCCCTGGGCAATTTGTTCTTGGCACTGTTACTTTACTCGCTAATTGTGGTAGAGTAACACAGTTGGAGAATTTCAATCTTTTAGATATTACATTTTCAAAGTACATTTTGCATTCTTTCCTACATATAAAGTATACAGTTTTTTCAAGAGTTGCAATTCATGGTATAATTAAAAATCCAGTCTTTGGATAGAACATACATTTGAGCTACATTCCTAGAGCGCAAGAGGTAAATGGCAGGATAATGGCTAATAGTAGACACCACTAGGTGGCGCTGACCAATATGGATTTATACAGTTCCATTGAACTTATTGGGAGTTGCATAAATCACTATCCAGAGAGCTCCCCCTAGAGTTGACTAATTTTAAGCAGAGTTTAACCACGCGATGAAGTACTAGAAGCAGGCCAGTTACATACTGCTGATCACCCCATAGCAGTCATGATGCCCTGTCATATGGAAGGCATGATCAGGACTCAGGGAATCAGTGAACACCACGGACAGAATTCTTGTATCTCAGGCTCTGTACTAGACATGACATGACAACTTGCTGACAGCTACATTTCCTCTATAACTAAATTACCTTTCACATTTGTTGGTCAGCATTGTTTATTCAAAATTAAAGCTGGGAACGTCACCCAGTGAATGCAGTGCCATGGCAAGGTTCTGTAGGTCATTGCTTGATCAGTTAAATAAAAAAACAACATCCAGTTAATTAAAGAAAATCAATATTTCAGTTATGTTTTACTTCTTCACCATTGATTATACCCTATTGATGCCGAGAAGTTGCTGAAGTGTTGATTTTCCTTCATAAATGGTATTTAATTATTTACTATAGAAAACAAGCATTCATTTCGGCTTTTAATGAACATATAGGTAGCAACCCTTTCATTGATGGACGTTCAGGCATTTTTAGCTTTTGTCTAAAAAATCACAGGATATTACAACATGACAAATATGATGCGCAGCAATAACTCCCTATGACTATGCTTTTCATTAAAGCTGTATAAAAACTGAATAGTCGCATATGTCTGGGAGATAAGTTTATTTGAAATCATTTGATGCATTAATGCAATGTGAGTCTTGTAGAACATGATCCCCTTTAAATACAGGCTATCCCCCTTTTTTCTTTCCTAAAGCATTATCGAGATTCTTCATTAGTTTATATTAAGCCGTTGTGAAAACACCAATACAACTACAATATTTAGCCGGACTGGTTCCATGACTTCATATTGTGTTACAAAAATGAGAACATTATCTGAGGAAATGATTTCCTCTGAGATCTGTCTGAATTAGGATTTTGCTGTTATCTAATGGGGTAAATAGGTTGTATTATGCATCCGTTCAGAACTTCTCTCTGTAAATTTCACAGTAAAAGCTCAAACTTATTGAAGAACATAGACATGATGAATGAAATGATAATGGATTACATCATAATGATTAATTAGGAAGACATCATGAGGGTCATGTTCACATTTACTACAGACATAGCATTATCTCATTTTCTGTAAATGTAAGACAGACCAAGGACATGGCAGTCTGGATTTTTATCCATTAAAAAGTACAGACACATCTAGAAGAGACTGTGAATTAATGGAAATGTGATTTAACCATTAAAAACATGTTAGGTGTCAAAATCCCGCATCTGCACAGGGGAAATCTCAAACCATCTCCGCTGCGGTCTCCCATTCTTCTCCAGCCGTAGTGGAGTCTGCTCAGTGGAGACGTCGGTCCTAGCGTCTAGCTCAGGCTGATACTGCACAACTTGTTGTTGCTGCCTTTCCAGCTTCTGCCATTATAGCCAGTACTGGGCAGCGGCGAGCAGATGTGCTTGGGACTAAGTCCTGCTCTTCACTTTCTGAGCATGCCAAGGGCAAGATCTCTCGTTGGAGATCAAGGGTCACATGCTTAGATACTGCAGCAAATCCCATTGGTCCTTCTGGGAAGGTCCTGTTCTTGCTGCAGCTATAAAAGGTTTGCATGGCCGCACGGCCATGCGCTAGTGTACATTTGGAATTGTGTGTGTGTTGATGAGTTCAAGTCGTTCTTTAAAATCCCCTCCCTTGTGTATGACTGTTCGCAAAAGGTGGATGCTTGCTGTCTAGCGCCCGACTAAGCTGTCAACATAAGGACACACGATACAGCATCTATTGCTGTAACTGCCAGTGCGGCGTCGTGCACTTATAGAGCGCTTTCCTATCCCAAGTCTGGGTGGTTAGTGGCGTCCACCAAAGCGGCACAGCATGTACTCTTGTGCTTTAAGTTATATTTTCTGTTACTTTGACACCCCAGTTGCGGTGTCGAGCGCAAGTGGTCTGCACATACTCTAATCCTGTGTCTTGGGATAGAGTCCTGAGACTCCTTGCTTGCGCTCTTGGTGCGGTACCACGGCCCTGTGATGCAACAGGGTTTGCTTCCTTCACACAGGGTGAAGTTAACCTGTGTGTATCCACATTGTACCGCCATATAGTCCGTCATTACTCAGCAGCAGGTTCCATCTCTGCATGGTGGACCCCGGGTTGCGAACGCACCTTATACCATCTCTCTTATAATTTGGTGCGTTCTGCTAGCCCTAACACTGTGGATGTGTGCACTTACTATATGGAGCAGTGTCAGGAGCACAGTCTCTCAATGCACTTCAGTTATTAGCTGTGTTACACAACCACAACTCAAGTCTAACCACTGTGAACAGAGGTAGCTCTGATTACAGCAGTTTAATGACTAAGGCCACATGCATACGTTGAGTATTTTGTGAGTTTTTTACATTAGTATTTGTAAACCAAAACCAGGAGTGGAACAATCAGAGGAAAAGTATTGTAGAAACACATGCACTAGTTTTGAATATTTTACCAACTCCGGATTTTATCTTACAAATAATAAGTTAAAAAACTCACCAAATACTCAACGTGTGCATGTGGCCTTAGATGCCAGCAGTAATTAAGCCCTTGGATGCGGGGTGTATGTGTTAGGACTGGCGGAACGCACCTAGAATAAGATGTAACATTAATAGATGCGTTCGCAGTCCGGGGTCCACCGTGCAGGTGAAAACCTGCTGCTAGTAAATGGCAGCGTAATATGGCGGTGGAAGCGAACCCAGTTAAGCCACTGGTCCGCAATACCGCACCTAGGAGTGCAAGCAAGGAGTCAGCGAACTCAACCCCAAGACTCAGGATTGAAGTCCGATCAGACTACTAGTACTCAACACCGCAACTGGGTGTGTTAGATAACAGTAATAATTGAGGAACCAAAGTGCGAACTGTGCCGAGCTGGCAGACACCACTAAGAACCCAGACGTGGGTCAGGAGGCGCACTACTGGCGCGTGGCGGCGCACTGGCGGTCACAGCAATAGACACTGATACGTGTGTGACACGTTGAGTGGTTAGTCGGGCGCTAGATAGCAGCCATACACCATACGCGAACAGTCATACAATAGGGTAGGGGTATTTAATGAACGACTTTCACTCACAACAAACACATGTATACAATTGTACACTAGCGCATGGCCGTGCGGTCATGCGAAGCTTATATAGCTGCAGTACTTTCAGGACCTGCCAGGAGGACCAATGGGAACCACTGCAGCATCTGAGCATGTGACCCTCGATCTCCAACGGGAGATCTCACCCTGGGCATGCTCAGAAGGGAAAAAGCAGGACTTAGTCTCAAAAGCGTCCAGTCGCTGCTGCCCAGCACTGGCTTTAATGGCAAAAGCTGGAGAAGCAACAGCAAGCCTAAGCACAGAGTGAGACTGAGCCAGACGCAAGGACCGTCGTCTCTGCTGAGCAGGTTTACCTGTGGCAGGAGAGGAATGGGAGACCGCAGCAGAAGCGGCCCGAGATTCCCCCTGTGTAGAAGCGGGAACTCGACCCCTGACATTACCCCCCTTCCTTGGGCCTCGCTACGTTCGAAGGCAGCAATGAGCTGCGGAGCCCGAATGTGCTCAGCAGGCTCCCAAGATCTATCCTCAGGGCCGTAACCCTTCCAGTCTACCAAATAATATTTTCTGCCACGAACCACCTTGCACCCCAAAATAGCGTTCACCTCGTAATCGTCCGTAGACGACGTCCCGGTAGATGACTCAGAAAACCGGGACATGTACACGGGCTTAAGGAGGGACACATGAAAGGTGTCAGTGATACCTAGGCGTGGAGGAAGGGCTAGACGGTAAACCCCAGGATTAACCTGTTCGAGGACCTTGAAGGGACCCAAGTAGCGAGGAGCAAACTTAGTGGACTCAACACGCAGCCTGATGTTACGAGCGGAGAGCCACACTAAGTCACCTGGAGCAAAGGTCGGAGCAGGGCGCAGATGTGCATCGGCAGAGGACCTCATTCTCTCCTTGGAGGCCCGGATGGCATCCTGAGTGCGGTCCCAAATGTCTCATGCCTCCACCGCCCAGTCTGCCACCCTGGAGTCAGCAGAAGACACGGGCATAGGCACTGGAACCCGCGGATGCTGGCCGTAATTAAGGATGAAAGGAGTCTGACCGGTGGAATCGGCTACAGCGTTGTTAAGGGCGAACTCTGCCCATGGTAACAAAGATGCCCAGTCATCTTGCCTGGCAGAGACAAAATGTCGCAGATATGTGACCAAGGTCTGGTTGGCTCTTTCCACCAACCCATTCGTCTCGGGATGATAGGCAGAAGAGAGATTTAACTCAATACTGAGAAGATGACAAAGCTCTCTCCAGAACCGAGACGCAAACTGAGGACCCCGATCACTGACAATTTTGTCCGGCATACCGTGAAGGCGGAAGACATGTTTAATAAACAACGCTGCCAAGACCCGTGCAGAAGGTAGCTGAGGAAGCGGCACCAAATGCACCATTTTAGAAAAATGGTCGGTGATTACCCAAATGACAGTACAGCCACGTGACTTGGGCAAACCCACCACAAAGTCCATCCCGACCATCTCCCAGGGCCTGTCTGCCACCGGCAGAGGATATAACAATCCAGCTGGCCGTTGACGAGGAGACTTATTTTTGGCACAGGAGACACATGCCCGAACATAGTCTCCAACATCACGAACCATATGCGGCCACCAGTACATTCTCGCCAGCAACTCAGATGTCCTCTTTGCCCCAAAGTGTCCACCCACTCTGGACGAATGAGTCCAAGAGAGAACCTCCGGTCGCAAATTGATGGGAACAAAAGTCTTGCCCGGAGGCACAGACTCTAGCGAAACCGGAGCTACGGTTCTCAGACTCTCTGAAGGGACAATAAGCCGAGGCTCCTCTTCCTCCTCAGTTGACACAAGGGAGCGAGAGAGAGCGTCAGCACGAATGTTCTTCTCCCCGGCGAGATAATGGAGAGTGAAGTGGAACCGGGAGAAAAACAAGGACCATCTAGCCTGAAGAGAATTCAGCCGCTGGGCTGTACGCAAATAGACCAAATTTTTGTGGTCCGTGAAGACTTGGAAGGGAAACCGAGCACCTTCCAAAAGATGTCTCCACTCTGAAAAGGCCAACTTCATTGCTAGCAACTCCCTGTCCCCGATGGAGTAATTTCTCTCCGCTGGTGTGAAGGTCTTTGAGAAGAAGAAGCATGGATGCTTCCGACCTTGAGCATCCTTTTGATAGAGGACTGCTCCAGCACCAACGGATGAGGCATCCACCTCCATAAGGAATGGCTTATCCACATCGGGACGATGTAAGATGGGAGCGCTAGCAAAATGGGACTTTATAGAAGTGAAGGCCTTGGAGACCTCTTCCGACCACAATTTGGGATTCGCTCCCTTCTTGGTGAGGGATACCAAGGGAGCTACCAAAGTTGAGAAGTGGGGGATGAACTGGCGATAGTAATTTATGAACCCCATAAAGCGCTGCACCGCTTTAAGAGAATGGGGTTCCTGCCAGTCCATCACAGCCTGTAGTTTGGCAGGATCCATAGCGAATCCCTGGGCCGAGATGATATAGCCCAGGAAAGGTAAGGACTCCTGCTCAAACACACACTTCTCCAACTTAGCATAAAGGGAATTCGCCCATAGGAGTTCGAAGACTCTGCCAACATCTCTCCGGTGGGAGTCAATATCTGGAGAGAAGATGAGGATATCATCCAGATAGACTACAACCGAGGTGGAAAGCATATCCCGGAAGATATCGTTGACAAAGTCCTGAAAAATGGCTGGGGCATTACAGAGCCCGAAGGGCATCAACAGATACTCATAGTGCCCATCCCTGGTATTAAAAGCCGTTTTCCATTCGTCCCCCTCACGGATGCGAATCAGGTTGTAGGCACCCCGCAGATCTAGTTTGGTGAAAACCTTTGCTCCCCTTAGCCTGTCAAAGAGCTCAGATATCAGGGGCAACGGGTACTTATTTTTAATGGTAATAGCATTAAGACCCCTGTAATCGATGCAAGGACGTAATTCCCCGTTCTTCTTCTGTACGAAGAAAAATCCCGCCCCTGCAGGAGACACTGACTTCCTAATGAACCCTCTTTCCAAATTCTCCTGAATGTATTGAGACATAGCCTCCGTCTCTGGGAGAGAGAGGGGATATAGCCTTCCCCGAGGAGGTTCAGCTCCTGGCAAGAGGTCAATAGGACAGTCGTAGGGGCGATGAGGCGGTAGAGTCTCAGCAGCCTTTTTAGAGAATACGTCAGCATAGCACCAATAGCACTTGGGAAGAGAAGAAAGGTCTGCGGGTACCTTGGTAGTAGAAATCTGTACACACTCACTCACACACCTGCCCATACAAGACTTACTCCAACCCAATATTCTCCCTGAGGACCACTCAATATGTGGGGAGTGGAAACGGAGCCAGGGTATTCCCAGCAAAATCTCATCCATTCCCTCGGGAAGAACAAGAAGGGAAATAATCTCCTGGTGGGAAGGGGACATGGACATCGAGAATAGAACTGTCTGGTGTGTGATTTGCAGTGCAAGTTTCGCCCCATTCACAACTCTAACTGTTACAGGTTTGGCGAGCATGACTAGTGGTATAGCGTGGCGCAGAGCAAAAGCAGAGGACATGAAGTTTCCCTCTGCTCCTGAATCCACACAAAGCTCGACTGTTAGAGTGGAGGAGCCTAACAGTATTGTCCCTTGAAAGGACAGTTTGGAGGAAAATGCAGCTGTGTCTAGTGAACCTCCCCCAATGGTTACTAGACGCGATCGTTTCCCGACCGCCGCGGACATTTATTGGTGCAATGTCCTAGTTGATGACAGTTTTTACAAACCACGGGTACTCGAGCGGCCTGAGACTTAGGTCCCGCTCGAGAAACCTCCATGGCCTCATGGGAGTCGGACGCCAAGACAGGAGATTCAAGAGGTCTGGCGAAGGTGGGAGCCAGCAGAAACCTCTGCCTACACTGGGTCCGCTCTAACGGAGGTTGATGCGGGTAGATACAGAAATAAGTTCCTCCAGTGTGGCGGGTATCTCCCTGGTGGCCAAGGCGTCCTTCACATGGTCTGCCAGTCCCCTCCAGAACACCGGAATAAGAACTTTGTCTGGCCACTCTAACTCAGAAGCTAGAGTCCGGAACTGGATAGCAAACTGGCTGACCACGGACGAGCCCTGAGTAATAGACAACAACTGTAGCGCGGTATCGTGGGTAACACGAGGTCCTAAAAAGACCTGCTTCAGAGTGTCCAGGAAGAGAGGAGCACTCTGTACCACACGATCATCTCGCTCCCAAAGTGGCGTTGCCCACTCCAACGCCCTGCCCGACAAGAGTGATAGAATAAATCCCACTTTTGCCCGTTCCGTAGGGAAACGTGACGCCAGGAGCTCAAGGTGTATGGAGCACTGGATCACGAATCCGCGACATTGTTTACTGTCGCCAGCAAACTTGTCAGGAAGCGGGAGACGGGATAAAGTCGGAGCAGGGGTGACAGCGGACAAACTGGCTGCAGCTACACTTGCAGCCTGAACAGCGACAGCAGTGACATCCACAGCTGAGGTTGAACGCTCTACAGCCGCCAACCTTCCCTCCAGCTGCTGGATGTACCGCTGTAAACGCTGATCGTCCGCCATTTACTAGCCAGACCCTGGCGCTAGTGTTCTGTTAGGACTGGCGGAACGCACCTAGAATAAGATGTAATATTAATAGATGCGTTCGCAGTCCGGGGTCCACCGTGCAGGTGAAAACCTGCTGCTAGTAAATGGCAGCGTAATATGGCAGTGGAAGCGAACACAGTTAAGCCACTGATCCGCAATACCGCACCTAGGAGTGCAAGCAAGGAGTCAGCGAACTCAACCCCAAGACTCAGGATTGAAGTCCGATCAGACTACTAGTACTCAACACCGCAACTGGGTGTGTTAGATAACAATAATAATTAGAGCACCGAAGTGCGAACTGTGCCGAGCTGGCAGACACCACTAAGAACCCAGACGTGGGTCAGGAGGCGCACTACTGGCGCGTGGCGCCGCACTGGCGGTCACAGCAATAGACGCTGATACGTGTGTGACACGTTGAGTGGTTAGTCGGGCGCTAGATAGCAGCCATACATCATACGCGAACAGTCATACAATAGGGTAGGGGTATTTAATGAACGACTCACTCACAACAAACACACGTATACAATTGTACACTAGCGCATGGCCGTGCGGTCATGCGAAGCTTATATAGCTGCAGTACTTTCAGGACCTGCCAGGAGGACCAATGGGAACCACTGCAGCATCTGAGCATGTGACCCTCGATCTCCAACGGGAGATCTCACCCTGGGCATGCTCAGAAGGGAAAAAGCAGGACTTAGTCTCAAAAGCGTCCAGTCGCTGCTGCCCAGCACTGGCTTTAATGGCAAAAGCTGGAGAAGCAACAGCAAGCCTAAGCACAGAGTGAGACTGAGCCAGACGCAAGGACCGTCGTCTCTGCTGAGCAGGTTTACCTGCGGCAGGAGAGGAATGGGAGACCGCAGCAGAAGCGGGAACTCGACCCCTAACAGTATGTGGGTCATCCCTTCAGTGAACCATTGGCCTCCTTCCTGTGAAGCAGATATGAGTTGGCAATGGTGTTGTTATGGCAGCAATTAGCCTATTGAAGGCTTCTATATCCACTTTGTTTGTACACTCATGAAACCTAAACTAATGAAACCTATACTCTTCGTACATCATCTATTGTAAATAGACTGTGAAACCTCAGTGATCAAGCATTTAAATCCCCCAGGTAAACTAACAAAAAAGTTTAAAAAAATGTTAAAAATAGTTTAGAAAAGTATTTTAAGCAATAGAAACGTTAAAATGTCAGAAGAGAGAGAGATGAGGTCCCCAAGCACTCTCACAGTGATGAAAAATCAATAATATTATGTAATTCCCCCCATATCTTCCCCTTAGTCAGATTACATTTTTTATTTTAAAATTTGTATTTATTTCATTCTTTGCTGTTAGGGTTGGGGTTGGGGCTAGGGATGGGGTAAAGGTTGGGCTTAGGGTTAGGGTTGGGCTAGGGTTAGTATTGGGTTAATATTAGGTTTGGGCTAGGGTTAGAGTTGGACTAGTGTTTGGGTTAGAGTTGGGATAGGTTTAGCTTTGGGTTAGGGTTTTTTCAAAAGTAAAAAAAATGATGATATGATGACTAGTGTTAAGTCAAAGTGCTTGCTATTCGAGTTTGCATCAGGATCACTAACAACCATGATAATTGGTGCATACCAGAGCACCCCAATGCTAACTTCAGTAGCAAGCACTTGCACTCAACACTAATGACAACATATTCATTATGATGACCTAATGTTATTAAGTCCTGTATTGTACCATTGGATTAAAAATGCTCACTATACCCCTGGATAAAATCCTTGAGGGATGTAGCTTCAAAAATGGGGTCATTTGTTTGGGGGTTCCACTGTTTATTCACATCAGGGGCTCTGTAAACGCGACATGGTATCCAATATCAATTTCAAACATTTTTGCATTAAAAAATTCAAACAGTGCTCCTTCCCTTTCAAGCCCTACTGTACGCCCAAACAGTAGTTTTCCCCTGCTTGTGGGGTATTGGCATACTCAGGAGAAATTGCACAACAAATATTGTGGACTATTTTTTCCTGTTACTCTTGTGAATGTAGAAAATTTGGGGCAAAAGCAACATTTTTAAGAATAAAAGTAAAATATTCTTTTTTTTCTTCCACATTGCATTAGTCTCTGTGAAGCACCCGAAGGGTTAATACACTTCTTGAATGTGGTTTTGAGTACCTTGAGGGGTGTAGTTTTTAGAATAGTGTCACTTTTGGGTATTTTCTATGATATAGACCCTTGAAATGTGATGAGGTTCGTAAACAATGGTTTTGTAAATTTTTGTTGGAAAATTGAGAAATTGTTGTGAACTTTCTAACTTCCTAACAAAAAACATGTGTTTCAAAAATTGTGCTAATGTAAAGTAGGAGATGTTATTTATTAATTATTTAGTTTCACAACTGATTTCAGGGCATAAAATTTTAAAGTTTGAAAATTGCAAAATAATCTATACTATCTTTTTCAAAATTTTCGATATTTTCACAAATATGCACGAATCATATCTACCAAAATCTACAACTATCATGAAGTACAATAGGTCACAAAAAACATATCTGGTATTACTGTATCCATAATTTTCAGCTAATTAAAATCAGCTATGTTATTGGATAACTAAAAAAGTTTTAGTGCTTTGAGTATTTTGGTATGTCATAACATACATTGAGGGATTTTCCTGGCATATACGAAAAATACACCAATGATGCTGTTTAAATTCAGCCTAAAATTCAACCTAATACCTTTTTAAGTTATTGGACTGCTGATGTGACTGCTGTACCAGGGTTCTACAAATCATTTTTGCTCAATTCTACTCAACTTTACTGAAAATTCAGTCAATTACAATTTGCAATACATCTGTATACAAACAAAGTGAATGTACAAGCAAAATACAGTATATACAGTAAAGTACACATGCAGCTTTATACAGTTAGGTCCATATATATTTGGACAGAGACAACATTTTTCTAATTTTGGTTATAGACATTACCACAATGAATTTTAAACAAAACAATTCAGATGCAGTTGAAGTTCAGCCTTTCAGCTTTCATTTGAGATAAAATTGGATGAAGGGTTTAGGAGTTTCAGCTCCTTAACATGTGCCACCCTGTTTTTAAAGGGACCAAAAGTAATTGGACAGATTAAATAATTTTAAATAAAATGTTCATTTCTAGTACTTGGTTGAAAACCCTTTGTTGGCAATGACTGCCTGAAGTCTTGAACTCATGGACATCACCAGACACTGTGTTTCCTCCTTTTTAATGCTCTGCCAGGCCTTCACTGTGGTGGTTTTCAGTTGCTGTTTGTTTGTGGGCCTTTCTGTCTGAAGTTTAGTCTTTAACAAGTGAAATGCATGCTCAATTGGGTTGAGATCAGGTGACTGACTTGGCCATTCAAGAATATTCCACTTCTTTGCTTTAATAAACTCCTGGGTTGATTTGGCTTTATGTTTTGGGTCATTGTCCATCTGTAGTTCGAAACGTCGACCAATCAGTTTGGCTGCATTTGGCTGGATCTGAGCACACAGTATGTCTCTGGATACCTCAGAATTCATTCGGCTGCTTCTGTCCTGTGTCACATCATCAATAAACACTAGTGACCCAGTGCCACTGGCAGCCATGCATGCTCAAGCCATTACACTGCCTCCGCCATGTTTTACAGAAGATGTGATATGCTTTTGATCATGAGCTGTACCACGCCTTCGCCATACTTTTCTCTTTCCATCATTCTGGTAGAGGTTGATCTTGGTTTCATCTGCCCAAAGAATGTTCTTCCAGAACTGTGCTGGCATTTTTAGATGTATTTTAGCAAAGTCCAGTCTAGCCTTTTTATTCTTGATGCTTATGAGTGGCTTGCACCGTGCAGTGAATCCTCTGTATTTACTTTCATGCAGTCTTCTCTTTATGGTAGATTTGGATATTGATACGCCTACCTCTTGGAGAGTGTAGTTCACTTGGTTGGCTGTTGTGAAGGGGTTTCTCTTCACCATGGAGATTATTCTGCAATCATCCACCACTGTTGTCTTCCATGGGCACCCAGGTCTTTTTGCATTGATGAGTTCACCAGTGCTTTCTTTCTTTCTCAGGATGTACCAAACTGTAGATTTTGCCACTCCTAAAATTGTAGCAATTTCTCAGATGTTTTTTTTCTGTTTTTGCAGCTTAAGGATGGCTTGCTTCACCTGCATGGAGAGCTCCTTTGACCGCATGTTTACTTCACTGCAAAACCTTCCAAATGCAAGCACCACACCTCAAATCAACTCCAGGCCTTTTATCTGCTTAATTGAGAATGCCATAATGAAGGGATTGCCTACACCTGTCCATGAAATAGCCTTGGAGTCAATTGTCCAATTACTTTTGGTCCCTTTAAAAACAGTGTGGCACATGTTAAGGAGCTGAAACTCCTAAACCCTTCATCCAATTTTATTGTGGATACCCTCAAATGAAAGCTGAAAGTCTGAATTTCAACTGCATCTGAATTGTTTTGTTTAAAATTCATTGTGGTAATGTCTAGAACCAAAATTAGAAAAATGTTGCCTCTGTCCAAATATATATGGACCTAACTGTAAATGTCTAGACATGCAGTCAATGAGACACATGTAAACAATTCTTCCAAATGATATGTGTTGTTAGAAATCTGTAAAAATCTGTACATTTTGATAAACCATGTTTCACTTTTTCCAATTGGAAACATACTTCCTACACCCTATGCACAGTGCTGATCACAAGCACATGCAAGCAAGGTTATATTTAATTGAGTTTTTGCGGCACAAAATAAAAATAAATTAAAAAAAACAAACACAATCTGTCCATTCCTGTAATTAGTCCTCATATACCAGTTACCTTTATTTTCCTTTTCTTGTTCTTCAGCCACATGCAGTCATCCTTTTGATTTTTATGTGTGTACATTCCGAACGTCCTGACAACTCTCCTCTGTGCCCCTAGACTACATTACTGAACAGGCAGAGCTGTATCTGTTCCTCAATCCCCTTACTACCACCATCGCTGACCACCCAGTTAACCTACAGAACACCATCTAGAGACTACAGTCTCAAGATCGATAAACCACTGCACAGTTTCTCCTTCCTAACATTCCTCTCGTTTCATCTAGAATGTGCTATCTTGAGACTCTCCTGCATTCAGTAATGTTACAGATAATAGTCCCAGGTGCTGACACTGGCACAAATAGGCTCACTGTATTGTAGTTAAGGAATGAGTCAGACAATGTATTCATTTATTATAATATATTCTAGCACTCTGGAGCATCTAGCACTATCCCCTCCGACAAAAGTCACAAATTAATAAGATTACTTGTTCTCTCTGGAGACTGCAATGCCTCATGTTCGCCCTCCCTGTATATTTAAGTTCACAAGTTAAGTCTCTATGAGACCACCATTCAGAGCACTTTGCTTAGATAGCTTAAGGCTGAGTTTCACCTCCTTCATGCAAGGCTATGCTTGACTGACAGGTTACCTTCTGTTCAAACCACAGACAGGAAATCTATATACTCTGTGCTTAGAATGAACAGTAGCTGGAAGTAAGGAGCTGAGCTGGAGGTAATGTGACCTCGTGAGACAGCTCAGAAGCAGATAGAATTTTAACTTCAAGCAAATTATGAAGCACCTTCATAAGCTTTACAATGCATTTATAATCTGTGCACATGGAAAACACCTTTTAGGATTATTTGGGTAAAAAGCAAAAAAAAGTCTTAACTTGTCAAGAAGATTAGTAGTGCTAGTTATGAATGTTCGGGTCTGGCGGGTTCGGCCGAACACTTAAAAAGAGTTTGGTTCGGGTGCCAGAGGAACTAGACAGGGTGATTACACACACAGTCCACCCTCATGTTGTGCCAACATGGATTGGTAGACAATGAGGAAGAGGAGGAGGAGGAAGAACAGGGCTACTTTCATGCGCTATAAATGGTACTACAAACACAACTGTCATACCGTCTGTTCAGCGTGGATGGCATGAAGACAGGGAGGAGGAGGAGGACAGCATGGTCAGTCATTCTGTTGGTGATGACACGGAAGTCTTGCCTGTTAGCAGTCTGACGTGGACTTCGAAAGATGAGCGGAGGAGTTGAAGACACGGTTTCTTGACCGTGGATACAGTCACCAGATGCTGAATAGGGCCTACAATAGAGCTAGGCATTCCACTCGTAACAGCTTGTTATATGGACATACAGATAAGGCCATTAGCACTGACAATCAAAGTAGATTCATTACAAACTTTAATTCTCATTCCTCATTAATGAGGTCAGCTCTACAAAAATCATGGCATATTTTACAAGCGGATCCCACTTTGTCCAGGTTTCTACCCAATAGACCTTCTATTACATTTAGGAGAGCCAAGAACCTTCGGGATCTCCTTAAAAGAAGTCGCTATGAGGAGGAACCTAGAACTATATTTTTGAATCAGGCCGGTTCAAGAAGTGGATGTGTTCCGTGTGGCCACTGCATGGCACGCTGTAATATTGATAGATTTGACACATTTGAAAATTCAAGTGGGTCAAAGTCCTACAAAATAAAGAAATTCATCACATGCACAACAAGGTATGTGATATACTACGCGGTATGCCCCTGTAATTTAATCTATGTGGGATTTCCCAAACGCAAGTTTAAAGTGTGCGTGAGGGAGCACATATTGGGCATACAAGCCGCAGCTGGCCACACGGACGCATCTACTCTAAAATCCATACCTTGTCATTTTAAGGATGTCCATCAGTGCAAAAGCAATCTATTGCGTGTGAGGGGTATAGAAACATCGGACACTAATATTAGGGGTGAGAAATTGTCACAACACCTGGCCCAGTGTGAAGCCAGGTGAATATGGACATTGCAACTGTCTACCCCCAGGGTTTGAATGAAAACCTTTCATTTGCCCCATTTCTATGATACAACTGTGCAGTTTGATATTCATTACGGTCACTAGTTTGCTGCAGGGAATACACATGGTGTGTTAATATGATTTTAATTTTATTTTATATTTTTTAGGTTCTCATTTTCTTATACTATACATGCAGGGCTTATGCTATAACCCATATGGTCTGGGTTAATACTAATTGCCATCTGATGTGGAGGTACCATCATTCAGGACAAGGATACGAGGCATTTTCTTATCTACACATAGGATATCTACTTCGTTCTGTTGGTGCAACATCCATATCCTGTGAAAATTTGTGTAATTCTACATGTGTTTATAATGATGTGTAAAATATATATATATATATATGTCATTTATTGTATATTGTATATTGGATGCTGTGCACAATATGAAATTTTGTAGTATTTATCCTCCTTGGAATATATCTTTTTCCTAATACATTATGGCAAGTGGGTTAAATTAGGTATTTTCCACTTTTATTTTTTGGTTGTTTTGTTAATTAGGTGCTAGTTATCCCCCGTCTCAGAAATTTATTTTGATCTGGTAACGCTGCTGTGGACAGTTCACATGCGCGCTTTGTCTCCTCTACTCCCACCGGCCCCCTGTGTCTCTATTTGGCTGATGGCATCGGGTCACGTGGGGATTCCCTATTCCTGATGCTTCCGGTCACATGACACGGGCACCGGCTGGCGTCACGGTTGCCGAGGTGACGGATGTGTCACTTCCGGTCCACGGCAGCGCTGCTTCCAGGACGTGCTGACATATAAAGCCCGGCATATTGTTATAACACATGTCCCCTGACGAAGGTGCCATCCGAAACGTGCGTTGGGGCGGGCAGGCAGATCCCCTGGGCCAACACTGATAAACATCTGACAGGTAATAATGCGGATTATATAGTTAACTACCTTTTCATCGCTTTTGATTATATACCTCAGCACATTAGCACTTTACCACCCTATGTTGTAGCCATGTTATTTGGCACTTGATTTTATAGGTCCCTAATGTATTTGTTGGCAGCAACACTGCTATATTTGGAGATATATAAACTCCACAATAGTTGTTAATACACGGTGCTATTATATTGGACTGGTTATTCTATGCCTCTATATTTGTGATGTAAGCACCTAATATTACATATGGCGCCACCATACAAGGGTGTTTATTTTTTGCTTTTCCTTCAGTGATGTAAGCATTTAATATTGAATTTAATTTACCTGGAATGTTGGCCCATTCAGGTCTCACTTGTCCTTAAGCGTTTTCTATGTGTGTTTCACAGTCGCTGTAATATCCCCTTCATTATGTATTTGTTAATAAAGTACAACTTTTTATATTCATAATTCTCTGAACTTTTTGATCATGAGAATTGCTCTCTTGTGTTTTGCTCTTCTAATTGACGGTTTGTCCATATTTGGTCCACACTATTCATTGGTTAGATAAAGTTGAATCACCTAGGAACAATATAAAACTATAAGGCTAGGTTCACACTTGCGTTGTGCAGTCCGTTCAACAAATCCGTTAAACGGACTGCACTAACGCAAGTGCCAACTTTGGCACTGCGCTAGCGCAGATGGAGCATCTGCTAGCTCCATCTGCGCTAGCAGTGCGCTACTAGTGACGGACCCGGAAACGCTGCAGCCCGAGTCTCGGGTCCATCACTCAATGACGGCACATCGCTAGCGCATGCCCATTGTGGGCGTGCGCTAGCGATGCATTCGTTATTGCCAGTAATGGCGGCGTTAATGGACTACGTTACACCGCGTTATGCCACGGTGTAACGTAGTCCGTTAAACGGGTTCACATAACGCAGTGTGAACCCAGCCTAAAAGATTTTTTAAAAAACAATAACATTAATATATATTAATAGTAGTGATTGCCCTAGGTGTTAAAACAAGAAAGAAAAGTGGAAACCACTCATGACCAGAAACAAACCCAAACACCAGTATTATGGATGCCCCAGGGAGACCAAACTGTATTATAAAATAATATCTTTATTAACTAATAGTAGCAATACAGAAAAAATAATTTATAAAATAAAACAGACTGTTTGTGCGAATCAAGACAGTATGTATAATAAAAGTAAACCCATAAACACAATTCATATAAGTGCCACCAATGGGCATTTGCAAGGTAATGATTCCCCTTTAAGGAATATAGGCAATTCCCTGAAATTCTTGTGTCGTGCCAGAAAAAAGTTTAAAAAAAATATATATAACAAATATAAAAAAAAAAATATATACAAAAACAATATATAAACAATGTACCGTATATAGCAATGGGTGGAGATCACACAAGGGATCTTTTAATTATTGGGTATCCAAGCTGGACACGTGGCATTAACTGACTCTGTACGCCTTGGAGGCCTTGGCCTGCCCTGCTGCTAGCATTTTGTCAGAGCAGGTTTTAGTGCCGCTGGTGGAATTATAACTGATATGTGCATCCGCCTGTCAACTGAAAATGCTGACAGGCTGACTCTTATAAAAATGAACAAGGGCTGGATTGGGCCAGACTTCTGTACACCACCGAATGATAACAGCGAAACTTGACCTCCAATACAGTGTCTTTTTTTGGGAGGTGTATTCCATGCATTTCTTCACACCCACACATGGATATACGCTTCCTGATTTTGGCTATTTGGTGTTATCCTCCTCCTTCTCCTCATCCTCATCATCTACCACCACTAGAACACCAGGGTGAACATGTTCCGTGATGTTCGTCAACATTTTATTTAAAAAATGAAATCATGTGTACCCCCCAGGGGGAATTGTTTGTCAACCTATACACTTTGTGTATGGGAATTCCAAGTATAGGAGACCCACTCCTTTATAATTGGAGCATTTTTTATGAGGCCATTCTCCACATCTCTTTCAAGGGGAATTGGAGTGCCTCCTAATTTGTGGCAGGCCTTGCATTCACTGCATAGGCAAATACTATGGGAGACCCACGTCCTAATAATGGGAACATTGTTTTCAGGAGGCCCATCTCTACGTCTCTTCCAAGGCTTATTGGGGTACGTGTACATGTGGTGCAGAGCAGACCTTGCATTAACTGCATAAGCAACCAGTATGGTAGTACTAAATGAATAATGTGGACTAGGTTTTCCTGTGGCCCTCCAGTTCATGGACTCAAAGGCTTATTGGCTTGTGGGTAACTTTGGGGCAGGGCAGACCTTGTATTCAATGCATAGGCAACCAGTATGGCAGTACCAAATGAGTAATGTGATCTAGGTTTTCCTGTGGCCATCCAGTACGTGGACTCAAAGGCTTATTGGCGTGCGTGTAACTTTGGGGCAGGGCAGACCTTACATTCAATGCATAGGCAACCAGTATGGCAGTACCAAATGAATAATGTGATCTAGGTTTTCCTGTGGCCATCCAGTACATGGATTCAAAGGCTTATTGGGGTGCTTGTAATTTGGGGGCAAGGCAGGCCCTGCAGTCAATGCATTGGCAAACAGTATGGCAGTACCAAATGAATAATGTGAACTAGGTTTTCCTGTGGCCATCCAGTACGTGCTTGGCTGTCCCATAGACTTACATTGGGCTCGTTGCTCGGGTCAAGTACCCAAGTATTACAATTTGCTCGACCCGAGCAACAAACACCCGAACATTTTAGTGCTCCCCATCACTATTGATGAGCGTATTCATCAGCCGATGCCTGTACTATAAATAAATAAGTAAAGTAAAAAAGTGTGATGAGTCCCCTTTATTTTTAATTACCAGCACAGACAAAACCGGTGACTGCGTTGGAAACACCGGATGTTTGGTCTGCCCATCACTAATCAGTACATGCTACCAGTGTGTTATTCACTATTATTATATGTAACTTAGGCTTTATTGGCTAAATTCTGTAGAATAGTTAGAGTTTGGTTAGTAAGTAATTTGATAATAAACATATCAACGTATCAATAGTTATTAAACCAAAATAGTAGCTACACTTTTAAAGCACTTACAACGAGGGGCTTAACTACAATTGGTGCAGGAGATACAATCGCACTTGGGTTCTGGAGCCCAGGGGAGCCCAAAAGTCACTTTTTCCTGTACATAAAAAAGACCAATGCTATTAAAGACTTGTAATAAATTGGGACCCCATTGGAAGTTTTGAATTTGGACCAATGAGCTTTCAGTTACCCCACTACTCAAGAAATGTCAGAAATTTTGAACTGTAGAGGTCCTGGTTTTGCAATCCTGACTGAAATGAAGAGGTAAAAAAATAGACCCAATAGCCGCTCTCTTCAAGTAAATGGGTTAGCTTACAATGGACTTATAGGGTTTTCTATGAGCACATCTTTGGCCAATTGTGCCTATCTGAGTAAAGGGGGATCAGCACTTAGCTAAGTTCTTCTGACCCTTTGTTTCAGAGATCAGGACGGGTTCTTATATCCTGAAATGTCACTGAGAGTCCATTATAACATGTTATTGGCTTTTAGAAAGTGCAGGGGCTCTTTAAATAGGGTTTATTGACATTGCAAGTGGTCTATAGCTATCTCTGTGACATATGTATCTTAAATGTCATATTATTTGCACTATAGATTAACTTTTGATGGAAAGCTGCATTAATCATGTCCTACATGCACTAAAAAAGTCTTTATCACCCTTTCTATTATTCACTTAGGCAATAAATAAGGATACTGAACTGTCATCATATAAATTATGCCTGTACAGAATAGAGTAAAACTGATAAGTGATTAATACTCTTGTTACTAGGCACTGAGTACTAGAATTTGAGGGTTTGTAAGCTTTCTTATACATCCATTTAGAAGGACAGTTGTATAGAGAGAGTTCAACTTGCGATCTATTCTCAGCAAGTGAGCATTACTGAGATCAGTCACAAAAAATCAGAGTAATTCTAAGTACTGTATGATTAATTAAATTACTTCCTCAGTCAACATGTTAGGCTATAGATTGATCTTGATGGGCTTAAAAATGTTGTCCCATGAACAAAATACATTTTTATTAATGCAGCTTCCTGTGCAGAGATAATCTTATATACAGATGTATCTCACAAAATTAGAATATCATCAAAAAGATCATTTATTTCAGTTCTTCAATGCAAAAAGTGAAACTCGTATATTAGATAGATCACTCTGTTTGTAATGACTCTATATAATATACGAGTTTCACTTTTTGTATTGAAGAACTGAAATAAATTAACTTTTTTATTATATTCTATTTAGTAAGAATCACTTGTATCATTGTTCAGAATCTATTGATTAAAATTAACTTTGTTCATGGGAAAATCCCTTGATACTTCAACCTTAAAAACTATGAAACTATGAAACCATTAGGCTATGTTCACACATTGCATTTTTGCTGTGTTTTTTTCTGTAGGCAAAACCTGCTCTCTTGGCAGTAAAGAAGCTGTCTACCCAAAGATAAACTTTGCTTCCACTGCAAAAGCATGAAATCAGTCACTAATGCAATTCATATGTGAACCCAAAAACCAGGTTGGAAAAAGAGCAATTAGATAAAAAAATATTTAGTATAAAAAGATTTTTTTGTCTGAAAAAATAGTAGCGAGTACAGTATTCTGGACAAAAAAGTTCATGGAAAAAATATACAACTACAAAAGTAACAGCGGGGGAGGTGAATTGATCAGGATTAGTTTACCAAAGACATGGACAGGGATTTGAGTTTGTAGGACACAGCTTACTTTCACACTTTGGTAGGCCACAGGAATTGATCAATTTCACATCTTGGTTGACCAATATTAACTTTGTTCACTTCCGTAATTTAAGTAAACTGTATTAATCTCAATTGCCATTCTCAACTGCCATAAACACCAAGACATTATGGTTTAAACTTGGGAAAATCACAAAAATAAATGGTTTTCACATACTGATTTACATGCTTTTTTCACTAAAAATGGAGCAAAACGTGATACTGTGCTTTTTGCTGCATTTTTGCAGAAAAAATGCTAAAATAAATGCTGAATATTCTACAGTTTTAAAAAATGATCAAGTTTTCCAAATTTGTCAGGAAAATAAAGCCAATGTGTGTGCATGAGATTTTGGAAATCTCAGAGGCTTTCCTGGTACTGTAAAACACAACTTAAAATTTGCATGAAAAAGCAGCAAAAATGCAGCGCGTGAATATAACCTAAGTGAGGATATATGTGCGCCAGGCGTATACAGTATTTATTATTTAGGTACAAAACTCATATCTGTTTAAATCATAATAAGGAATGCATATAGTCTATGGAAATTGAAAATACTATTACAGATATGTAAAGCTATGACCAAAGATTGACCTCTGCCGAATTAGCAGGCTTGGTATAAACAGACAAGGCACACACTCACTTGCGTGCTAAGAACATATACATCTGGATCACTTAACGGCCACCAGCTCTGGTCACGTTAAGATCAAAAGGTAAAAGGGACACAGCACTGGTCGGAACAGTGAGGCCAGAGGCTTAGTTATAATTGCATGAGAAATCAAGCACAATTTAATCAAGGAAAACAGATTGAAGTCAAATAAGAATTATTGAATAAACATTAAACACCTTGGGATATATCCAACATGATTTTATATATATATATATATATATATATATATATATATATATATATATATATATATACCTTCATAGTGGTCAAAACCTTATTTTTAATTTTTGGTACATAGCTCCAAATCCCATGCATATAATGATACAATATTCTGCATATCTGAATAAAGAAGCACATAAGCTCATAAAATTTTCACTATATAAGGCTAGAAACTGAACTCCCGCCGCAAATGGACCCATCACGTGATGGACACAAATGTCACTTGGAGGATCTCTTTGACTGTTATGGTGATATTTGTACATCCATTTTGATGTGTTTTTTAATGCATCTTTGATGCGTTTTTCCAATTCTGTAGTATGGTTGAAATCTGCATCAAAAACACTGAAAGAATTGACATACTGCAGATTTAAATCTGCTCCAAATCTACAAGGAAAAAAAAACAATGTGTGCATGAGATTTCAGGATTCTCATTCATTCTGCTGGGTCAAGGAAATCCTTCAGGTTTTGTGAAAGAACTGTGCAAAAAAATGCAACAAATGTGCAATGTGTGCACGCACCCGATCTGTGATTACATAGTAGAAAATATTACATTAATATTAATACTAAAATACATAAAGCAATAACACATGATTAAATACTATTATAATATTAACACTGTAATGACATTTGAGCAAATTGTTATCCCTCATTAAGAAATAAAGAGTAAAAATTTGCTAAGTTCAAGAGGTTCTCCCTTCTTTTAGGAGCCATCTGGAGTCGACAAATATGTTCTAACGGCAGTTCTGTACTGGCTATGTTTAATTTACAGAAATCATTTTGATCAGGTAACTATTGAAATATTATATAACCTTTTATCAATGCATCTAAAAAAACTGAATAGAACTCTTAGGACCTATCAAATAATTGTGACACTAATATGATCCTAAATGACACACAGAATTGCATATGTGCCTGATAGGTACCAATAGGGCCCAACAGTCATAATTGGGCTTGGAAGATAAGAAGTGTCGAATCTCAGTAGTGATGAGTAGGGTTGACCGAAATGGATCGGACAAATTAAAAAATCGCCGACTTTCGGCAAAGTCGGGTTTCATGAAACCCGACCCAATCCTAGTGTGGGATCGGCCATGAGGTCAGCGATCTTTGCGCCAAAGTCGTGTTTCATATGACGATTTCAGCGCCATTTTTATGAGGAGCCCTGTGCCAGTGCCAAGTGCCAACGAGTGGGCCCCCTCTGCTTGCTCAGTATCACAGCACTTGCAAAGTTGAAATACTTACCTCTCCCTGCTCCACCGCCGTGACATAGTCCGCGTTTCCTGGGATCACGAAAATCTTGAGCCAGCCCTACCCCCCCACAACTTTAGCCAAATGACCCCCTGTTTTCAATGCCTAACTATTATTATAAAGTAAATTAAGATAGACAAGCTTAAGAATTAAGTATTGATGTTTTTGGCATTAAAATGGGCACTGTAGGTGTTTTCCTGTCCTCCACTCACTGCCAACTTTGAGTCCCCATTGACTTGCATTGGGTTTCGTGTTTCGGTCAGCCACCGACTTTTCGCAATAATCGGCTGATTTCACCTGACCCGACTTTTGACAAAGTCGGGTTTCGCGAAACCCGACTCAATTCTAAAAAAGTAAAAGTCGCTCAACTCTAGTGATGAGTTTTGACTTATTTTTTACATGAAAGTAATCATTTGGTTATATAAACCATATATTTTTATAGAGATTAAAGTTAGTATGAATTGATTCACAAGGTTCAATCCATCAGTCAAGACAGTAATTTGTGGCCATGGGTTGGGAGTAGTGATGAGCAAATATACTCGTTACTCGAGATTTCCCGAGTACGCTATTTTTTAACCCCTTACTGGCATCGGACGTACTATACCGTACGATGCCGGCTCCCCTGCTTTGATGCAGGGCTCCGCGGTGAGCCCACATCAAAGCCGGGACATGTCAGCTGTTTTGAACAGCTGACATGTGCCCGTAATAGGCGCGGGCAGAATCGCGATCTGCCCGCACCTATTAACTAGTTAAATGCCGCTGTCAAACGCAGACAGCGGCATTTAACTACCGCTTCCGGCCGGGCGGCCGGAAATGACGTCATCGCCGACCCCTGTCACATGATCGGGGGTCGGCGATGCGTCTGGATGGTAACCATAGAGGTCCTAGAGACCTCTATGGTTACTGATGACCGGTGGCTATGAGCGCCACCCTGTGGACGGCGCTCACAGCACACCTCCATTTCTGCTACATAGCAGCGATCAGCAGATCGCTGCTATGTAGCAGAGCCGATCGCGTTGTGCCTTCTTCTAGCCTCCCATGGAGGCTATTGAAGCATGGCAAAAGTAAAAAAAAAAAGTTTAAAAAAATGTGAAAAAAATAAAAAAAACATAAAAGTTTAAATCACCCCCCTTTCGCCCCAATCAAAATAAATCAAAAAAAAAAATCAAATCTACGCATATTTGGTATCGCCGCGCTCAGAATCGCCCGATCTATCAATTAAAAAAAAGTATTAACCTGATCGTTAAACAGCGTAGCGGGAAAAAAATTCAAAACACCAGAATTACGTTTTTTTGGTCGCCGCGACATTGCATTAAAATGCAATAACGGGCGATCAAAAGAACGTATCTGCACCGAAATGCTATCATTAAAAATGTCATCTCGGCACACAAAAAATAAGCCCTCAACCGACCCCAGATCATGAAAAATGGAGACGCTATGAGTATCGGAAAATGGCGCAATTTTTTTTTTTTTTTTTTTTAGCAAAGTTTGGAATTTTTTTTCACCACTTAGATAAAAAATAACCTAGTCATGTTAGGTGTCTATGAACTCGTACTGACCTGGAGAATCATAATGGCAGGTCAGTTTTAGCATTTAGTGAACCTAGCAAAAAAGCCAAACAAAACACCAATATGGGATTGCACTTTTTTTGCAATTTCACCGCACTTGGAATTTTTTTCCCGTTTCCTAGTACACGACATGCTAAAACCAATGATGTTGTTCAAAAGTACAACTCGTCCCGCAAAAAATAAGCCGTCACATGGCCAAATTGACGGAAAAATAAAAAAGTTATGGCTCTGGGAAGGAGGGGATCGAAAAACGAACACGGAAATATGAAAAATCCCCCGGTCATGAAGGGGTTAATGCTCTGAGATTTAGTTTTTATTGCCGCAGTTTTTATTGCCTGGTTGCTAGGGAATCTCCACATGTACTTATGCTAGCTAACAGATGTAAATCATTCAGCTGCAGCAATAAAAACTAAATCTCCGAGCACTAAAAAGTACTTGGAGGTCACCCGAGCGTGCTCGGGAAATCTTGAGTAACGAGTATATTCGCTCATCACTAGTTGGGAGCTATGAGTACTGCCTCTTACCTGATGGCATCTATGCTTCTTATTTTGCTTAGCCAGCCTGGTGCAACATTACATGTGAATCAAGCACCACCAATGTTGTCACGCCAGGCCAGCTAAGACATGGATGCCATCTGGTATGAGGAAGTTCTCATGGTTCCCATCCAAAGGGCAGAGATTACTGTCATGGCTGATGGCCCGGATTATACAAATCGATTCACACCAACTCTAGAAGAAATCCACTATGTCAGTCATGAGAAATCTAGTGTATAAGCCATGTGCAAATCAGGATGGGCATGCATTGGAGCATGATAGTGCAGTGGGAAGAAGTAACTCAAGTGCAATGATACACCCTCACTACACTTTCAGTCTGATTTGTATTATGGCTTCATCACTATATTTCTCATGATTGGCACATAGGATTTCTGTCAAAAAATAAGCCATTTTTATTGGCAGACAAATGCCCATACAGCTGTACTACCATTTTCATATATAGAACTGTGTTGACAGTTTCCCTTTATGGAGGATTTAAATAATTGCAAGGCATAGAGCTATGATAATATTAAAGGCACGCATAGTTTTTATATTGTATATGTCTTATACAGAATGTGGCCATTATGTCTGGAAGTACATAATATCAGGCCCCATGACCTAGTTCTATTCTTGTGAGCTTACCTGCACCGTTCCAATTAGAGATGAGAGATATTTTGAAATTAGGAATTGCCAATTTCAGCGAATTTATCCAAAATTCAACTTATAGCGAATAAATGTGTGTGAATTTCAATACTGGAAATCTTGTAATAGTTTGTAAAATACATGTGAGGAAGAGGAGAGAGCACAGCTAAGAACTTACACTATATAGGAGAAAGAAAAAGAACCATGCTGACTCTAAGAGCTTATGTAACTGGGCGCAGGCCGGTAAGCGCGGGCAAGGTACTTGTCTTCCGCACCCTGGTCTGCTACAGAAAAATGGGGTATTGCTTTGATATGTGTGTGGACATGACACTGTTAGACACCTCCTAACTCTTCTGAACTGCCACGTATTGCACAGCATTGATTCCCTGAGACCCCACAAATGGGAAACTACACCTGTCCATATAAACAAAATCCTCTTTACTGACAATTTGACTTGTATATAAAGAACAGCAGGAGATGCAGATGTCTTTCTCTATACTAAAATACAGTATAATGTCGGAAATAAATATTTTTCAATGGCACCGTTGTTGAATTGCAGAACAAGTTAGAGACCTTCAACCTTTCTAAATGTAACTACACTTTAGCTAAGCTTTTCCAGTGACCACTATCCTTCAGGCCACTTTTTGGTACACCTGTGGCTGTCACCTAATTGATTGGCCCCAAGCCTTGCTGACTACTCTCTTCTCGGACATGCAGCTTCCATGACCCGAGTAACATGTTTTCCAGAAACTCTAAGGAACTCAAAGTTCCTGGCCGTACGTTCCCTTCCCCAACTTGCCTGCTATAAGTATTCCTTGCCACCAATGAAGTTCTTCCTAGATTCTTCATCTCTTTCTTTGCTTTTGTGCTCTCTTCTTCAACACACACGCCAGCTGATCACCTTGAGTATGTCCTTTCTTCTTCAATCTTTATTTCTGAACTAACTATCCTCTTTCTGCAACTTACCCATAGATTCCCAATATTCCTCCCCATTATGGGCCAGACTTGCAGTTAACCCTGTCCTACCTAACTGGGACTGAGGCCTACAGAAGGATAACAACAGAATACAATATATTTTACACATATAAAACAAGTGGGAGTTCCCAAAGAGGTGTAACGCTATCCTCACCACCCTCACACCTACACATTACAGTAGAGAGCAAGAGAAGGAAAACCCAGTGGCCTTAACAGCTTAAACTATACAGGAGAGGAGGAACCCACTGAACACGAGAGCTTACACTCTACAGAAGAAATAAAAAGAGGAACCGATAAGCGCTTACAATCTACAAAGAGAGAGAAGATATCGCTAATGTAACAGTTTACACTGTACACAAGAGAAAAAGTTACCGAGTGACTCTGGAGATATAGAAAGACTGTAGTACAAACTGTGCTCCACTGTGAACTTCTGATCTGTGATGGCCCAGGTACTAATTATCACTGTGCAAAGTATGATAATCCACTGGATGTCATAGCTGCTGGGCATTAAGGAGAGGCCTGTACGACCACATAAAAATAAATCACTCTGCTCTCTGATGCTCCAGCAGCTTGGGAATTTATGTTGGGCAAGTTTTTTTTTTAAACCTGCAAATCAAATTTCAGCATGTTTGAATTTATGTGAAACCGCAAATTTCAGGAAATTGGACTTAAACTTGACCCCTCCATTGATCAATCTGCTCATCTCTAGTTGTAATATATGAAATGTATTGAATTAGCTAGCAAGTGGTTTTTTTTATATAAAATTTATATAAAAAATAGTAGTCAACTAACATTGTCCAATTAATTGGACTTTCAGTATTGTTCCTAGTGATGGCAAGAGTGCAAAAGACACCAGCTAAACATTGACAATCCCTGAATAAACACAAATCACTAAAATCACCAGAATCATGAAATCCAATATTACCATATATACTCGAGTTTAAGCCGACCTGAGTATAAGCCGACCCCCCTAATTTTGCCACAAAAAACTGGGAAAACTTATTGACTCGAGTATAAGACTAGGGTGGAAAATGCAGCAGCTACCGGTGAATTTCAAAAATAAAAATAGATGCTCCATACCGTTCATTATTGCCCCATAAGATGCTCCACATAAAGCTGTGCCATATAGAATGCTCTGCACCGTTCATTATTGCCCCATAGATGCTCCATATAAAGCTGTGCCACATATAATGCTCTGCACCGTTCAGTATGGCCCCATAGATGCTCCACATAAAGCTGTGCCATATAGAATGCTCTGCACCGTACATTATGGCCCCATAGATGCTCCATTTAAAGCTGTGCAATATAGAATGCTCTGGACCGTTCATTATTGCCCCATAGATGCTCCACATAAAGCTGTGCCATATAGAATGCTCTGCACCGTTCAGTATGGCCCCATAGATGCTCCTTATAAAGCTGTGCCATATAGAATGCTCTGCACTGTTCAGTATGGCCCCATAGATGCTTTATATAAATCTGTGCAATATAGAATGCTGCTGCTGCAATAAAAAAAATGACATACTCACCTCTCTTGCTTGCAGCTCCTCAGCATCCCATCTCGGCGTCTCTCCGCACTGACTGTTTAGGCAGAGTGCGGCGCGCACACTAGTACATCATCGCGCCCTCTGACCTGAACAGTCAGAGCAAGAGGACGCGGAAGACGGAGTGGCGCCTGGCGGGTGGAACGTGGACAGGTAACTATGACATACTTACCTGCTCCCGGCGTCCCTGGCTCCTTATCCTGGACAGATGGTCTCTGGGTGCTGCAGCCTCTTCCTCTGTCAGCGGTCACTGGCACCGCTCATTAGAGGAATGAATATGCGGCTCCACCCCTATGGGAGTGGAGTCCATATTCATAACTATAATGAGCGGTCCCACGTGACCGCTGAACAGGGGAAGAGCTGCGGTACTGAAGACCTTGGGACGGGCAGGGGGAGCGCCAGGTGCACCGGGACTAGGTGAGTATGTGACAGTCCTCTCTCCCCCTCACCCGCCGACCCCACCGCCGATCATGACTCGAGTATAAGCCGAGAGGGGCACTTTCAGCCCAAAAATTTGGGCTGAAAATCTCGGCTTATACTCGAGTATATACGGTACTTAGAGAACAAACAAAAATCGCTCATCACTAGTTGGGAGCTATGAGTACTGCCTCTTACCTGATGGCATCTATGCTTCTTATTTTGCTTAGCCAGCCTGGTGCAACATTACATGTGAATCAAGCACCACCAATGTTGTCACGCCAGGCCAGCTAAGACATGGATGCCATCTGGTATGAGGAAGTTCTCATGGTTCCCATCCAAAGGGCAGAGATTACTGTCATGGCTGATGGCCCGGATTATACAAATCGATTCACACCAACTCTAGAAGAAATCCACTATGTCAGTCATGAGAAATCTAGTGTATAAGCCATGTGCAAATCAGGATGGGCATGCATTGGAGCATGATAGTGCAGTGGGAAGAAGTAACTCAAGTGCAATGATACACCCTCACTACACTTTCAGTCTGATTTGTATTATGGCTTCATCACTATATTTCTCATGATTGGCACATAGGATTTCTGTCAAAAAATAAGCCATTTTTATTGGCAGACAAATGCCCATACAGCTGTACTACCATTTTCATATATAGAACTGTGTTGACAGTTTCCCTTTATGGAGGATTTAAATAATTGCAAGGCATAGAGCTATGATAATATTAAAGGCACGCATAGTTTTTATATTGTATATGTCTTATACAGAATGTGGCCATTATGTGTGGAAGTACATAATATCAGGCCCCATGACCTAGTTCTATTCTTGTGAGCTTACCTGCACCGTTCCAATTAGAGATGAGAGATATTTTGAAATTAGGAATTGCCAATTTCAGCGAATTTATCCAAAATTCAACTTATAGCGAATAAATGTGTGTGAATTTCAATACTGGAAATCTTGTAATAGTTTGTAAAATACATGTGAGGAAGAGGAGAGAGCACAGCTAAGAACTTACACTATATAGGAGAAAGAAAAAGAACCATGCTGACTCTAAGAGCTTATGTAACTGGGCGCAGGCCGGTAAGCGCGGGCAAGGTACTTGTCTTCCGCACCCTGGTCTGCTACAGAAAAATGGGGTATTGCTTTGATATGTGTGTGGACATGACACTGTTAGACACCTCCTAACTCTTCTGAACTGCCACGTATTGCACAGCATTGATTCCCTGAGACCCCACAAATGGGAAACTACACCTGTCCATATAAACAAAATCCTCTTTACTGACAGTTTGACTTGTATATAAAGAACAGCAGGAGATGCAGATGTCTTTCTCTATACTAAAATACAGTATAATGTCGGAAATAAATATTTTTCAATGGCACCGTTGTTGAATTGCAGAACAAGTTAGAGACCTTCAACCTTTCTAAATGTAACTACACTTTAGCTAAGCTTTTCCAGTGACCACTATCCTTCAGGCCACTTTTTGGTACACCTGTGGCTGTCACCTAATTGATTGGCCCCAAGCCTTGCTGACTACTCTCTTCTCGGACATGCAGCTTCCATGACCCGAGTAACATGTTTTCCAGAAACTCTAAGGAACTCAAAGTTCCTGGCCGTACGTTCCCTTCCCCAACTTGCCTGCTATAAGTATTCCTTGCCACCAATGAAGTTCTTCCTAGATTCTTCATCTCTTTCTTTGCTTTTGTGCTCTCTTCTTCAACACACACGCCAGCTGATCACCTTGAGTATGTCCTTTCTTCTTCAATCTTTATTTCTGAACTAACTATCCTCTTTCTGCAACTTACCCATAGATTCCCAATATTCCTCCCCATTATGGGCCAGACTTGCAGTTAACCCTGTCCTACCTAACTGGGACTGAGGCCTACAGAAGGATAACAACAGAATACAATATATTTTACACATATAAAACAAGTGGGAGTTCCCAAAGAGGTGTAACGCTATCCTCACCACCCTCACACCTACACATTACAGTAGAGAGCAAGAGAAGGAAAACCCAGTGGCCTTAACAGCTTAAACTATACAGGAGAGGAGGAACCCACTGAACACGAGAGCTTACACTCTACAGAAGAAATAAAAAGAGGAACCGATAAGCGCTTACAATCTACAAAGAGAGAGAAGATATCGCTAATGTAACAGTTTACACTGTACACAAGAGAAAAAGTTACCGAGTGACTCTGGAGATATAGAAAGACTGTAGTACAAACTGTGCTCCACTGTGAACTTCTGATCTGTGATGGCCCAGGTACTAATTATCACTGTGCAAAGTATGATAATCCACTGGATGTCATAGCTGCTGGGCATTAAGGAGAGGCCTGTACGACCACATAAAAATAAATCACTCTGCTCTCTGATGCTCCAGCAGCTTGGGAATTTATGTTGGGCAAGTTTTTTTTTTAAACCTGCAAATCAAATTTCAGCATGTTTGAATTTATGTGAAACCGCAAATTTCAGGAAATTGGACTTAAACTTGACCCCTCCATTGATCAATCTGCTCATCTCTAGTTGTAATATATGAAATGTATTGAATTAGCTAGCAAGTGGTTTTTTTTATATAAAATTTATATAAAAAATAGTAGTCAACTAACATTGTCCAATTAATTGGACTTTCAGTATTGTTCCTAGTGATGGCAAGAGTGCAAAAGACACCAGCTAAACATTGACAATCCCTGAATAAACACAAATCACTAAAATCACCAGAATCATGAAATCCAATATTACCATATATACTCGAGTTTAAGCCGACCTGAGTATAAGCCGACCCCCCTAATTTTGCCACAAAAAACTGGGAAAACTTATTGACTCGAGTATAAGACTAGGGTGGAAAATGCAGCAGCTACCGGTGAATTTCAAAAATAAAAATAGATGCTCCATACCGTTCATTATTGCCCCATAAGATGCTCCATATAAAGCTGTGCCACATATAATGCTCTGCACCGTTCAGTATGGCCCCATAGATGCTCCACATAAAGCTGTGCCATATAGAATGCTCTGCACCGTTCATTATTGCCCCATAGATGCTCCATATAAAGCTGTGCCACATATAATGCTCTGCACCGTTCAGTATGGCCCCATAGATGCTCCACATAAAGCTGTGCCATATAGAATGCTCTGCACCGTACATTATGGCCCCATAGATGCTCCATTTAAAGCTGTGCAATATAGAATGCTCTGGACCGTTCATTATTGCCCCATAGATGCTCCACATAAAGCTGTGCCATATAGAATGCTCTGCACCGTTCAGTATGGCCCCATAGATGCTCCTTATAAAGCTGTGCCATATAGAATGCTCTGCACTGTTCAGTATGGCCCCATAGATGCTTTATATAAATCTGTGCAATATAGAATGCTGCTGCTGCAATAAAAAAAATGACATACTCACCTCTCTTGCTTGCAGCTCCTCAGCATCCCATCTCGGCGTCTCTCCGCACTGACTGTTTAGGCAGAGTGCGGCGCGCACACTAGTACATCATCGCGCCCTCTGACCTGAACAGTCAGAGCAAGAGGACGCGGAAGACGGAGTGGCGCCTGGCGGGTGGAACGTGGACAGGTAACTATGACATACTTACCTGCTCCCGGCGTCCCTGGCTCCTTATCCTGGACAGATGGTCTCTGGGTGCTGCAGCCTCTTCCTCTGTCAGCGGTCACTGGCACCGCTCATTAGAGGAATGAATATGCGGCTCCACCCCTATGGGAGTGGAGTCCATATTCATAACTATAATGAGCGGTCCCACGTGACCGCTGAACAGGGGAAGAGCTGCGGTACTGAAGACCTTGGGACGGGCAGGGGGAGCGCCAGGTGCACCGGGACTAGGTGAGTATGTGACAGTCCTCTCTCCCCCTCACCCGCCGACCCCACCGCCGATCATGACTCGAGTATAAGCCGAGAGGGGCACTTTCAGCCCAAAAATTTGGGCTGAAAATCTCGGCTTATACTCGAGTATATACGGTACTTAGAGAACAAACAAAAATCGCTCATCACTAGTTGGGAGCTATGAGTACTGCCTCTTACCTGATGGCATCTATGCTTCTTATTTTGCTTAGCCAGCCTGGTGCAACATTACATGTGAATCAAGCACCACCAATGTTGTCACGCCAGGCCAGCTAAGACATGGATGCCATCTGGTATGAGGAAGTTCTCATGGTTCCCATCCAAAGGGCAGAGATTACTGTCATGGCTGATGGCCCGGATTATACAAATCGATTCACACCAACTCTAGAAGAAATCCACTATGTCAGTCATGAGAAATCTAGTGTATAAGCCATGTGCAAATCAGGATGGGCATGCATTGGAGCATGATAGTGCAGTGGGAAGAAGTAACTCAAGTGCAATGATACACCCTCACTACACTTTCAGTCTGATTTGTATTATGGCTTCATCACTATATTTCTCATGATTGGCACATAGGATTTCTGTCAAAAAATAAGCCATTTTTATTGGCAGACAAATGCCCATACAGCTGTACTACCATTTTCATATATAGAACTGTGTTGACAGTTTCCCTTTATGGAGGATTTAAATAATTGCAAGGCATAGAGCTATGATAATATTAAAGGCACGCATAGTTTTTATATTGTATATGTCTTATACAGAATGTGGCCATTATGTGTGGAAGTACATAATATCAGGCCCCATGACCTAGTTCTATTCTTGTGAGCTTACCTGCACCGTTCCAATTAGAGATGAGAGATATTTTGAAATTAGGAATTGCCAATTTCAGCGAATTTATCCAAAATTCAACTTATAGCGAATAAATGTGTGTGAATTTCAATACTGGAAATCTTGTAATAGTTTGTAAAATACATGTGAGGAAGAGGAGAGAGCACAGCTAAGAACTTACACTATATAGGAGAAAGAAAAAGAACCATGCTGACTCTAAGAGCTTATGTAACTGGGCGCAGGCCAGTAAGCGCGGGCAAGGTACTTGTCTTCCGCACCCTGGTCTGCTACAGAAAAATGGGGTATTGCTTTGATATGTGTGTGGACATGACACTGTTAGACACCTCCTAACTCTTCTGAACTGCCACGTATTGCACAGCATTGATTCCCTGAGACCCCACAAATGGGAAACTACACCTGTCCATATAAACAAAATCCTCTTTACTGACAGTTTGACTTGTATATAAAGAACAGCAGGAGATGCAGATGTCTTTCTCTATACTAAAATACAGTATAATGTCGGAAATAAATATTTTTCAATGGCACCGTTGTTGAATTGCAGAACAAGTTAGAGACCTTCAACCTTTCTAAATGTAACTACACTTTAGCTAAGCTTTTCCAGTGACCACTATCCTTCAGGCCACTTTTTGGTACACCTGTGGCTGTCACCTAATTGATTGGCCCCAAGCCTTGCTGACTACTCTCTTCTCGGACATGCAGCTTCCATGACCCGAGTAACATGTTTTCCAGAAACTCTAAGGAACTCAAAGTTCCTGGCCGTACGTTCCCTTCCCCAACTTGCCTGCTATAAGTATTCCTTGCCACCAATGAAGTTCTTCCTAGATTCTTCATCTCTTTCTTTGCTTTTGTGCTCTCTTCTTCAACACACACGCCAGCTGATCACCTTGAGTATGTCCTTTCTTCTTCAATCTTTATTTCTGAACTAACTATCCTCTTTCTGCAACTTACCCATAGATTCCCAATATTCCTCCCCATTATGGGCCAGACTTGCAGTTAACCCTGTCCTACCTAACTGGGACTGAGGCCTACAGAAGGATAACAACAGAATACAATATATTTTACACATATAAAACAAGTGGGAGTTCCCAAAGAGGTGTAACGCTATCCTCACCACCCTCACACCTACACATTACAGTAGAGAGCAAGAGAAGGAAAACCCAGTGGCCTTAACAGCTTAAACTATACAGGAGAGGAGGAACCCACTGAACACGAGAGCTTACACTCTACAGAAGAAATAAAAAGAGGAACCGATAAGCGCTTACAATCTACAAAGAGAGAGAAGATATCGCTAATGTAACAGTTTACACTGTACACAAGAGAAAAAGTTACCGAGTGACTCTGGAGATATAGAAAGACTGTAGTACAAACTGTGCTCCACTGTGAACTTCTGATCTGTGATGGCCCAGGTACTAATTATCACTGTGCAAAGTATGATAATCCACTGGATGTCATAGCTGCTGGGCATTAAGGAGAGGCCTGTACGACCACATAAAAATAAATCACTCTGCTCTCTGATGCTCCAGCAGCTTGGGAATTTATGTTGGGCAAGTTTTTTTTTTAAACCTGCAAATCAAATTTCAGCATGTTTGAATTTATGTGAAACCGCAAATTTCAGGAAATTGGACTTAAACTTGACCCCTCCATTGATCAATCTGCTCATCTCTAGTTGTAATATATGAAATGTATTGAATTAGCTAGCAAGTGGTTTTTTTTATATAAAATTTATATAAAAAATAGTAGTCAACTAACATTGTCCAATTAATTGGACTTTCAGTATTGTTCCTAGTGATGGCAAGAGTGCAAAAGACACCAGCTAAACATTGACAATCCCTGAATAAACACAAATCACTAAAATCACCAGAATCATGAAATCCAATATTACCATATATACTCGAGTTTAAGCCGACCTGAGTATAAGCCGACCCCCCTAATTTTGCCACAAAAAACTGGGAAAACTTATTGACTCGAGTATAAGACTAGGGTGGAAAATGCAGCAGCTACCGGTGAATTTCAAAAATAAAAATAGATGCTCCATACCGTTCATTATTGCCCCATAAGATGCTCCATATAAAGCTGTGCCACATATAATGCTCTGCACCGTTCAGTATGGCCCCATAGATGCTCCACATAAAGCTGTGCCATATAGAATGCTCTGCACCGTTCATTATTGCCCCATAGATGCTCCATATAAAGCTGTGCCACATATAATGCTCTGCACCGTTCAGTATGGCCCCATAGATGCTCCACATAAAGCTGTGCCATATAGAATGCTCTGCACCGTACATTATGGCCCCATAGATGCTCCATTTAAAGCTGTGCAATATAGAATGCTCTGGACCGTTCATTATTGCCCCATAGATGCTCCACATAAAGCTGTGCCATATAGAATGCTCTGCACCGTTCAGTATGGCCCCATAGATGCTCCTTATAAAGCTGTGCCATATAGAATGCTCTGCACTGTTCAGTATGGCCCCATAGATGCTTTATATAAATCTGTGCAATATAGAATGCTGCTGCTGCAATAAAAAAAATGACATACTCACCTCTCTTGCTTGCAGCTCCTCAGCATCCCATCTCGGCGTCTCTCCGCACTGACTGTTTAGGCAGAGTGCGGCGCGCACACTAGTACATCATCGCGCCCTCTGACCTGAACAGTCAGAGCAAGAGGACGCGGAAGACGGAGTGGCGCCTGGCGGGTGGAACGTGGACAGGTAACTATGACATACTTACCTGCTCCCGGCGTCCCTGGCTCCTTATCCTGGACAGATGGTCTCTGGGTGCTGCAGCCTCTTCCTCTGTCAGCGGTCACTGGCACCGCTCATTAGAGGAATGAATATGCGGCTCCACCCCTATGGGAGTGGAGTCCATATTCATAACTATAATGAGCGGTCCCACGTGACCGCTGAACAGGGGAAGAGCTGCGGTACTGAAGACCTTGGGACGGGCAGGGGGAGCGCCAGGTGCACCGGGACTAGGTGAGTATGTGACAGTCCTCTCTCCCCCTCACCCGCCGACCCCACCGCCGATCATGACTCGAGTATAAGCCGAGAGGGGCACTTTCAGCCCAAAAATTTGGGCTGAAAATCTCGGCTTATACTCGAGTATATACGGTACTTAGAGAACAAACAAAAATCGCTCATCACTAGTTGGGAGCTATGAGTACTGCCTCTTACCTGATGGCATCTATGCTTCTTATTTTGCTTAGCCAGCCTGGTGCAACATTACATGTGAATCAAGCACCACCAATGTTGTCACGCCAGGCCAGCTAAGACATGGATGCCATCTGGTATGAGGAAGTTCTCATGGTTCCCATCCAAAGGGCAGAGATTACTGTCATGGCTGATGGCCCGGATTATACAAATCGATTCACACCAACTCTAGAAGAAATCCACTATGTCAGTCATGAGAAATCTAGTGTATAAGCCATGTGCAAATCAGGATGGGCATGCATTGGAGCATGATAGTGCAGTGGGAAGAAGTAACTCAAGTGCAATGATACACCCTCACTACACTTTCAGTCTGATTTGTATTATGGCTTCATCACTATATTTCTCATGATTGGCACATAGGATTTCTGTCAAAAAATAAGCCATTTTTATTGGCAGACAAATGCCCATACAGCTGTACTACCATTTTCATATATAGAACTGTGTTGACAGTTTCCCTTTATGGAGGATTTAAATAATTGCAAGGCATAGAGCTATGATAATATTAAAGGCACGCATAGTTTTTATATTGTATATGTCTTATACAGAATGTGGCCATTATGTGTGGAAGTACATAATATCAGGCCCCATGACCTAGTTCTATTCTTGTGAGCTTACCTGCACCGTTCCAATTAGAGATGAGAGATATTTTGAAATTAGGAATTGCCAATTTCAGCGAATTTATCCAAAATTCAACTTATAGCGAATAAATGTGTGTGAATTTCAATACTGGAAATCTTGTAATAGTTTGTAAAATACATGTGAGGAAGAGGAGAGAGCACAGCTAAGAACTTACACTATATAGGAGAAAGAAAAAGAACCATGCTGACTCTAAGAGCTTATGTAACTGGGCGCAGGCCGGTAAGCGCGGGCAAGGTACTTGTCTTCCGCACCCTGGTCTGCTACAGAAAAATGGGGTATTGCTTTGATATGTGTGTGGACATGACACTGTTAGACACCTCCTAACTCTTCTGAACTGCCACGTATTGCACAGCATTGATTCCCTGAGACCCCACAAATGGGAAACTACACCTGTCCATATAAACAAAATCCTCTTTACTGACAGTTTGACTTGTATATAAAGAACAGCAGGAGATGCAGATGTCTTTCTCTATACTAAAATACAGTATAATGTCGGAAATAAATATTTTTCAATGGCACCGTTGTTGAATTGCAGAACAAGTTAGAGACCTTCAACCTTTCTAAATGTAACTACACTTTAGCTAAGCTTTTCCAGTGACCACTATCCTTCAGGCCACTTTTTGGTACACCTGTGGCTGTCACCTAATTGATTGGCCCCAAGCCTTGCTGACTACTCTCTTCTCGGACATGCAGCTTCCATGACCCGAGTAACATGTTTTCCAGAAACTCTAAGGAACTCAAAGTTCCTGGCCGTACGTTCCCTTCCCCAACTTGCCTGCTATAAGTATTCCTTGCCACCAATGAAGTTCTTCCTAGATTCTTCATCTCTTTCTTTGCTTTTGTGCTCTCTTCTTCAACACACACGCCAGCTGATCACCTTGAGTATGTCCTTTCTTCTTCAATCTTTATTTCTGAACTAACTATCCTCTTTCTGCAACTTACCCATAGATTCCCAATATTCCTCCCCATTATGGGCCAGACTTGCAGTTAACCCTGTCCTACCTAACTGGGACTGAGGCCTACAGAAGGATAACAACAGAATACAATATATTTTACACATATAAAACAAGTGGGAGTTCCCAAAGAGGTGTAACGCTATCCTCACCACCCTCACACCTACACATTACAGTAGAGAGCAAGAGAAGGAAAACCCAGTGGCCTTAACAGCTTAAACTATACAGGAGAGGAGGAACCCACTGAACACGAGAGCTTACACTCTACAGAAGAAATAAAAAGAGGAACCGATAAGCGCTTACAATCTACAAAGAGAGAGAAGATATCGCTAATGTAACAGTTTACACTGTACACAAGAGAAAAAGTTACCGAGTGACTCTGGAGATATAGAAAGACTGTAGTACAAACTGTGCTCCACTGTGAACTTCTGATCTGTGATGGCCCAGGTACTAATTATCACTGTGCAAAGTATGATAATCCACTGGATGTCATAGCTGCTGGGCATTAAGGAGAGGCCTGTACGACCACATAAAAATAAATCACTCTGCTCTCTGATGCTCCAGCAGCTTGGGAATTTATGTTGGGCAAGTTTTTTTTTTAAACCTGCAAATCAAATTTCAGCATGTTTGAATTTATGTGAAACCGCAAATTTCAGGAAATTGGACTTAAACTTGACCCCTCCATTGATCAATCTGCTCATCTCTAGTTGTAATATATGAAATGTATTGAATTAGCTAGCAAGTGGTTTTTTTTATATAAAATTTATATAAAAAATAGTAGTCAACTAACATTGTCCAATTAATTGGACTTTCAGTATTGTTCCTAGTGATGGCAAGAGTGCAAAAGACACCAGCTAAACATTGACAATCCCTGAATAAACACAAATCACTAAAATCACCAGAATCATGAAATCCAATATTACCATATATACTCGAGTTTAAGCCGACCTGAGTATAAGCCGACCCCCCTAATTTTGCCACAAAAAACTGGGAAAACTTATTGACTCGAGTATAAGACTAGGGTGGAAAATGCAGCAGCTACCGGTGAATTTCAAAAATAAAAATAGATGCTCCATACCGTTCATTATTGCCCCATAAGATGCTCCACATAAAGCTGTGCCATATAGAATGCTCTGCACCGTTCATTATTGCCCCATAGATGCTCCATATAAAGCTGTGCCACATATAATGCTCTGCACCGTTCAGTATGGCCCCATAGATGCTCCACATAAAGCTGTGCCATATAGAATGCTCTGCACCGTACATTATGGCCCCATAGATGCTCCATTTAAAGCTGTGCAATATAGAATGCTCTGGACCGTTCATTATTGCCCCATAGATGCTCCACATAAAGCTGTGCCATATAGAATGCTCTGCACCGTTCAGTATGGCCCCATAGATGCTCCTTATAAAGCTGTGCCATATAGAATGCTCTGCACTGTTCAGTATGGCCCCATAGATGCTTTATATAAATCTGTGCAATATAGAATGCTGCTGCTGCAATAAAAAAAATGACATACTCACCTCTCTTGCTTGCAGCTCCTCAGCATCCCATCTCGGCGTCTCTCCGCACTGACTGTTTAGGCAGAGTGCGGCGCGCACACTAGTACATCATCGCGCCCTCTGACCTGAACAGTCAGAGCAAGAGGACGCGGAAGACGGAGTGGCGCCTGGCGGGTGGAACGTGGACAGGTAACTATGACATACTTACCTGCTCCCGGCGTCCCTGGCTCCTTATCCTGGACAGATGGTCTCTGGGTGCTGCAGCCTCTTCCTCTGTCAGCGGTCACTGGCACCGCTCATTAGAGGAATGAATATGCGGCTCCACCCCTATGGGAGTGGAGTCCATATTCATAACTATAATGAGCGGTCCCACGTGACCGCTGAACAGGGGAAGAGCTGCGGTACTGAAGACCTTGGGATGGGCAGGGGGAGCGCCAGGTGCACCGGGACTAGGTGAGTATGTGACAGTCCTCTCTCCCCCTCACCCGCCGACCCCACCGCCGATCATGACTCGAGTATAAGCCGAGAGGGGCACTTTCAGCCCAAAAATTTGGGCTGAAAATCTCGGCTTATACTCGAGTATATACGGTACTTAGAGAACAAACAAAAATCGCTCATCACTAGTTGGGAGCTATGAGTACTGCCTCTTACCTGATGGCATCTATGCTTCTTATTTTGCTTAGCCAGCCTGGTGCAACATTACATGTGAATCAAGCACCACCAATGTTGTCACGCCAGGCCAGCTAAGACATGGATGCCATCTGGTATGAGGAAGTTCTCATGGTTCCCATCCAAAGGGCAGAGATTACTGTCATGGCTGATGGCCCGGATTATACAAATCGATTCACACCAACTCTAGAAGAAATCCACTATGTCAGTCATGAGAAATCTAGTGTATAAGCCATGTGCAAATCAGGATGGGCATGCATTGGAGCATGATAGTGCAGTGGGAAGAAGTAACTCAAGTGCAATGATACACCCTCACTACACTTTCAGTCTGATTTGTATTATGGCTTCATCACTATATTTCTCATGATTGGCACATAGGATTTCTGTCAAAAAATAAGCCATTTTTATTGGCAGACAAATGCCCATACAGCTGTACTACCATTTTCATATATAGAACTGTGTTGACAGTTTCCCTTTATGGAGGATTTAAATAATTGCAAGGCATAGAGCTATGATAATATTAAAGGCACGCATAGTTTTTATATTGTATATGTCTTATACAGAATGTGGCCATTATGTGTGGAAGTACATAATATCAGGCCCCATGACCTAGTTCTATTCTTGTGAGCTTACCTGCACCGTTCCAATTAGAGATGAGAGATATTTTGAAATTAGGAATTGCCAATTTCAGCGAATTTATCCAAAATTCAACTTATAGCGAATAAATGTGTGTGAATTTCAATACTGGAAATCTTGTAATAGTTTGTAAAATACATGTGAGGAAGAGGAGAGAGCACAGCTAAGAACTTACACTATATAGGAGAAAGAAAAAGAACCATGCTGACTCTAAGAGCTTATGTAACTGGGCGCAGGCCAGTAAGCGCGGGCAAGGTACTTGTCTTCCGCACCCTGGTCTGCTACAGAAAAATGGGGTATTGCTTTGATATGTGTGTGGACATGACACTGTTAGACACCTCCTAACTCTTCTGAACTGCCACGTATTGCACAGCATTGATTCCCTGAGACCCCACAAATGGGAAACTACACCTGTCCATATAAACAAAATCCTCTTTACTGACAGTTTGACTTGTATATAAAGAACAGCAGGAGATGCAGATGTCTTTCTCTATACTAAAATACAGTATAATGTCGGAAATAAATATTTTTCAATGGCACCGTTGTTGAATTGCAGAACAAGTTAGAGACCTTCAACCTTTCTAAATGTAACTACACTTTAGCTAAGCTTTTCCAGTGACCACTATCCTTCAGGCCACTTTTTGGTACACCTGTGGCTGTCACCTAATTGATTGGCCCCAAGCCTTGCTGACTACTCTCTTCTCGGACATGCAGCTTCCATGACCCGAGTAACATGTTTTCCAGAAACTCTAAGGAACTCAAAGTTCCTGGCCGTACGTTCCCTTCCCCAACTTGCCTGCTATAAGTATTCCTTGCCACCAATGAAGTTCTTCCTAGATTCTTCATCTCTTTCTTTGCTTTTGTGCTCTCTTCTTCAACACACACGCCAGCTGATCACCTTGAGTATGTCCTTTCTTCTTCAATCTTTATTTCTGAACTAACTATCCTCTTTCTGCAACTTACCCATAGATTCCCAATATTCCTCCCCATTATGGGCCAGACTTGCAGTTAACCCTGTCCTACCTAACTGGGACTGAGGCCTACAGAAGGATAACAACAGAATACAATATATTTTACACATATAAAACAAGTGGGAGTTCCCAAAGAGGTGTAACGCTATCCTCACCACCCTCACACCTACACATTACAGTAGAGAGCAAGAGAAGGAAAACCCAGTGGCCTTAACAGCTTAAACTATACAGGAGAGGAGGAACCCACTGAACACGAGAGCTTACACTCTACAGAAGAAATAAAAAGAGGAACCGATAAGCGCTTACAATCTACAAAGAGAGAGAAGATATCGCTAATGTAACAGTTTACACTGTACACAAGAGAAAAAGTTACCGAGTGACTCTGGAGATATAGAAAGACTGTAGTACAAACTGTGCTCCACTGTGAACTTCTGATCTGTGATGGCCCAGGTACTAATTATCACTGTGCAAAGTATGATAATCCACTGGATGTCATAGCTGCTGGGCATTAAGGAGAGGCCTGTACGACCACATAAAAATAAATCACTCTGCTCTCTGATGCTCCAGCAGCTTGGGAATTTATGTTGGGCAAGTTTTTTTTTTAAACCTGCAAATCAAATTTCAGCATGTTTGAATTTATGTGAAACCGCAAATTTCAGGAAATTGGACTTAAACTTGACCCCTCCATTGATCAATCTGCTCATCTCTAGTTGTAATATATGAAATGTATTGAATTAGCTAGCAAGTGGTTTTTTTTATATAAAATTTATATAAAAAATAGTAGTCAACTAACATTGTCCAATTAATTGGACTTTCAGTATTGTTCCTAGTGATGGCAAGAGTGCAAAAGACACCAGCTAAACATTGACAATCCCTGAATAAACACAAATCACTAAAATCACCAGAATCATGAAATCCAATATTACCATATATACTCGAGTTTAAGCCGACCTGAGTATAAGCCGACCCCCCTAATTTTGCCACAAAAAACTGGGAAAACTTATTGACTCGAGTATAAGACTAGGGTGGAAAATGCAGCAGCTACCGGTGAATTTCAAAAATAAAAATAGATGCTCCATACCGTTCATTATTGCCCCATAAGATGCTCCATATAAAGCTGTGCCACATATAATGCTCTGCACCGTTCAGTATGGCCCCATAGATGCTCCACATAAAGCTGTGCCATATAGAATGCTCTGCACCGTTCATTATTGCCCCATAGATGCTCCATATAAAGCTGTGCCACATATAATGCTCTGCACCGTTCAGTATGGCCCCATAGATGCTCCACATAAAGCTGTGCCATATAGAATGCTCTGCACCGTACATTATGGCCCCATAGATGCTCCATTTAAAGCTGTGCAATATAGAATGCTCTGGACCGTTCATTATTGCCCCATAGATGCTCCACATAAAGCTGTGCCATATAGAATGCTCTGCACCGTTCAGTATGGCCCCATAGATGCTCCTTATAAAGCTGTGCCATATAGAATGCTCTGCACTGTTCAGTATGGCCCCATAGATGCTTTATATAAATCTGTGCAATATAGAATGCTGCTGCTGCAATAAAAAAAATGACATACTCACCTCTCTTGCTTGCAGCTCCTCAGCATCCCATCTCGGCGTCTCTCCGCACTGACTGTTTAGGCAGAGTGCGGCGCGCACACTAGTACATCATCGCGCCCTCTGACCTGAACAGTCAGAGCAAGAGGACGCGGAAGACGGAGTGGCGCCTGGCGGGTGGAACGTGGACAGGTAACTATGACATACTTACCTGCTCCCGGCGTCCCTGGCTCCTTATCCTGGACAGATGGTCTCTGGGTGCTGCAGCCTCTTCCTCTGTCAGCGGTCACTGGCACCGCTCATTAGAGGAATGAATATGCGGCTCCACCCCTATGGGAGTGGAGTCCATATTCATAACTATAATGAGCGGTCCCACGTGACCGCTGAACAGGGGAAGAGCTGCGGTACTGAAGACCTTGGGACGGGCAGGGGGAGCGCCAGGTGCACCGGGACTAGGTGAGTATGTGACAGTCCTCTCTCCCCCTCACCCGCCGACCCCACCGCCGATCATGACTCGAGTATAAGCCGAGAGGGGCACTTTCAGCCCAAAAATTTGGGCTGAAAATCTCGGCTTATACTCGAGTATATACGGTACTTAGAGAACAAACAAAAATCGCTCATCACTAGTTGGGAGCTATGAGTACTGCCTCTTACCTGATGGCATCTATGCTTCTTATTTTGCTTAGCCAGCCTGGTGCAACATTACATGTGAATCAAGCACCACCAATGTTGTCACGCCAGGCCAGCTAAGACATGGATGCCATCTGGTATGAGGAAGTTCTCATGGTTCCCATCCAAAGGGCAGAGATTACTGTCATGGCTGATGGCCCGGATTATACAAATCGATTCACACCAACTCTAGAAGAAATCCACTATGTCAGTCATGAGAAATCTAGTGTATAAGCCATGTGCAAATCAGGATGGGCATGCATTGGAGCATGATAGTGCAGTGGGAAGAAGTAACTCAAGTGCAATGATACACCCTCACTACACTTTCAGTCTGATTTGTATTATGGCTTCATCACTATATTTCTCATGATTGGCACATAGGATTTCTGTCAAAAAATAAGCCATTTTTATTGGCAGACAAATGCCCATACAGCTGTACTACCATTTTCATATATAGAACTGTGTTGACAGTTTCCCTTTATGGAGGATTTAAATAATTGCAAGGCATAGAGCTATGATAATATTAAAGGCACGCATAGTTTTTATATTGTATATGTCTTATACAGAATGTGGCCATTATGTGTGGAAGTACATAATATCAGGCCCCATGACCTAGTTCTATTCTTGTGAGCTTACCTGCACCGTTCCAATTAGAGATGAGAGATATTTTGAAATTAGGAATTGCCAATTTCAGCGAATTTATCCAAAATTCAACTTATAGCGAATAAATGTGTGTGAATTTCAATACTGGAAATCTTGTAATAGTTTGTAAAATACATGTGAGGAAGAGGAGAGAGCACAGCTAAGAACTTACACTATATAGGAGAAAGAAAAAGAACCATGCTGACTCTAAGAGCTTATGTAACTGGGCGCAGGCCGGTAAGCGCGGGCAAGGTACTTGTCTTCCGCACCCTGGTCTGCTACAGAAAAATGGGGTATTGCTTTGATATGTGTGTGGACATGACACTGTTAGACACCTCCTAACTCTTCTGAACTGCCACGTATTGCACAGCATTGATTCCCTGAGACCCCACAAATGGGAAACTACACCTGTCCATATAAACAAAATCCTCTTTACTGACAGTTTGACTTGTATATAAAGAACAGCAGGAGATGCAGATGTCTTTCTCTATACTAAAATACAGTATAATGTCGGAAATAAATATTTTTCAATGGCACCGTTGTTGAATTGCAGAACAAGTTAGAGACCTTCAACCTTTCTAAATGTAACTACACTTTAGCTAAGCTTTTCCAGTGACCACTATCCTTCAGGCCACTTTTTGGTACACCTGTGGCTGTCACCTAATTGATTGGCCCCAAGCCTTGCTGACTACTCTCTTCTCGGACATGCAGCTTCCATGACCCGAGTAACATGTTTTCCAGAAACTCTAAGGAACTCAAAGTTCCTGGCCGTACGTTCCCTTCCCCAACTTGCCTGCTATAAGTATTCCTTGCCACCAATGAAGTTCTTCCTAGATTCTTCATCTCTTTCTTTGCTTTTGTGCTCTCTTCTTCAACACACACGCCAGCTGATCACCTTGAGTATGTCCTTTCTTCTTCAATCTTTATTTCTGAACTAACTATCCTCTTTCTGCAACTTACCCATAGATTCCCAATATTCCTCCCCATTATGGGCCAGACTTGCAGTTAACCCTGTCCTACCTAACTGGGACTGAGGCCTACAGAAGGATAACAACAGAATACAATATATTTTACACATATAAAACAAGTGGGAGTTCCCAAAGAGGTGTAACGCTATCCTCACCACCCTCACACCTACACATTACAGTAGAGAGCAAGACAAGGAAAACCCAGTGGCCTTAACAGCTTAAACTATACAGGAGAGGAGGAACCCACTGAACACGAGAGCTTACACTCTACAGAAGAAATAAAAAGAGGAACCGATAAGCGCTTACAATCTACAAAGAGAGAGAAGATATCGCTAATGTAACAGTTTACACTGTACACAAGAGAAAAAGTTACCGAGTGACTCTGGAGATATAGAAAGACTGTAGTACAAACTGTGCTCCACTGTGAACTTCTGATCTGTGATGGCCCAGGTACTAATTATCACTGTGCAAAGTATGATAATCCACTGGATGTCATAGCTGCTGGGCATTAAGGAGAGGCCTGTACGACCACATAAAAATAAATCACTCTGCTCTCTGATGCTCCAGCAGCTTGGGAATTTATGTTGGGCAAGTTTTTTTTTTAAACCTGCAAATCAAATTTCAGCATGTTTGAATTTATGTGAAACCGCAAATTTCAGGAAATTGGACTTAAACTTGACCCCTCCATTGATCAATCTGCTCATCTCTAGTTGTAATATATGAAATGTATTGAATTAGCTAGCAAGTGGTTTTTTTTATATAAAATTTATATAAAAAATAGTAGTCAACTAACATTGTCCAATTAATTGGACTTTCAGTATTGTTCCTAGTGATGGCAAGAGTGCAAAAGACACCAGCTAAACATTGACAATCCCTGAATAAACACAAATCACTAAAATCACCAGAATCATGAAATCCAATATTACCATATATACTCGAGTTTAAGCCGACCTGAGTATAAGCCGACCCCCCTAATTTTGCCACAAAAAACTGGGAAAACTTATTGACTCGAGTATAAGACTAGGGTGGAAAATGCAGCAGCTACCGGTGAATTTCAAAAATAAAAATAGATGCTCCATACCGTTCATTATTGCCCCATAAGATGCTCCATATAAAGCTGTGCCACATATAATGCTCTGCACCGTTCAGTATGGCCCCATAGATGCTCCACATAAAGCTGTGCCATATAGAATGCTCTGCACCGTTCATTATTGCCCCATAGATGCTCCATATAAAGCTGTGCCACATATAATGCTCTGCACCGTTCAGTATGGCCCCATAGATGCTCCACATAAAGCTGTGCCATATAGAATGCTCTGCACCGTACATTATGGCCCCATAGATGCTCCATTTAAAGCTGTGCAATATAGAATGCTCTGGACCGTTCATTATTGCCCCATAGATGCTCCACATAAAGCTGTGCCATATAGAATGCTCTGCACCGTTCAGTATGGCCCCATAGATGCTCCTTATAAAGCTGTGCCATATAGAATGCTCTGCACTGTTCAGTATGGCCCCATAGATGCTTTATATAAATCTGTGCAATATAGAATGCTGCTGCTGCAATAAAAAAAATGACATACTCACCTCTCTTGCTTGCAGCTCCTCAGCATCCCATCTCGGCGTCTCTCCGCACTGACTGTTTAGGCAGAGTGCGGCGCGCACACTAGTACATCATCGCGCCCTCTGACCTGAACAGTCAGAGCAAGAGGACGCGGAAGACGGAGTGGCGCCTGGCGGGTGGAACGTGGACAGGTAACTATGACATACTTACCTGCTCCCGGCGTCCCTGGCTCCTTATCCTGGACAGATGGTCTCTGGGTGCTGCAGCCTCTTCCTCTGTCAGCGGTCACTGGCACCGCTCATTAGAGGAATGAATATGCGGCTCCACCCCTATGGGAGTGGAGTCCATATTCATAACTATAATGAGCGGTCCCACGTGACCGCTGAACAGGGGAAGAGCTGCGGTACTGAAGACCTTGGGACGGGCAGGGGGAGCGCCAGGTGCACCGGGACTAGGTGAGTATGTGACAGTCCTCTCTCCCCCTCACCCGCCGACCCCACCGCCGATCATGACTCGAGTATAAGCCGAGAGGGGCACTTTCAGCCCAAAAATTTGGGCTGAAAATCTCGGCTTATACTCGAGTATATACGGTACTTTGAGAACAAACAAAAATCTGAATTTTTAAGTTATAAGATACAATGGCTTAGTATACAGTATCTTTAGCAGACTACTCATTTTATCACTTCTTTCTCTGTTGCAACCATAATGGATTGTCTCATGGTTGTCTTCAAAAATAGATATACAGTGTATTATCTGCTGTCAAGACATGACGAGAAAAGAAAATCTATGTGAATCGCTGTGAGAATAAAGCTGTATCTAGTCTTTTTTAATAAATTTGCAAAAATTTCTACATTTCTGTTTTTTTTTAGCCAGGATGGGGTGCAGAGTGTACATTAATTAGAAAAAAAAGAACTCTTTTGAATTTACCAAATGGCTGCAATGAAACAAAGAGTGAAAAATATTTAAAGGGGTCTGAATACTTTCCATACCCACTGTAGATTACTTTTGCTGGATAAGGATTGAATTGTGCAAACTTAGGGGTCAAAATATTTGTCTAATATAAGCTAACCAAAGAGTGGCGTAATGAAAAGGGTAAACCATGTCTAGCAAGATGCACCAATGTGAGCCGCTGTGATAAAGTCTCTAAATATACTTTTTAGTAAGATTTTTTTACATACTAATGAGCATCATACTTTATAAGGTGCCATCCCTTCCATTCGGGCACATTACCAGTAGATCCACGATAGTATTACAAAATACAAGCACACTGTATATAGCAATCATGCTCTGGAATTAAAATGCAACACCATCATGTTTCTATACTAATTTACAAGAATCATTAACGTCACTAGCCCAAGTATTCCTACTGCCCCTTATAAAATATTGGTATAAATGCCCCCAGACAAGAAATAGCACTTGCAAAATGAAATCAAGATATGAATCCTTACCTGGAGCCTTTGTGCTAGTAAAAGAAGTGTGATTGCAATTTATGAAAACTGTTATCAAAGTTAAGCTGTAATGAAGGCCCTAGGGTCTTCTACATTCAACTGTGTAACTAATTAAGGCTCTGGAGTGCCCTGTAATGTTAGATAAATGGGCAATGGCACAATCTTTGTTAACATAATGCAGATTTATGTGGTTATGCAATACGCATGTTGTGAAGGGTATGTTTGCTTAGAAAGCTGAAGGGGTCTGATGTGCACAGGATTAAGCCAGGAGCATTATTTGGAATGACAAGAACCTATTAGCAGACAGAGTGCAGAACATCATTAGGATTTTAGCATAGGACTGATCCTTACTTCAGGCACAGAAAAGGGCACTCAATTATAAGTGCAAGTGTGTTATCAGGCAAGGAAAGGGTTTGCTTGGCTTTTTAGCTTCAGAATATTCAGACAAGTCCTTGATGTAAAAAGTAGTAGTTTTCTGTTTTGCTATTTGTCACATAAGGTATTACTTGTATCACACTTGATATATTAAAGAAAAAAGAAAAAAAGAGAAAAATGGAAAGAAAATTGCAAGCGCACAAACAAAATTATTGTATCAACAAATTCTATGATGTATAAGTTACTGAATAAATAATAATGATTACATAATAAGTATTATAAAGAATAAAATAGTCACACAATAAAAGGCGTAAGCTTTGCTACATCAATTGGACAATGCCATTTGCTAGTTCAATAAAACACAATATTTTTGTTTGATTTTAGCCCAAGATTTCGGCTCAGAATTGCAAATCAGTAAATTGCTGATATAAAGACTCAAAACACTAAACATTAAAGCACTTTTCATCTACAATTTTCTAAAATGAATTAAAAAAAGGGTTCTTGTAAATTTAGGTTTTCTAAAAAATGTTCTAACAATATTAGAATGCTAGTTGTTAGTAAGGCTAATTAATTACTTGGCTGCTCTTCGAGTTCACTGAACTGCAAAATCTGCCACTAATTAGGTAAGATAGAAAGGTTTAATTTGCTCGTTTTTTCCATTTTGGTAATGTTCCAGATATTTTGGCAGAGCATTTTTGTGTGTACCTTTGTTTTCTTAATACCTTTATGAAAAAGGCGGCATTTAGCATGTGGCTTGTTAAGCAAACGTTTCAGTCCTTGCTGAGTACTGCATACTGTGCTTTCCAGCTGTATTTTACTCTTCATAAGTTACACACATTTGTTTTAAAAGCAAATTATATAAACTAAATCACGAATAACCAACAAGATGCCAAGTTCAAGGGTTTCTTTTATGTTTTTTTGTGCCAGATTAGTATCACAGACATCAGATATTGTGAATGATAATTTAAAAAATATGAATTAATTTGAATTTTGAAAATGTTTTGCTTGATTTTGTTTTTTAACTCCTTCCCAACGTGCTCCATACATATACTATGGTGCCGTGATCGTGCGGCTTCACACTGAGCGCCACTGTGATTGGGTGCAGGAGTCAGCTACACCCACAATCAGTGCTAGCACTGAGCGCAGGCATTTATCCCCTCTGATGCCACTATCAGTAGTGACAGCGACATAGTGGAGCATCGCGCAGGAAATGGGTTCCCTGTGCATTTCCTTCAGGACAACATGATGCAATTGTGCTGTCCTGATGGTCTCCATGGAGACCCCCGGCCAGAAGATGACCGCGATATCCTTCAGGGAAGGTGGCGTGTCAGTGCCTGCTCAGAGCAAGACCTGAGACGCCTCCTTCCTTGCATGTCTGATGTTGCTCCGATGCTCTGCAGTGAAGAAGCATTGCAGAGCATCTGATCAGCAATCTGATCTTATACAGTAATGTTCCATCCTGGGACAATGTAAAAAAGTAAAAAAAAAATAATAATAAAAAGTGTAAAAATACTTTAAAAATCCCTAAATAATGAAAAAAATCAAATATTTTTCCAATAAATACATTTATTTATGTTTATTTAAAAAAAATAATAAAAGTACACATATTTTATTAATAATCTTTATTTTTATATAGCGCTAACATATTCCGCAGCGCTTTACAATTTGCGTTGCTGTCTCCAATGGGGCTCACAATCTAAATTCCCTATCAGTATGTCTTTGGAATTTATTTTTTTTCTTCTTCCTGCATGTTTTCTCACCATAATTCTTTGATGGTAACACACAGTTGGCTTTATCTTTTCATTTGGTTCTGACTATTTCCTTTTGCATTTTCCCTTCTGACTTCCAATTTCTCCCCTCCTGTGTCTGTGATTAGTCTCCCTACTGCCCCTCCCTCCTTATCACACCAGGCCTATTTCATATGCACTTAGCCTGTTATAAATTCAGAGTGGCAGGTCTGTCTTGTCTGTGGTTTGTCTCTAGAAGGATGGCTCTAAAAGCATAACAGCAGAAATATGTCAGAAATGAGCCAGAAGTGAACAGAAGGTACGACTAACCACTGTTAATAAATGTACTAAATTTATTTCCCTTTTCACCACACTTATTCTCATCATGCTGACATATGCTCTAACAGTTTTGGCTCCATTACTCCTCAGTCTCCTTCGCTATCACCAAACTCTAACCAAGTAATAATCTCTCTTTGCCTCTTGCCTCCCCACCTGACCTCCTCAGCTGACCTGCTCCTCAACCTCAGATCTCTCCTAATAAAACACAAAACAAGCCAACCACTCTCCTTCTCCTACCTGCTCTGTCTCTCTTTGCTTCTCCTCACGGCTGGTGACATATCTCCCAATCCTGAACCATTACATCTCATACCTCCCATTACCCCCTCCTATCGCTCTCAACCCAACATAAATCCCCAAAATCGTGCCCACCTCAAATCCGTTCCCTTGACGCCCACCACCCTGCTTCCTCTCTCTAGAGCACTCTGGAATGCCCGCTCTGTCTGCAATAAACTCCACATGATTCATGACCTCTTTTCATCTCATAATCTTTCCTTCCTGGGCCTCACCGAAACATGGCTGACACAGCCTCCTCTGATGTGCTATGTTACGCCGGCCTCCACTTCACCCACAGTCCTCACCCTGGCAACAGACATGGTGGAGGAGTGGGCCTTCTCCTTTCTTCTAACTGTACATTTAACCCAATACCACCTCTACCCTCCCTTATCCTCCCCTCTTTTGAAGTCTACTCTGTCCGCATTTACTCTCCCTCCAGCCTCCAAATGGCCGTCATATACCGACCTCCGAGCCCGTCCACTGCCTTTATTGACCAATTCTCCACCTAACTTTTTCACTTTCTCTCTGTTGACATTCCCACCATCATCATGGGTGATTTCAACATCCCCATTGACACCCACCAGTCAGCAGCCTCCAAACTCCTGTCCCTTACTTCATCTTTTGGACTTACTCAGTGGTCCTCCTCAGCCACCCACACAGATGGACATACATTAGACCTGTCTTCACCCGTTTCTGCTCCCAATTTATCTTCACAACCTCCCCTCTCCCTCTATCTGACCACCATCTACTCACTTTCTCATCACTGTCCTCCACACCTGTCACCCATATCCAGCAACATGCTCACCCCGCAGAAACCTTGCACACCAAGACCCTCGCACACTCTTTGACTCTATTCAGCCACTGTCCTCCATAGCTTCACTCCATGACACTGACACTGCCACTAGTTTCTACAATGCCACCCTGGAATCAGCCATCGACTCGGACACCCCTGTCATGCATAGCAGAGTGCAACGAATCAATAGACAACCCTGGCACAATAACATCACTAATAAGCTTCAGCAAGTATCCAGAATTGCAGAACGGTATTGGAAGAAAACGCATTCGCAAGATGATTTCACTGCAGACAAACAAGCAACACACATTCAAATCAGCTCTCATCTCTGCTAAACAGGCCTACTTTACATCCCTTGTATCTTCCCTATCCCACAACTCCAAATAGTTGTTCAACACCTTTAAGTCCCTTCTCCACCCACCACTGACCCTTCCGACTTCCCTAATCTCTGCCGAGGACTTTGCCACACACTTCAAAAATTAGATAGACCAAACAAGGCAAGCCTTTGTTGTCCGACCACCACAACCCCTTTGTATGCGAGACCTATACCCAAACCCCATAACTTCCCTCTCCAAAATCATTGAAGGAGAGCTTGCTTATCTTCTCTCCAAATCACACCTCACCACTTGTGCACTTCACCCCATCGCATCCCACCTCCTCCCCAACCTCAACACTACACTAATCCCATCCCTAACCCATCTCTTCAATCTATCACTAACTTCGGGGACTTTTTCCTCTGCTTTCAAACATGCCACAATCACACCTATCCTCAAAAAGCCATCCCTTGACCCGAGCGCTATGTCCAGCTACAACCCCATATCTTTGCTCCCATTTACTTCCAAACTACTTGAGCAGCATGTCCATGCTGAACTTTCCTCTCACCTTGCATCTATCTCTCTTTTTGACAACCTACAATCTAGCTTTCATCCCGACCATTACACTGAGACTGCCCTGACCAAACTTATGAATGATTTACTTCCAGCCAAAGCTAACAGAACATTCTCTATACTCCTCCCTCTAGACCTGTCCTCTGCCTTTGACACAGTTGACCACTGCCTCCTACTATAGATCCTCCCTTCCTTTGGTGTCAAAGACCTAGCACTATCCTGGATCTCCACATTCCTTACCAACCGCACATTTAGAATTTCCTACTCCCATACTACCTCTTCATCTCGCCCCCTCTCTGTTGGAGTCCCTCAAGGCTCTGTCCTAGGACCCCTTCTCTTCACAATCTGTACCCTTGGCCTGGGACAACTCATAAAGTCCTATGGTTTCCAGTACCATCTATATGCCAATGACACTCAGATCTACCTCTCTGGCCCAGATGTCACCTCTCTGCTATCCAGAATCCCAGAGTGTCTATCAGCCATATCCTCCTTCTCCTTTTGCTTTCTCAAACTCAATGTGGACAAATCTGAGCTAATTATCTTTCCTCCATCTCACACACCTTCCTTATCTGATCTATCTATCACAATAAATTAATTCATACTTTCCTCTGTCCCGGTAATCCGCTGTCTTGGATTAACCCTTTACTCTGTCATGTTCTTTGAACCGCACATCCAAGCTCTCGCCACATCCTGTCGCCTCCAGCTCAAAAATATTCCCAGAATCCATCCTTTCCTTAACCCTCACTCTACCAAAATGCTTGTGCATGCCCTAATCATCTCCCATCTCGACTACTGCAACATCCTCCTCTGTGGCCTACCTTCTAACACTCTTGCACCCCTCCAGTCTGTCCTTAACTCTGCTGCCCAACTAATTGATCTCTCTCCTCACTACACTCCTGCTTCCCCTCTTTGCAAATCCCTTCAATGGCTCCATATTTCCCAGCGTACTAACACTGACCTACAAATTCATCCATACGTGCAGCACGGTGGCTCAGTGGTTCAAATCCCAGCAAACACAACATCTGCAAGGAGTTTATATGTTCTCCCGGTTTTGCGTAGGTTTCCTCCGGGTACTCCGGTTTCTTCCCACATTCCAAACACATACTGATAGGGTTTCTAGATTGTGAGCCCCATTGGGGACAGCAATGATAATGTGTGCAAACTGTAAAGCGCTGTGGAATATGTTAGCGCTATATAAAAAATATAAAGATAAAGAGATAACCTTTCTCCTTCTTATAATTCTGAACTAATCTCTAATGTCTTATCTCGCGTAATCTCCGGTCCTTCCAAGACCTCCTTCTCTCCTCCATGCTCCACACCCAATCGCCTCCAAGTCTTCTCCTGAATATCCCACATCATCTGGAATTCTGTGCTCCAACACGTACGGTTATCCACCACATTTGGATCCTTCAAACAGAATCTGAAAACCCATCTCATCAAAGAAGCTCAAAACCTGTAATGACCACACGGCTACTTCTACACCATCGGAGCTACAGCAACCCCTGACCTACTGTCTCCTTCTCCACAATCCTGTAGAATGTAAGACTGCAAGAGCAGGGTCCTTTTCCATTTGTATCAGTCTGTCATTGTTAGTTTTGTTTACTGTAAATAATATTTGTATTTTGATGTAACCCCGTCTACTGTACAGCACCATGGAATTAATAGTGCTATATAAATAAATAATAATTATAATAATACAAATTTTTGAAAATGTTATAGCTTTTAGAACTAAGTGATGAAAAAAATGATTTTTTCTATAAAATAGTTTTTATTGTGTAAAAGTGCCAAAATATTAAAAAATATATATAAATCGGGTATCGCTGTAATTGTGCTGAACCGAAGAATAAAGCTGCCTTAGCAATTTTATCATATGTGGAACGGTATTAAAAAAAATATAATAATAAAAATAAAAATAAAGAATTTCTGAATTGCTGGTTTTTGTTCATTCTGTCTCCCCAAAGCCGAAATAGAAAGCAATCAAAAATGTCATGTGCCTGAAAATGGTCCCAATAAAAATGTCAGCACGTGCCGCAATAAACAAGCCATCACATGACTCTGTCAGCCGAAATATGGAAAAATTATAGCTGTCTAAATATTGTGGTGCAAAAACTAGCTTTTGCAGTTAAAAGCATCTTTTAGTGTGTGACAGCAGCCAAAACATAAAAGCCAGATATATATTTGGTATCAATGTAGTCGCACCGACCCGAAGAATAAAGTCGCCTAATCACTTATACCACATGAGGAATGGCGTAAAAAATAAAATCAATTCTTCACATGCTGTTGATTTTTTTTTCATTCTGCCCCCCAAAGATCGCAGTAAGACTCGGTGCACATTTATTCTGTGCTCTGTGCTGAGCACTTACATCGGGGTTTCTGTGTAAATCTCTGAAATACGAACTCAAACTGGACCCCTGGTGGAAGATTCCCTATAATGAGGCAGAGGGAGGCACTGTGGATGCCATAGGACCTGTAATCCAGCGGTGTCCATCTTTTTAGGATTCCATAAAAGTGTCGTAAGCCACTGTTTTGTGCACTTCTGAAAAAGACACCACTGAACAGAGTCCAGACGGAGTCCAGAGAAAGTCTGCTGCCTAACTATAGTGAATGGATCCCTCAAGGGTTTCATCTGTCACATTACTCAGATTTAGATGGAAACTCAAAAGTATGTGTTCAGCATAGAGAGCCAGATAAATGTGATCTCAAATATTTTGTAAAATATTCCCAATAAAACTTTAACTCAATCCACAAAAAAAGCAAGCCCTCACTCATGTCTGTCACCTGTTAATGGGATTATAGTGGGCTTCCAGGTTACTGGGTTACTATCCCCAAAAGAAATTCAGCAAATTCTTCCCTCCCGCATCCACATTTTGGTGCCATTTTTACCCATTTCCCAAGTATGAAAATGTAAAACTTGGCGCTAAGGCTAGTATCACATTTGCGTTTAAAACGCAGCGTTTAAAACGCATCCGCAGGTGGTGAAAAAAACGCATGTAAACGCGTACAAACGCTGCGTTTTTTAGATGCATGCGTTGTACGTTTGTATGCATTTACATGCATTTTTTTCACCACCTGCGGATGCGTTTTTGGTACGCATGATGAGAAATTGTATTTATTTCCATTTTCCCATTATGGTTAGGGCTAGGGTTAGGGCTAGGGTTAGGGTTATGGCTAGGGTTAGGGTTAGGGTTACGGGTAGGGTTATGGCTAGGATTAGGGTTAGGGTTAGGGGTAGGGTTAGGGGTAGGGTTAGGGGTAGGGTAGGGTTAGGGTTAGGGTTAGGGGTAGGGTTGAGTTAGGGTTAGGGGTAGGGTTAGGGTTAGGATTAGGGGTAGGGTTAGGGTTAGGGTTAGGGGTAGGGTTAGGGCTAGGGTTTTTTAGATGCATGCGTTGTACGTTTGTATGCATTTACATGCATTTTTTTCACCACCTGCGGATGCGTTTTTGGTACGCATGATGAGAAATTGTATTTATTTCCATTTTCCCATTATGGTTAGGGCTAGGGTTAGGGCTAGGGTTAGGGTTATGGCTAGGGTTAGGGTTAGGGTTACGGGTAGGGTTATGGCTAGGATTAGGGTTAGGGTTAGGGGTAGGGTTAGGGGTAGGGTAGGGTTAGGGTTAGGGTTAGGGGTAGGGTTGGGTTAGGGTTAGGGGTAGGGGTAGGGTTAGGGTTAGGATTAGGGTTAGGGGTAGGGTTAGGGTTAGGGTTAGGGGTAGGGTTAGGGTTAGGGTTTGGATCCCTTTGTCACCTTGATGGTGGGGGGTGGCTTATCAGTGACTAGACTTGTTTTCTCTATTAAAACGCATGCGTTCAGAAACGCAACCAAACGCATGTGCTTAAAAACGCATGCGTTTACATAGACAGCAATACATTTTTTTGACGCAATCGAACGCATGCGTTTGTTTGCGGCAAAAAAAGCCTCTAGAAATTACTACTTGTTGCATTTCCGCACCAAAACGCAAGCAACGAAACGACGCATGCGTCGTCAAACGCAGCCAAACGCGTACAATAAAACCCATGCGTTTTTAATGTTAAACATAGGAAAAAAAAACGCATGCGTTTATATGCGTTAAAACGCAGAGGCAAAAAACGCAAATGTGAAACCAGCCTAAGACACAATCTTGGTGGTAAAAATGTAAATTATTTTTTCTTCCCTGCCCAATGGTATAAAAATCTGTGACACACCTGTTGTGTCAATATAATCACTGCATCCCTAGATGAATTCATTGAGTAAAATTATGGGGGGGTTCTGCTGCTCTGTCACCTCAGGGGCTCTGCCAATGTAACATGGCACCCTCAAACAAGTGCAGCAAAATCTGCACTGCAATATGGTGAGACTTCCCTTCTTAGCTTTTCACTGTTCCTCAAAAATAGTTTTCGACCACATATAGGGTCCCGGTGAACTTAGGAGAAATTGCACTTTCTCCTGTTTCGCTTATAAAAATGCAAAATTTGGAGCTAAAAAAAGATTTATCTGTGAAAAATGTGATTATTTTATTTTCTCGGCTCAACGTTATAAACTTCTGAGAAGCACCTTGGGGTTCAAGGTGCTCAATACGCATCTAGATAATTTGGTCCCAGTGCTGCTCCGTAGCCCACCGGCCGGGGCTTTCCCTGGCTCTGCGTAGCCTCCCTGCAGCGCCACCGTGCTGCAGTGGTTCTGAACCTGCCTGCCCGCGTTCTCATCCAGTACCCACACACCAGGCACCCCACCGCAGGACCCCGACATACAAATCTACCCCTGGTATCGCTACACCTGTACCCCGGTGTTTTCATTTACACATATATTGTATTATCTCATAGCACACAGAGATTCTCTTTTTTATTCCATCTTGAGTACACTGTATTGACACTATATTGGCAGTCACTCAAGGTAGCTTGCAGGACGTAATAGGCACGTTCAGCATTAACCCATTGCAGGCCTCTTATACTACTACCTACATTGCATTGGTAGTCACTTTGTATGGTTTGCAGAACATAACAGGCCCGTCAGCATTAACCCAATGCGGGCTCTCTATATTATCATCTACCCCCTTTTCAGTGGATACGTCATTTTGGGATTCTCTTGCTAGATCCCCACTGGGTGATCCCCATCATTTACATATTTCTCTCTGTGCACAATTGTTTCGGAGCTCTCATTCCCTCAAGCGCAGTTTCAGTTTTTTTCTGCTACTGGTATTTTTTATGACAGTGTTGGCACCTACCTGTCTTGATCCCAGCTGCTGAGGGTAACTTCTGTAGTTTAGCGCTTGTGTGTTTTCTTTCTTAAACACATCAAGATAAGGTCCGAAAGGGGTCCAGTTTCCAAAAATGGTGCCACTGTTTAGGGACATCAGGGGCTCTTCAAACGCGACATGGCATACACTAATTATTCCAGGAAATTTTACATTCAAAAAGTGAAATGGAGCTCCATCCCGTCCAAACCCTGCTGTGCGCCCAAACAGTAGTATTCCCCCACATATGGGGTATCAGCTCAGCATACTCAGTAGAAATTGCACAACAAATTTTTTGGAGCAATTTCTCCTGGTACCCTTATGAAAATGAAAACTTTGGAACCAAAAAATATTTATTTGAGAAAAATGGGATTTTTTAATTTCCACGGCTCTACTTTATAAACATTTGTGAAGCACCTGTGGGTTCAAGGTGCTCAATACACATGTAGATAAGTTCCATAAGGGGTCTAGTTTCCAAAATTGTCACTTGTGGGGTGTTTACACTGTTTAGTCACATCAAGGGCTCTCCAAACATGACATGGCATCCGCTAATTATGCTAGCAAATTTTACATTCAATAATGAAATGGCGCACCTTCCCTTCATAACACTCTGTTCCTCCACATATGGGGTATCGGCATACTTGGGAGAAATTGCACAACAAATTGCATGGTCCATTTTCTCAAGTTACCCTTGTGAAAGTAAACAAAAATAGGTCTAAAGGAAAATTTTTGTGAAAGAAAGTTAAATGTTTATTTTTTCCATCCAAATTCCATTAAGTCCTGTGAATAACCTGAAGGGTTAATAAACTTCTTGAATGTGTTATTGAGTACCTCGAAGGTGCAGTTTTTAGAGTGGTGTCACTTATGGGTATTTTCTGTCATATAAGCCCCTCAAAGTCACTTTCAAATGTGAGGTGGTCCCCAAAAAATGGTTTTGCAAGTCCTGTTTTAAAAATTTTAAATTTGCCCAACAAATTTTAATCCTTATAACTTCCTAACAAAAAAATGCTTAAAAATTGTTCTGTTGTAAAGTAGACATGTGAAAAGTGTTATTTATTATCGATTTTGTGTGACTCTCTAATTTAAGGTTATAAAAATTACAACTTTTAAAATTGTAATATTTTCAAAATTTACGTCAAATTTCTGATTTTTTTCACAAATAAACGCACATAATTTCAAAGAAATTTTACCACTATCATGAATTTTAATATGTCATGAGAAAAAAACTCTCAGAATAAGTGCGATCTATTGAAGCGTTCCAGAGTTATGACCTCATACATTGACAGTGGCCTAGTCAGAAAGATGAAACCAGGCTTCGGGGTGAAAGGGTTAAAGCATAGCTTTGATAGAAAGTGACAGCTTAGAATATAACCTGTCATGTGTATGAAAAATAATACTATTTTGGCTCAATATATCACATATTTCCTGTATTTTTAAGCAGATTTCACCACCTAATTTTTAGTTTTCTTTTAGCTAGTTGTAAAGAGTAGTTACTATTTTGTCTGCCATATACAAAGAAATGAGATATTCCTGCTCTACTTCCAAGTAGCACATGACCAAAAACAGCAACATTGAGGACAATAAACCAAAATACTGAGCATCTGTATCTGTTCATCCAGCTCAAGGGTGAGATAAAACACTTAATACAATTATATAGCATCAATATGGGTCTATGTGTACCTCAACATCTCTCTTTTACTTTTCTTCCCTACATCCACCCTTCTCTATAATCTTTGATAAATAACTGTAACTAGACCCCTTAGGCTTCTTTCACACTAGTGTCGGAATCTCCCCGTTGCAATGCGTCGGGGAGAGATTCCGACGCTAGCATTTAGCGCATTGCACAATGGAGGCAGCGGATGCATTTCTCCGGCGCATCCGCTGCCCCATTGTAAGGTGCGGGGAGGTGGGGGCGGAGTTCCGGCAGCGCATGCGCGGTCGAAAAAAGCGGTCCGTCAGGAGCAAAAAACGTTACATGTAGCGTTTTTTGCTCCCGATGGTCCGCAGAAGCACGACGCATCCGTCGCTCGACGGATGTGACGTGTGGCAATCCGTCGCAAATGCGTCGTCAATACAAGTCTATGGGGAAAAAACGCATCCTGCAAGCACTTTTGCAGGATGCATTTTTTCTGCAAAATGACGCATTGTGACGGATTGCAGAAAACGCTAGTGTGAAAGTAGCCTTAGTGAGCTGGTAGTCTATCTTTTGACCATGGAGGAGCTTAGTTGTTTTTTAGAGTAAAGGATTAGTTCAAATGGTGGGGAAAAGGAAGAGGAGTGTATCCTAAGTTTTAAAAGAAGCTATTTGTTTCTGATAAGATGAATTATAACGTTTCTTATATTTACTTGTACTATTAATTTTTGCTGAGTTTGTTGACCATTTACAGCACATCAGTTCTTAACCTATCACTAGTGAATAGTGACTTTAATGACACTTATTATTTAATGTCCCTTTATTATGCTCTAGGGTCTCTCAAGAACCCATAGCGAAATAAATGTATGATGTACAGTTAGGTCCATATATATTTGGACAGAGACAACATTTTTCTAATTTGGTTACAGACATTACCACAGTGAATTTTAAACAAAACAATTCAGATGCAGTTGAAGATCAGACTTTCAGCTTTCATTTGAGGGTATCCACATTAAAATTGGATGAAGGGTTTAGGAGTTTCAGCTTCTTAACATGTGCCACCCTGTTTTTAAAGGGACCAAAAGTAATTGGACAATAGACTCCAAGGCTATTTCATGGACAGGTGTGAGCAATTTCTTCGTTATTTCATTCTCAATTAAGCAAATAAAAGGTCTGGAGTTGATTTGAGGTGTGGTGCTTTCATTTGGAAGCTTTTGCTGTGAAGTAAACATGCAGTCAAAGGAGCTTTTCATGCAGGTGAAACAAGCCATCCTTAAGCTGCGAAAACAGAAAAAAACCATCCGAGAAATTGCTACAATATTAGGAGTGGCAAAATCTACAGTATGGTACATCCTGAGAAAGAAAGAAAGCACTGGTGAACTCATCAATGCAAAAAGACCCTGGCGCCCACGGAAGACAACAGTGGTGGATGATCACAGAATAATCTCTATGGTGAAGAGAAACCCCTTCACAACAGCCAACCAAGTAAACAACACTCTCCAGGAGGTCGGCGTATCAATATCCAAATCTACCATAAAGAGAAGACTGCATGAAAGTAAATCCAGAGGGTTCACTGCACGGTGCAAGCCTCTCATAAGCATCAAGAATAAAAAGGCTAGACTGGACTTTGCTAAAAAACATCTTAAAAAGCCAGCACAGTTCTGGAAGAACATTCTTTGGACAGATGAAACCAAGATCAACCTCTACCACAGTGATGGAAAGAGAAAAGTATGGTTAAGGCGTTGGTACAGCTCATGATCCAAAGCATACCACATCATCGTAAAACACGGCGGAGGCAGTGTGATGGCTTGGGCATGCATGGCTGCCAGTGGCACTGAGTCACTAGTGTTTATTGATGATGTGAAACAGGACAGAAGCAGCCGAATGAATTCTGATGTATTCAGAGCCATACTGTGTGCTCAGATCCAGCCAAATGCAGCTTAACTGATTGGTCGTCGTTTCATACTACAGATGGACAATGACCCAAAAACAAACAGCCAAAACAACCCAGGAGTTTATTAAAGCAAAGAAGTGGAATATTCTTGAATGGCCAAGTCAGTCAACTGATCTCAACCCAATTGAGCATGCATTTCACTTGTTAAAGACTAAACTTCAGACAGAAAGGCCCACAAACAAACAGCAACTGAAAACCACTGCAGTGAACGCCTGGCAGAGCATCAAAAAGGAGGAAACACAGCATCTGGTGATGTCCATGAGTTCAAGACTTCAGGCAGTCATTGCCAACAAAGGGTTTTCAACCAAAATGAAAATTTTATTTAAAATTATTGAATCTGTCCAATTACTTTTGGTCCCTTTAAAAACAGGGTGCCACATGTTAAGGAGCTGAAACTCCTAAAACCTTCATCCAATTTTAATGTGGATCTCCTCAAATGAAAGCTGAAAGTCTGAATTTCAACTGCATCTGAATTGTTTTGTTTAAAATTCATTGTGGTAATGTCTACAACCAAAATTAGAAAAATGTTGTCTCTGTCCAAATATATATGGACCTAACTGTATAAAATATCTTATGCTCACCTCACCACTCACCTCTCAAACCCCTCCACTTCTCGTCTACTCTTCACCCATCCAGTCCTTACTGCATCCTTAGATACCCACAACTCATGTCCAAAGCTTGTCCAGAACTTCCAGCTTTTAAGGAGTCCAAGATGGTTACATTGTGACATCATGATGCACAATTGTGCAGAATACTCTCTGGCCCTTATCTAATCTGTAAATCTACATTGAGAAGCCTGGGGATTTTAGCACAAGTGGAGGTGATTTGAAGATACAATGACAACTGAACTGGTGACACATAAAAAAGGTGGCCAGTGTCTGCCATTCTTGCTTAATCTGTGAGGAAGTGAATTACAAAAATGGCAAATGCCGATTATTTAGAAATTTGAGTAGAATTCAATTCCAATCAAATTTATTCCTTCATCTCTACCTATCACTGTTATGTGGCTACTGTTCCCATTCATTTTAGCAAATGAGCCAATTATTCTGTTCTCTCATACTTATTGTGTCCATGTCTATATAAAACAAGATGGTGGCCCGATTCTAACGCATCGGGTATTCTAGAACATGTATGTATGTATCTACGTATGTATGTATGTTGCGCTGTGAGTGGTGTTTAAATCCCGCACCAAAATCGCTGATTGGTCGCGGCCAGCTGGCCGCGACCAATCAGCAAAGCGTGGCTCAAATCCCACGCCAATTCACGGGAGGACTGCGCCTGTCGGGGGTTGGGGGCGCAGGATGTCAGGGATTCTGGGCGCAGGATGTCGGGGCTTCGGGGTGCAGGATGTTGGAGGTTTGCACATGCTTGGTGTAGCCACAGCTCTGCTCCCTGTTCCCGGTGCCCCTGCTTGTCACTCGGGCGCCTCTGCTCCCTCTCCCGGGGGACCCTGCTCCTTCTCCCCAGCGCCCCGGCTCTCCGCACATGCAGGACGCCGGGTGCCCGCACACAATATGTAGTCAAAGGCCGGTGTTGTCGCAGCGTCCTCTGCCCTCCACTCTTTGCCCTCTCCCGGTCCCCGGCTTCCTCACCGCCTCTACACGCACTGTCCGGGGGATCCTGCCCCTTCTCCCCGGTTCCCCAACTCCCGTGCCCCAGCTGTCCACACACACAGGACTCCAGGTGCCCGCACACAATAGGTAATCACAGGACGGCATCCTCGCAGCCCCCTCTACCCTCCACTCTCTGCCCTCTCCTGGTCCCCGGCTTCCTCCCTGCCTCCCTCGCTCACCCGGGATGGTACACGCACTGTCCAGACGCCTCCACGTTCCCTCCTGATTGGTACACTCTCCAGCTCCTCTCTCCTGTACACCGGCAGTGATGGTGGAGACCACACCCCTTCCTGGAAATCCTGCGTCGCTGATTGGTCAGAGACCAGCCGGCCACGACCAATCAGCGAAGCAGGATTTCCGGGACAGACAGACTTAAGTGCCCCTTAGACAATTATATATATAGATGGTTACACTATGTAACCCAATTTTTGTTCCTGGCTTCCAAGTGTAATAATTCAACTGTTTATGATTAAATACTATGGAAAAATGACTACATTCAGCACAAACTTTAATTTTATGACCACAGACCAGAAAAGCTTCATATTTATTGTGACAAAAAAATAAATTATTATATTTTCATTCATACGGTCTGATAAAAAACAACACTTGCATGATAAATAGACAAAGACAGTCAAAAATCACTCAAAAAGGTTCAGAAATGAGTAGTTTTTCTAGATTTGCAAATGTACTGCAAATCGCTTTCTTGAAGAAGCCCTGAAATGTTGTCCCCCATCATGTTTTCGTTATACTGTCCTTGGTAATAATGTTCAAAATCCAATATATCTTGATGAAAGAACTTTCCTTGCTCCTCTGAGTAAGCTCCCATGTTCTCCTTGAACTTATCAAGATGAGCGTCAAGGACATGGACTTTGAAAGACATTCTGCATCCCATTATGGTGTAATTCTTTATGAGAGTCTGAACCAACTGCACATAGTTTTCAGCCTTGTGATTACCCAGGAACCCATGAACCACTGCAAAGAAACTGTTCCAAGCAGCTTTCTCCATCCTGTTCAGCAGGTTGGTGAACTCGTCACATTCTACGATCTTTTTGATCTGCAGTCCGACAAAGATACCAGTCTTGACCTTTGCCTCGGACAGCTTTGGAAAGAGTTCTTAGAGGAACTTGAAAACTGCTGACTCTTTGCGAAGAGCCGTGACAAATTGCTTGATGAGACCTAACTTGATGTGCAGTGGTGGCATCAACACCTTCAGAGGTTCTATCAGTGTCTCCCATTTGACGTTGCTCTTCCCCACAGAGAACTCAGTTCGCTGTGGCCAGTCCTTTCTGTGATAGTGCGCCTTAGTGTCACGGCTGTCCCAGAAGCAAAGGAAACAAGGACATTTTGTGAAACCGCCTTGAACTCTCTATGAATAGGTGCCATTCACTCGGGTTACAGGTGATACCTATAGCCTCAAAAAGACCAGCCACATTGTGGCAGAAGCACAACCCATCTTCCTGACTGAAGAAGTTGGAAAATGTTTGGTGACTCTTTCTCTGATCTGTGACTTGCACGCTTTCATCCAACAAGTTCCACTGCTTGAGTCTGGCTGTCAGAAGCTCAGCATTGAACTTGGTAAGATGAAGGTCTCTGATCAGATCGATGATGTCTTTCTGGATAGCAATGTATGGCCTTCTCTCAACTGCATCTGTGAAAATGTAATCTTGATCTCCAATATCTTCCTCACTGTCTGACTTGCAGCTTTTTCTGAAGATGGCTGATCCCTCTTCGGGGGTGTTGGAACAGGCTTCTCGGGGCAGTGTGGTACTGGGGCAATGGAAGAAGGAATGTCTGGATAAACGATTTGAGGCATATTCTTGCCTGTGCGACGTTTGGCAGAATCCACCATGCAGAAGTAGCAGTTGCTTGAGTGGTCAGTCGGTTGCAGCCAAATTCACGGTATAGCAAACTTAATGGCTCTCTTTTCTCCCCTGTACCCAACCTGTAATATAGCAGATTTATAAATTATAAATTTAAAAGCAGGAAATTTTACACATTACTTAATACACATGTTACTATAGTACATTGACATATGTGAAAATTTTGTCAATTGCAACTCCTTAAACTGTACTAGATCTAAATCATTGAAAGTCTACAAAATAAAGCACTGCCATCTAAATGAGCATCAATTGTTCGACTTACCTTCAAGAGTTTTCTTGCAATATTCTCATGTGAAATGAGGTGACCAGGATTTGTCTTGATCCCCAACAGGCATGCCGAAATATGCCTCGTAGACCTCGCACATCATACAACATGCTTTCACCGAATACTTTCTCGCTCTTGTCTTTAAAATTGTCCACACATAGAAAAATGCACCTGCAGGGCGCAAACAACCTCTTGATGCCATCTAAAACAAATAATTGCTGTTTAACTACGAATCGTTATTCTCTTACACCCCAATAACATAAACCATAATGTTGGTTCAAGTCATCTGGGCTTTTATACTTGTATGAATACTATTGAACAGTCCGAGAACGTTCTAGAAAGTTCTTGCTACGGCTGCAAGCGCAGATGCGGCCGAGCAGACGCCTCCACGTCACCTGACCATGATGACGTCGGTGAGCGTTTCAAAAAGGAATGCAATGTGGACTCACTGGACCACATAGAGTAACCTGGACCTACCCAGACTAGGGAAGGGCAGCGAGCAGAGTCTGTGGCAGCTGAGCATATGAACAAGATGTCGGTGTGCAGCACTAGACTACACCGCACAACTTCAGGTATGAAGAAACAAAGTTTACTTAAATGAAAGCACAGTACATAACATAACATAATGATGTCAGGTTCCCGATTCCACACGTCTCGGAAGGGTACACGTATCAGACGTCAGACGATGGCAGGAGTCATCACGGGTTGATGCAGTCCAGGGTCATCTGGCACAGGCTTACTAGAATGGCCTCTCTCTCAGGCCTCAGGCATAGCACAGGCTCAGCAGGAGAACATCAAACACCGATCCCAGAAGGACGTCGTCACAGGGTGGACCTCAGGCCATCAGGACACAGACAGGACATCAGGACACAGACAGAAAATCAGGACACAGGCAGGGCATCAGGACACAGGCAGGACATCAGGACACAGGCAGGACACCTTGGACAGATGTCAGACGATGGCAAGAGTCATCACGGGTTGATGCAGTCCATGGATATCTGACACGGGCTTACTAGAACAGCCTCTCTCTCAGGCCTCAGGCGTAGCACACGCTCAGCAGGAGAACATCAGACACAGATCCCAGAAGGACGTCATCACAGGGTGGATCTCAGTCCATCAGGACACAGGCAGGACATCAGGACACAGGCAGGACATCAGGACATCGAACACTGGATAGACGTCTGGGACACTGGCATGGCAGCCTAGGTCATCGGCGGGAACACTGAAATGGCAACCCAGGGCATCAGGACATCAGACACAGGAAGGACATCAGGACAAAAGCAGGACATCAGGTCATAGGCAGGACATCAGGACACAGGCAGGACATCAGGACATCGGACACTGGATAGACATCTGGGACACTGGCGTGGCAGCCCAGGTCATCGGCTGGGACACTGGCGTGGCAGCCCAGAGCATCAGGAACATAACACAAAGGACACAGTTCAGACAGGATCAGGTACTGGATATGCAGCCTCCAGGACAGGCGTATCTGGGTTCTCTGCCCCAGAACAGGTGGAAAGCACAAAACACAAACGGACTGGATATGCAGCCTCCAGGAGAGGCGGATCTGGGTACTCTGCCCCCAGAACAGGCAGAAAAAACAAGATACAAATGGATCTGGGTATTCTGCCCACAGAGTAGGCAGGATCTGGGTACTCTGCCTCCAGAATAGGTGGAAAAAACAAGATACAAACGGATCTGGGTATTCTGCCCCCAGAGTAGGCGGGATCTGGGTAATCTGCCCCCAGAACAGGCGGTAGACAGGTATCAGCTCTGGCAGAACAGACTGCAGACAGAACGGGAGCTGCATACCTAACTCACTAGGCAAGACACAGAAACACAATGTAATGCTCTGGCCATGCCCAACAGGAAAGAGGAAGTTTATATAGGAGCTGCCCCTCAGCAATAGGCTGAGAAAGCAAAATAGGTGCATATTCAAACCCTAATATAAAAGCAAGGTAGGTGTTGCCGCGCGCACCCTAAGCACAAACAGAAACCATTACAGCACAGGAACTGTGGCTTAGGGCACCTGGCAGTGACTGCTAGCCAGGACACACGTGGAAAGTCATGCACCAGTTGCAGAGGACCTTGTAAGCCGTGGCTAGCTTCCACAGCGGCAGCCAGGGACCGCACTGTGAGTGGCCATGCAGCAGAGCAAAGACATGACAGCACATGAACAGCAATGCAGGGAACTGAGCAGCATCCATACAGGTAACAGACAACAGTATCCCTGCATATTAGGGAGAGAGGGGCAAGGGTTAAAGCAGAGACATGCAGAGTAATGCCAAAGAAACAAGGTATAAACCCTATGGCGTTACAGTTCTAAAAGTTTCTAGAATCTTCTAGGTAATTCTGGAAAATTCCAGAAACATTTCTAGAAGTTTAGCAATATTCTAGAAGACTACTCAGTATTGAATACAAATCGAGAATTTTCCCGAAACCAGATAAATTAAAAACTTTCAATATCCTGATCACAGAAGCAAAAGTTTTGTGGAGCAACAACTATTTTCTATTTGTTCTAGGCATAACCGGTTAGGAAAACACACTTTTTACCCAGGAACAAAAAATAAATAAAAATTTGTTACATAGTGTTATCAACAAAAGGAACCTTTAACTGAAAATCGAACAGACTAATGTTGGAAAGAACATACATTTTGCTTGGCTAAACAGATGTTAAATGCATGAGGACAATAAAGGTGATTGATTAGTAGTAATTTGTATATAGATAGAGCATTCTGTGGATATTTGCTTAACAGCAACATAAATTTGAGGATTATTCAAGTGATTAAAATTACCTCTATTATCTTTTACACCCTAGACAGTATAAACTAGGCACAGTCCATGTGCCTAGTCTCTATGACATATGGAATGGGCATAGCATCTAAAGATCTACTGTAAAGTAGATATAAAACATTACTGGTAATTTACTGTGACATGTGCCATTACCCTCAGATAAGTAACACTGCTTTGGCAAATCGAGAACAAGAGGTCTTCGGCTTTAATAACCATTCAGCCTAATCTAATCAGAAAGACAGAAATACCCCAGGTTATGATGCAAGGATTGTACTGCCTTCATTAAACTGTTTTTTTTCTGTTTGTTTGTTGTACATTTTGACCTTTGCCTTAGGATTATAATACTATTTTATTGTTGGCAACCACATTTCTACAGTATGTCAGCAAGATTGGCATGAGCACAAGAAGGCAAATAACGTTATTATTTTCCTAAAGGCTGAGTTAAAAGAATGAAATAATTTTGTAAAAATAATTTTGCAAAAGTAAGGAAAATATAATAGTTCATAATTAGATTACCCTCTACTATGTTTGTAGTTTGTAACTTCTAGATTACTCCAGTGAGGAAATCATGTAGGCCTCAATTCATCAAAGTGATTTATAACTAGTGTTGAGCAATACCGTCCGATACTTGAAAGTATCGGTATCGGATAGTATCGGCCGATACCCGAAAAATATCGGATATCGCCGATACCGATATCCGATACCAATACAAGTCAATGGGACATCAAGTATCGGAAGGTATTCTCATGGTTCCCAGGGTCTGAAGGAGAGGAAACTCTCCTTCAGGCCCTGGGATCCATAGAAATGTGTAAAATAAAGAATTAAAATAAAAAATATTGATATGCTCACCTCTCCGGCGGCCCCTGGACATCACGCTGCTAACCGGGAGGCTTCTTTGTTTAAAATGCGCGCCTTTAGGACCTGCGAATGACGTCCCGGCTTCTGATTGGTCGCGTGCCGCCCATGTGACCGGCACGCGACCAATCAGAAGCCGCAACGTCATTCGCAGGTCCTCAATTCCTAGAATTAGGAGTTTTTGTGAATGAGAATGACGTCGCGGCTTCTGATTGGTCGCGTGCCGGTCACATGGGCGGCACGCGACCAATCAGAAGCCGCGACGTCATTCTCAATCACTAAACTCCTAATTCTAGGAATTGAGGACCTGCGAATGACATCACGGCTTCTGATTGGTCGCGTGGCGGTCACATGGGCGGCACGCGACCAATCAGAAGCCGGGACGTCATTCGCAGGTCCTAAAGGCGCGCATTTTAAACAAAGAAGCCTCCCGGTTAGCAGCGTGATGTCCAGGGGCCGCCGGAGAGGTGAGCATATAAATATTTTTTATTTTAATTCTTTATTTTACACATTTCTATTGATCCGATACCGATACCCGATATCACAAAAATATCGGATCTCGGTATCGGAATTCCGATACCGCAAGTATCGGCCGATACCCGATACTTGCGGTATCGGAATGCTCAACACTATTTATAACATAAATCTACTAGGTTGCACAAAAACTATATGACTTCGCTTTTTATGTTTGACCAACTTTGTCAAAATGGACGGAGGTGAAGTGGGACAGGGGTAAGTTTTGTGGCGAGGCACATGGAGTTGCATGCCACTTTTAAGGTGGACTTCAAAGTGAATCAAGCACCTTTGACTGCATCATGGCCTTCAACAAGTTTGACATGAACAACGCCTGTCTTGATAAGTTGGGGCATTGTTTTTAGTTTCCTTGCTTGATGTTGTACTCTGATATCACTTGCAGTGGACATGAGGGCATATTCAGTGGTTCTTTTGCCCAACATTCAAGTATTCTTGCATACATTATCACCACATTCCTGGTTGTAGGTACAATTGAATATGTATCATGCGGTTGAGCAAATAAAGTTGACATTTCCATAGCACTTAGTCACTTCTCTCAGTCAGTTACTGATGGTTTTATTCATACACCACACAATTATAAGATCATAGTATGGTGAAGTTATTTAGTCAATATTATTGATCAGTGTATCAATCTGGGAGGATTAAGTTAGATTCAAATTTCCTGAAATTTGTAATTTCACACAAATTTGAAAATTTTGAGATTCAATTTGCAGTTTGCTCAAAAAAGCTTTCTCACCACCATGTCTGTTATGATTTGGTAATTCAGTACCACAATGGACATAGAAGTCAGAGCACATACAGTGATCTGACAATAACCCAAAAACATAGAACGAGCTCTGAGACGTGGGAACTCTGCTGACCGCAATCCCTAATCCTCTCCAACCACACTAGAGGCAGCCGTGGATTGCGCCTAACGCTCCAAATGCAACTCGGCACAGCCTGAGAAACTAGCTAGCCTGAAGATAGAAAATAAGCCTACCTTGCCTCAGAGAAATACCCCAAAGGAAAAGGCAGCCCCCCACATATAATGACTGTGAGTTAAGATAAAAAGACAAACGTAGAGATGAAATAGATTTAGCAAAGTGAGGCCCGACTTTCTGAACAGAGCGAGGATAGGAAAGGTAACTTTGCGGTCAACACAAAACCCTACAAACAACCACGCAAAGGGGGCAAAAAGACCCTCCGTACCGACTAACGGTACAGAGGTACACCCTCTGCGTCCCAGAGCTTCCAGCAAGCAAGAAAAATCAAATAAGCAAGCTGGACAGAAAAAACAGCAAACAAAAATAACACAAGCGAAACTTAGCTATGCAGAGCAGCAGGCCACAGGAACGATCCAGGAGGAAGCAAGTCCGATACTAGAACATTGACTGGAGGCCAGGATCAGAGTACCAGGTGGAGTTAAATAGAGCAGCACCTAACGACTTCACCACATCACCTGAGGAAGGAAACTCAGAAGCCGCAGTACCACTCTCCTCCACCAACGGAAGCTCACAGACAGAATCAGCCGAAGTACCACTTGTGACCACAGGAGGGAGCTCTGCCACAGAATTCACAACAGTACCCCCCCCCTTGAGGAGGGGTCACCGAACCCTCACCAGAGCCCCCAGGACGACCAGGATGAGCCATATGAAAGGCACGAACAAGATCGTGAGCATGGACATCAGAGGCAAAGACCCAGGAATTATCTTCCTGAGCATAACCCTTCCACTTAACCAGATACTGGAGTTTCCGTCTCGAAACACGAGAATCCAAAATCTTCTCCACAATATACTCCAATTCCCCCTCCACCAAAACCGGGGCAGGAGGATCAACAGATGGAACCATAGGTGCCACGTATCTCCGCAACAATGACCTATGGAATACGTTATGGATGGAAAAATAATCCGGAAGGGTCAAACGAAAAGACACAGGATTAAGAACCTCAGAAATCCTATATGGACCAATGAAACGAGGCTTAAATTTAGGAGAGGAAACCTTCATAGGAATATGACGAGATGACAACCAAACCAAATCCCCAACACGAAGTCGGGGACCCACACAGCGTCTGCGATTAGCAAAACGTTGAGCCTTCTCTTGGGACAAGGTCAAATTTTCCACTACATGAGTCCAGATCTGCTGCAACCTGTCCACCACAGTATCCACACCAGGACAGTCTGAAGACTCAACCTGCCCTGAAGAGAAACGAGGATGGAACCCAGAGTTGCAGAAAAACGGCGAAACCAAGGTAGCCGAGCTGGCCCGATTATTAAGGGCGAACTCAGCCAAAGGCAAAAAGGACACCCAGTCATCCTGATCAGCAGAAGCAAAGCATCTCAGATATGTTTCCAAGGTCTGATTGGTTTGTTCGGTCTGGCCATTAGTCTGAGGATAGAAAGCCGAGGAAAAAGACAAGTCAATGCCCATCCTAGCACAAAAGGCTCGCCAAAACCTCGAAACAAACTGGGAACCTCTGTCAGAAACGATATTCTCCGGAATGCCATGTAAACGAACCACATGCTGGAAGAACAAAGGCACCAAATCAGAGGAGGAAGGTAATTTAGACAAGGGTACCAAATGGACCATCTTAGAGAAGCGATCACAAACCACCCAAATGACTGACATTTTTTGAGAGACGGGAAGATCTGAAATAAAATCCATAGAGATATGTGTCCAAGGCCTCTTCGGGACCGGCAAGGGCAAAAGCAACCCACTGGCATGAGAACAGCAGGGCTTAGCCCGAGCACAAATCCCACAGGACTGCACAAAAGAACGCACATCCTGTGACAGAGATGGCCACCAAAAGGATCTAGCCACTAACTCTCTGGTACCAAAGATTCCAGGATGACCAGCCATCACCGAACAATGAACCTCAGAGATAACTCTATTCGTCCACCTATCAGGGACAAACAGTTTCTCCGCTGGGCAACGATCAGGTTTATTAGCCTGAAATTTTTGCAGCACCTGCCGCAAATCAGGGGAGATGGCAGACACAATTACTCCCTCTTTGAGAATACCCGCCGGCTCAGATAAACCCGGAGAGTCGGGCACAAAACTCCTAGACAGGGCATCCGCCTTCACATTTTTAGAGCCCGGAAGGTACGAAACCACAAAGTCAAAACGGGAGAAAAACAGCGACCAGTGAGCCTGTCTAGGATTCAACCGTTTGGCAGACTCGAGATAAGTCAAGTTCTTAAGATCAGTCAAGACCACCACGCGATGCTTAGCTCCTTCAAGCCAATGACGCCACTCCTCGAATGCCCACTTCATGGCCAGCAACTCTCGATTGCCAACATCATAATTTCGCTCAGCAGGCGAAAACTTCCTGGAAAAGAAGACGCATGGTTTCATCACCGAGCAATCAGAACTTCTCTGCGACAAAACAGCCCCCGCTCCAATTTCAGAAGCATCAACCTCGACCTGGAACGGAAGCGAAACATCTGGCTGACATAACACAGGGGCAGAAGAAAAACGACGCTTCAACTCTTGAAAAGCTTCCACAGCAGCAGTAGACCAATTGACCACATCAGCACCCTTCTTGGTCAAATCGGTCAATGGTTTAGCAATACTAGAAAAATTGCAGATGAAGCGACGATAAAAATTAGCAAAGCCCAGGAACTTTTGCAGACTCTTCAGAGATGTCGGCTGAGTCCAATCATGGATGGCCTGGACCTTAACAGGATCCATCTCGATAGTAGAAGGGGAAAAAATGAACCCCAAAAATGAAACCTTCTGAACACCAAAGAGACACTTTGATCCCTTCACAAACAAAGAATTAGCACGCAGGACCTGGAACACCATTCTGACCTGCTTCACATGAGACTCCCAATCATCCGAGAAGACCAAAATATCATCCAAGTACACAATCAGGAATTTATCCAGGTACTCTCAGAAGATGTCATGCATAAAGGACTGAAACACTGATGGAGCATTGGCAAGTCCGAATGGCATAACTAGGTATTCAAAATGACCCTCGGGCATATTAAATGCAGTTTTCCATTCATCGCCTCGCTTAATACGCACAAGATTATATGCACCACGAAGATCTATCTTGGTGAACCAACTAGCCCCCTTAATCCGAGCAAACAAATCAGATAACAGCGGCAAGGGGTACTGAAATTTGACCGTGATCTTATTTAGAAGGCGGTAATCTATACAAGGTCTCAACAAACCATCCTTCTTGGCCACAAAAAAGAACCCCGCTCCCAATGGCGACGATGACGGGCGAATATGCCCCTTCTCCAAGGACTCCTTCACGTAACTCCGCATAGCGGCGTGCTCAGGTACAGATAAATTAAACAGTCGACCTTTTGAAAATTTACTACCAGGAATCAAATCGATAGCACAATCACAATCCTTATGCGGAGGTAGGGCATCGGACTTGGGCTCATCAAATACATCCCAGTAATCAGACAAGAACTCTGGGACCTCAGAAGGGGTGGATGATGAAATAGACAGGAATGGGACATCACCATGTACCCCCTGACAACCCCAGCTGGACACAGACATGGATTTCCAATCCAATACTGGATTATGGACCTGTAGCCATGGCAACCCCAACACGACCACATCATGCAGATTATGCAACACCAGAAAGCGAATTTCCTCCTGATGTGCAGGAGCCATGCACATGGTCAGCTGGGTCCAGTACTGAGGCTTATTCTTGGCCAAAGGTGTAGCATCAATTCCTCTCAATGGAAAAGGACACTGCAAGGGCTCCAAGAAAAACCCACAACGCCTGGCATACTCCAAGTCCATCAAATTCAGAGCAGCGCCTGAATCCACAAATGCCATGACAGAATAAGATGACAAAGAGCAGATCAAAGTAACGGACAAAAGAAATTTTGACTGTACTGTACCAATGGTGGCAGACCTAGCGAACAGCTTAGTACGTTTAGGACAATCAGAGATAGCATGAGTGGAATCACCACAGTAGAAACACAGCCCATTCTGACGTCTGTGTTCTTGCCGTTCAACTCTGGTCAAAGTCCTATCGCACTGCATAGGCTCAGGTTTATGCTCAGATAATACCGCCAAATGGTGCACAGATTTACGCTCACGCAAGCGTCGACCGATCTGAATGGTCAAAGACATAGACTCATTCAGACCTGCATGCATAGGAAATCCCACCATGACATCCTTAAGGGCTTCAGAGAGACCCTTTCTGAAAATACCTGCGAGCGCACCTTCATTCCATTGAGTGAGCACGGACCACCTTCTAAATTTCTGACAGTAAATCTCAATCTCATCCTGACCCTGACACAGAGCCAGCAAATTTTTCTCTGCCTGATCCACCGAATTAGGTTCATCGTACAGCAATCCGAGCGCCAGGAAAATCACATCAATATTACTTAATGCAGGATCTCCTGGCGCAAGGGAAAATGCCCAGTCTTGAGGGTCGCCACGCAAAAAAGAAATAATAATTCTAACTTGTTGAACTGGGTCACCAGAGGAGCGAGGTTTCAAGGCCAGAAACAGTTTGCAATTATTTTTGAAATTCACAAATTTGGCTCTATCACCATAAAACAAATCAGGAATAGGAATTCTTGGTTCTAACATAGGATTCTGAACCACCAAATCTTGAATCTTTTGTACATTTATAACGAGATTATCCATTGAAGAGCACAGACCCTGAATGTCCATGTCCACACCTGTGTCCTGAACCACCCAAATGTCTAGGGGAAAAAAAAGGCAAAACACAGTGCAAAGAAAAAAAAATGGTCTCAGAACTTCTTTTTTCCCTCTATTGAGAATCATTAGTACTTTGGGCCTCCAGTACTGCTATGATTTGGTAATTCAGTACCACAATGGACATAGAAGTCAGAGCACATACAGTGATCTGACAATAACCCAAAAACATAGAACGAGCTCTGAGACGTGGGAACTCTGCTGACCGCAATCCCTAATCCTCTCCAACCACACTAGAGGCAGCCGTGGATTGCGCCTAACGCTCCCTATGCAACTCGGCACAGCCTGAGAAACTAGCTAGCCTGAAGATAGAAAATAAGCCTACCTTGCCTCAGAGAAATACCCCAAAGGAAAAGGCAGCCCCCCACATATAATGACTGTGAGTTAAGATGAAAAGACAAACGTAGAGATGAAACAGATTTAGCAAAGTGAGGCCCGACTTTCTGAACAGAGCGAGGATAGGATAGGTAACTTTGCGGTCAACACAAAACCCTACAAACAACCACGCAAAGGGGGCAAAAAGACCCTCCGTACCGACTAACGGTACGGAGGTACACCCTCTGCGTTCCAGAGCTTCCAGCAAGCAAGAAAAATCAAATAAGCAAGCTGGACAGAAAAAACAGCAAACAAAAATAACACAAGCGAAACTTAGCTATGCAGAGCAGCAGGCCACAGGAACGATTCAGGAGGAAGCAAGTCCGATACTAGAACATTGACTGGAGGCCAGGATCAGAGTACCAGGTGGAGTTAAATAGAGCAGCACCTAACGACTTCACCACCTCACCTGAGGAAGGAATCTCAGAAGCCGCAGTACCACTCTCCTCCACCAACGGAAGCTCACAGACAGAATCAGCCGAAGTACCACTTGTGACCACAGGAGGGAGCTCTGCCACAGAATTCACAACACATGTCCCACAACTCTGAAATATCGCAGAGCAAGCTAATGCATTTTATGTGGCTGCAAGGGCCTTCCTATAATACTCTGCAGCTTTGACATCTAGTGAAAATCATACCTTGCACAGTGGTGGTCAGTACCTGGGCCATCACAGATCAGTGGTTTCCAGTGGACCACAGATGGTACGTCAGATTTGTTTTCCATTTCCACAGTCACTGGGTAAGTTTTTCCCACCTGTACAGTGTAAGCTCTTATGGTCAGCAGAATCCTCCATCTCGTTCTCATCTAGAGTGAAAGCTCTTATGGTCGCCAGGGTCCTGACACTTTCTCTCATTGTTCTTATGGTCAACTGGGTTGTCTCTCTCTCCCTTTCTCTCTCTCATAGAATGTAAGCTGTAATGATCAGTGGGATCCTCTTTCTCTCTTTTTCCTATGTAGTATAACATCTTATGATCAGCAGGATATTTTTTTCTATAGAGTGTAAGCTTTTATTGTCAGCAGGGTCCTCTCTTTCTCCTGTATAATGTAAGCTCTTATGGTCAGCAGGGTCCTCTCTTCACACAAAATTATTCACATGGAATTTGAAAATATCTGCTCATCTGAAGTCAATATAGTTTGTTGTGGTAATATCTAGGCATGAAGCTTAGACATTATTCAGTCACAATATTATATATAGTAACATAGTCACATAGTTATTAAGGTTGAAGGAAGACTATAAGTCCATCTAGTTCAACCCATTGCCTAACCTAACATGCCCTAACATGTTGATCCAGAGGAAGGCAAAAAAAACCCATGTGGAAAATAGTAAGCTCCACTTTGGGGAAAAAAATTCCTTCCCGACTCCACATACGGCAATCAGACTAGTTCCCTGGATCAACGTCCTATCAAGGAATCTAGTATATATACCCTGCAACATTATACTTTTCAAGAAAGGTATCCAATCCCCTCTTAAATTTAAGTAATGAATCACTCATTACAACATCATATGGCAGAGAGTTCCATAGTCTCACTGCTCTTACAGTAAAGAACCCGCGTCTGTTACTATGCCTAAACCTTCTTTCCTCCAGACATAGAGGATGCCCCCTTGTGCCTGTCTTAGGACTATGATTTAAAAGATCATCAGAAACGTCTTTGTACTGTCCCCTCATATATTTATACATTAAAATAAGATCACCCCTTAGTCTTTGTTTTTTCCAAACTAAATAGCCCCAAGTGTAATAACCTATCTTGGTGTTGCAGACCCCCCCCCCCTGTCCTCTAATAACCTTGGTCGCTCTTCTCTGGACCCGCTCTAGTTCAGCTATGTCTTTCTTATACACCGGAGACCAGAACTGTGCACAGTATTCTAAGTGTGGTCGAACTAGTGACTTGTATAGAGGTAAAATTATGTTCTCCTCATGAGCATCTATGCCTCTTTTAATGGATCCCATTATTTTATTTGCCTTTGCAGCAGTTGCCTGACACTGGCCACTAAATGTGAGTTTGTCATCCACCCATACTCCCAGGTCTTTTTCATTGACGGTTTTGCCCAGAGATTTAGAATTAAGCGCATAGTTATACATCTTATTACTTCTACCCAAGTGCATGACCTTACATTTATCCCCATTAAAGCTCATTTGCCATTTATCAGCCCAAGCTTCTGGTTTACATAAATCATCCTGCAATATAAAATTGTCCTCCTCTGTATTGATTACCCTGCAGAGTTTAGAGTCATCTGCAAATATTGAAATTCTACTCTGAATGCCCCCTACAAGGTTATCAATAAATATGTTAAAAAGAAGAGGGCCCAATACTGACCCCTGTGGTACCCCACTGCTAACCGCGACCACAGTCCGAGTGTGTTCCATTAATAACCACCCTTTGTTTCCTATCCCTGAGCCAGCTCTTAACCCACTTACACATATTTTCCCCTATCCCCATTATTCTCAATTTATGTATCATATATACATATATAGCTCAATGTTACTAAAAAGAAGAATTTACAGAGAGGGTTAATGCATTACACAATCCACACAGTCTCCCCATGCTGGTTTTACAAACTAAAATTAGCCATGATGTTATATATTTTAGATTAATCTTTTGGTTCATTTTTTCAATTCAGACTACACCAAGAAGTGTAAGTTGTTTGTATGTTCTGCCTATACTTCTGTGGAATTTTCCTTATTGGTTTAGTTAAAAATGTAGCATGATCTTTGCAACATATTTGGTATATTATGCAAAAATCTAAGTTAACAACTTGCAAAGATTTCATAAATATCACTTTGGTGATATTGATATAACCTTCATGATAATATGAACACTTTTTAATACTACTAATAAATCAATTTTAAAGGTGATTTGACTACAGAAATGTCCCCCAATTCAAGTTTTGACATTCTGCTAATTCAAAGTGAGATTCTCTTATAGAATTTCAGAAAATAATATGTGGATCAATCTCCTAATTTTATACACTAGTATATCAATATATAAAACAAATTAGTGGCTCAAGCAAAGCTTAGGCTATGTCCCCCCAAAAAATTACATTTTGCGGCTTGTAAACCCACACTGCGGCTGAGTTAACGCAGCATCAAAAATCAAAAAGAACCACAGTGGGCATGGGATTTCTGTAAATCACATCCGCTGTGCCTGTGACCTAGAACGGAACATTGTGGATGCAGAGCAGGAGAGCAGTTTTGTGGCCAGGTGATGGCTTAGTTTTTGTGCCCTGAGCTGACAATTTGGGGTACATACGATGTTTTGATCGCCACTTAAAGCATTTTACTTCAATGTTGCAACTGTCAAAATAATTTAATTCTGGCATTTTTATTTTTTTGTCGTTACGCTGTTTGCTGATCAGATTAATTATTTTTATACTTCTAAATACAGCAATACCAAAGATGTATAATATTTTTCTACTTTTGTTTAATTTTCAATGGGGCAATAGAGGGGGTGATTTGAACTTTTTTGCTTAATTTTTTTTTTAATATTTTTAAAACTTTTTTTTTATTTTTTACTGACTCATATCCTTAGGAGAGTTGAAGTGGTGATCATCAAATTTCACTCCTATGTGTCACAAAAATCACAATCTCCTATGAACGCCGGCCTCCGGAGATTCACAATGACAGACACTATGGCCTTCTGCAGACCCCCAGCTGTCATGACAACTCATCAACACCTCGAGACCATGTAACAGGGGCGCTGATGGGTGGTATTTGTGATGTGCTTCAGGCCGACACGTGGTTGATGCCGCTGTCAGTCGCCACACTTAAGATAAACCATACAACTTGCATTTATGCATCAGTAACCATAACACAAAATGACACTTTCCTTTCACTTTAAACCTGTCAATTTTAATTTTAATTATTAAGATCTTAAATTACTAGTCAAAGAGAAAGGTAAGTAATAAGTATGCTAGGCAAAGCGGTACATAAATTAGCCGATGGCCTTACATACCACAGAGTCACAGCATGAAAGAAGCACTCCCATCAAAGTTTTTATCCTCTTAATGCATTGCTGTCATTATTATTATTATTATTATTATTATATTTTTACCCATATATTCATGCTTTTATTAATAAAGATATAATTCATTGAATAGTACTTAACTATTCTATTATATGTTTCGCCTTGGTACTTCCCTTGTTTTTGTTATTCCCACTTTTATGTCTTCCCCTCCCCAAACCCACATGGTTTTGCAATGGTTCCCTTTATCTTACAACATATAAATTCTTAATAAAAATATTTTGAAATGAATGAAGAAATTTCAAAAAGTGTTTGTTTTGTTGCGTTCCTTTCTCAGGAAGGAAGTGCTTAAATGTTTAGAATTTGTATTGGAAGTTTTGCCAAGTATGACAATTATGCTTTGCAGGAAATTAGAGCATAAACAACTCAGTTGGCTCATACAATAATACAACATTAATTTTACACATTAAAAAACTTAAACTATTGCTAAAGTTTAGCTTCGACCTTTTTATCTCAGTTTGATGAAATGAAAATTACTTTTCCTATCAATTTTGGGCAAGCAAAAGGCTCAGAAAGATTAGTGCTGATTCACAATGTCAGTCACCTTTTAGTTTATATTATTATTCTGCAAATTAGAAATTTACACTACCGGTTTTCACTCTAAAAATGACTCATATCAACATCACAGGATAACGGTGACTAAGAGCGGATTACCATTGCTGAGACAATTCCATCCAAATGACAAGACTATTGCTGCAATCTACAGCAGGTAATACCAAAGACTAAATCCATAGTTAATTCCCAGATCATTGTGTATGACTTCCGTCTGCAAAATCTGAAAGAACATGAAAAAGTTCTGGAAATAATGAGCATGTCAGTTTACATATTAATTATACATAAGTAATGTGCTGGAGGACACCATCCCCTGTACACATTATTATGAGCTGTGACAGACAGGCAGATTCATAAATATGCTGAAAAAGCAGATTCTCAACTTAATGTGATGTGATTAATTAGGAGTACTTATTGCATGAATTATGCAAAAATACAGGAAAGAAATATATCTTGGCACCATGTTAGCCAGTAGATAGAAAAATATTTAGAATTGAGAGTCCTCAGTGGTTGATACCTTTTAATAGCTAACTGAAAAGATGGTAACAAATTGCAAGCTTTCGAGACTACATACGTCTCTTCATTAGGCAAAGACTAAAACAAATTCTGAAGAATCACATATTTATGCACATCATAGTATAGAAAAAAAATAAAGAGGGGAAAAATATTATTAAGTATTACATAAGACAGTGGAAAATATACTATGCCAAGTTATACTTCACAAATAAGTGTGCCATCAAAAAGGAAGGATTGGCTATTTCTATTTGAGAACTGCATGCTGGCTCAGAGCATTAGTGGTGACTTCTAACTCTAGGAACTGCACCATATATATTATTGAGAGTTGGTGCTCTTGTTTTTCACCAATATGCAAACATAAGGAAGGATGATAACAATATCAATGTGCCATGTGTTATGATCCGGTGACCTTGGAGCTGCATGAGAACTTTCACTGGAGAAAGTGGCCACTATACTGACTGCAAACCTGAACTTAATACCGCAACTAGAAGTAGCCGTGGAGTGTACCTAACACACCTAGACACCTCGTCACAGCCGGAGGACTAAATTCCCCTAAAGATGGAAATCGGAATACTATCTTGCCTCAGAGAAAATCCCCAAAGGATAGACAGCCCCCCACAAATATTAGCGGTGAGTCGGAGAGGAAAAAACTTACACAGGCAGAAAAAACAGGATTTAGCACAGGAGGCCACTCTACCTAGATAGGACAGGATAGGACAGAGTTCTGTGCGGTCAGCATTAAAACCCTTCAAAAAATCCACAGCAGAATATACAAAAAACATCCTACATCTAACTAAAGATGTAGAAGCGTATATCTGCAACTCCAGTGAATCCTACAAACAGAGCAGGAATAAACTGAAACAAGCAAACAACAGTGTGCCACAGGTACAAAAACAAAGCACTTATCTTTGCTGAAATTGGCACCTAAGCAGGTGAGGCCAGGATGAGATCCAATACTTCCAAAGAAACATTGGCAACTGGCAAGGGCTAATGAATCCTGCACACTTAAATATTCCAGTCAGAACAGCAATTAGCAGATACACCTGGCCAGGACTGTGACTCAGAGACAACTGCATTCCCACTTACCACCACTGGAGGGAACCCAAGAGCAGAATTCACAACAGCCATGTCAATGACTGCAGGTTTCAGGGATGTTTGGTACACTGACATTTACTCTAACTTCCCAAAAGGGCTGTTGCTCACCTTGCTCCCCATTGATGGCCTTGGCTGTCCAGGCAGCTGCTGGCCACCTAATGTTGCCCAGACAATTTCAAGCTGGTGATCAGACTGGGTTATAAATGAGACCACTGATGATATTGGGCATTGAATTTTCTTTGAAGGAGAGTTAGTGCATGTTATATGCCTGTATCCTTGACTGTAAACCCAAAGAAGTAGACACTCATAGATATGAGATAGGAAATTAATTTGCAATGTGGTAATGAGCCTCAGTTTAGTTTCAACTTTGAAACTGCTTTCTTCAGTACCAATTGGTGACTCTTTCAAGGATCTTGATCTGGGAATCTACCCAGGAAAGTCCATACAATGGAGAATGAGAAAATGTCTCTATTCCACCCTCTTTTTCTAGTCTATGCCAAATCACATTTTGGCTTATGGCAACCACATATTTGATAAGACAAGCCATTGCATGATGTTTCCACCTAACCTGACACTTCTGTGGTGACTTATGCTGCATTGATTTTACTATTCAACCATATGCATGACTTATGTCAACTAAATGGGGTTGGTGAAGTGATATGTTTTTGGATGCAACAACATTAACATCCTTGTCATGTCAAAAGGTGGGAGACTGGAGGCAGAACACCAAAATTAAATTTTGAAGTAGAAAATGCTACTGTTTGTGAGTTTCTAGAGTTTGTGCAGGAGAGAATTATAAGTCCTATAAAGCCCATGATCCTTTTATTCAATATTTCTCAATCAATTTATGAAACATTTGAAATTTGCTACAAACTCATATTTTTGTTACATAGTAAGATCTTTGGGTTCCCTAGAATAAGCGACAAAATGTCTAATTACTTGGGACCCCATTGCTGGAACTACTACATACCACAAGATTGGGGGCTCTGTTACCCCATTCCTCATTACTTCTACTGGCCATGAGTGGAGTGACATGGTCGCACAAAAGCATTACCGTTTAAATTACCATCACAGAATGAAGCAGCAACCACTCGTGACCGTGCTGCTCCACTATTTCCCACCTGAAGTAAAGAAAAGCATGAGGGGGGTCACAGTGATGGGGTCCATTGCAATCACACATTTATTATCTATCCTTTGGACAGGTTATAAATGTTATTTCACAGAGAAACTTATAATGTAACTCACGGAGCATCCATTTTTTCCAACTGTGTCCAGTAAAGTTCTTATTAAACCTGTACTATTCTGGAAAAATGGGTTTAATAAGAGGATCATTAGGTATTTTCATTATCCATATTCTAACACACTTTAAGACATCTCATCCATGTGCATATTCTCGCTTTGATGCTGTGAACAATATTGATTTGACAGACGTCCTCTTGGGAATCATTCTAAAAAAGATGAAATGATCATTCATGAGACTGATTTAGTTAAATTATTCAGATCATTCCATAGCTTTTCTAAATTTTAAAGGATTTACATTATATAACTTTTTCATATACAATATTTATCTTTCCTTTATTAAATTCAATTTTCAATATATCACGCATTTGATATATTATCAGCTGCTCTCTGTCCACATAGCAGAGAATTATCAAAGTCCAAATTCAATAATAAAATTAGGATATTTCAGGGGAAAGATATCTGTCAATTTTCATTGGCTATATGAATAGTCCACAAATGTCTACCCACGTGCAATCTTTCCAGGGGACATGTCTTATTCCCCATGAACCCAAGTCTAGGTTCGAAGGTAAACGTTATTAATTTTTACTGTTTTCGGAAGTTTGTATATTCTTGTTTGTTTCTTCCTACTTTATTTCACTATTTAATTTACAATCACCTGTCCATACTAAACAAAATTCTCAATGCATATCTCTTAGTCACTGATCTTTATTCCATTCTCATACATATACAGTATCATGAGACTTTACTGTTACTTTACTTGACACCTATGACATTCCATCAGAGATCACGTCTGTCACAGTTTTAGTAACTGTTGAAGACAAGAGTAGTGCAGAATACACAGCAATGGCAGAAGTGTTGACGGAAGTCTTATAACTTTATAACTCCATTAAAATGTATAATCAAGACCCTGTCAATACCATCTTCAGGTAAGCTATGAAGCTAGTTTAATCTGAGCCTAATAATTAAATGAAAAAAAATATTCTTTAATCTAATCTCATGGTCCCAGGTATGAAAACACAATCAAATTCCAAACATTGTAAATTTGCTGAAAAAAATGGGTTTTATAAACGTCCTCAAGAAATATACTGGATAAGCTTCACATAAGAGTTTCACTAATAATTTCCACATTGATTTAGCCTTTTGGAATTTTGAAATTGAATGTATTGTAAATTAAAATTTAATTTCATGAAAATATATGCTCATGGTTATTTATCAATTTATCACATTTCCAAGTGTACTTTTTATGTAGATATTTTATAATATTGGCTATTTGCATTTCCTTTGTTCTCAGCTGCTAATTAAATAATTAGCAATTTTTAGAACAATTTTCACAACCTCCTGGTGCTATTGCTTAATTTGTTAGGTGTCGAGTTCCTGCTGCTGCACAGGGGGAATCTCGAGCCATGTCCGCTGCGGTCTACCATTCTCCTCCAGCTGCGGTGGAGCCTGCTCAGCGGAGTCGTCGATCCCAGCATCTTGCTCAAGCTGATACTGTGCGCTTAGTTACTGCTGCTGTTCCAGGCTCTGCCTTTGTAGCCAGCACTGATCAGCAGCGTGCAGGTGTTTCAGTGAGTAAGTCCTGCTTTTCCCATACTGAGCATGCCCACGGGTCGACCTCCCAATGGAGGTCGGGGGTCACATGCTCCGGTCCTGTTGCGACTCCCATTGGACCATCAGGAAGGTCCCGGAGTGCTACTACTATAAAAGGTTCACATGGCCGCTCAGCCATGCTCTAGTGTAAACCTGTTAACGTGTGCGTAGATGTATGCCTGTCAATGTATGAAAGCTCCGAATCATTCCCCTTCCTAGAGTTGTTGACTGTTCACGAATGGTGGAGCTACCTAGCACGTGATAGTGCGATCCGGCACAATTAACACAAGAGACAGCGTCTATTGGCAGCGACTGCCAGTGTGGCGCCCTGCGCAAATAGTGCGCTTTCCTGGCCTAAATTAGGGTGGTTAGTGGTGTCCGCCAGAGCGGCGCTGCAAGCACTCTTGTGCGGTAAATCTTTAGTTTATTTTCCAAAACAATTGAAGCGGTGTCGAGCGCAAGAGGTCTAGAGGGACTCTTACCCTGAGTCTTGGGGGAGAGTTCTGTGACTCCTTGCTTGCGCTCTCTGTGCGGTATCGCGGTCTTGTGACGCATCGGGGTTCGCTTCCTTCATACCGGGTGAAGCTAACCCATGTGTGTCTTCTCTTAATACCACCATATAGTCTGTCATTACCGAGCAGCAGGTGTCTTTCCTGCACGGTGGACCCGGACTGCGATCGCATCTTATATCGCCTCTAATTAATATTTGGTGCGTTCCGCCAGTCCTAACAAAGTTGGATAGCACACTTTCAACAACAATCGAAACTCTCCCATTCCCTATCCTGTCTCTTCACAAGTAACACTTGTTAATATTTTGCAACACTGAAAAACAAACACAAGAAAAATACGTTTCAAATTATATAATCTTACTTGCTTGTTTTTGGATTTGTTTGATATGAAAATTTAGAGTTGAAAGTGTAATGTTATATAAATATGTTTAGAAGTGTTTGTAAGTTTGTCTCTCTAAAATGTTACAAAATACACTAAATTAATCTCTTTATGAGATAAGTGTCAGTTCACAGTTACAGCATATCTATAGTCAAAGTCAAAACATAGCTTTGATGAGAACTGACATTTAATCCCCTTCATGACCCAGCCTATTTTAACCTTAATGACCTGGCCATTTTTTGCAATTCTGACCAGAGTCCTTTTCTAAACAGTGGAATACCCCCAATTCTAACTCCAACCCTAACCCCAACACACCCCTAACCCTAATCCCAACCCTAACCACAAACCTAACCATAACACACCCCTAACCCTAATCCCAACCATAACCCTAACTCTAAACCTAACTTTAGCCCCAACCCTAACCCTAATTTTTGCCCCAACCTTAACCCTATCTTTAGACCAACTCTAACCCTATTTGGAAAACTGGAGCGGAAGGGATGATCACCGGGGCAGGGGAGCAATCACCAGGGCAGGGGGGTGATCAGCAGGGAGGGGGGCAATCACTGGGTCAGGGGGGTGATCAGCGAGGAAATGAGGCGATCACCAGGGCAGTGAGGTGATCACCAGGCTAGCAGAGTGATCACCGGGGCAGGGGGTCGATCACCGGGGCAGGGGGTCGATCACCAGGGCAGGGGTGATCATTGGGCAGGAGGGCATCACCGGGGCCGTGGGGCTATCTGCAGGGCAGGGGGGCGATCTGTGGGGCAGAGAGGCAATCATCGGGATGATCATCGGGGCAGGAGGGGTGATCAGCAGGGCAAAGGGGAGATCTGCATGGCAGGGGAGTGATCAATGGACAGGGGGTGATCAGCAGAGCAGGAGGTAATCACCAAGGCAGGGGGGCGATCTGCGGAGCAGGGGGCGATCTGCGGAGCAGGGGGCAATCACTGGGGCAGGGGAGTGATCAGCGGGGCAGGGGGCGATCAATGGTGCAGGGGGCAATCACCGGGGCAGAGGGGCGCTCAGCGGGCAGTGGGTGATCAGTGGGGCAGGGCCATGATCAGCAGGGCGATCAGCAGGGCATGGGGTGGTCACAAGGGCAGGGGGGATCAGCAGGGAAGGAGGGCAATCACCGGGGCAAGGGGGTGATCACCGGGGCAAGGGGCATTCTGCAGGGCAGGGGGGCAATGACAAGGAGCAGGGGGCGATCAGCGAGGCAAGGGGGCGATCAGTGGGACAGGGGATCAATCAGCGAGGTGATCAGTGGGGCAGGGGGGCAATCAGTGGAGCGATCCATGGGGCAGAAGGCGATTACCAGGGCAGGGGTTGATCACTTGGGCAGGGGGCGATTAGCGGGTCAGGGGGTAATCTACATGGCAGGGGGCAATCTGCAGGGCAGGGGATGATCACCAGGGCAAGGGGGCAATCAGTAGAGAAGGGAGGCAATCAGTGGGGCAGAGGGGCAATCAGCAGGGTGATCAGCAGGGCAGGGGGGCAATCAGTGGGGCAGGGGGGCGCTCAGCGGGGTGATCAGCGGGGCAGGGGGGTGATCAGCGGGGCAGGGGGGCAATCAGCGGGCAGGGGGTGATCACTGGGCAGGAGGCAATCAGTGGGGTAGGGGGACAATTAGCAAAGCGATCAGCGGGGCAGGGGCGCGATCACTGGTGCAGGGGGTGACCAGCGGGGCAGGGTGCAATCAGCGGGGCAAGGGGGTGATCAGCAGGGCAGGGGGGTGATCAGCGGGGCAATCAAGGGGCAGGGGGCAATCAGCGGGGCACACTCTGAACGGGTGGCGGTGGCTGAGGACCTGGGCATGTGACCTTCGACCTCCAATGAAAGGTCGTCCCATGGGCATGCTCAGTAGGAAAAAAGCAGGACTTTGTCCCAGGAACGTCTGCTTAATGCTGACTAATGCTGGTTACAATAGCTGGACCTGGGATGGCAGCAGTAAAAAGACGCACAGCATCAGCTTGAGCAAGGCACCTCTGTGACTGGGGAAGAATGGGAGACCACAGAGGACATGGCTTTAGATTCCCCCTGTGCAGGGGTGGGAACTCGACACCTAACATGGCCCACCCAGGTGTATCCATATAAATGGCCCACCCTATACATATATATGTAAGGACTGACGGAAAGCACCAAGTTAATATAGATGTTATAATTGGTGCGTTCGCAGCCCGTGGTCCACCGTGCAAGAGAGAACCTGCGGCTAGTAGATGACAGCACTGTAAGGTGGTATAAGTGAACTCAGTTTCTTCACTGAGTCGCACTAAAAAGAACACGCTGTGCCCTGTTAGAGTCACAGAGGAACACAGCTAACTGCTGAGCTAATGGCAGTCAGTGGTCATGCACACAGAGAAGCACACAAACACTCCTCTTCGGTAGAACCAGAATTCTAGTGGCTATTAGCCAGCCCTGAATACATACATACAAACTCAGCACCGGAGGTGCCGGTATTCTAGGGGCTTATTTCAGCCAAACCCTATCCACATACAGGTGCGACCACAAATAGTAAGCTCATAACATGAAGTGATACTAGCGCATGGCCGTGCGGCCATGCAAACCTTTTATAGCTGCAGCAGCTTCAGGACCTTCCTAGAGGACCAATGGAAGCTGCTACAATACCAGAGCAACTTCAGGACCTTCCTAGAGGACCAATGGGAGCTGCAGCAGTACCTGAGCATGTGACCCCTGACCTCCAATGAGAGGTCTTACCTTGGGCATGCTCAGAAGGGAAAAAGCAGGACTTAGTCCCAGAGATGACTGCTCGCCGCTGACCAGTACTGGCTACAATGGGTGAGCCTGGGAAACCAGAAGAAACCATCCGCACATTATCAGGCTGAGCCAGACGCTGGGACCGACGTCTCTGCTGAGCAGGCTGCTCTGCAGCTGGAGAAGAATGGGAGACAGCAGTGGAGGTGGTTCGAGATTCCCCCTGTGCAGAGGCGGGAACTCGACCCCTAACATATATATATATATATATAGTAGAAGAAAAGGAACAGCACCACGCTTATACTTATCTTCAGGTGCAGGGCCTCAGGCAACCAGTCCAATGATTGCACCAGATTCACAGAGATTCAAAAAAGAGGCAGCACTCCATTATTCAAGTGAAAAAATGTGGAAGGTTTTAATCAACCCACATAGCTGGGTGACGTTTCAGCTCCATCTGAGCCTTTTTCAAGCCTTGAAAAAGGCTCAGATGGAGCTGAAACGTCGCCCAGCTATGTGGGTTGATTAAAACCTTCCACATTTTTTCACTTGAATAATGGAGTGCTGCCTCTTTTTTGAATCTCTCTCTCTCTCTCTCTCTCTCTCTCTCTCTCTCTCTCTCTATATATATATATATATATATATATATACACACACATGAAATGCGTCATCTTTAACTTTAGGCCTTTCAGAGATCATTTCATTTTCAATTTTCTTAACTGTTCACAACAACAGCAATTTTGACCAGGGGTGCCCAAACTTTTACATGCCACTGTAATGTGAATCTAAAGCCCTTCCGACTCTGCTTGGAAAACATCACATTCTAGAGATCACAGATTTATTGTAATTCAGTCTGCCCAAATTCAGCAAAAAGGCGTCTAGCTGCTGCTGCAATTTTGGCAATCAGTAGAGGGCTGACAAAATGTTTGCCAAAAAAAAAATACCACATCGCTCAACTTTTCTGTCCACCCCTACTGCTCTCTGCCCTCTGGTTCTCCGCTCATCTGTCGTATCACATCTCCAGCCCAGATTTCTCAGGTCAGTCATGAGCAGACCAGAAGTTCACTGTGCATGCTCCTGGGCCTACTCAGAGCAACAAGGGTTGGCCTTGAATACACCCAAGGCTGGAGAAGCAAAGGGATGGAGGCATAGAGGACCGGATACTGAACATGGCGCATCAATGGAGGCCAGGAGGAGAATAACTTTTCTGCAATTCAAATTTCCTGGGAAAATCTGTGTGAACAAGCAAATTTGAATTCTGTGTGATCTGCTCATCTCGAGTGTTAAATAATCTTTCTCATTGTTTATTGGTGTTTTGTACTTTGGAGAATTAATAGAAGAACTAAAAAAAAAACTTTATTTAAGTTTTAATCTTGAAATTACTTCATCAACCAAACTTTTGACAGACTCTTTTTTATTTTAATTGATGTCTAGCATAGCATTTCAACAATAGATTTGATTTTGCCAGCCTCCCCACATTCAATATCACACATATTGATGAGTCAGTCCATCCCACCTGCGCTGCCATATTTAGTCTTATTCATCTCTTGTAATGAGGCGAAAGTTTCTTTGTTTTCCATTTTCACAAACACAAGATAACTATGAGATTAATTTTAATTACAGTATGCAGATCAACTCATTTATGTAATTACATTGACAGAAGTACATCTTTCGTTTCCTTGTTCTAGATGTGTCAATGGTCTTATGGTAAATTGCTAGATATGTGCAAAAGTTCAGTCATATGCTTTTCTGAGAATAGATAACATGAGGAATCACTGTAAATTAATTTAATGTTATTGATGGATAGTAAAGAAACAATAATAATTAAAACAGTAAGCACAAAAGGTGAGAGTATGATAGAGGTAAACATAATATTATTGTTAAAAGATTGACTAAGGAAAGAAAGTGCTTCATTTTTCATTACAATGTTAATGCCATACCACTCCTAAAACCCTATTTCAGATCAATACTGGAGCTGTCAAAGATAAAACTCAGACTATTTTAATATGCCTGTAAAAACATAATACAAGAAGTAATTTCCCAATTGTATTACGCATTGTTTGCTTAGAGCTATGTATAAACCATCATAGAATATTTTTTTTGCATGCTACTATGTGGTTACACATATTTAAAAGTAGTTAAATTGTAAAAATATATTTTATATTATATTCAGTATTTTAGCTATCTGTCTTTATTATTAAATATGCAATCCATTTTATGCAATGGTCTTAGGTTAAAAAGCTTGGCTTTTGCAATTGTAGGAATAGCATGTATCACACTAGTGGTGTGAAAATGACACCTACCTAAGTATATTTCCACTTTCTATAATTTGGAAATGATTTGCAGATGACCTTCATGGACCAAGACAGTAAAATTGATAAAGGTACAAAAAGTGCCACACATGAAATGTCAGTTAGATATCTTAGCTTCTTCATCCACAGTCTGTCATCTTAGAGTCATTTCTCTTATTAAATATTAGGTAAATAAAAATCATAACACTAGAACTACTGATGGAGTCATTTTGACTCCTTTCGTTTTTTATTTCTCTTCTGTGACTACATTTTTCAGAATTCCGGCTTGAAACTCGGTGACTTTTCCTCAAATATGATGCAAAAAAAATGTTTGTGAGAATAAATAATTTTGGTAAAAAATTTGCGTGTTTTTTTCAAAATTTACCAAGAACTACTGAAGGGAGTCATTTTGACTCCCTACTATATTTTGAGGTCCTTTTGTCACTAAATGTTGCTATAAAGTTTTGTGCATAATTTTTTCACTCTGTCTTATTTACCCTGATGTTCATATAGATGTAGTTCAATTTACATGTCAACTTTTCACATTTTCCTTGTGTTTTACCTGCTTGTATTACTGTGTAATGCTGAACAAAATAGCTTGTTTACTCTAGGCTCTTATCTTATGCTAATGAAGGGTGGTGTTTTTCTAAGGTCCTAGCAGGAGACAGTATTCTGGATAGTAACTTTACTTTCAGTTCAGCTGAAGAGACAAAGAGAACAGACGCAGACATACGAGCTCTGAAGACTCATACAGGTATGAATTGTTATGAAATAGTTTAGCTGTCTGTCAACTGATTCAGCCCACCTACTTTTGAAGGTGGCAGAACAGTTATTATTTCTTTTAGTTTTCATTTCATTTCTATTTTTCAGCAGGGAACTATGTAGAATTATGGAATTTGTGAGGAATATGGAGAGAAGACGTTTGATAAAGCCTCAGGATATTCTGGCTACTTTGCAATCCATACCGGAGGATGAATCGGAATCCGAATTGCAGGAACATGTATTTGATTCTGACAGTGATGAAGATTTAATTCCTCAGAACATATCAAGTGAATCTGAAGACTCAGAAGGAACAAATCCAGAAGGTAAGTAGTTATGTGTATTTATTTGTTCTTCCACACACTGAGTTAGGGCCTGTGCACACTAGCAGAATTCTGGCTGAATAGCCATCTGGATATTCTTGCCGCAATACAGGCCGTACCTGCCCGCTCATGCCTGAAGCTCCGCTCCGAACCCCGGGCTGGAGCCGCTGTCAGGGACAGAGCAGCGCTTGCTTACGCGCGAGCACGGCTCCGTCCCAGACAGCGGCTCCAGCCCGGGGTTCGGAGCGGAGCTTCAGGTATGAAACTCCGCTCTGTACCTGAGCGGGCAGGTACGGGCCGGATTGTGGTGAGAATATCCGGTTGGATATTCCGCCGCTAATCCAGCCAGTGTGCATGGACCCTTACAAAACAAAAATTCTAAATATTCATCAACTTTTTTCCAGATATTCCAAGCACATCAACTGGGGATCGGGCTCATGCAGTTATGTTGCCTCGTGACCATCCTCCTGGTCGTGGACAGAAAAAATCAGCAAAACGTCCCAGAAATGAAAGAACAACAGATAACGATGGCGGCGAAGGTAATGCAACAACAAACACCAGAGAAGGCGAATCTGAAGGAATACTAGTTTCAGCGGATGGTATTCAATGGAAACCTGTTGAAATTGGACAACACTTGCCTGGTAGGTGTGACAGCCAAAATATTCTTCGAGAAGCACCTGGCCCTACAGGATATGCCAGAAGAAATATCATTATCGATAGTCCTTTGAGCGCATGGCGTTTATTTTTTGATTCATATATATTGACACATATAAAGAACTGTACGCTTGCAGAAGCATGCAGGAACAATAATTTACAGTTTACTCTATCTGATGAGGAGCTAGATGCATTCATTGCGATATTCTATGCTCGTGGAATATCTGGCACGAACCGTCACTCGATTATCAGTATTTGGTGTAATGACTGGGGAATACCGTTTTGCAAAGCGACAATGTCTAGGGACCGCTTTGTTGAAATTATGAGGTTTCTCAGATTTGATGAGAAATCTACTCGATCGGAGAGACTGCAAACGGACAAGTTTGCTCTATTTTCTATTGTGTGGGACAGGTTTATTGAAAATTGTATTGCGTGTTACAAACCTGGCCCATACATAACGGTGGATGAGCAACTTTTCCCAAGCAAAACTAGGTGTCCATTCACGCAGTACATGCCTTCCAAACCAGATAAATATGGCCACAAATATTGGCTAGCTGTTGATAAGGAGAGCAAATATCTGGCAAATGGCTTCCCTTATCTAGGCAAAGATGACACACGCCGTGCTGAGGACCGTTTAGCTGACCATGTGGTAATGAAGTTATTGGACCCGTTTTTGAAAAAAGGTCACAATGTTACAACCGATAATTATTTTACTTCATTAAAATTAGCTAAACAGCTAAAAAGCAAAGGAACAACCATCGTGGGAACACTGAATAAGATAAGGCGAGAAGTGCCTAAAGAAATAAAATCCATGAAAGAGGAATTGTACAACACTAAAGTGTTTAGAAATGAAGACAATTTTACACTTACAGTATATCAAGGAAAGCCCAACAAAAATGTTGTCATTTTGAGTTCCGTCCATCCAGATGTTGTTGTTGCGTCTGATTCCGCTAAAAAAAACTCCAGAAACGGTAAAGTTTTACAATGAAACAAAATATGGAGTAGATGTAGTGGATCAGATGGCACGAAAATATACCACACGAACATCCACAAGGAGATGGCCTGTTCATGCATTTGAAAATGCCTTAGACTTTGCGGGTATAAATGCATGTATAATATTCAAGGAGATTACCCACCAAAAAATGTCACGCAAGGCATTTTTGCAAACGCTTGTGAGAGAGTTGAGTGGTCTTTATGTCACAGATAGGGAAAAGGGTTCCACGTCCCAAGTTTCTACATGTTCAGAAGTGATGGTTCAAACAAAATTTTGCCAGATCAAAGAAAAGTGCAAGAAAAATAGATCTGTCGGCAATTGTAAGACTTGTGGTAAGTCTTTGTGTGGGCAATGTACTGCCATAAATCAAAGGCAATGCCTAAAATGCGAAACACCAAATGTTTAGAAGGTGAATTCTGCGCCATATTTTCATTTTTATGCTCCTCCACCTACATTTTCTCTGCTTTTTGTTCTTCAGTTGTTGTTTATATGTATGCACTTGAATAAAAAAAAATGTTTGAAAAATGTCTATTATAATTATTGTTATTTTCTGTAGAAAAATAAGAAAAGCAGAAAAAAAACAATCAAAAGCATTACTGTTGGATCTCACAATAATAATACATTACAAAAAATATAATTATTAATAAATAACCACAAATGAAACTCTAAAAATAAACGAAAACAAGCAAGGAGTCAAAATGACTCCTTTCAGTAGTTCTAGGCGGGGTCACGAGTCCAGTAGTCCTAGTGTTAAGAACCATGACAAGAAGGTTGTACAATGTGTATTATGTGTATTAAAAGTCTGGAAAACAGCCTATGTAGAAAAAGAATTTAAATTGAGAAATAGTAATGAAAGTGAACCTGACAGTTGATACATGCTGCCTGATTCACGAGCAGCATGTATCCGGCACTGACTGTATGATTTCGGCCATATATGTTTGATGCTGAAACGCTGAAACACTTATTTTAAAACCTGCCAGGAACCCATCAGTGCTAGAGACTAGACAGACAGGCGGGTCCCCAGCAACCTCTCCCGGCCCCCTTCCCTGGAATGATATGTCTCTCCTTATACAAACACATAGGCAAAGACCTGTCAATTCAGAGCAAAAGTGAGAAGAAGTCACCAGGGACCCGCCTGTCCGACTAATCTCCTGTGCAGCTTATAAATTATGCTTTCCTCTGGAACATATATGGCTGAGATCATACATCCAGTACCTGAAAAATGATGCTTGTGGATCAAGCAGAATGTATCAGCTGTCAGATTCACTTTCATGACTATTTCTCCATGAACCAAAACTTTCTGTCTGTAAGCCAGCACACTTATAATTGACCTATACACTCAGCTGAAGACTTATAGGCCTTCTATTTAGTTACGTGATTTCCATTGCCAACATGTGTCTGAAACTCACTGGGACTTCCACCCTGACCTCCTTCAAGCCAAATTCAAATGATGTTTGACTTTGATGTTTGATTTTGATAGCTAACTTGCTTCACACATCAGACTGAGAATCATAATGACTTTCAAACACCCGGGGCATTTGCATGATTAATCACTATCATCATTAATAAGCCAAATAAAATTAGCAACAAGGATCACCTGACCCTATGGATGAATGGTAAGGCTTCTCTCTCATAGAACAAGGTTTCTAAGTTCAAATCCCAGGTGCAGAAGAACAATATATCTTTAACATTATATTGTATAGCACACAAACTCTAGTGCCTTGTATTAACTTTCTCTATATGACAAATGAAGGGGTTGGACCATCAGGAACATTGCTAGAATAACCTAGCAATATGCCATCAAGCTCACAAAAGGACCAACCCCTTTAAATACCCATATATTGGACATGGAACATACATTTTTATACATACACTTATAAACCTGCTCCAAAAACTGGTATAAAGGGAAACTATCTTAGCTGCCCAAAGCAACAAATCACATTCAACCTTTATTTTTTAACAGCTTCTTTTGGAAATTTGCACACAGTCACTTGAAAATGTGAGTTACCATGTAAATACACATTGTGTCTGAAACTCTTAACACATCAGTAGGATGGCAATCAGAATGTCAGATGTTAAAAGCAAAGCATCACTGGAGTTTGTGTGCTAGCCAGCATCATTTTTAAAATGAAAGAGTCAGATATCAAAATCAAACATCAAAGTCAGACATCATTTAAGTTTCAGACACATGTTTGCACTGAAAATTGGGTAACCAACTGAGTGTATATCTAAATGGTAAGTGTGCTGGTCTACAAATAGAGACTTTTAGATTCAAGTCCCATTAGAGAACAGTAAACATTTTTTTAATATCATTTTAAAACTATGCGAGACACAGATGTCATACCATTAAGCTATAGGTTCACTACATAAATGATTAAATATTTAGATAGTAATAAATACTAAGCAAACAATAAGTTAGATATTAATATAAGATGTAAGACTCAATTGTCAAATACAGATGTCAAAGTCAAATATCAACATCATATATAAGTCAGATATCAGATTCAGATGTCAAAGTAAGATATCATAGTAAGGTTTCACGGTCAAAGTTATATGTCAAAGTCACATATATAAGTCACAAATTAATGTCACATATAAAAGTCAGATTTCAGCTTCTGATGTCAAAGTCAGTTGTCAATGTCACATATCAAAGTCAGATGTCAAAGTCAGATGCCAACGTCAGTTCTCAGACAGGGTAATTAGCCTCAACCTGACATTATTCTGATGTTTGACTTTGATATCTGATAATGTCCTAAAATGGAAACTATACAAGGCCTACTTTATGGTAGTGTAATTTAAGCTGTTTATGCATTGAATGGTATTTTTTAGGATATTATGCGGTGCATCATACAGGAGCTTCAGGGGCATTAATAAAAAGTGTTGTAAGAAGCACGATCCAACCTAAGGTTCTTATAGGAGCATGACTGTGTATAGTAAACTTATTAATGTGAAATAAACTGTGTCTTAACGATGGCAAGTGGTACAATTTACACCATAAAACCAGGGTTGCCATCTTGACATTTTATTATTTTAGGAATGCTTACCAAAAAAAAAATAAATATTTTTTACAGTCAAAATAATCTGTTCAAGTTTCTTCAGCTTCAAAAAAATCACGGACGCTTTTCAATTTTTTTACGGACAGGGGAAAAAGTGTCTTATTTTTATGGACTGTCCTGGAACTTCTGGTCAGTTAGCAATCTTTCCTAAAAACTATTATATTAGAGAACACAAGTAAAACAAGGCCTTCAATATGAAGCATGGTGGCTCAGTGGTCACCACTATTTACCATGCAGTGCTGGTGGTGCTGGGCTCAAATCCCACCAAGGACAACATCTCCAAGGAGTTTGTATGTTCTCCCCATGTTTGCATGGGTAATTTTCCACACTCCAAAGACATACTGATAGGAATTTTAGATTGTGAACCTCAATGGGGACAGCAATGATATCATCTGTAAAGTGCTGTGAAACCAATGGCGATATATTAGTGAGTAAAATAAATAATAAGTGTTCTTATGCATAGCAATAATCATTCACCACACAATGACCTATTATCTAAATATTTGCACAGCAAATTCTGGATGACGTACTCTTTCTTTTGTTATAAAACCGAGCACATAACAGAACTCAGACAGACCCCATAATAATCAATGAGGTAGATCTTATTATGCTCACATCAGTTATAGGGTGGATCTGTTTTAGACATAAAAAATGAATAATCCTTAATAATAATAATTTTAATTTATATAGCGCCAGCATATTCATAGCACTTTACAATTCAGCGGGGACATGTACAGACAATAAATTCAATACAAGTTAAGATAATTTAAACAGTGACATTAGGGGTGAGGTCCCTGCTCGCAAGCTTACAATCTACAAGGAAATGGGGGGACACAATAGGTGAAAAGTGCTTGTTATTTCAGGTCTGGCAATTATAATAAATAGGGATTGTCATATAAAGCTGCATGATCCGGTCATCAGCCTGTGTGTTTAAGTGCAATAGTCAAGCATCAAGTGCAGTTATCGTGTGCATGGAGGGTGTGGAGACAGAAGAATAGTAGGGTGCAGATTCAGAATCATATTTGAAAGGAGGGAACAGGGCAAAGTTAGTTTACTGAGCAGTTGATGTGGTAGGGTTGTTTGAAGAGATGGGTTTTCAAAGCGTGCTTGAATAGGTCTGGGCTAGGTATTAGCCTGATTGTCTGGGAAAGTGCATTCCAGACAGCTGGCGCAGCATGAGAGAAGTCTTGGAGACGGAGGTGCGAGGTTCGAAATATGGGGATGTTAGTCTTAGGTCATTTATAGGATGGAGGGCACGTGTAGGACAATAGACAGAGATGAGAAAGGAGATATAAGGTGGTGCAGAACTGTGGAGAGCTTTGTGGGTGAGAGAGATGAGTTTATACTGGACCCTGTCGCGATCCTTAAAGTGGAATAAACATAAAAAATTTCTGAACACACGTGTTGTTAGGGTTGGCGGAACGCACCAAATATATTGTTTATTAAAAGGAATTGGTGCGTTCGCAACCCGGGATCCACCGTGCAGGAAAGTACCTGCTGCTAAATAATGGCGGCTCTATATGGCGGTATATACTAACTCTGTTAGCCTCACAGAGTAACCGCGAGAGGTGAGCTCTGTGCCCTGTTAGACTTTCACAGAGGCACAGGCCAACTACCCAGATGTGAGCAGTGAGTGGTCATGCATGCATACTCAATCTCCTCGCCGGAGGAGCCAGCATTCTAGGGGCTTATTTCAGCCGGGTCCCTTAACACACTTATACACAATCTCCTCGCCGGAGGTGCCAGCATTCTAGGGGCATATTTCAGCTGGGTCCCTGAACACATACAAACACATGACCACATTGGCGCAAAGCATATAGCAAAAGACGATACTAGCGCATGGCCGTGCGGTCATGCGCAGTTTATATAGTTGCAGCACAGGAAGCTGCTACTGAAGTTTTTGCCCTTTCAGGACCTTCCAGAAGGACCAATGGAAAGTGCTGCAGTACCTGAGCATGTTTTGCCCTTTCAGGACCTTCCAGAAGGACCAATGGAATGTACTGCAGCACCTGAGCATGTGACCGAACATGTGGCCCTCGACCTCCAATGGGAGACCCTGCCCTGCTCATGCTCAGTGTGAGTAAACAAGGACTTAGTCCCAGAGAGGCTCGCTCGCAGCAGATCAGTGCAGGGTACCATAGGAAAGCCAGAAAAGGCAGTAGTGACCCTATGCACCGAATCAGCCCCAGCGAGACGCTGGGAGCGACGTCTCCGCTGAGCAGAGCCCACTGCGGCCGATACCGAATGGGAGACCGCAGCAGACATGGATCGAGATTCCCCCTGTGCAGCAGAGGAAACTCAACTCCTAACACGTGTGAACACAGCCTAAGATTTATCATTAAATAGGTTGTTTGGTGAAAAAAAGTTATCATTTATTCAAAGGATCAGTCGAGATCTGACAACTGGGAACCATATCAATTGCGAAAATGGTAGAATATTTTATGCCATTATGCCATTATAATGGAGCTACAGTGCGCATGCTCAGTCACTACTCCATTCATTGATGGCAGCCACACAGAGAATGAATGGACCAGCAGTCGGGCAGTCAACTTGCCATTCCATTATGTAACTGTGATAAATGTACCCTAATGATAATTCATGTATAAAAATTTCCCATTTTGCTGATTGGTGTCGGTCCTGTCAGTCAGACCCCCACTGATTAGTTAATTATCACTTATGTATAGGATAGGAAATAACTTGTTTTCACTAGACAATTCCATTTATCTCAAAACCTACTTCACTGCGTACCTGAAAACCTGAAGCACATCAACATCTTAGCAAACTCAACATGTAATTATATAAACATTAATACAACGTGGGAATTCGTGTCGTAAAAAAGAAAGTTACATTCCCATCTATATTCATGCAAAAAAATTAATTTGGAACTTCGGGGAATTGATTCATATTCATATAGAACTTCTGGAGCCATTTCACTGTGACAGTCAGGTTTTTGCATAGCAATGTCTTTAAGGATTTTCTTCAAATTGGAAATTGAGGCAGAAAATGCATATTTCATTTGCAAACTTCCAGTTGACAAAGCAAATGAATTGAAAATTTGTGATTGTATATTAGTGTTTGTATCCATTTTTTCATATGTTAAGTCTTCCGCTGCTCTCTGGTTTAGCTTTAATATGCAGCTGACTAGGCAGCATCCTGGAACATCAATGCTAAGTGAATATATTGTTGTTGCAGCCTCACTCCGTGCTGCTAATAATAACTATGCAACTGCATTTCAGTTTGAATTTTACGGTAATTAATTCCCTTTCTAATTCTATATTTTAATGTAAAATAAATAGACAATATTAATAACTAATTAATTGCGGGCCATGAGTGAGGTTAAACATAAGAGGTAGCATCCTATTACCAAGAACTAACCGGACAACCCGGACAACCCTTTCTCTACATGTCAACATTGATCAATGGATCTAAAGATTTAAAAAGTTTAAATGATATTCAAAAGTTTGGCAAAATCAAAGAAATGAGCAGGAGTATAAATTGGCATACATGCAATGTGTAGGAGCACGTTCACACAGTGGTCATTTAACAGACAAAAACAAAAATGAGAATATATTCTGTAGTAAGTAAATAGTAGTAGTACATGCGAATATCATAGGGTTTTTATTTTACACTATACTTTTGATAAAATAAAATAGAGTAAAACTATCCCACTGCCACAAGGTGTACCCAGCCAGTCGCGACAGTCTTTTCTAACATTAAATTCTCACATTTTGTCAACCGACCTCAATATAAATGGGGTCAGAATGGTACAACTGGCCATGGGAAACTATACAGATGAAATACTTAGCTCAGAAAATGGGAGTAATTCCCCTGTTTGCGCAAAGTACAAGAAATTACAGCAAAACTAAAGAAATGAGCCGAAGCATATCTTGGTACACATGCATTGAGTAGGAACATGGTAACATGTTTTCTTTATGCAGTTGCAATGAGGAGTATTCTTCACACTTGCTGCAGCTGTGTCTGACCTAAGGTGTCCGACCCTTAAATGTCATGATTGACCACTGCATTTAAAGATTTAAAAAGTTAAAGCAAAATTAAAAAAAAAAAAATAGGAAAAAAAAGTCTGCATTCCCCCTCCCCCAAAAAACCAACACGTTTGCTATAGTTGAAAAAATGCTGTTTTGAAATATTAGATATATTGTGTTGTTGTACTTTACCAGAAACTGAGAAAAAAACATTATTTAAACTGCATTGTGCACTGCATAATAAAAAATAATGATGGGATTGACCCTCCCCCCACAAAAGAATAAAACAATACATTTGAATTAGCCTAAAGTAGTTCTAAAAACCGTACTACTTGTCCTACAACACTACGTTCTCATACTGTATTGTAGACATAAAAAAGACATTTGTTCTAGAAAGTGATGTTTTCAAATTTTATTCAAGAAAATATTTTTTGACAGTCAAAGTATAGCCACTAGTGTTGAGCATTACGATACTGCAAGTATTGGGTATCGGCCAATACTTGCTGTATCGGAATTCCGATACCGAATTCTGATATTTTTGTGATATCGGAAATCGCTATCGGAGTGTGCGGTGCGTATGGTTCCAAGGGTCTGAAGGTGAGGAAACTCTCCTTCAGGCCCTGGGATCCATATTAATGTAAAAAATAAAGAATAAAAATAAAAAATATGGCTACACTCACCCCTCCGACGAACCCCGGCTGTCACCGCTGCAAGCGTCCGCCTCCGTTCCTGAGATTGTAGTGAGTGAAGGACCTTCGATGACGTCATGGTCTGGTGAGCGGTCACGTGAGCGGTCAGGTCACCTGACCATGACGTCATCGAAGGTCCTTCACTCTCTGCAATTCTCAGGAACGGAGGCGGACGCTTGCAGCGGTGACAGCCAGGGTCCTTCGGAGGGGTGAGTATAGCCATATTTTTTATTTTTATTCTTTAGTTTTTACATTAATATAGATCCCAGGGCCTGAAGGAGAGTTTCCTCTCCTTCAGACCCTGGGAACCAATGAGGATACATTCCGATATTTGTGTCCCATTGACTTGTATTGGAATCGGGTATCGGTATTGGCGAGATCCGATATTTTGCCGGTATCGGCCGATACCATCCGATACCGATACTTTTAAATATCGGAAAGTATCGCTCAACACTAAGAGCCACAAGAAAAGTATATAAAAAATGCAAGAAATGTCTATTTCTTCATTATTTCCATCAGAATTCATTGCATAGCGGGTCACTTATTGATCACTGGTGGTATGCATAAGCAAGACAATGGAATGCACGTTAGTAACATCAAAAGATGGTTAACAGATAACATGCTTTTGAGGAAAGACTTGGATTAGCATATTCGATACATACTTACAATTGTAGATATATATATATATATATATATATACATACACAGTATATATATATTCACACAACATACACATGCACACACATGCAAGGTGCCTGAGCAAGGCTCCAAGGATTTTCTATTGGATTCAGGTCTGGAGACTGGCTAGGCCACTCCATATCCTTTAAATGCTTCTTAAGGAGCCACACTTTAGTTCCCCTGGCTGTGTGCTTTTGGGTCATTGTCATGCTGGAAGACCCAGCCATGACCCATTTTCAGTGATCTTACTGAGAAAAGGAGGTTGTTGGCCAAAATCTCACGATTAATGACCCAATCCTTCTTCCCTTCAATACAGTGCAGCCATCCTATCCTTTTTGCAGAAAAGCACTCCCAAAGAATGATGCTTCCCCAACCAGACTTCACAGTTGGGATGGTGTTCTTGGGGTTGTATTCATCCTTTAGCTTCTTCAAAACACGGCAAGTGGAGTTGACACCAAAAAGTTCTATTTTGGTCTCATCTGACCATAGGACCTTCTGGCATGCCTCCTCTGGATCATACAGATGGTAATTTGGGAACTTCAAACTGGTCTAGACATGTATTTTAATCCATGATGGCGTAGTCTGTTACTAATAGTAATGTTTCTCAGAATCATCCTTTCCCCTTGAGACAAGATCTTGCATGGAATCCTACACTGAGGAAGATTGACAGTCATCTTGTGTTTCTTCCATTTTTTTACATTTGTGCCAACAGTTGTTGCCCTCTCAACAAGCTGCTTGCCCATTGTCCTGTAGCCCATCCCAACCTTATGTAGGTCTGTAATTTTGTCTCTGGTGCCCTTAGACAGCTCTTTGGTTTTTGCCATGGTGGAGAGGTTGGAGTGTGATTGATTGTGTGGACAGGTGCAATTAATACAGGTAATGAGTGCAGAGTAGGAGAGCTGCATAAAGAAAAACTAGCAGGTCTGTGAGAGTCAGAGTTTTTGCTGGTTGGTACATGATCAAATACTTATTTTATGTAATAAAATGCAATTAAATTAAATAAAAATAGTGCAATGTGATTTTATGTTTTTTATTTTAAGATTCTGTCTCTAGCAGTTGAACTGTACCTTCAATAAAAATTACAGACCTAAACATTCTATGTAGGTGGGGAAGCTTGAGAAATGGGCAGTGTATCAAATACTTACTTTTGCCACTGTATCTAGCATTCAGATATCTTCTGATGCCATTAATACACTTTTCTACTCTATGTAATTTTTATGATTTATTGATGATTCAGTTATCTGCTAATATTTTTTTTACCATTCATTGACCTAGATGTGCTATGGTGCCATCATTTGGTCATTTTGCTGTATGTCACCCCCAGCCCCATTTTGTATATATTTTTCATTTTTAGTAAATGTAATAAAATTGTACATTTTTTAATTCACAAGTTTTTTGTGAACATTTTTCTTTATCTTCCATGTTCTCCTTTGTGCTGAACTTTATTTTGGTTACTTGCACTATATAGGTACATGATAGATTTACAAATAAGTTACACGCAGGTATATGTACCTTAGCTATCAGCTTTATTTAGATTCTTTCAGTTATGGAAAACAGTCCGCCTATATGAACTGTGTCTGGGAGGCTGTGGTTGGTGCTGCCCAAAAATTTGTCAATCAACAGATTAAGAAACTGACAGACTCCATGAATAGAAGACTTATGAATGTTATTGAAGAGGGCTACATTGGTCACTGACATTTTCTCCGAATGTCAGAATTGTATTTTTGTACATTTTGAATTGTTCGGTTACTATTCTTACTTTAACAGGTGAAAAATAAACAATTGATAGAAAAATGTATGTTTTTATTTAGTTGCATAATGTAATCATGCACGCTAATAGTTGCCCAATACTTATGAACACATAGCATTGTTTTAAGAAAGGCAAAACCTCACTTTTACTTTCTTACTTATTCAGTATTAAGAATTATTAACATTTTGGATTAAATTAATCATCAAAAATACAAAATTCCTAATAATTGTCCACACAATGAAAGCTTTCATGTCCAGCTTCGTCCTCTCTTTCCCTTGACTAAACTTATGTTTTAGATCTGAAAATAACTTCTTTAATTTTCTACCAGCAAATGATTCATGATTCTAGGCTTTCTCTTCTATCAAAGGTCTTTTTCAAGGTCCCCGTTTACATCCCTGAAATTAAAATACAAACCCGTTTATTAAAAACCTCATTAGGAATCATGGCGATTTATACTGACAAGTGCAGATGTTGAATTCAGTATGTGACTACCTGTGTTCCCAATAGCACTGATTTGTGGTGAATGTGGTTTCAAGCTCTAAACATCTGCCAGTCTTCTCCCTTTGGAGCCTGGTGTCTGACGGTAACAATAAACTAACAGCTTGGCAAAATATATCTGAAATACGTCTCTTGATGCCTTAGTAGGACAGATAGATTTTGCTAAATAGTTTTCTAATCTCTACCATAAGAATGGCTTTGGCTTGTATTTATTGCATTGTTTAGGAGGGCTTTTTAAACTTTTTCTAGTAGGGCTCAGCTGCCAGAACATGATGACATCTGGGCCTTACCAGTTGTGAAAGTCCACAGCAAAATGTAAAATATTTTTAGATGTTAACACTTCAGTGTCCTCCATCTATCACCTCATTTTTTTGTGCATGTCTCTTCTTATGATGAGGCAGAAGAACAATTTAGACTCTTGTATACTTCTGGGTCCAAATGATACTGCATTCCCTCCCTATAACGGTGCTACTGACAGTTTCAGAAACAATGCTACATTCTAAATAAAACCAATGCACTTACTGTAAAGAAATAGTTTTTTCCGTAATATGTACTGTATGTATTTTTTTTTTTTTACTATACCTTATAGAGTTAATTACACAGCATGGGTTCAGACTGCTAACAGATTGCCAGACACCATATTGCTATACAGATCTGAAAATTGACACTTGACTAATATAACTAATAAAAAAAGTATTAATTATATTAATGTACGTCGTGTACGTTACACCTTTACACAGATTTTATTTATTTGAAAATGAATGAAATAATGAAGATTGAAGACTTATGGGGTTAGTTTGCAGATTAATAGTGCTCTAAAGCTGTACGGCCTCCCCATTAAAGTTCCAGCTACTGGGAAGAAATGAACTTTATTCCTCCCGGCAGCCTTGGGCTTTCAGTCACAGAGGCGTAGCTTCAGACCTAGTTGAGTACCTAGCAGTGGCTGTAATCGCACACCGGCACTGACTTACAGCTGTATTGATACACTGCTGAGCGAGCTGTCAGTCAATGCCAGTGGTGTGGTTATAGCCACCGCTCACTATGAACTAAGCAGTGAATGAAGCCGTGATGGCCGCATGTCTATGACTGAAAGCCAGAGGCTGCCAGAAGGAATAAAGTTCATTTCATTCTGGCAGCTGGGCTTTGAGTGTGGTGACTGCATGATTTCAGAATGCAATTAACCCCATATCTGCATGTTAATATATTTTTTTTCACATGCCAGCTTCTTTTTAACTAAAACTAATGGCTTACATATGTAAAGAAAACATTTTTTTATATATATCACATGTGTCTAGAGTTAGTAGTAGTAATTAGCGAGCGTGCTCAGATATCATGCTATCCAAGTATGCTCTGGTGTTATCCAAATATCTCGGGCATGCTTAAGTAATATTTTCAAGTTCCCATGGTTGTATGATTTGCAGACCTGTTTGTTAGGTGAATCACACAGCCACCGGGAATTGAACATATTTATTCGAACACGCCCGAGATACTAGGATAACGCCCATGCATGCTCGGATAACACTATATCCGAGCACGCTCGCTCATCACTGGTTTACAACCTTTAAAATCACAGAGATATGTGCCAAAGTGACACAAATATTTCAAGCAACTACATAGACATGTCATAAATTCACACAGATGTCATGCAACCATGAGCATATATAGCAGCGCCACGCAAATAAGTCACATGATAGCATAAATATGCCAAAATGCTACACAAATATATCAGACACCCACACAGGTCTGTTATACAACCACTGAGATATATCAGCTACATATATGGAAAATAACGGCAGTCATACAATTGTCATATACCAACACAAATAGGTCATGCTGTCTCAAAAATATGCTATAGAGTAACACAGATATGGTCAACAATTTTTATCATATAATGTCACTCTAATGAATGCCACAGCATAAAATATGAATAAATTACAAACTGGAGTAAGGTGAGCTGCTGGCAGAAAGTCAGGAACATCCAGATAAAGTAAGTTGCATCTAATATTTATTCCACAATAGCACGCTTCAAGAACAATTTGCTCCCCTCATCCAATCCAATAGTACATTATACAAAAAGGTGCATATTTATACATCCAGGGTAAAAGAAGACCTTCCCCTTCCTGAGTAAATGGTCAAACAAGTATTTAATGGGAACTTTTCATGTGACAAAATGCTATTAACCTACAGATATGGGGTTAATCTGCAGGTTAATAATGTTCTAAACCTCCTGACACTGGCACTTAGACTCCCGCTGCCGGAGGAAATTAATTTTACTCTTCCCAGTAGCATTTCGGTTTCAGCCATGGGAGTATCATTGGCGTAGGTTCAGTCACAGTTCTGTGTATAGAGAGCAGTTATTGACAGCCAGCTCTATTGCTGAACATGCTGTCAGTCAATGCTGGGGGCGCAGTTACAGCCATCACAGAGTGGTGACTAAATCTACACTGGCACCACCCCTGTGACTGAAAACTGCATCGGCACCACCCCTGTGACTGAAACCCACATTGGTACCACCCCTGAGACTGAAACCCGTATCAGTTCCAACCCTGTGACTGAAACACAAACGTTGCTGAGAGGATTAAAGTTAATTTTCTCTTGGCAGCTGGGATCTAAGGGTCAGCATTATAAGAACGCTATTAACTTGACAGATTCCCTTTAATAAGTTATAATGGTTTAAAATCACATATAGAATATAATATACAAAATGCAAAGCTATAAGATGTACAAATAGACTTTAATTAGTACTTTAAAGAAAAGAGAATGATGAAAACAGATTAAGCCGAATGATTACTGGAGGTCACATGATAAATGATAAATAAAGTTCAATTGATAAATAGAGGTTATGTACCTTAAAACATTCTAAAACACTTTTTCATGGGAGTTATAAAACAAACTTTATCTAACTTCATGAAGCTCGAGCTCATATCACATAAGTCTGCTGAGCAAGGGATGCATACAACTAGGGCATATGTTCAGCGCAGGACCACAATGAACGCTAACCAAGAGAAGGAGAGCTAATGGTTATGTCACTTGTTGACGTAGTACATACTAAAAGAGCCTGGTCAGAGGGAAAAAAATTATAGTTATATCTAGTGTTGAGCATTCCGATATTGCAATATCGGGTATTGGCCAATATTCGCTGTATCGGAGTTCCGATACTGAGTTCCAATACGTTTACAATATCGAATACTGAAATGATAAGTGACCATATTGCAATGAGCCAGTTTTATTCTATTCAGCCAATGAGGATCCTAAGAAGTGTGGGCACATCCTGTTAGGCATGATAGCCATTTTAACTAGTGGAATGGCTGTGATTGGCTGCTCAAATGATGTCATGATAGAGTGAGTGTGGGTGGTGCGTGGGCGGAGACTGCGTGTCTGTGTGTGCGGGCGGGGTCTGAGTGTGGCCATCAGGGGTCTGTGCGGGCCTGCCAGGGGTCTGTACGGGCCTCTCGGAGGTCTGTACGGGCCTCTTGTGGGTCTGTGCGGGTCTGTCGGGGGTCTATATGGGACTCTTTGGGGTCTGTGCAGACTGCCAGGGGTCTGTATGGGCTTCTCGAGGGTCTGTGCGGGCCTGCTGGGGGTCTGTGCGGGCCTGCCGGGGGTCTTTGTGTCTGTGTGCAGGCATCGTCCGATGGGATTACCATTCCTACCGGGCTATGCCTGCTACAATGACAGTGATTGACACATTAGCCAATGATAGGACAGTAGTAGTCCCATCATCCGGCTAATGTGTTGAATGTAAAAAAAACACAAACATACATACTACATACAACATACTACATACATACAACATACATACTACATACATACATACATGCAACATACTACATACATACTACATACATACATACTAAATACATACAATGTACTACATACATACATCATACATACAACATACTACATACATACAACATACATACAACACACCACATACATACATACATACAACATACATAATAAATACATACAACATACTACATGCATACTACATACAAAATACTATACACTACATACATGCTACATAATAATAATAATAATAATCTTTATTTATATAGCGCCAACATATTCCGCAGCGCTTTACAGTTTAACAGTTTCAAACACAACAGTCATAGGTAACAATGTTAACAATACAGTAATAAAGCAAAATAAGACAAAATAAGACAACCCTGCTCGTGAGAGCTTACAATCTACAATGAGGTGGGGGAGATACAAAGTACAGGTGTGTATTTACAATTATGTATTTGCAATGATGGTCCAGCCATCTTCATGGAGTGGGGGGTAGATGGAGATACTGAATGGGCTATACACACACACAAACATAAAATGAGTTTGATTAGGGGAACGTGATAGGCCGCTCTGAACAAATGAGTTTTGAGCGAGCGCCTAAAACTATGCAAGTTGTGGATGGTCCTAATATCTTGGGGTAGAGCATTCCAGAGGATTGGCGCAGCACGGGAGAAGTCTTGGAGTCGGGAGTGGGAGGTACGGATCAGTGCAGAGGTTAGTCGAAAGTCGTTTGCAGAGCGCAGTGGTCGGCTAGGCCGATAGACAGAAATGAGGGAGGAGATGTAAGGGGGTGCCGCACTGTGGAGAGCTTTGTGGGTGAGAACAAGTACTTTGAATTGTATCCTGTAATGAATGGGCAGCCAGTGTAACGACTGGCGAAGAGCAGACACGTCCGAGTAACGATTAGCCAAGACAACCCTGGCTGCTGCATTAAGGATAGACTGGAGAGGGGAAAGTCGAGTGAGGGGGAGGCCAATTAATAGAGCGTTACAGTAGTCCAGACGGGAGTGGATTAGGGCTACAGTGAGAGTTTTTGTTGTCTCCATGGTGAGAAAAGGGCGGATTCTAGAGATGTTCTTTAGGTGTAAGCGGCACGAGCGGGCAAGAGATTGTATGTGGGAGGTGAAGGAGAGATCAGAGTCAAACATAACACCCAGACAGCGTGCCTGCTGCCGGGGTGTTATTATGGTGCCACCCACGGAGAGGGAAATGTCAGATTTAGGGAGGTTAGTAGAAGGCGGGAGCAGAAGAAGTTCAGTTTTGGAGAGGTTGAGTTTCAGATAGAGAGCGGACATGATGTTGGAGACTGCGGACAGACAGTCAGTGGCGTTCTGTAGTACAGCGGGGGTAAGGTCAGGGGATGACGTATATAGTTGTGTGTCATCAGCGTAAAGATGGTACTGAAAGCCAAATCTGCTGATGGTCTGTCCAATTGGGGCTGTGTAGAGGGAGAAGAGAAGGGGGCCAAGGACTGAGCCCTGAGGTACCCCGACAGTGAGAGGAAGAGGGGATGAAGTGGAGCCAGAGAACAGAACACTGAAGGAGCGGTCAGAAAGATAGGAGGAGAACCAGGAGAGAGCAGTGTCCTTAATGCCTAGTGACTGGAGCCTAGAGAGTAAGAGAGGGTGGTCAACAGTGTCGAAAGCTGCAGAAAGGTCGAGAAGAATGAGCAGAGAGTGGTCACCATTACGTTTTGCTGTCAGAAGGTCATTGGTCACCTTGATGAGTGCAGTTTCTGTCGAATGTAGGGGGCGGAAACCGGACTGTGAAGGGTCTAGGAGGGAATGAGTGGAGAGGTAACGGGTAAGGCGGGAGTAGACTAGGCGCTCCAGGAGTTTTGAGATGAAGGGGAGATTGGAGACCGGTCTGTAGTTGTTTGTGCAGGATGGGTCAAGGGTGGGTTTTTTTAGTAATGGAGTAATGATAGAGTGTTTGAAGGAGGAGGGAAAAATACCAGAGGAAAGGGAGAGATTAAAAATTGTAGTTAGGTGAGTTGTGACGGCTGGAGAGAGAGACTGGAGGAGGTGTGAGGGAATGGGGTCAGTGGTGCATGTAGTCGGGCGAGAAGAGGAGAGGAGCCTGGAGACTTCTTCTTCTGTGATGGGATCGAATGTGGAGAGTGAGCCATGGGAGATGAAGGGAGGAATGGGAGTCATTGCACTTGGTGTCTGGGAGCGGATTTCCTGACGAATATTGTCTATTTTCTCTATAAAGTGGGAGGCCAGGTCATCAGCACAAATGTCTGTGATAGGGACTTGTGCTTTTGGCCTGAGGAGGGAGTGAAAGGTGTTAAAAAGTTTCTTGGGGTTGTTGGCTAGTGAGGAGATCAGGGTGGTGTAGTAGGTCTGTTTGGCGAGGTGAAGGGCAGAATTATAGGTCCTTAACATAAATTTGAAGTGTATGAAGTCTTCTGGTGTGCGAGTTTTCCTCCATAAGCGTTCAGCACACCTAGAGCATCGCTGGAGAAATCGGGTTTGCGATGTGAGCCAGGGCTGTTTCACTCTGTGTTTGGAGGTTCTGAGGGTGAGGGGAGCTACTTGGTCTAGGGTGCTTCTAAGAGTGTCATTGAAGTGATGTACCACCAGATCAGGACAGGAAAAAGAAGAGATTGGGGACAATGATGAGTGTAAGGAGTCTGATAGTGTATGAGGGTTAATGGCTTGTAGATTTCTGAATGTGTGGTAGGTAGGAGAGTGCTGTGGTGGGCGAGGAATTGTGAGTGTGAAGGAGAGAATGTTGTGGTCAGAGAGGGGAAGCGGTGAGTTATCTAGGTAGGAGGTTGAGCAGAGCCGGGCGAAGACCAGGTCCAGGGTGTTACCATCTTTGTGTGTTTCAGAGGTTGAGAGCTGTGAGAGGCCTAGGGAAGTGGTTAGTGATAGAAGCTGGGATGCAGATGTGGAAGAGGGGCTGTTAATGGGGATATTGAAGTCTCCCAGGATAAGGGTTGGGAGTTCTGAGGACATGAAGTGCGGCAGCCAGGGAGAAGTGGTCCAGGAAGTGGGTGGGTGAGCCTGGGGGCCGGTATATGACTGCTACTCTGAGGGAGAGGGGACGGAAGAGCCTGATGGTGTGGACCTCAAAAGAAGGGAATGAAAGTGAAGGAACTGGGGGTATAACCTGGAATGTGCATTGGGGGGACAAGAGTATGCCAACTCCACCACCAGGTCTGTTTGTGGGTCTTGGGGAATGGGAGAATTGTAAGCCACCATGGGAAATGGCAGCAGGAGAGACAGTGTCAGAGTCCTGGATCCAGGTTTCAGTGAGGGCCAACAGATTCAGAGAGTTGTTCACAAAGTAGTTGTGCAGGAAAGGAAGCTTGTTACATACAGACCGTGGATTCCAAAGGGCACAATTGAAAGGGAGAGATGAGGGAGTGCAAGTAATATTAGTAAGGTTAGTATGGTTTTGATATGAGGTAGGGTAGCAGTTGAGGTTGGGGGATGAGGGACTGGGGTTGGGGGATATGTCTCCCGAAATCAGTAGGAGTAACAAGATAAAAAGCGAGTAGTTTTTTGAAGTGTATGAAGTTATTTTGTGCAGTGTGTTTGGGTAAGATGGGCTGAGGTTTTTCAGGAAGGTGAGAAGTGCATGGGAGCTGTACATGGGAGATGGAAGGAGTGAGGAGCTGATGTATATGAGTCGTGGTGGAGGGGGGATGGGGCTGTGAAAGTGGATTACAAGGGAACATAGGAGGATAGGAATAAAGCACATGGATAGACGGGAGAGCAGAGTGTGGGTTACCTGACTCCTGCCCTGACTAACTGCCATGGAATAACTGCGGTATCACAACACTTATCTTCTGTGACGCTTTGCTTCTGGGACGCTAGCGTGCACCCCCACTTGCGTGCACCCCTAAGGAAGGTTCTAAATTTATAGCCCAGAAGAGATGGATTGTGGGAACTGGTTGAGGATAATTTGGCAGCTGGGGCCAGCACACCAGGGGGTGGTTAAAAGATCAAACACATTGTGGCTGGCAACATGCTATAACACCTTCACCTGATAGTATCTAGAGTGGCCACAGTGATGGAAATACTGTACATCCAACAGTGAGTAAATCATACAATGCAACAAGTTAAGTATAACAATCATTAAGCAGGCACATTAAAATATGTTGCTAGATGGTAGAGTGGCAGATGACAGACAGCAAGCAGAGGTGGGAAGTTATACCATTAGAGTCTATTGCAGTAGATGAGATGGATGAGACAGCAAGCAGAGGTGGGAAGTTATACCATTAGAGTCTATTGCAGTAGATGAGATGGATGAGACAGCAAGCAGAGGTGGGAAGTTATACCATTAGAGTCTATTGCAGTAGATGAGATGGATGAGACAGCAAGCAGAGGTGGGAAGTTATACCATTAGAGTCTATTGCAGTAGATGAGATGGATGAGACAGCAAGCAGAGGTGGGAAGTTATACCATTAGAGTCTATTGCAGTAGATGAGATGGATGAGACAGCAAGCAGAGGTGAGAAGTTATACCATTAGAGTCTATTGCAGTAGATGAGATGGATGAGACAGCAAGCAGAGGTGGGAAGTTATACCATTAGAGTCTATTGCAGTAGATGAGATGGATGAGACAGCAAGCAGAGGTGGGAAGTTATACCATTAGAGTCTATTGCAGTAGATGAGATGGATGAGACAGCATGCAGAGGTAGGAAGTTATACCATTAGAGTCATACACAGAGTGCATACATACAGCATACTACATACATACTACATACATACATACTACATACATACATACAACATACTACAGACATACAACATACATACAACATACCACATACATACAATATACTACATACATACAACATACATACTACATACACACAACATACTACATACATACAACATACATACTACATACATACAACATACTACATACATACATACTACATACATACTACATACATACATACATACTGCATACATGCAACATGCATACAACATACATACATACTACATACAATACATTCATACATTACATACAATACATATAGACATACAGTACATATAACATAGATTACATACTCACCATCACTTGTCACTTTGTTCGATGAAGCCAGTGTCATCTGTAAAAAATATTAAAATAACAAACAAACAATATACTCCCTGATCTGCAGAAATCCACTAGTGTCCCACGATGATCTCCCATCTAGGGGCTCCAGGAACACAATGACGGGAGGAAGGTATCCTTCCGCACTGTATTCCTCCGATACTGTAAAAAATAGTCCCTAGTCTCACTTTTGGCATTGCTGTGTGAGAAAGTTCCCACGCAGCTTTTGCCATAAAGAGAGACCAGTGAACCTCTCAGTGATGCACTGCAGGAGCCATTGTCTCCTGTCAGTGTGTCACTGAGGGTCCTACAGAGCAGTGACATCAACAAATTTCACTGTTCTATAGGGGAGATCGTCGTGGGACACTCGTTATTAATTGAACTGCATCGGACAGGGAATATACAGTTTATTATTTTACATTTTTTGCAGGCGCTGAAGTATGGCAAGTATGGTTAAATTAAGAATATTAAAATACTTTTTTCTGGCTGTGTCTTTATTTTTACTTTTAACTCTTTCACTGCTGTAGGATTAATAAAGGATAGGCGTCTTATTGATGCCTCTCCATTATTAACCCAGCTTAATGTCACCTTACAATAGCAAGGTGACTTTAACCCCTTATTACCCCATATCCCACCGCTACACGGGAGTGGGAAGAGAGGGGCTAAGTGCCGGAATTGGCGCATCTTACAGATGCGCCATTTCTTGGGCGGCTGCGGAATGGTGTTTGTAACCGGGGGGCCAATATCCATAGCCCCTCTCTAGGCTATGAATATCAGCCCGCAGCTGTCTGCGTAGCCTTTCTGGCTATAAAATATAGGGGGACCCCACATCATTTTTTGGGGGATCCCCTATTTTAATAGCCAGTAAAGGCTATGCAGACAGCTGATATTCATTGCCTGGGAGGGGCCATGGGTATTAACCCCTTCCCAGGCTACAAATATTGGCCCCCAGCCGTCGGCTTTCTCTCTCTGGCGCAGAACATTGCGCGGGAGCCCACGCCATTTTTTCCCAGTTTTTTTCTTTATGTTCATTTATCAACATCGGCCTATCTATGGCTATATCTATCTATAGATATATCTATAGATACATAAATGCACTGCAGTGCATTTTTTCGCCAGACAGAAAAACTGTTCCTTTGTATGTGTTTTCCGTCCGGCGTAAACAGTTTTTTTGACGGATCCGGCAAAAAACGGATGAAAAGTGTGGCCATCAGGTGCAATCTGGCGCTAATACAACTCTATGAGAAAAAACGTATCCAGCAGAAAAAGCAGATCATTTTTTCAAAACTCGCCGGATTGTGCCTGACGGCAAAAACCTGATGTGTGAAATTAGCCAGATAGATATATGGATAAAAACATCTATCTATCTATAGATGCAGACTCTGACAGCCAGGGCCAATATTTGTAGCCTGGGAAGGGGGTAATACCCATGGCCCTTCCAAGGCTATGAATATCAGCCCGCAGCTGTCTGTGTAGCCTTTATTGGCTATTAAAATAGGGGGACCCCCCAAAAAAATGGCGTGGGGTCCCCCTATATTTTATAGCCAGAAAGGCTATGCAGACAACTGCGGGCTGATATTCATAGCCTAGAGAGGGGCCATGCATATTGGCCTCCCCGGTTACAAATACCAGTCCGCAGCCGCCCCCAAAATGGCGCATCTGTAAGATGCGCCAATTCAGGCACTTAGCCCCTCTCTTCCCACTCCTGTGTAGCGGTGGGATATGGGGTAATAAGGGGTTAATGTCACCTTGCTATTGTAAGGTGACATTAAGCCGGGTTAATAATGGAGAGGCGTCAATAAGACGCCTATCCATTATTAATCCTACAGTAGTGAAAGAGTTAAAAAAAAAATAAAAACACAGCCAGAAAAAAGTATTTTAATATTCTTAATTTAACCATACTTGCCATACTTCAGCGCCTGCTAAAAATGTGTAATAATAAACCATATACTCCCTGTCCAACGCAGTCCAATTAATAACGAGTATCCCACGACGATCTCCCCTATAGAACAGTGACATCGGGTGATGTCACTGCTCTATAGGACCTTCAGTGACAAACTGACAGGAGACAATGGCTCCTGCAGTGCATCACTGAGAGGTTACTCTAGTTCACTGGTCTCACTTTATGGCAAAAGCTGCGTGGGAACTTTCTCACACAGCAATACCAAAAGTGAGACTAGGGACTATTTTTTAAGGTGGGGGAGGAATACAATGCGGAAGAATACCTTCCTACCATCATTGTATTCCTGGAGCCCCTAGAGAGCGGTCGCATCAGCTGATGCTGCTGTTCTCCACGGGAGATTGTCACGGGACACTCTTGGGACAAAAAAGTGTGAAACAGCTGGAAATATGTCTTATATACTAGGTTCTTCAAAGTAGCCACCTTTTCCTTTGATGACTGTTTTGCACACTCTTGGCATTCTCTTGATGAGCTTCAAGAGGTAGTCACAGGGAATGGTTTTCAATTCACTGGTGAGCCCTGTCAGGTTTAATAAGTGGGATTTCTTGCCTTATAAATAGGGTTGGGACCAACAGTTGTGTTGTGCAGAAGTCTGGTGGATACACAGCTGATAGTCCTACTGAATAAACTTTTAGAATTTGTATTAAGGCAAGAAAAAAGCAGCTAAGTAACGAAAAATGAGTGGCCATCATTACTTTAAGAAATGAACGTCAGTCAGTCCGAAAAATTGGGAAAACTTTGAAATTGTCCCTAAGTGCAGTGGCAAAAACCATCAAGCGTTACAAAGAAACTGGCTCACATGAGGACCGCCCCAGGAAAAGAAGACCAAGAGTCACCTCTGCTTCTGAGGATAAGTTTATCCAAGTCACCAGCCTCAGAAATCACAGGTTAACATCAGCTCAGATTAGAGACCAGGTCAATGCCACACAGAGTTCTAGCAGCAGACACATCTCTACAACAACTGTTAAGAGGAGACTTTGTGCAGCAGGCCTTCATGTTAAAATAGCTGCTAGGAAACCACTGCTAAGGACAGGCAACAAGCAGAAGAGACTTGTTTGGGCTAAAGAACACAAGGAATGGACATTAGACCAGTGGAAATCTGTGCTCTGGTCTGCTGAGTCCAAATTTGAAATCTTTGGTTCCAACCACCGTGTCTTTGTGCAACACAGAAAAGGTGAACAGATGGACTCTACATGCCTGGTTCCCACCGTGAAGCATGGAGGAGGAGGTGTGATGGTGTGGGGGTGCTTTGCTGGTGATACTGTTGGGAATTTATTCAAAATTGAAGGCATACTGAACCAACATGGCTTCCACAGCATCTTGCAGCGGCATGCTATTCCATCCGGTTTGCGTTTAGTTGGACCATCATTTATTTTTCAACACACCTCCAGGCTGTGTAAGGGCTATATGACCATGGAGGAGAGTGATGGGGTGCTGCACCAGATGACCTGGCCTCCACAGATGGTTTGGTGTGAGCTGGACCGCAGAGTGAAGGCAAAAAGGTCAATAAGTGCTAAGCATCTCTGGGAACGATTCATGGTGACTACCTCTTGAAGCACATCAAGAGAATGCCAAGAGTGTGTAAAGCAGTCATCAAAGCAAAAGGTGGCTACTTTGAAGAATCTAGAATATAAGACATAATGTCAGTTGTTTCACACTTTTTTGTTAAGTATATAATTCTACATGTGTTAATTCATAGTTTTGATGCCTTCAGTGTGAATGTACAATTTTCATAGTAATGAAAATACAGAAAAAATCTTTAAATGAGAAGGTGTGTCCAAACTTTTGGTCTGTACTGTACATACTTACTACATACATACATACTACATACATACTACATACAATACATTCATACAGTCCCACACTCTTCCCCCCTCCCGAACTGGATGTACAAGGAAAGAAAGGGTTTATTTTCATTCTGATATTTGTGTCCCATTGACTTGCATTGGTTTCCGGTACCGGAATCGGCGATACCCGATATTTTTTGGGTATCGGTCCGATCCAATCCGATCCGATATTTCCCAATATCGGCAGGTATCGCTCAACACTAGAAACATCATGTGCCCAGGAATTCTTATGTTTTATTTTAATGAAGCTTTTTGTACTGTCTAAGGTCTGTGTGTGTCCATTATATTGCTTTGATTTTTATGTATTACTAGGTGTTTCCAGCCAGCGAACGCTCGGCACGCTCATTGCTATCTAATTAACGCTGCTGGTGATTAAATTAAAGTAAATAATGACAACATTCAATAGCACTTACGCAGGTGGTAAATTAACGTGTGGTAATGTGTGGGGACGGAGCCTCGTGTGGTAATGTCTGAGGATGGAGCCTCGTGTTGTAGTGTGTGGGGACGGAGCCTTGTGTGGTAATGTGGGGGGCGGGATTATCTGTGGTGATGTGGTGGGGGGGCAAGATTATGTGTGGTAATGTGGTGGGCGGGCGGGATTATAAGTGGTGATGTGGTTCGGATTGTGTGTGGTAATGTGGGGGTCGGGATTGTGTGTTAATGTGGTGGGGGGTTTGATTGTGAGTGGTAATGTGGTGGGGGGCGGGGTTGGTTGTGGTAATGGGGTGGGGGGCGGGATTGTGTGTGGTAATGTGGTGGGGGCGGGATTGTGTGTGGTAATAGGGTGGGGTGTGGGATTGTGTGTGGTAATAGGGTGGGGGGCGGGATTATGTGTGGTGATATGGTGGGGGCGGAGCTACTTGCAGGGGGCAGAATTAGCGAGTAATCACGATGCCTCATATATATAGATTCTCTGTATATGATATGATTTTAACTACAGTATTATGTCTTAAGTATTTGCCTTACCATGCAAACAAGATGGAGAGGGTCCTTTTTAGCCTGGAGGTATACATATGGACTTCTTTGTATTATTGACTTTTGGACCTGATGAAGAGAACATCTAGTTCTCGAAACGTGTTGTTCTATAATAAATATTTGATCATTTGCTAAGATAAGTTCTTCAGCTTTGCCTCATATAGATGGGTTATAAGGGGATAACAACCCTTTCTATGACTTCATTTGTTCTAGTAGGGATGCAACAATGCCTTTAAAATATGGGCCCAGAGAATACACTGGTGTTCAGTTTTATTCTATTGCAACTTTATACAATGCTGCAGGAAGCAATTTCGTATATGTTAACATTTTCCTAAGTCTTGAAATAGTAGAAAATCACTTTCTCTAGAGGCCAATTCTATTACAAATAAAACAGATTGTAAGCAATTTTGTGTAATAGAAAAAAGCAACATGAAAAAGAAAAAAATGAAAAAGAAAATCAAACCTGTTTAGCTGCCCATTTGCACTTCTATTGAAAAAGATGATGAATTGTCAGTAAGCTCTAGTTTTACTAATGCAAGGCAAGCAGAATTATTGCGGTTTGACAAATGTCATTAAAAAGGGCAACAGTCTGAGGACAGAAAAATGTGATCCTTAATAAATCATTGTCACAACCTATACAATGGAAAGACGACCGGCACTCAGGCTTCTTGATGTCTTATTATTTAAACTAAATAAGCATCATATACTGTGAATGCAATCTTTTAGCTCAACCTGAGCGTCTATATAAACATTTTAAAAATGCTCAGTTGAGACGAAATGTGTCGGAGTATAAGATGTTTATTTCATTTCAATAAAAATAATTGGATTTCAAGAAAAGTGAGCTTGTCTTTTCATTATATTGTTTAAGGATGCTTACCATAGATGTGAGCACCACAAGTTTCTTGATTCCCGGCTAGACTTCTTTCACCAAGTTCACTATTAATACAGAAACAGCATGTGCACCCTTAATAGTACAACTATTGAGATAAAGTGACATGTTTAGTAAAGATGGATCTAAACCTTTTTAGGCTATAATTGTAAAGCTGGAAAAAATGTTCTGTGCTATGCTAGTTTGAAGATATAGGTCATTGTACATTAGTTTAGCACCCCATTGCATGATGTCCAATGATTTAGTGACCTATCCATGATGTATGTTAAATTAAAGTGAAGACACGTGTGATGTGTAAAGTGAAGACATGGCTGTAAACGTGCTTTAGCACTGATAACATTGATACCTTCGGTGAAGAAATTTGTTTTTCTTCTTTAATTACCATTTGAAGTTTTCTGCTAATTAGATTTTGGTGCACAGCATATTAGGTCTTTTCGATTCCCTAGCTCCTCCACCTTCCTCCAGTCTGTTATTCCCCAGCTCCTCCACATGCCTCCAGTCTGTTATGCCTCAGCCCCTCCACCTGCCTCAAGTGTGTGATTCTCCAGACCCTCTGCCTGCGTCCAGTCTATGATTTCCCAACTTCACCACCTACTTCCAGTCCTTGATTCCCTGGATACTCTGCTTGCCTCCAGTCTGTGATTCCCCAGCTTCTCCCCCTGCTTCTGGTCTGTGATTCCCCAGCTTTGCTCTGTGATTCCCCAGCTTCTCCACCTGCCTCTGGTCTGTAATTCCCCCAGCTTCTCCCCCTGCCTCCGGTCTTTGATTCCTCAGCTTCTCCTCCTGCCTCTGGTCTGTGATTCCCCAGCTTCTCCACCTGCCTCTGGTCTGTAATTCCTCAGCTTCTCCCCCTGCCTCCGGTCTTTGATTCCTCAGCTTCTCCTCCTGCCTCTGGTCTGTGATTCCCCAGCTTCTCCCCCTGCCTCCATTCTGTGATTCCCCAGCTTCCCCCCTGCCTCTGGTCTGTGATTCCCCAGCTTCTCCCCCTGCCTCCGGTCTGTGATTCCCCAGCTTCTCCCCCTGCTTCTGGTCTGTGATTCCCCAGCTTTACCACCTGCCTCCGGTCTGTGATTCCTCAGCTTCTCCCACTGCCTCCATTCTGTGATTCCCCAGCTTCTCCCCCTGCCTCCGGTCTGTGATTCCCCAGCTTCTCCCCCTGCCTCCGGTCTGTGATTCCCCAGCTTCTCCCCCTGCTTCTGGTCTGTGATTCCCCAGCTTCTCCCCCTGCTTCCGGTCTGTGATTCCCCAGCTTCACCACCTGCCTCTGGTCTGTGATTCCTCAGCTTCACTACCTGCCTCCAGTTCGTGATTCCCTGGTTACTCCGCCAGTAAAAAAAACAACATAACAACCATGAAGTCAACAACTTATAATAAAATATAAATAATCTTTATTAGATACAGTATAGAAAACAGGTGAGGACACAGTGCCACATTAAGTACAAACCACCGCATAAACGCATGACTGCACCAGGGGCGCACAGAGCCAAGGGACCATGGCTGCCTATATTTCAATAAAGTTATCAAAACCATTCCCTCCCTAATAAGGGGTTATAGAAAAATACCTGTGTGGCATATGGAATCTAACAAAATTCCAAATGAGACAAATTGCTTATAGTATAAGAGACCCAATGCCACCAAAGGCAGAAATTTTAACCACACCTACCTTTAGATAGAAAGCAGCCGTCCAGGTTCCCGGGGTCTGTGCGCCCACAACAACACATATTTCGGAAGCACTCCTTCTTCAGGAGAAATGAATGCCTGTGGTTAGAATTTCTGACTTTGGTGGCATTGGGTCTCTTATTACAATATGTAATTTACTATTTTCCACTATTTTTCTATACCCCCTTATTAGTGAGGGAATGGTTTTGATAACTTTATTGAAATATAGGCAGCCATGGTCCCCTGGCTCTGTGTGCCCCTGGTGCAGTCATGCATTTATGTGGTGGTTTGTACTTAATGTGGCACTGTGTCCTCACCTGTTTACTATACTGTATCTAATAAAGATTATTTATATTTTATTATAAGTTGTGGACTTCATGGTCGTTACCGTATATACTCGAGTATAAGCCGAGATTTTCAGCCCACTTTTTTGGGCTGAAAGTCCCCCTCTCAGCTTATACTCGAGTCATACCCAGGGGTCAGCAGGGGAGGGGGAGCGGGGGCTGTCTTATACTCACCTGCTCCCGGCATGGTCCCTGCAGGTCCCTGGCTTCCAGGCGCCGGCAGCTTCTTCCTGTACTGAGCGGTCACATGGTACCGCTCATTACAGTAATGAATATACGGCTCCACCTCTATGGGAGGTGGAGCCGCATATTCATTACTGTAATGAGCAGTAATGGTGACTGCTCAATACAGGAAGAAGCTGCCGGAGGTGGGGAAGCAGGGACATGTAGGGACTGCGCCAGGAGCAGGTGAGTATACGGGGAGGGGAGCACTGTGCGATATTCATCTGCTCCCCGTTCCGGGTGCCGCTCCATCTTCAGCATCTTCTGCAGTGACGCTCAGTTCAGAGGACGCGGTGACGTGGTTAGTGCGCATCCTCTGCCTGAATGTCAGTGCAGAAGACGCTGAAGATGGAGCGGCACCAGAACGAGGAGCAGGTGAATATTGAAAGTGCCGGGGGCCTGAGCAACGGAGAGGTGAGTATGTGATTTTTTTATCACAGCAAATGGGGCAAGTGTCTGTATGGAGCTTCTATGGGGCCATAACGTTTGTACAGCATTATATGGGGCAAGTGTCTGCATGGGGCCATAACCTTTTTGCAGCTTTTTATGGGGCAAGTGTCTGTATGGGGCCATAACGTTTTTGCAGTACTATATGGGGCAAGTCTCTGTATGGGGCCATAACGTTTGTGTAGCACTATATGGGGCAAGTGTCTGTATGGGGCCATAACATTTGTGCAGCACTATATGGGGCGTCTGTGTGGGGCCATAATGTTTGTGCAGCACTATATGGGGCAAGTGTCTGTATGGGGCCATAATCAATGTCTGTGCAGCACTATATGGGGCAAATATCTTTATGGAGCATCTATGGGACCATAACGTTTTTGCAGCACTATATGGGGCAAGTGTCTGTATGGGGCCATAATCAACATTTGTGCAGCACTATATGGGGCAAGTGTCTGTCTGGGGCCATAACCAACGTTTGTGCAGCACTATATGGGGCAAATATCTTTATGGAGCATCTATGGGGCCATAACGTTTGTGCTGCATTATATGCGGCAAGTGTCTGTATGGGGCCATAACCTTTGTGCAGCACTATATGGGGCAAGTGTCTGTATGGGGCCATAACGTTTGTGCAGCACTATATGGGGCAAGTGTCTATATGGGGCCATAATCAACGTTTGTGCAGTACTATATGGGGCAAGTGTCTGTATGGGGCCATAATCAACATTTGTGCAGCACTATATGGGGCAAATATCTTTATGGAGCATCTATGGGGCAATAACATTTGTGCAGGATTATATGGGGCAAGTGTCTGTATGGGGCCATAACGTTTGTGCAGTACTATATGGGGCAATTATCTGTATGGGGCCATAATCAACGTTTGTGCAGCACTATATGGGGCAAGTGTCTGTATGGGGCCATAATCAACGTTTGCGCAGCACTATATGGGGCAACTATCTTTATGAAGCATCTATGGGGCCATAACGTTTGTGCAGCATTATATGGGGCAAGTGTCTGTATGGGGCCATAACGTTTGTGCAGTATATGGGGCAAGTGTCTGTAAGGGGCATAACGTTTGTGCAGTACTATATGGGGCAAGTGTCTGTATGGGGCCATAATCAACGTTTGTGCAGCACTATATGGGGCAACTATCTTTATGAAGCATCTATGGGGCCATAACGTTTGTGCAGCATTATATGGGGCAAGTGTCTGTATGGGGCCATAACGTTTGTGCAGCACTATATGGGGCAAGTGTCTGTAAGAGGCCATAACGTTTGTGCGGTACTATATGGGGCAAGTGTCTGTATGGGGCCATAATCAACGTATGTGCAGCACTATATGGGGCAAATATCTTTATGGAGCATCTATGGGGCCATAACGTTTGTGCAGCATTATATGGGGCAGGTGTCTGTATGGGGCCATAACGTTTGTGCAGCACTATATGGGGCAAGTGTCTGTATTGGGCCATAACGTTCGTGCAGCACTATATGGGGCAAGTGTCTGTATGGGGGCCATAATCAACATTTGTGCAGTACTATATGGGGCAAGTGTCTGTGTGGAGCATGTTATGGGGCCATAATCAACGTTTGTGCAGCACTATATGGGGCAAATATCTTTATGGAGCCTCTTATGGGCCATAATCAACATTTGTGCAGCATTTTATTTGGCAAATATGTCTATGGAGCATCTTATGGGGCCATTATTAACCTTTATGCAGGATTATATGGGGCATATTTTAATATGGAGCATCTTATGGGGCCATCATAAACTTATGGAGCATTATATGGGGCTCCTGATTCAATATGGATATTCAAAAACACTTAACCTACTGATGTCTCAATTAATTTTACTTTTATTGGTATCTATTTTTATTTTTGAAATTTACCAGTAGCTGCTGCATTTCCCACACTAGGCTTATACTCGAGTCATTAAGTTTTCCCAGCTTTTTGTGGCAAAATTAGGGGGGTCGGCTTATACTCGGTTCAGCTTATACTCAAGTATATACGGTATATTGTTCTTTTTTTTACCCATTTCCCCTTCTGCCTTCTTGTTTATCAGCGACTAGTCCGTATGCTATATCCAATATTGTTTATCAGCAGATATTTATTCTCCTTTCTACCAGAGGGGGGGCTGTAGGAACGGAGTTAAAGAAAGCCCCCCATGACTGCGTTGCCAAGGGAACGCAGGGGAGCAATTTTTAAATAATAATGCAGGGAGAGGGGATTGGTTTAAGTAATGGGGAGGAGTAGGGGGGTGGCCCAGAGTTATGGGGCGGGTTATGGGAAAAGTGCGGGAAAGGGGGCCATTACTTTTAGATATCCGACCTGAGAAGACGTGCAGGATGGCCTCCGTCGATGAAATCCTTGGGCAGCTGAGGGAGATGGCGAGGTCGCGGCGTGGAGGCTGGCTGGAGGACCAGCTGGCGTCATTGCTGGGCAGTCCGGGTGCCCAGGGGACCAGATCCAGGAGGACCCGTCCCCCGGAGCGCCTGTCACCGGAGATTGGAGGGCGCGGCAACCGCCGGCCACGGAGCCCCTCTCGGGACCCTGCGGAGTGTGCGGGCCGGCGGTCACCTACCCTCCCCGGCCCGTCCTCCGGCAGGAATCCACAGGCTGGTGCTGCTGGCGCTGGACGACGGACGGGAGCAGCGGCGGCGCAGGCCCAGAGAGACGCACAGGCCGCACCGGAAGTGCCTGGTGGAGTTCCGGGTCGCGGCTCCAACATGGCGGCGGTGAGCAGGAGCGGTACCCGGCGAGCAGCAGCGGTGTCTGCGGCGCCGGCGATGTCACCGGCGACGAGGAGCAGAGCGCAAGGAGCGGCGGGGCAAGTGAGAAGCATCGGAGCGGCGGCGGGTACCTCGGGGTTTGAATCGCCCCGGGGGCCTGGCAGGGGCGGCGCGACAAGAGGCAGAGCGACGGGCAGGCGTACCTCAACACCACAGCCTGGCCCAGCACGGCGGGGGTGAACGTCGGCAGAGGCTGGGGCTCGGGGAAGAGCCCAGCAAGAAGACAGGTCTGGAGTCGGGCTGGCGGCTGCCAGGTCCAGGTCACCCAGAAGGTCCCCCCTGGTGACGAGGAGGCCAGGGGCGCGGGCCTGGAGCAACACAGCGGCGTAGAGGATTCCGGTTCCAGGAGCGACCCGCGGGAGTTCGGTGATCGCACGGCTGGCGGGGACACAGCACCTGCGCAGCTTAGTGAGTATGAGAATAATTCTGTTGCGGGGTGGGATAGTGGTGCTCGGGCTGGGGATAGTTGGTATAGGGGGGTCGATTTGGCAGGTAGTGGGGGGCCCAGCACTGGGGGGGTCCCTGGGGTCAGGGAGCTTTTGGCGGGCATGTCCCAGATTTTGAGGAGATTGGATGGGGAGGGCCGGGATAGTGTGCGGTCGTCTCCGTTAGGTGCTTGGTTGCCGGCTTCAGGTACGGGTTCGGGAGTGGTAGTGGGGTCCGGTAGGGCTAGTGGGGTAGAGCAGGCGTCGACGGCAGGGGTGTCGGTGTCGGTACAGACTGACAAGGATAAAGGGGACAGGATTAAGTTGGATGATAGAGCTAAGGGGGAGGTTTATGTGTGTTTTGAGGGGCCGTTGGGGGCCCACTTAAAGAAAGAGGTTAAAGAGAAAATATGGAGAGATGAATATGTAGAGATTTTCTCCCTGTTGCCCCTGGAGAAGTTCAATCTGGATAAGGGTAAGAAGGAGGATAGTAAAAAGGAGGAGGAGGAGAAGAGTCGTTGGCGATTGATACCGCAGACGTTTGCGAATTGGCAGCAGGCGTTTTTCATTTTGGCAGGTGTTATAGGTGAAAAGTTTCCGGAGAATTGTGCAGGTTTGTTCTGCTATGTCGATGCGATAGGGGAAGCATACAGGGCGTACGGGGGCCAGGCGTGGTTACGCTATGACGAGCAGTTCCGGCAAAGGAAGGCGATTAGACCCGAGATAAAATGGGAGCAGAAAGACATAGGTTTGTGGTTGAAGGTGATGGCTCCGACGCGGTTTGGGCAGTCCTTTCATGGGGGAGGAGGGAGTAGCGGTCAGCAGTCAGGGCAAGGAAGTGGGGGACAGGGGTCACAAGGGGCTAAGGACAAAACAGGGACGTGTTGGCAGTTTAATGACGGCCAATGCAAATACGGCAGTACATGCAAGTTCAAGCATGTCTGTTCCCACTGTGGAGGGGCCTCACATGGACTGGCCAAGTGTTTTAAAAAAGCAAGGGGCAAACCAGCAGTGGGAGGCGGTCATGGGGGTGACACCGGTGAAGGTTCTAAAGATGGCCCCTTATCTAAGTAGGTATCCGGATAGAGAAAAGGCTAGGTTGTTGTGGGATGGTTTTTCGGAGGGTTTTAGGATTCCTCATCCGGATCATGCTATACCCTTTTCAAAAAAGGATTTGAGGTCGGCTAACCTTCAGGCAGATGTGGTTACGGCTAAATTGGCGAAGGAGGTTGAGTTAGGGCGCATGGCGGGGCCGTTTAGCAATTTACCTGTGGAGGGGGTGGTTGTTTCGCCTCTTGGGGTTGTCCCTAAAAAAGAGCCTAATAAGTTTTGCCTTATTCAGCATCTGTCGTATCCAAAGGGCCAGTCAGTTAATGACGGGATAACGGAGGAACTTTGCTCGGTGGTTTATACCTCCTTTAATGCTGCGGTGCAATGGGTGCGTAGGTATGGCACAGGTGCACTAATGGCTAAGACAGATGTTGAATCGGCTTTCCGTCTACTTCCGGTTCACCCCGATAGTATCCCGCTGTTAGGATGTTTTTGGAACGGGGGGTTCTATCTGGACAGGTGTTTGCCTATGGGTTGTTCGATTTCCTGCTCGCTGTTTGAAGCTTTTAGTACTTTTTTGGAGTGGGTTGTTCGGGATGTTTCTCAGGTTCCATCTGTTATTCATTACTTAGACGATTTTTTGTTTGTTGGCCCCTCGGATTCTTTGTTGTGCGGTAATCTGTTGGCTACGATGGAGTGCGTGGCAGGACAGTTTGGTGTCCCCTTAGCGCGTGATAAAACAGAGGGACCTGTCACGGTGTTGAGTTTTTTAGGCATTCTCATAGACTCGGAGAAGATGGAGTGTCGCTTGCCTGAGGAGAAACTGTTGGCTTTGCGGCAAGAGGTGATGAGATGCGAGAAGTTGCGCAAGGTTACGTTGAAAGAGCTACAGTCGTTGTTGGGGCGGTTGAACTTTGCGTGCCGTATTATGCCTATGGGCAGGATATTTTGTAGGAGATTGTCAAGGGCTACGGCTGGAGTGCGTTCAGCACATCATTTTGTACGCTTGAACAAAGAGCACAGGAAGGATTTGGCGGTTTGGAGGCGTTTTTTGGACAACTATAACGGTAGGGCCCTGATCCAACAGGAGGATTTGAACGATTTTGATTGTGAAATTTTTACGGATGCGGCTGGTAGTGTCGGATACGGGGCTTATTGTGCTGGAAAGTGGAATGTTGGGGGATGGCCTGATTGGTGGCACGAAGCGGGTTTTACAAAAAATTTGGCGTTGTTGGAGCTGTTTCCAATTGTGGTTTCGTTTCGGTGTTCATTTGGGGCAGTACTTTTAAGGATAGGCGGATACGTTTTCATTGCGACAATTCGAGTGTGGTGTCGGTGATCAATAGTCTGTCTTCATCATCTCCTCCGGTAATCAAATTGGTTCGGGAGTTAGTTTTGCGGTGCCTGGAGTTGAATACAGGGATTTCGGCTGTACATGTTCCCGGCGTTCAAAATTCTATAGCCAATGCTCTGTCTCGTTTACAGTGGGAACGTTTCCGGGAGTTGGCTCCAGAAGCGGAAGATGCAGGAACGACATGCCCTTTTCATTTGTGGCAGATTGTTGCGGACGAGGAGGTCGGCTGATACAGTCTTCAGTGTCCGGAAGGACGTGGTCAGGTTATGAGGCGTCTTGGTATTTGTGGGAAGGGTGGTTGGAACAGTTGGGTTCAGTTGAATCGGATGGTGACAGGGTGATGGCGATTTTGCTTTTGATTGGATCGGCGGAGGAATGGGGTTGGTCTGTGTCGAAATTGAATAAATTTGAAGCTGGCGTTGCTTTTGGTTTTAAGCTCCAGGGTTCCATCGACGTCACTAAGGATTTCTTGATTCGGCAGGCATTAAAAGGTTTTAGGAAGGGTTTTTCAACTTGCGATACTCGACGGCCCATATCTTTCGGGATGTTGGAGCGTCTGGGGGTAGCATTGGGGGAAGTTTGTAGTTCTGACTACGAGGCTGTTCTGTTTGGCCTTTTTTGGGGCGTTGAGAATAGGGGAGCTGGTTTTCCCTAGCAGGTTTACAGCCGGGGGTTTGTTGGCGGAGGATATTGAATTTTGGTCAGGTGGGGTTGCCTTTTGGATTCGGCGGTCGAAGACCGATCAGTTTGGGAAAGGAAGACGTGTGGTTTTAGGAAAAGTGATTGGGGGGGCGATGTGCCCTCATCGGTGTTTGGAAGATTATTGGGGATTAGATCCAGATAGGTCTGGCCCACTTTTGCGGCACCGTCAGGGTGAATTTTTATCGCTGTTCCAGTTTACGGCAGTATTGAGACAAGCGTTGACAATTTTAGGCCTGGATCCCTTGTCATTTGGGATGCATTCATTTCGAATTGGGGCAGCATCTGAGGCTGCTGGTTTGGGGCTGGGTCCGGAGGTTATTCTTCGTATTGGCAGGTGGTCGTCGAATCGTTATTTATCTTATGTGTGGATTTTCGGACATTCTTTTGTGCATTGGGGGGCGATTCGTGCCGATGTTAGACAAGATGGTAGGCAATTGGGATTTCAGAGGGAGGTGGTGGTGGTCCGATGGTTGGGTTTTCTGGCATGTCGTGGCGCGGGTTTTTGACTGAGTTTTCCAGATCGGTTAGTTTGAATCGTTCCCCGGACATTGTAGTGGTACATTTGGGTGGTAACAATTTGGGGTCTAAGCCGGTGAGAGAATTAATTCGGGATATACGGTATGATCTTTTACGATTGTGGGTATCCTTCCCAGGGATGGTTACGGTGTGGTCCGACATAGTGCCCAGAAAAACGTGGAGGGCAGTATGCTCTATGAAGGGTATCAATAGGGCCCGGGTTAAGCTAAACAGGGCTGTGGCGAGTTTTGTTTCTCGTAACGGGGGGTGGCGGTTCGCCACTTTGAGTTGGAAGCTGGTGTTGGAAATTACTGGAGGAGTGATGGCATTCATTTGAACGATATTGGCTTGGATTTGTGGATGTTGTCAATTCAAGAAGGGGTAGAGAGGGCCATGGCGGTGGTGGGGCACTCGCGAGCCTGAGGTGTTCAGTGCTGCTTGTGGTTGCTGGGGGGCGGGGTTCTTGGAGTTGGTTTCATGGGGCTGATCTGGCTTTGGTTTACTGGCTCTGGATGGGGATTTTACCTCGGGAGCTTTGGGGTTGGTTTGCCCGGTAAACGGGTTACATGGTGCCCTCGAGCTGGTGGTTATGGCTGAGGGTAAAGAAGGGTTTTTCATGTTGGTTTTGGGCTTTTGCCTATTAGGTGCCAGATTTATTAGCTCCAAGAACCCTCCCCTCAAGTTTTTATACAAATGTATAAATGGTTGTTTATGTTTGTTATTAATAAAATGGCCGCTGTGGCCAAATTATCCAAAAGAAATAATTGTCGTGTTTTAATTTAGGGGTATTAATAGTTCGGGGGTATAAGGATCAAAGGGGTACGAGAGGCCTGGTATCTCGGAGGTCCCATCTTGGAATACGCAGTCATGTAGTAATACGTCTGTAGTTGGTAGCTATGCTGATTAAAGTCTTGATTTTACTTATTTATTAGTCACGGTATCAAGTTAAATATAAAAGCCCGATGATATTGCACTTAATAATATCTATATATCACAATAGCCATATCAACATTTGCATTAAAGGTATAATAACAAAGTAAAAGTAATTTCTGTATTTTTACTGAATTCTCTTCCATTGTTACATATTACTGTAGTGCAGCACAGGGCATTGCGGTAGCCACAGGCAAAGCACTAGTCTTTTTTTTACACCCCAGTGCATTTTTTACTTTCTCTTTCCTGTTTCTCTCTACTCCAACACAACCGAGGTTTAACGCTACAGTCCTGATCAGCAAGTCTCCTCCTTACTTGCTGTTTGGTTCCACATCCTATTTCTTCCACTACTGGCACCCTAGAACCCTTGCACTTGGGACCTCAAATAGTCCATCGTACTCAGTCCTGTTTATGTCCGTCAAATTCTGCATTACAAGCTCTAGGGTTTGTTACTCGGCGTCCTATCCAAGGACCCCTCTCCGGAAGGCCACTGTGATGCGTCAGTCACTTCTCTTCAGGATCACAATATCCCTCGTCCTTAGTCTCTGCTCGCTTAGGGTCAACAGTTTATGCAGCTCTGCTCACGTTACACTCCAGACCCTATCTAAAAAAAAGTTTTCTCGCCCTGCAAAAACTAAAGCATCACACAGCTCTATTAACCAAAACTAAAAAAATTTTACGGGTCTCAAAAAATGGCGACACAACCCATAACAATTTGTTCTCAAACTTCTGATTTTATTTTCACCACTAAAATAAGAAAAAACTGGCCATGCTTGCTATTGCCGTACAGATGAGCAGAATCATATTGCAAGATCATTTTTACCACAAAATATACACCGTAAAATCAATTCCCAAAAAACAATGTCAGAATTGCATTTTTTTTCATAATTTCTTTCCACTTGGGAATTTTTTCCTTTCTTTCCACTTGGAAATATGTCTATGTGGACAGAAAAAAACAGAAGAATTAAATAGTTATGGCTCTGGGAAAAAGGGGAGGAATAAACGAAAACGTAAAAATGGAAACTAGTTGCGCCGTGAAGGTGTTAATATACATTGCAGTAAAACTGTATTTATTGAAATCCTTGGTGTTTATATGCATATGAGTCCAGTGGGTGATCCTATTCAGTGATTGACAGTTAACTATACAACAATGTATGGAGAGGCAGCTGTCAATCACAAAGTAGTTCCACCCACTGGACTCCTATACACCTAAACACCAGGCATTTCAATGAATGAAATACAAATTATACTAAATATTTTCCAACAAACTAATATATCACTCTGCTTAGATTCTCCTCTATACTGGATTGTCCACAGATCGGACTGCATATACCAGAAGACAGCTGCCTTTAAACTCTTCATTGCACAGCTACCTCTTTGCATATTACAAAGCATAACCCCAACACAACTATGGTCCTTGTTTTCTTCTGTCAAGGCAGAATTATGTACAGTATCTGCTCTTTTGGCAACTGAAAAAAATATGGATGAAATGAAAATCATGTAAAGAAATTAATGTAGTGAAAATAGAGATACGACCAAAGCATAAAAAAAAAGAAAATGCATACTTAGCCTGTATTTACTCAGTAATTGAACCAAATAAATAAATAAAATCATTCCCTTTAAGGCAACATGCACATGTTGCGTATTTGGTGATTTTTTTTACCTTAGTATTTGTAATCCAAAATCAGGAGTGGAACAATTAGAGGAAAAGTATAATAGAAACATATGCACCACTTCTGCATTTCTCACCCACTCCTGGTTTTGGCTTACAAACATTGAGATAAAAAAAACTCACGAAATACTCAGTGTGTGAAAATGGCCTAAAAGGGACTAAGCAAAACCTAGGGACAAAAGAGTTGAAAGTTAAATTACAGATCAGATTACACACTGCACATGAGTCAACAGTGTGATGCAGCAGCAAAAAAGGTAAACATAGTTCTGGGATATATTATGAGAAGAACAGAGTCTAGATCATGTGAAGTAATTATCCCCCTCTACTCCTCCTTAGTCAGGCCTCATCTTTAATACTGTGTCCAGTTCAGGGCACCACAATTTAAAAAAGACATTGAAAAACTGGAGCAAGTTCATAGAAGAGATACCAGGATGGTGAGCGGACTGCAAAGTATGTCCTACGTGGAACGGTTACAGGATCTGGAAATGTTTAGCTTGCAAACAAGAAGGCTAAGAGGAGACTTAATATACAAATATCTGAAGGGATGAGTGTAGAGGAATCACCCTTATTCTCATTTGCACATGGAAACATGAGAAACAATGGAATAAAACTGAAAGGGAGAAGATACAGATTAACTATTAGAAAAAACTTCTTGACAGTGACAAAGATCAATGAGTGTAAAAGGCTGCCACAAGATACTTCAATGGAAGTCTTCAAACAGAGGCTGGACAGACATCTGAGACCCGGGAGGTCCCTTCCAACTCTAACATTCTGTGAGTCTAGGATTCTATGATCAAATAATATGATCTGCAGCAATGAAACATCATTTCATCATCTACGTAGATGAGACAGCAGCCAAACTGTTAGGATCTTAGTTTACAAAATTAGTTCTAGGCTGCTGAGGACATAATATTTGTTCACAATATAATCTAGTTTTGCTTATCCAACCCTTTATATTATAGGAAGAGAACTAGTCACTGGAGAATATGTGCAGTGTGTGATGTGTTTACTAAACAGATTAATGTGTTTTTAATATACCTTATTAAAATGCAGAGATAGGTCTGGATTCAGCAGTAAATATTTTTTTCACTTGGCAGAAATAGCATTTTATGTTAGGATTTAATTAATTACCAGGAAACAGTTTTACGTTCACCCAGAGTAAATATTACTAATCTTACTATGTGAATGGATAATTTTATAGGCATACTATTTTATATTGTGCAATGAAACATTTCCAAAACAGCCCCTCATCAAGATAAGGTTTCATGAAATAGATTGCTATCCTATTTATTCTGGATATTTCCGTTAAAAGGACCATCTCTTTAGAGGGCCACATTCAATGCTGTGGGCGGCTGGCTCATAAAGCTTCCACGGTATGTCTAGTATACAAGTGCAGCATTTGTAAATATTACCACCTTGACACACTTCACTGCTATTGCTGCATAGACAAATGCTCATTTACTGTGAAAGTAGCTTGTACTGTATGTACAAACTTGATTTATGATGAGCACAGAGTGCTACAGACAAAGCAGAAACACTCATTCCTGTGATAAAACAGGTAGGGTAATGTTTTACCTCAGAAAAAGGATCAGCTGTAATACCATGCTGTCCTCTCTGAATACTCAGCATTTTGTTCCTCCCCTACACAGAAGCTATGGCATATGCCGACCATATTCATGCACTGATAGACACAGCCATTACACAGTTCACAGCAGGGGCACATTTATAAGATTATTTCAGCACAGGAACATTTTTTTTAACACATAACATATTCAATTATGGAATTTATTATTATTCTAAGATCTATTGATTAAAATGTACTTTATTTATGGGACAACCTACTTAACTCATATTAAAAATTAAATACTGTATGTCTCAACACATTGGCACGTTATGACAATAATAAAATAGCAAAAAAAGAATTTAGCCAGCAAGAGCTCAGACCAAATATAATTTCTTATGACCCTATACAATAATCCACTAGAGGGTGGATGTGATTGACAGCTATGAACCTGAAATATAGGTCAGAATTGGACAAAATAATTGCTGAAACCCTTAGATGCCTCAATCAATGTTGATCTATCTGTCTAAGGGCTCATTAAGATGTCCATGCAAATAGATCTGATGACAAACTGCAATGCACAGACTGGCCACGGCACTCTGGACCTGAATGTGACAGCTTCATATATGGCTATGAATCTGTGATGCTCATGGCAGGAGAAACTCGGCCAGTTCCTGCCTTGTAGACCATGATCAGACTGAGATTCATGGACCTCTAAGGTCTCATTTAACCCCTTCATGTCTTTAGACGTATCCATACGCCCACTTCGGTTGGTACTTACTGATCTTGGATATATGAATACCTTCTGATTCTGACAGCTGACACCTTGCTCTCGATGCACTGAGAGGTGCCCGCACTGCTCTCGGCATTTTAACCGCCTAAATCACCAGGCACAAGCAAGTTAGTTAGATCATGTGCATGATCTAACTAACTTGTGTCTGCAGAACTGACATTATATAAGACAGGGGTCTCAAACTGCATTCCTCGAGAGCCTCAAACCATGCGTGTTTTCAAGATTTCCTTAGCATTGCACGAGGTGCTAGAATCAGTCTGTGCAGGTAATTAAATTATCACCTGTGCAATACAAGGAAATCCTGAAAACATGACCTGTTTGCGGCCCTCGAGAAATGCAGTTTGAGATCTCTGATATAAGGTATGTCAATGCTTCTGCATTGCTATACCTTATAGCTGTGATCAGACTGCAAAAATTGAAAGTCCCATAATGGGACTAAGTAAAAAAGTTTAAAAAAGTGAAAAAAGCTGTAAAAATATTTTTTAAAAAATCAACAAAACAATAATAAAAAATATATATTTCTATACTGCACCCATAAATAAATGTTATTATGAAAAAAAATAAAAGTATCATCGCATCCGGGATAACCCGACTTATAAAACTGTCCCACTAGTTAACCCCTTTATTGAACACTGTAAAAAAAAAAAGAGGCAAAGAACAATGCTTCATCATCATACTGCCGAACAAAAAGTGGAATAAAACATGATCAAAAAGACTAGTGTAAATAAAAATGCTATTGATGTAAACATCATGTCCCGCAAAAAACACGCCATCACACAGCTCCATCCGCTGAAAAATAAAAAAGTTATAGCTCTCAGAAAAAAGAAACTCAAAAATAATTATTTTTTCTATACAATAGTTTTTATTGTGTAAAAGTGGCAAAACATAAAAAAATATATAAATGGGTTAGCACTACAACATACTGACCTGAAGAATAAAGCTGCCTTATTAATTTTGCCATATATGGAAAGGCATTAAAAAAACTATTCCTGAATTGTTGTGTTTTGCTTATTTTGCCTCTCAAAAATTGGAAAGATATAGAAAGTGATAAAAAATGTGATGAGCCCGAAAATGGTACCAATAAAAATGTCAACTTGTCCCGCAAAAAAGTTTGTCAGCAGAAATATGGAAAAATTGCAGATCACAAAATATTTTTTAGCGTATGACAGCTGCCAAACAGAAAAAAGTTAATATAAATCTGATATCACTGTATTCACACCAACCCGATGAATAAAGTTGTCTAATCACTTATGCCGCATGAGGAACGGCGTAAAAAATAAAAAAGCAATAAGGCTTGGCTCACATTTATCCTGTGCTCTGAGCTGTGAGTGCTTACAACGGGGTTTCCATGTAAATCTGTGAAATACGTGATTCAGATGGAAACCTCTGGCGGAAGATTCCCTATAATGAGGCAAATGGAGTTACTGTGGACACTGTCTGACCTGTGATCCGGCGGTGTCCTTCTTTTTATTAGGAGTGCATAAAAGTGCCATTGGCCTATGTTTTATGCACCTCTGAAAAAAAGTACACCACTGCACAGAGGCCAGACTGAGTCCAGAGTAACCCTGCTTCAACATTATAGGCCTTGGGGGGGTGTTTCATCTAAATTACGTCACTCGGATATTTAAGGGGAATCCCCAATGTAAGTACTCAAGGTAGAGTGCTGGGTAAATGAGATCCAAAATGTTTTGTAAAATGTTCCAAACAAAACTCAACTCAACTCAATTCACAAAAAAACAAGTTCCCGCTCAGGTCTGCCATCTGTTAACAGAAATATAGGGGGCTTCCACGTTACAGGTAGAACAAAAGCTACCCTCCTTTCTGAAACACAGTGTGCCTAAACCGCAGTTAGTGTCGACATGTTTGGCATTTCTGCAATGAGAGCCCCCCTTATTAACGGGTGCATGAGCTGGGCACAATGTGTGGGAACTACAATGTACTGGTCACTGCAATGTACTGGTCACTACAGTGGCAGTTTTCAATTTTCACTCAGCAACACCCACTGCTGCTTGTTTTTGGAAAGCAGCCATGGAGTCAAAATCATCACAACACCTGTAGATAAATTCCTAATGGGGTATAATTTCCAAAATGGGGTCACTTGAGGCGGGATTCTGATCTTCTAACAATTAGGGATTCTGTATATTGAGTCTGCAAACTATTATAGAAAATTCTGCTCTCCAGGATGCCTCCTGTACAACAGTAATGCTTAGCCACATGGCGAGATTCGTGAGAGATGAAGCGCTATTTGCCGCATGCCCAAGCAGTACTGTACAGCCAACATAAGGGGTATTTCTAAATTCAGCAGAAATTGTGAGACAAATTTTGGTGCCATTTTTACCCATTTCCCAGGGTGAAAATGAAAAATCTGGAGCTAAAACAAAATTTTGGTGATAAAAATGTAATTATTTTTTTCTTCATTGCCCAATGTAATAAAATTCTGCTACCCATCTGTGATGTCAATATGATCGCTGCATCCCTAGATGAAATCATTGAGAGGTGGAGTTTATAAAATGGGTCTCTTATGGGGGGTTCTCCTGTCCTGGCACCTCAGGAGCTCTGCCAATGTGACATGAGACCCTCAAACCAGTCCATCAAAATATGAACTCCAACATGGCACTTCTTCTCTTCTGAGCTTTGCACTGTGCCTAAAAAGTAGTTTTCAACCACATATGGGGTATGGGCATACTCAGAAGAAATTGCACAACAGATTTTGGGTTCCATTTCTCATGCTATCCTTGTAAAAATAAAAAATTTGGAGCAAAAATAACATTTTTGTGGAAAAAAAGGGATTTTTTTAAAAAAGTCACGGCTCTACATTATAAACTTCTGTTAAATAGCTGGGGGTTCTAGGTGCTCCCCAGACAACTAGATACATTCCTTGATGGGGAATAGCTTCCAATATGCTGTCTCTTGTGGGGGTTTTCCACTATTTAGGCACATCAGGGGCTCTTGAAACGCGACATGACACCGGCAGACCATTCCTTCAAAGTCTGCATTCCAAAACGTTACTACTTCTTTTTGAGCTCTGCTGTGATCTCAAATAGTAGTTTTTCGTCCACATATGGGGTATCAGCGAACTCAGGAGAAATTTCCCAACAAATTGTATGGTGCATATTCTACTTTTTCCCTTCTAAAAATGCACAATTGAGAGCTAAAAAATATTTTTAGTAAAACATTTGATTTTTTTATTTCCATGGCTCAATGTCATAAACTTTTGTGAGGCACTTTTGAGGTTCAATGTGCTCACCACACATTTAGATACATACCATGAGGGGTCTAGCTTCCAAAATGGTGTCACTTGGGGGTTTCCACTGATTAGGCACATCAAGGGCTCTTCAAACGCAACATGGCGTCTGCTAATTATGCCAGCAAATTTTACATTAAAAGGCTGTGTGCACACGATGCAGATTTGGTGCAGAATTTTCTGCATAAAATCTGCACTAAATCTGCATCTCCTGGCAGAATCCGCAGGTGCGTTTTTTATGCGTTTTTTATGCGTTTTTATGCATTTTTTGTGCAGATTTTACCAATGGATTTCTATATGGAGGGGTGCAGAAACGCTGCAGAACTGCACAAATTGTTTACTTCTACATTTCAAAGCTTCTAATGAACCATCTGAAGGGTTAATAAACTTCTAGAACTAGTTTTGAGCACCTTGAGGGGGACAGTTATTAAAATGGTGCAACTTTGATTTGATTTTTCTGTCATATAGACCCCTCAAAGTCTCTTCAAATGTGATTTGGTCCCTAAAAAAATAGTTTGGTAAATTTTGTTGGAAAAATGAGAAATCGATGGTCAACTTTTAACCTTTGCAACTTCCTAACCAAAAAAAAAGTTTTTTTTCAAAAATTGTGCTGATGTAAAGTTGACATGTGGGAAATGTTATTTATTAACTATTTTGTGTGATATAACCCTTTGATTTAGGGGCATAAAAATTACAAGCTTGAAAACTTTAAAATGTTCTAAATTTTTGCCAAATTTCAGTTTTTTCATAAATAAACATAAACCATATTGAAGAAATTTTGCCACTGTCATTAAGTGCAATATGTCAGTCTCAGAATCATTGAGATCAGTTAAAGCGTTCTAGAGTTATCACTTCATAAAGTGACAGTGGTAAAAATTGTCAAATTTGGCCTAGCAATGAAGGTGCATACAACCTTGGATAGTGAAGGGGTTAATCGTCAGTGTATTTCATATATGCAGAAAAAGTGGTACTGGTGTCATCAGTGTTTTGGATCAGTGATTTTCACTTATGGACTAATAAGTGTTGTGAGTTCTGTTTTTGGGCTCCCTCTGGTGGTTACTGATGGTACTGGGTGACTTGTCTTTCCTGGGTTTCTGGGTTCCACCTGTTCCATCAGCATATGGGAGTTTCCTATTTAACCTGGTTTTGCTGGCATTTCCTCGCCGGTTATCAATGTATCCAGTGTGTCTTGTTACCTCTGCTCCCTGCTCCTAGAACCTTCTGGACAAGCTAAGTTTGGATTTTCCTGTTTTGTGTTTTGCTTAATTTGGTTTTTAGTCCAGCCTGCAGATATGTGATTCTCTGCTGCTGGTTGCTCTAGTGGGCTGAAATTGCTTTTCATGTACCATGAGTTGGCACATGAGTTCAAGTAATTTCAGGATGGTTTTTTGAAGGGTTTTTCGCTGACCGCACAGTTCACTTTTGTATCCTCTGCTATCTAGCTTTAGCGGGCCTCATTTTGCTGAAACTGTTTTCATACTACGTATGTTCTTTCCTCTCATTTCACCGTCATTATATGTGGGGGGCTGCTTTTTGCTGTGGGGTATTTCTCTGGAGGCAAGAGAGGTCTGTGTTTCTTCTGATAGGGGAAGTTAGATCTTCGGCTGGAGCGAGACGTCTAGGATCATCGTAGGCACGTTCCCCGGCTACTTTTATTTGTGTGTTAGGTTCAGGGTCGCGGTCAGCTCAGGTTCCATCGCCCTAGAGCTTGTTTGTATCTGTGCTTGTCCTTTTTGTGATTCCCTGCCATTGGGATCATGACAGTATAACCGGCCCACAAAGTGTTAATTGTATTGGCTGAAGTAGGAGGATAAGTAGTCTGAGGAAGTTTTTTTTTTTTTTTTTTCCCCTCAGAGTTTGCTGCCTAGCCTTATTGCAGCCTGGCTACTTCCTCCTCCTCTTAATCTTTGAATGGCTCTGATCTCAGCTGTTTATCATGGACGTCCAGAGTTTGGCTTCCAGCCTGAATAATCTTGCCACTAAGGTTCAAAATATACAGGATTTTGTTGTACATGCTCCTATGTCTGAACCTAGAATTCCTGTCCCAGAGTTTTTTTCTGGAGATAGATCTCGTTTTCTGAATTTTAGGAACAATTGCAAGTTGTTTCTTTCTTTGAAATCTCGCTCCTCTGGAGACCCTGCTCAGCAAGTCAAGATAATTATATCTTTCCTGCGGGGTGACCCTCAGGATTGGGCATTTGCATTGGCACCAGGGGACCCTGCGTTGCTTAATGCAGATGCGTTTTTTCTGGCATTGGGTTTGCTCTATGAGGAACCTAACCAAGAGATTCAGGCTGAAAAAGCTTTGTTGGCCCTCTCTCAGGGGCAAGATGAAGCAGAAATTTATTGTCAAAAATTTCGGAAGTGGTCGGTACTTACTCAGTGGAATGAGTGCGCTCTGGCTGCAAAGTTTAGAGATGGCCTTTCTGAGGCCATTAAAGATGTTATGGTGGGGTTCCCTGCGCCTGCTGGTCTGAATGAGTCTATGACTATGGCTGTTCAGATTGATCGGCGTTTACGGGAGCGCAAACCTGTGCATCATTTGGCGGTGTCGTCTGAACCGTCACCTGAGATAATGCAATGTGATAGAATTCAGTCCAGAAGTGAATGGCAAAAGTATAGGCGGAAAAAAGGGTTGTGCTTTTATTGTGGTGATTCAGCTCATGTTATATCAGCATGCTCTAAACGCACAAAAAAGGTTGATAAGTCTGTTGCCATTAGTACTTTACAGTCTAAGTTCATTCTGTCTGTGACTCTGATTTGTTCATTATCATCCATTTCCGTCGATGCCTATGTGGATTCAGGCGCTGCCCTGAGTCTTATGGATTGGTCATTTGCCAATCGCTGTGGGTTTAGTCTGGAGCCTCTGGAAGTCCCTATTCCTTTGAAGGGAATTGACTCTACACCTTTGGCTATGAATAAACCTCAGTACTGGACACAAGTGACCATGCGTATGACTCCCGTTCATCAGGAGGTGATTCGCTTCCTGGTACTGTATAATTTGCATGATGTTCTAGTACTTGGTCTGCCATGGTTACAAACTCATAATCCAGTCCTTGACTGGAAATCAGTGTCTGTGTTAAGCTGGGGTTGTCAGGGGGTTCATGATGATGCACCTCCGATTTCTATCGCTTCATCTACTCCTTCTGAGATTCCTGTGTTTTTGTCTGACTATCGGGATGTTTTTGAGGAGCCTAAGCTCAGTTCGCTTCCTCCTCACAGGGATTGCGATTGTGCTATAAATTTAATTCCGGGCAGTAAATTTCCTAAAGGTCGTTTGTTCAATCTGTCAGTGCCAGAGCATACTGCTATGCGGGATTATGTTAAGGAGTCCTTGGAAAAGGGACATATCCGTCCATCTTTGTCCCCTTTGGGAGCAGGTTTTTTTTTCGTGGCCAAGAAAGATGGTTCCTTGAGGCCTTGTATAGATTATCGTCTTTTGAATAAGATTACCGTAAAATATCAGTATCCTTTGCCATTGTTGACTGATTTGTTTGCTCGCATTAAGGGGGCTAAATGGTTCACTAAGATTGATCTTCGGGGTGCGTATAATCTTATACGAATAAAGCAAGGTGATGAGTGGAAAACCGCATTTAATACGCCTGAGGGCCATTTTGAGTATTTGGTAATGCCTTTTGGACTTTCTAATGCTCCTTCAGTCTTCCAGTCCTTTATGCACGATATTTTCCGTGAATATCTGGATAAATTTATGATTGTGTATTTGGATGATATTTTGGTTTTTTCTGATGACTGGGAGTCTCATGTTCAGCAGGTCAGGAAGGTGTTTCAGGTCCTGCGGGCCAATTCCTTGTTTGTAAAAGGCTCAAAGTGTCTCTTTGGAGTCCAGAAGATTTCTTTCTTGGGGTATATTTTTTCCCCTTCTACTATTGAGATGGATCCCGTCAAGGTTCAGGCTATTTGTGACTGGACGCAGCCTACATCTCTTAAGAGTCTACAGAAGTTCTTGGGCTTTGCTAATTTCTATCGTCGTTTAATAACTAATTTTTCTAGTGTTGTTAAGCCTTTGACGGATTTGACTAAGAAGGGTGCTGATGTTGCTAATTGGTCTCCTGCGGCTGTGGAGGCCTTTCAGGAACTTAAGCGCCGGTTTTCTTCTGCTCCTGTGTTGCGTCAGCCAGATGTTTCGCTCCCTTTTCAGGTTGAGGTTGATGCTTCCGAGATTGGAGCGGGGGCGGTTTTGTCACAGAGAAGCTCCGATGGCTCAGTGATGAAGCCATGCGCGTTTTTTTCTAGAAAGTTTTCGCCGGCTGAGCGGAATTATGATGTTGGTAATCGGGAACTTTTGGCCATGAAGTGGGCATTTGAGGAGTGGCGTCATTGGCTAGAGGGTGCTAGACATCGTGTGGTGGTCTTGACTGATCACAAAAATTTGATTTACCTTGAGTCTGCCAGGCGTCTGAATCCTAGACAGGCTCGTTGGTCACTGTTTTTCTCTCGTTTCAATTTTGTGGTTTCATACCTGCCAGGTTCAAAGAATGTGAAGGCGGATGCTCTTTCTAGGAGTTTTGTGCCTGACTCCCTTGGAAATTCTGAGCCCTCTGGTATCCTTAGGGATGGGGTGATTTTGTCTGCTGTCTCCCCAGACTTGCGACGTGCTTTGCAGGAGTTTCAGGTGGCTAAACCTGATCGTTGTCCGCCTGAGAGACTGTTTGTTCCGGATATTTGGACCAGTAGAGTCATCTCCGAGGTCCATTCTTCTGCGTTGGCAGGTCATCCTGGAATATTTGGTACTAGAGACTTGGTGGCCAGGTCTTTTTGGTGGCCTTCCTTGTCGAGGGATGTGCGTTCTTTTGTGCAGTCTTGTGAGGTTTGTGCTCGGGCTAAGCCTTGCTGTTCTCGGGCCAGTGGATTGTTGTCACCTTTGCCTATCCCGAAGAGGCCTTGGATGCACATTTCCATGGACTTTATTTCGGATCTCCCTGTCTCTCAAAAAATGTCCGTCATCTGGGTTGTGTGTGATCGCTTTTCTAAAATGGTTCATCTGGTACCCTTGCCTAAGTTGCCTTCCTCCTCTGAGTTGGTCCCTCTGTTTTTTCAGAATGTGGTTCGTTTGCATGGGATTCCTGAGAACATCGTTTCTGACAGGGGATCCCAGTTTGTGTCTAGATTTTGGCGGACTTTCTGTGCTAAGATGGGCATTGATTTGTCCTTTTCGTCTGCATTCCATCCTCAGACGAATGGCCAGACTGAACGAACTAATCAGACCTTGGAAACTTATTTAAGGTGTTTTGTTTCTGCTGATCAGGATGACTGGGTTACCTTTTTGCCGCTGGCCGAGTTTGCGCTTAATAATCGGGCTAGTTCTGCTACCTTGGTTTCTCCTTTCTTTTGTAATTCGGGGTTTCATCCTCGTTTTTCCTCTGGTCAGGTGGAACCTTCTGATTGTCCTGGAGTGGACATGGTGGTGGATAGGTTGCATCGGATTTGGAGTCATGTGGTGGACAATTTGAAGTTGTCCCAGGAGAAGGCTCAGCAGTTTGCTAATCGCCGTCGCCACGTGGGTCCTCGACTTCTTGTTGGTGACTTGGTGTGGTTGTCTTCTCGTTTTGTTCCTATGAAGGTCTCTTCTCCTAAGTTCAAGCCTCGGTTCATCGGTCCCTATAGGATCTTGGAAATTCTTAACCCTGTGTCGTTTCGTTTGAATCTCCCGGCATCGTTTGCTATTCATAATGTGTTTCATCGGTCGTTGTTGCGGAAGTATGAGGTACCTGTTGTTCCTTCTCTTGAGCCTCCTGCTCCAGTGCTGGTGGAGGGAGAATTGGAGTATGTTGTGGAGAAGATCTTGCATTCTCGTGTTTCCAGACGGAAACTCCAGTATTTGGTCAAGTGGAAGGGTTATGGTCAGGAGGATAATTCTTGGGTGGTTGCCTCGGATGTTCATGCTGATGATTTGGTTCGCGCTTTTCATAGGGCTCATTCTGGTCGCCCTGGTGGTTCTCGTGAGGGTTCGGTGACCCCTCCTCAAGGGGGGTGTACTGTTGTGAGTTCTGTTTTTGGGCTCCCTCTGGTGGTTACTGATGGTACTGGGTGACTTGTCTTTCCTGGGTTTCTGGGTTCCACCTGTTCCATCAGCATATGGGAGTTTCCTATTTAACCTGGCTTTGCTGGCATTTCCTCGCCGGTTATCAATGTATCCAGTGTGTCTTGTTACCTCTGCTCCCTGCTCCTAGAACCTTCTGGACAAGCTAAGTTTGGATTTTCCTGTTTTGTGTTTTGCTTAATTTGGTTTTTAGTCCAGCCTGCAGATATGTGATTCTCTGCTGCTGGTTGCTCTAGTGGGCTGAAATTGCTTTTCATGTACCATGAGTTGGCACATGAGTTCAAGTAATTTCAGGATGGTTTTTTGAAGGGTTTTTCGCTGACCGCGCAGTTCACTTTTGTATCCTCTGCTATCTAGCTTTAGCGGGCCTCATTTTGCTGAAACTGTTTTCATACTACGTATGTTCTTTCCTCTCATTTCACCGTCATTATATGTGGGGGGCTGCTTTTTGCTGTGGGGTATTTCTCTGGAGGCAAGAGAGGTCTGTGTTTCTTCTGATAGGGGAAGTTAGATCTTCGGCTGGAGCGAGACGTCTAGGATCATCGTAGGCACGTTCCCCGGCTACTTTTATTTGTGTGTTAGGTTCAGGGTCGCGGTCAGCTCAGGTTCCATCGCCCTAGAGCTTGTTTGTATCTGTGCTTGTCCTTTTTGTGATTCCCTGCCATTGGGATCATGACAAATAAGACTAATAAATAAACTACAAAGCTTCTATTAACCTTTGAATTGCTAAAGGGCCACTGTCACCCCTCCAGCCGTTATAAACTAAAAGAGCCACCTTGTGCAGCAGTAAAGCTGCATTCTAACAAGGTGGCTCTTTTAGTTTTTGCTTCTGTTATTCCCTCAATAAAGCGTTTTATAATTTTCCCCAAATACCTGTCTTTGCACCTGGAGGCAGGTCTGAAGCCCCCTCTTTGAAGCACCCAACTGCCGTAACTCATCTCTTCTGGGGCGATTGCCGCCGCCCCCTCAGCACTGTTATCGTCCGAAATCCGGTGCCTGCACTGTGCTCTTCTGCCTGGAGCAGGCACATAGAGCATTGGCCGTCCTCGCTCTGATGCCGGGTTCCGGTCTGCGCCTGTGTGGGCAGTGCGGCCACCCTGTTACTGAATCCCCGCCCCACACTATGTTATGCATTATGCACAGTGCGGGGCTGTGATTCCTGGGAATGCGCACTGCGCTTGTCAGACGCTCCCCTAGGTCCCCCGCCTTCCATCTTCGGTCTGTGCAGCTGTGCAGCTTTTTTTTTAATAGGAAAATTCTGTAAAGATCAAGCACATAGCAAATCAGCCAACCATTTAGGTAGCATAGTGGCTCAGTAGTTAGCATTGTAGCCTTGCATTACTGGATTCCTTGGTTCATGTACCAATAGGGAAAACAATTTCAAAGAGTTTGCATGAGTTTCTTCCGGGTTCTCTGGCTTACTCCCATACTGCAACGCCATACTGGTAGGGATTCTAGTTTATAAGCTTGAAAAGCGACAGTGATGATGTCTGCTAAACGATGTGGACCTAATGGGGCTATGTAAGCAAAGCATAATATATATTTCCTACCTATTTTTAACTCAGAAAGAAACAAGGCAACATTCATGTTGTCTACTACAACCAGGCCCAAGAAGACTGTCTTGAAAACTTGTAATGAGCTTCACTTTATAAACAACAGGTGGCCTGATAAATTTTTCGAGTTTTTAGGACTTTACCCAATTTTATACAAGTGTGACAAGCTGCTGAGAAATAAACCCGTATTAGGGCCACAAGACTAATGACCCAAACTCACCAGGGATTATGATTGTGTGATACTAGATTTATTTCATTTACATAAAACAGTCCTCCAGTCCTGTAGTTCAGAGCATGAAAGTAAGTTGCTACTTAGTATGTCAGAGTAATAGTTATTGCAGGGGTGAAACTGACAGGTCCAAGGGCTCATGTTTAACCCCATCCCTCTGCTGACAATTTTCATAGATTTGTACTTTTCCCTCCCCTTCTTCCAAGAGCCACCATTTTTATTGCTATGTAGTCATATGAAGTCTTGATTTCTTGTGAGACAAGCTGTAGTTTTGAATGATTCTTTCCAATGTACCCTGCAATGTAATTAAAAACGGGAAAAAAATTTCAAGTGGAGTGATGAAAAGAAATTCAGCAATTTGTCTAAAAAATATGGTCAATAGAGCAGTGGTAGGACTTGTGTTCAGGGGAACAATTGAAATAAAATAAGTGCAAAAACTGGACACTTAACTTGTTGACAGGTCCTCTTTTAAGCTGGCATCTACTGCCACATACAGGAAGACCCCAGCATCCGAGTCTTCTCCAGATACGGCAGCCTTAGGGCTTCATATGCGTCATTTTTTGCTAAGTGGGTTAAATATAAAGTATCCAAATATATCCCATATATATATATATATATATATATATATATATATATATATATATATATATATATATATATATATATATATATATATATATATATATATATACAGTGCCAAGTAAAAGTTTGTGCACCTTTGGTCAAAATTACTGTTATCGTGAACAGTTAAGCAAGTTAAGGTTGCAATTATGTCTAAAAGGGCTAAAGTTAAAGATGACACAATTACTTTGTTTTATTAAGAATATATATATATATTTATATATATATGTATACATATATATATATACAGTATATATACACAGCGCAGCGGCAGCACTGGACACCTGCAGTGGCGCGCCATACATTGGAACATCCCCTCATACCAGCCTGCGGCCTGCAGCAATGCTCCACTCTTGCCTCCTCCAGCAGCAACCCTGGGACCCCGCTTCACCACAACCACGACCCCCGGTAAGCAATAACACACATGGATTAAAAGAAGCACCACCATTTTATTAAAAAAAGGTTTTTTTTCCTATTTTTCTCCTTAAAATTTGGGGTGCGTCTTATATTCCGGAGCGCCTTATAAAGCGAAAAATACGGTGTATATATATATATATATATATATATATATATATATATATATATATATATATATATATATATAAAATTATGTAAGAGTTAAACAAAAAGATTAATTAGTTAGAGTTTAGTAGGTCTTTGGTCCAATTTGCCAGCTGGATCGGGCACCTACAAATAATTTTGCTCAACTCTGATAAAATCTGTGTTTTAAATTGTAAAAATAATGTTCTCACTAAATGCCTGTTTTGTTGTGGACTGTATTTAGCACTCACTGGTCACGCACTGTGCACTTGTTGTCCAACATATTGCACATCTTATCGATTAAATAGGTGACACACACATGTCATATTTACTACGTATATTGGACACAGGTTTACATTTTATACAGTACAAATGCTAAATGTACTGTATTTTTCGGACTATAAGACGCACTTTTCCCCAAAAAAAATTGTGAAGAAAATGGGGGGGTGTCTTATAGTTTGAATGCAGGCTTACCGGAAGTGGTGTGGCGGCGGCAGAGGTGCGGGAATGAGGAGGCATGGTATCCAAGGCGAGCAGCAGAGCCGGGTGAATCATGGCTTTCTCAGTGGCGGTGGCCATCTTCCTGAGGCCGCGCGTGCACAGATTGAGTTCTCTGATTCCCGGGGCATCAGGAAAATGGCCGCGGGAGGCTGCGCATGCGCAGATTGAGATCGCTGCGGCCATATTTCTGAAGCCAAGTTCGCAGATTGAGATCTCGGCATCAGGAAAATGGCAGCTGCGATCTCCATCTGTGCATGAGCGGCCTCCCATGGCCATTTTCCTGAAGCCCCGGGAAGCAGAGCACTCAATCTGCACACGCGCGGCCTCAGAAATATGGCTGCTGCCACCGAGAAACCGGTGATTAACAAAGCTCTGATGCTCGCCTTGGATACCGGGCCGCAGCCTCACCTCACCTGAGGAGGTGACCGCACATCTGCTGCTACCACAGCACTGCTGCAGCCCCCTATGGACACCAGGCCATGGTGTCGCCCACCTAAGCAGGAAGGGACCCTGCTCAGGTGCATGCCGTACCTCACCATCACCGCACCTCTGCCGACACCATGCCTCCTGTGACCCTGCTCTGCCACCACCAGCCCTCAGGTGAGATACCTTAAATTCGGAGACGGATGGACCCCCATCTGATAAAAAATCTTTTTTTCTGCAATTTTCACCCCAAATTTGGGGTGCGTCTTATGGTCCGGTGCATTTTATAGTCCTAAAAATATGGTACTCAATTTTCATATATAATATATCATGCACAATAAAAACATTGAGCAAAAAATTCAATACGCTATCCTTGATATTTCCACATTAGCAAAGCAAGGTTTCCTTGGTTATGGGAGAGATGGGAGGGATAGCTGCTGGCTAAACCATTGCCTGAACCATTGTTTTCCCAACAGTTATCTAAAATGCATTGGGGGCTGAAGCCATGCCACCAACTGGATGAAACATAGTATGTCTGTTAAATGACCACAGTGTGAATGTGCACCTACACATTGCACTTATACCAAAATGTGTTCTGGCTCATTTCTTTGGTTTTGCTTAAGTTTTTTGCACTTTGCACATATAACTAGTATCAACTAGACAGCGGACGGCTCAACCATTTATTATGACCCATACGAGGGGGTTCAAAGAAATAAAACTTGTGGGACGACCTTCTCTCCTCCTTGGCTATTCAGACTCCAGTCTTCATCGCCTGGCCGCGGAGCCCACTAGTTTAACGGCTGCCAGGTGAGCAGCCTCCCCCACTTGGCGCACCCTTGGGCATAGTGTCCATCGTCTCCACATCTGAAACAGATCGACTGTCTCTCTGTCTGAGATTGTCCCATCTCCTGGTGAGGTGCTGGAGGCAAGCGAAAGAGGGGGCTAGTTCTTTCTCTGGTTGGTTAGGAAGTCACAGGAGGGGCTTTCCTGAGGTCAGACCACTCTTCCTGCATCTCCTTCCGGATCTCTCTGACCCATCGTAGTTCAGCTATAGGGCACCTCCCGTTTCTGGACCTTCCCCGCCGAGGCTGCTGTGCCTTGCTTCTGCTCCTGCCTGCACGCTTCTGCCCCAATCTCTAAGAAAGACATGTGCAGGTTAACTCACAAGTGCTCATGCAGGGCCTGCTTAAGCCCCAGACTTCTGAGACCAGCTACAAGTTGGTCTCTCAGAATCACAACAGGGGGCCTCATACCAACATCATCCCGCTTTGAGATGGCCGCGTGAATCTCCTGCAATGTGTTCGTATATTGGGTCACAGACTCTCCCTCACACTGAATGTAGCTAAAAAAGTGCATACCCAATTCTCCAACATCCGTGGGGTCCCCATGCATTTCCTCCAAAAATTGTAACACCTTAGTAAAAATGTCCCACTCATTTGGAGGCCGAAACATAACAGAACATGTGGCTTCTCAGCCCAGGGCCATCACAGCAACCTCTGCCTACATAGCAGGGGTCATAGGGTGCATCCTCAACATTTCCTTGACCCGCTCGATCGAGTCTGTAAGCTTTGGGAGATTGCTGAGCATGGCCCCCAGCAGGAAGTTGGCCTTTGGAGCACCCATGACAACCTGGTCTGCCACTTTTGTGCTCATGGACTGCATCCAGCAGACTACGCAAAAGTGTAAGCAGGTTGAGGGATGCAGTGATGCAAGAAAGGCAGAGCAATTGTTAACAATTTAATTTAACAGTGAGAATATTCCTCGCAGGGAGATGAACAGTTAAATGGTAAATGATAGCACAAATAGGCGCCAACAATGTAATACCAGTCCACCCAATAAACTTATCATGTTTGTGGCTTCTTCGGCCACGAATAGTCCGATGAGGGTTGTAATTCCAGCAACGGCCAATGAAATTTCACATCTCACGGTATATCTTCTGGCAGCAGCAGGCAATCTCCGGTTTTACCCATTTAGCCAACAGTCCATAAACTTATGCAGCCAAAGGAGTTGAGTACAGTCTAATATCAAGGGAGAACTGCGGTGTGCTGTCTGGCAAAGAGGGCCACAACGAACAGTCCTGAACACAGTCGTCGCTTCTATGCCCGGACGCAGCATTCAGCTTAAGTGGCTCTTCCTCTGCTGTCGGTCCCAGTGGTGTGCTTGTGTATAGCCGCCCGATGTACATTGCGGTGCTGCTGCACGTTAAGCGGAGCATGCTGCGCACACACCTGCTCTGCCCCGCCGGCAGGCAACTGCCCGTCACTACAAGGGCTTTTTTGTTTGCCATGCCCCCTGCTCCTGGGTGAAAAGGTCTGTCTGGATCCCTATTCTTTCTCCCGGACAACCTGGGACACAGCCTCGACAGTTCCGGACCCGGCGCAGTACAGGTGTCCACAGCCCGGTCTTCCTTCTTACATATGCACAAAGCATTACTTTGGAGCTATTTCATGTATTTAATGTTAAACATATAGAACCTTATCCACAAGAGATTGTTTCTGGCTTCAGTGGGACAATACCTCTCTAATATGTCTTCCAAAGTAATAAAGTTTGAGTGTCTTTATCGGGTTTCATTTTTAATTAGAAACAAACATAGGTACAGTGTATATTAGTTTCATAAGACTAAGAATTTGTACAAAACCTGCACCTGCGCGCACTAGGCTCTTATGGCCTAATGGAAAAAAGAATTACTCTCACCTCGAATGCAACCCTTAGCAGTTATGTCAACCTCACAAAAAAAATGTTTACAGCAAAATGGGAGAATTAGAAGTTGTGGTTACTACAAATTCTCTTTACAATTTTGTCAAAAGAACCTAAATGAAACAACACAGCTGTAATTAGAGACCAAAGGCTATAAACCCAGCCTGTCAAGGAGACAGTTGTGGGCTAAGAGTTAAAACAAAGAAAATAATTATCCTTAAAATAATACAGCTGCAAGGTGAAAATGAAACCCTATAATCTTATCTTCTTCCCAAGAATGTGGCTTCAGCCGTACATACATTATAATGTTCTCTGTTCTTTACTGCGCCATAATTGTAGTTCTGCTTGTACATTGCTGGTTGTTTCACATAGCTACATTCTTGTGTGAAGTCAACATTTGTCTATTTCACAGCTGTATTTGGGATGCTACATATTATAGAGCCTAAGCAGCACAATGGTCATGGTGTAATCATTCTTTATCCATCTTCCGAATACACTTTCCATCCAGGATGAATACCTCCAAATTAACATTGCTCAAAAATATTAGAAAACAAAGTATGGTTTACTCTATTATTCTTTAACGATATTAAGTATAAACTTGCTCATTTACAAAGAAACAGGGATATATACAGTTTTCCTTAGGCGATTTGTTGTTATAATGCCATTTTTAGGCTCTCTGCACACATGTTGTAGTTAAAAGCCTTATCGAAACTGATGGAGTAGCTGCCATGAATGATATTGCTCCAGGGGCGTGCACTTTTTCCCCTGCATAAGGTTGACCAATCATAAGCAGGAGGTTTCATAAAGGGCAAAATAATAGTAATAATAATAAAAAGCCCCCCACAGGATATCAGACCCAGCTTTCTATGTGTGAGGCATGTAATGACCCACAGCTCTGCTATCCTCATTGATTGTATTGACAACATATGAGATGGGAGAGGAGAATAACAGAGCTGTGGCTCATTAGACACACCTCCCTCTCTTGTTATCACAGTAGAAGTCATTACATGTCTCACACAAAAGCATGGTCTAACATTGTCTGGAAACATTTTCCCCATCGTATGATTGGTCAATGTCATACAAGTGAAAAAGTACACACCCCAAGAGACAAATCTATACTGAAGAGCACTTGATCTCAGCGAAAATCAGCATATAAAATTTACTAGATAACATATTTCGAAAAATTAGAATGTACACTTTGCTAGCTATTATCTCTGCAATGGAAATGAGAAATAAAAAAATAAACTATGTTATATTCATCTCTGTGGCCACTATTTTATTATGTGGCCAGGGTCAGTATAACAAGCTCAATCTGGTGAAAAGTCCTCGTAAAGAGGATCTTTCATCATTTTTAGCATGTTAAACTAGCCACATCATAAAATAGAGGCTACAGAGCTTAATAAAACATAGTATTTATTAATGTATTCCTCATCTGTTTCAAAGAAAAAAGCTGGTAAAGTTTGGGTTATACAGTAATTAGGGATGAGCGGATCAGTCTGCAGAGGATTGAGTTAAAGTTGAGTTTTCTGAAATTTCCAGTTTCACATGAATTCAAACATTTTGAGATTCAATTTGCAATTTGCAAAGTAAAAAAAGTTCTTGCTTGGCACCATTTCCAACACTGCTGAAGCATCAGAGAGTGGTCTACTGTCATTTTGCATTGTCGCCCAGACTTTCCCATAATGTCCTGCAGCTCTGACATCTTATTATCATACCTTGTACAGTGGTGATCAGTACCTAAGCTATCACAGATCAGCGTTTCCCAGTTGAGTACAGTTTGCATGACAGAGTCCTTTTCAATCTCCAGAGTTACAGGGTCAAGTCCCTCTCTCCTGTATAGTGTAAGCTATTATTGTCAGTGTGGTCCTCTCTCTTTGTCTCTCGCTTGCCTGTAAACTGTGAGTTGTTACTGTCAGCAGGGTTCCCTCTCGCTCCCCTTCCCTAGTGTGTTTTTCAAGGAATTACAAGCTTTACAATTTTAAGATTCATGCAAATTTAATCGCTGTAAATCAAATTTTATGGCAACATTTGTCGAAATTGTCAAATTTGAATTTCAATAGATCCTCTGATTGATTTTTATAATTTATGATAAGCCAATATTAGCATTACCAGACAGTCTTAGCTGCAGTCTACGCATGTGCAGCCGTGAGCGCCATTTTGCTGAAAACTTCCAAGAGCTTAATCTGCGCAAGCACTGCCCGCGCCAAGAACAATGCTGTCACAAAATTTTATATAAGGAAGAAGAAAAGACATCCAGACACCTCGGAGGGGCCATAACAAAGCTGAAGATCCCATCTACAGGCCCACCCACAGGCCCTCCCCGATGCAACACCCGAATAAAAGGAAACTTCAAACAAGAATTACAGAAAGCCTACAAAACAGATTTTTTTCACTTGAGATATCATTGTAATGACAGTGCCAATATGTGCCCTGACATCACTGGAACTGCACCTACTTAGTAATTATTTGCTTTTTTTATTTAATTAGAGGGACATCTTCATTCTTAATAAAGGCTGTATGTGTATTGAAAAACATATATTTTTAAAAAAAAGATAATTAATTAGAAAAGCTGTAGAAAACATCACTCTCTCAGAGTCGGAAGAAACACGTATTCACGTGAAACAAATGTTTCTCGTTTCCCCGTCTGTTCATATCTCTGTTCCTCATGTGATGACCCAATAAAGTTACCACTTTATCCATATGTCAGTGGTGAGTGATGCTTTCTACAGGTTTTTCTATTTTTGTATCCTATATAAAGGACTATACCTTTTAAGCAGAGCGTCGCAAGATCTGTCTTATCCCGAATATCGCCTGTTTTGATTCTGCTTCCACCGATTACTATCTGAATTGAGGGTCTCTCAGCAGTGCCAGCATTTTCTACCTCTTTTTTCATTTTCTTGAAATAGGATTTCTCAGTTTTACTGAAATGCACATGTGAAATGTGACTAGGAACCAAAGCAACATATGAAAGGTGACAGTAAAGACAGCAGCAGTTGGATAGTGAATTTGACCCCCGGAAGAAGGAACCTTTCAGTCATTTCAGTACACCAACATTGCCTTTTTATTTTGTAGTATGTTGGCGCAAGCTATTGTGTTAATAAAATAGTGACACTGATGACAAAGCAACCAGGCACAACAGATTCAATTGACAATAAGTGAAATATTTACCAGCACAATAGATAGTTACAGAAATTTTTTTACGCTTCCTTTTTATGTAAACTATTCCTTTAGTACTAAGACAAGTTCTCTGAAAATCCAGAAGGGCTTATTCATCAAATCTTAAATATATCCTTATGAATAATCCACGCAGAATTATAATAAGGCTTTCCTGCCATCTTGATAAATATTTGATATGGGCACAGTTGTTTTCTGACATTAGCCTTTACAGTAGGATCCATAATAAATAACAAATATAAACCTTGCTGGAGGAAGAAAGAGGGGCTTCAATAGCATGGATTATACTGTGTGTTAATGTGCCGTGGAAATGAATCCATTCTGTGGCTATCGGACTTGTGAATGTTAATGACTTTTTCACAGTTAGATGAAACTAAATTACTTATTGAATACATGATAGTTGTCTTTGATTAATCGAGTTAGGAGTATTGACGTACTGGCTTTCACACCAGCATTGTCTGAAATGGACCAAGGCAGACAATTATCACAGAATAGGGTTGTTATCATTCATTTAAGTCTTCGAGTGTCACGCTGGACATAAGCCTTCAATAAAAATCTGAAGATGATAATTTTTCAAATGTTGGCTCAAGTAATTGTCTAATGTAATGGTATTACTGGAATTATATAGACGGCTATTTACAGCAATGAGTAGTCTGTAAAAGGCATCCTTAACAATTCCACAGAGTCTTGAATACTCAAGGGAGCAGTATGGAAAGGAATCCCCCTCCTTCTAATACTCTTAGTTTATGGCTCCATGTTGCTTCATTAACGTAATGCTTGTTCTATTATTTTTTTACTTGATGTGACCCACTGTGTTTGCTATTATTCATCTAGCAAATATTTGTTGCAATCTTTATGATATCATAAGACAATAAAAATATATGAAAAAGTAAGTATTATTATTATTATTTATTACTATAGCGCCATTTATTCTATGGCGCTTTTCATATGAGGAGGGGTATACATAATAAAAACAGGTACAATAATCTTGAACAATACAAGTCACAACTGGTACAGGAGGAGAGAGGACCCTGCCCGCGAAGGCTCACAATCTACAAGGCATGGGTGAGGATACAGTAGGTAGGGTAGAGCTGGTCATGCAGCGGTTTGGTCGATCGGTGATTACTGCAGGTTGTAGGCTTGCCGGAAGAGGTAGGTCTTCAGGTTCTTTTTGAAGGAGTTACCATAAGTTGCCATATTTGAAAAAGAACTATTCTAAACTTTAAAACATACCAAAGGCTATAGGTGTGTGTTCACGTACGTGTGTGCATTTGTGCATGCGCATGCATCTTCACCATACGTCTATATTCTGTGAACTCTGGTTTGGATACAATTTCGGCAGTGAATCTGTCCCCACGTTTTATTTTTGTTTTATTTTGTATTTAAATTAAATGGTCATGTATTTATTTATACCACTGACAATAATGAATGGGTTATATATACTGAACTGAATCATGCAACTCTGTAACCCCTTAATGACCACCGATACACCTTTTAACAGCGGCAGTTAAGGGTACTTAAACCACAGCACCGTTAATTAACGGTGCTGTGGAAAAAGTGTATAGCGCCCCCCAGCGTCAGATTTTCTCTGGGGTCTTGGTTGCCGGGGGTAGCCGAGACCCCAGAGAACATGATTCGGGTTGGTCTTTACCGACCCCAAGTTGTGATCGCCGGTAATTAACCGTTTATCGGCGGTCACAAAAAAAAACAATTTGCCATTTAATTTCTCTGTCCTCCGATGTGATCACACATCAGAGGACAGAGAAATGGGGTCCCAGATCACCCCCTGATACTCACCTGTCTCCCCCGGTGCACCTCCTGGCTGCCGATGGGCGCCGCCATCTTTTTCCGGCATTGCGGCTGCCGGCCAGCAACTGGCCGATCTTTGGGGTCTCAGCTGCCGGGGGTAGCCGAGACCCCAAAGAACATGATCGGGGTCGGTTTTTACCGACCCCTGTTTTGTGATCGCCGGTAATTAACTGTTTACCGGCGACCGCAAAAAAAATGCGGTGTGTCATCCTCTGTCCTCTGATGTGATCACACATCATAGGACAGAGAAATAGTGGGATCAAGGACCCTGTTATACTTACTGGTGTTCCTGGGTCCTCCTGCTTCCTCTCCTGGTCGCCGGCTTCTTGCTTCGGTAAGAAAATGGCAGGCACAAATGTGCAGTGCGCCTGCCGTGATCTGTCAGCCGGCAGAGGAAGATTCTTCCTCTTGTTTTATTTTGGTCTCTGTGAGATCCTATCACAGATATCAAAATAAAAAATATAGTAAATAACCCCCCCCCCCTTTATCACTCCCTTAGTTAGGAAAAAGTAATAAAATTAAAAAAATGTATGTATTTCTATTTTCCAATTAGGGTTAGGGCTAGGGTTAGGGCTAGGTTTCTGGTTAGGGCTAGGGTTAGGGTTAGGTTTGGGGCTAGGGTTACGGTTGAGGCTAAAGTTAGGGTTAGGGTTGGGGTTAAAGTTAGGGTTAGGGCTAGGGTTGGGGCTAAAGTTAGGGTTAGAGTTGGGATTAGGGTTAAGGTTGGGATTAGGGTTTGGATTAGGGTTAGGGTTGGCATTATGGTTAGGGTTGGCATTAGGGTTATTGTTAGGGTTGTGATTAGGATTATGGATCAGGTTGGGAGTAGGGTTAGGGGTGTGTTGGGGTTAGGGTTGGAGCTAGAATTGGGGGGTTTCAACTGTTTAGGTACATCAGAGGGTCTCCAAACGAGAAAGCCAATTTTTCGCTCAAAAAGTCAAATGGTGCTCTCTCCTTTCTGATTTCTGCCGTGCGCCCAAACAGTGGTTTACCCCCACATATGGGGCATCAGCGTCCTAAGTACTAGTTTGGGGTCCAGTTTCTCCTGTTACCCTTGTGAAAACAAAAAAATTTGGGGGCTAAAAAATCATTTTTGTGGAAAAAAAATGATTTTTATTTTCACGGCTCTGCGTCAAACTTATGTGAAGCATTTGGGAGTTTAAAATGCTCACCGCATATCTAGATAAGTTCCTTGGGGGGTCTAGTTTCCAAAATGGGGTCACTTGTGGGGGGTTTCTACTGTTTAGGTACATCAGGAGCTCTACAAATGCAACATGACGCCCGCAGACCATTCCATCAAAGTCTGCATTTTAAAACGTCACTACTTCCCTTCCAAGCCCCGATGTGTGCCCAAACGAAGGTCCCCCCACACATGCTGTATCAGCGTACTCATGACAAATCCGACAACTTTTTGGGTCCAATTTCTCCTGTTACCCTTGGATAAATAAAAAATTGGGGGCTAAAAAAATCATTTTTGTGGAAATAAATAATTTTTTTTTTCACGACTCTGCATTATAAACTTCTGTGAAGCACTTGGGCATTCAAAGTGCTCACCACACATCTAGATAAGTTTCTTGGGGGTCTAGTTTCCAAAATGGAGTCAATTGGGGGGGTTTCTGCTGTTTAGGTACATCAGGGGCTCTGCAAACGCAACATGACACCCGCAGACCATTCTATCAAAGACTGCATTCCAAAACTGCGCTCCTTCCCTTCCGAGCTCTGCTATGCTGCCAAACGGTGGTCCCGCCCCACATATGGGGTATAAGCGTACTCAGAATAAACTGCCCAATAAATTTTGGGGTCCAATTTCTCCTTTTACCCTTGTGAAAGTAAAAATGTGGGGGTGATAAAATTTTTGTGGAAAAAATATGATTTTTTATTTTCATGGCTCTACATTATAAACTTCTGTGAAGCAGTTGAGGGTTCATAGTCTTCACCACACATCTAGATAAGCTCTATTAGGGGTTTAGTTTGCAAAATGGGGTCACTTGTGGGGGGTTTCTACTGTTTAGGTACATCAGGAGCTCTGCAAATGCAACATGATGCCCGCAGGCCATTCCATCAAAGTCTGCATTTTAAAACGTCACTACTTTCCTTCCGAGCCTCGATGTGTGCCCAAAGAGTGGTCCCCCCCACATATGGGGTATCAGCATACTCAGGACAAACTGAACAACACATTTTGGGGTCCAATTTCTCATGTTACCCTTGAGAAAATAAAAAGTTGCGAGCTAAAAAATAATTTATGAGGGAAAAAAAGGATTTTTTATTTTCACGGCTCTACGTTATAAATTTCTGTGAAGCACTTATGGGTTCAAAGTGCTCACCACACATCTAGATAAGTTCCTTAATGGGTCTAGTTTCCAAAATGGGGTCACATGTGGTGGGTTTCCACTGTTTAGGCACATCAGGGCTCTCCAAACACTACATGGCGTCTGATCTCAATTTCAGCCAATTCTGCATTGAAAAACAGTGCTCCTTCTCTTCCAAGCCCTGCCGTGCGCCCAAACAGTGGTTTACATATAGGGTATCGGCGTACTCAGGACAAATTTCACAACAACTTTCATGGTCTAATTTCTCCTGTTACCCTTTTGAAAATAAAAATTTGGGGGCGAAAAGATCATTTTTGTAGAAAAAATGTGATTTTTTTATTTTCACAGCTCTACGTTATAAGCTTCTGTGAAGCACCTGGGGGTTCAAAGTGCACCCAAACAGTGGTTTACTCCCACATAAGGGGTATCGACGTATTCAGGAGAAATTGCACAACAATTTTTGTGGTTCATTTTCTCTTCTTATGCTTGTAAAAAGAAAAAATTAGTTCTGAAGTAAAATGTTTGCAAAAAAAGTTAAATGTTCATTTTTCCCTTCCATGTTGTTTCAGTTCCTGTGAAGCACATAAAAGGTTAATAAACTTCTTGAATGTGGTTTTGAGCACCTTGCGGGGTGTAGTTTTTAGAATGGTGTCAAGTTTGGGTATTTTCTGTCATGTACACCCCTCAAAAAGACTTTAAATGTGAGATGGTCGCTAAATAAAATGGTTTTGTAAATTTTTTTGTAAAAATGAGAAATCGCTGGTCAACTTTTAACCCTTATAACTTCCTAACAAAAAAATTGGTTTCCAAAATTGTGCTGTTGTAAAGTATACATATGGGAAATGCTATTTATTAACTATTTTTTGTGACATATCTCTGATTTAAGGGCATAAAAATTCAAAGTTTGAAAATTGCAAAATTTTAAAAATTTTCGCCATATTTCCATTTTTTTCATAAATAATCGCAAGTAATATCGAAGAAATGTTACCACTAATGTGAAGTACAATATGTCACGAAAAAACAATCTCAGAATCAGCGGGATCCGTTGAAGCGTTCCAGAGTTATAACCTCATAAAGTGACAGTGGTCAGAATTGTAAAAATTGGCTCTGTCATTAAGTACCAAATTGGCTCTGTCACTAAGGGATTAAAGATCACTGATATGAATTTGCCAACATGATCTCCATCACTTCCGCAGACACTCAAATATCTCTGAATGACTAGAAAACTTCTGTATTTCCTATTAAAACTTTATTAAAGGAAAAATATAAAGATATAATTACAGTATTTTTCACATTATAAGACACACTTCTTACTCCTCAAAAGTGTGTGGGGGGGAAACAGTGCATCTTATAACGTGAAGGTGACAGGCAGGCAGTGAGGAATCCTTGGGATCGGGATGAGGTCAGCACAAAACCGGGAAGCAGCAGCTCCCTGCTGCCCTTCACTGCACTCACTCACCATCGCTTCACCTGGAGGAGTGGTAGTGAAGGAAGCCGCCGTAACTGTGCTATGCAGCGGGGGTAAGTAAGTGGGAAGTCTCATACTTGCTCCCCCTTGTATTCTTCCCAGGCACATCACTGTTTGTACGCAGGATGTGCACTTTCACCTGACGCTGTGTTATGTCAAGTGAGAGTCACGTGACAATAGAGTGTGACGCCTGGCAAGAATAACAAGAAGTTAGTCTGCTAATAAAAGAGGGAGACGGAGGGGAGTATGAGGTCTGCAATTACAAAAAGGAGATGAGGGATATTTAATGAGGTCTGCAAAAACAAAGAAGGTGGACATGGGGTTTTAACTGAGGTCTGCTATTGCAAGAGGGGTTGAAGAGGGTATGTGCACAAAGGTATGCAATTACAAGGGGGGAGAGAGATTGTGGGTGTGAACTCAAGTCTGATATTATAATGGGGTGAGGGTATGTGTTCTGAGAGGGAGGAGAGAGGTGGGGTATCAGATCAGACCCCCCTAGTAATTACAGACCTCAAATCAGATACCCTCCTCCCTTGTAATTGCAGCACTTATATCAGAGGTCTGCATCTACAAGGGGGGAGGAGGAAGGTACCTGATATGAGATCTGCAATCAATTACACAGGTCCTCCATAACAGTGCCTCATCTACAGATTCTCTCCCCCATACCTATTAAAATAATATTTTTTATTTTAAGAAATGTTTTAGCACATTAGTTGGCTAAAATATTTTTTTTCTTCTAAAACCATGGCGAGTCCTTTAATCAGGTCTTCTAAAGAGAAAATGCAGTAATATATTAAATTACAAATATAGATTTCAAAAGGGTTTGTGCATTTTCTGTGTATTTTTGGGGAATATCATCTCCTGTCGGATTCAATTTATTATTCTCATTCAAGATGCTTCTGCCAATGTAAGATGTAGGACTGCATGTACCGGTATCATTTCTGAATCAGATGATGTAAACCTTTAAATATACTCAGAACAGCTTCCTACTAGATAACAAACTAGCCCAAGGCAAAGCGCACATGTATAATGTTTGTATCAAATTTTTCTGTTGTATCTGTATCTACCTATTACTTTTAGAGCAAAAGGTCTTATTGGAAGGATTCCTACAACATGTAGCTAACTCTTTCTGTATTCTGGGTATAACATCATCCAGGAGGTCTCACAGTTTTGTGAAGGCTGTAAAAATAAATATTGAAAAAAAATAAAATAGTTCCAAACATTTTAGTCATAATTGTTATGCAGAAGCAAATAAAATACAGATACTTTTGCAGCCTATTTATGTTTAGTCGGTTTATTTACATTCTGATTAGTTCTATATTTTAACCTACATGTCAAAATGATAGTTGCCATGAATGCATGGAGCATGCTTACTCTATGAGAATGTGGGAATTTTGTTCCATCATGTTAATAGACTGGACTTGCCTGGAGACATTTGTGGAATTGAGTCTGGAAGTGTCTCTGCATGAAAAGTGCTTACATAACTCTCAACTTTTGAAGAAGAGAAAGACGGGCCACTTTAAGAAATTTAAAAAAAATGATGGACAGCCCCTTAAAGGTCTTGTTGACACTGCTGCTAATTCTTTTTACTGTCATGTCTATTTGTCTATTTCCAGAACAATGGACAGCAGCTGGGTACAGAATGGTCATCCGATGCACAGCAAAGCCTGACTATTCCCAGTGACTATAATAAGCTCCATCAACTTTCTGTCCAGGCATTCATCACATTTCAAACCTTGTTGTTCTTATCAGTCCACATTCAAACTATCTCCTCAGCACTCCTGTCTGCCCTCATGGCGTCACCTTAGTGTTCCATTCCACATACCTTGCTGAACTCCTGAATCAGCCCTATATCTGTCCCCCTTCTCCACCCAGGGAAGCGGTGAGTTATAGTAAACAAGCATAGAGACACCAGCACTAAACACAATATGCAAACCTTGATGGATCCATGGCAGGCTGGCATGGATACAAGTGTAGCACTGCAGACATACATTGTCATCAGGAATCCAAGCAAAGTAGTGAAGAGGTGGCACTCTGCTATCTGGTAAAAAAAAAAATCTTATTTAATCAGTACACCAAGATTAAAATTGTGGAGGCGAGGGAGACGGTCCTGTGGTGGATGACAGCCATTTAACATTCTTCTTATGCTTCAACGAGTCCGGGTGGGATAGCTGGACCCTTTGAAGAGTAAGAAGCATTAAAAACGGCCACAGAACCAACTCCCCCGCCTCCACAATTGGAAACTTGATGTACTGAATAATCAAGATTTTTTTTACTGGAAAACAGAGTGCCACCTCTTCACTTCTTTGCTTGGATTGGTAAGTGTGCATTTAAATACACAAACCAGACAAGCAAGGAAGGATGTAAAGGGATAAATTAAATACCAAACATACAAATATGCACTCACATACAACAGAGAGGAACACCAGGGAGAAAAGGAAGGAAAACCAAACATGAGAGGATGAGGATTTGCACAAAGCCGAAACACCAATTTACAGTCACAGATCAACACTCCAAATGCCTTTACCAATAACCGACTCTTCAACACCACACCAGGTTGTACAAGTCTAACATTGGCAATCCAGATTGAGAGAGGAAAATGTAAATATAAGAGGGTAGTGGCCAATACAGAACTGTTGTGATCATGCAAGCAGGAATGCTTCAGAGACTCTAATCTGAACAGTTTAACCCATGTACTGCTAACAGAAACCTCTATCATTAAATATTGAGGAGAAGTACTTCTAATCAGTGCAGAAGTATGTGAAATCAGATGTTGCGGTCTTCTCACCAATCTCTGTCATAGTAAACCCGTGACACTTATATTTTTGATTTGAACAATAGGTTAAATGGCATTTTTATCCTTCCTTGTATATGTAAGTGCGATATTTATAATGTATTGAATAGCATAATAATTCCATTATTCGTCTGTAGGTTCCATAGCAACTACTAAAACTTTACCAAAGTGAGAAAGAAGGAGAGGAATTTCCAGCATGTCCATCCAGTTTGAGTAACATTTATTTTTTATTTGAACGTTCTAAAGAAAAATTAAAAATGAGAGAGAGACTCGCTGCCTGACGCGTTCCTATGACTAAGGGCTCCGTGGTGCGCCAGAAACGCATCAGGCAGAGGGTCTCGCTCTCATTTTTAAAATTGTTTTTTAAATTGTTCAAATAAAAAATAAATTTTATTCAAACTGGATGACGTGCTGGTAACTCCCTTCCTTCTTCCTCACTTCGGGTGAAATCACCAGCAGGTACGGCAACCACCAGCTATATTCAATTGCAACGGTTTATGACATATGTCTCAGTGTTTCAAGCTCCAACTTTTCCCTCTCCCCCTTCTCTCCCACTAAAACTTTACCAGTCTGAGATATACAGAAATGTTAAATAAATATAGTCTGTGGCTTGACATTTGAAATATCTGTAATTTTTTCTCAGTTTAATTATGTGGCTATCATAGAGCAATATATTAATAAACTTTAAGGCTTTTGTTGTCGACCATTATCCTCCTGTAGGTGTCAATGACTTGCATCCAATTGATAGCATGTAAGAGTGGCTATTTGGTTATTTAATGTTCTTATGTGGTGTGGGTACAAACTTTCTGCTTTTGGTGGATGCCAGGACAAGGATTGTACTATTATGGCTTTAATTGATCAAAGTATTTACCAAGGATTCCGGCATGAAAAACACTTATTAAAGTAAAAAATGTTTTGGAAAAACACAAATAAATTGTGACTTTTGTCATTTTTGCATCACTTTTGGCTAACTGGGTCAAACTTGGCGGAGCTCGGTTTGGACAGGGCATAGCAACACATGCCCGACAAAATCATCAAAAGTGGCCGCATAGATTATGCTACAAATGTTACTCCAGTTACTGACATTTCCGGAAAGGGGAACGGAGGCACAAGCCAGTGAAAGATGTGTTGAATTCTTTATGTGGCGCGTGGCTCTTTAGAAATTTGTCACATCCTATGATGGCACAACAAAGATGAGTGAATATTTTGAAATTCAAATTGATTTGCTTCAAATATTTCACGTGGATATCAATACTGGAAAGCTTGTAATTGTTTGGAAATTACACATGGGGGAAATAAGAAAGAACCCAGCTGATCAAGAGCTTACACTTTACATGCAAGACAAAGAGAGAAAGGACCCTACTGACAATAAGAGCCTACACACTACTGAAGAGAAACAGACTCACCCACTGATTCCAGAAATAGAAAAAGGCTCCACTGTACAAACTGTGCTCGACTAGAAAGCGCTGATATGTGATGGCCCAGGTGCTGACCATAACTATACAGTGCATGATAATCCACTAGATGACAGAGCTGCAGGGCATTATGAGGAAGGCCACATAAAAATACAAAAATACATTAGCCCCCTCTCTGATGCTTTCGCAGTTTGGGAAATTAAACTGGCTAGTTTTTCACTTTTTTGCGAACCACAAATCGAACATCAAAAGTGTTTGAATTTCCGTGAAACAACAAAATTAAGGAAATTCAACTCAAACTCAATCCATCAATCCTTTCATCTATGCTATACACCCCTCATTAAAGCTGGTGTATAAAACACCAGTATTAATGAATCGAGGACTATTTCTATTTCTATTGTACGTTTTTGAGGATCGGCTTGCTGTCTGGATTATTGCTTTTTTCTGTACTTGGTATAGGATCAGGAATGGAATTAGTGGGTACAAACTGAACAATTACAAAGGGCCTATAGCAACATAAGGGCCCCAAAGTTAACAAACAGATACTGCACTGCTAATCACAGTACTGCATTACTAAAGCAGCTTTCAAGGTTAAAACTTCAGCAGAATATTTGGAGACATCATAGTCATATGGTCCTATACCATGCGAAAGTCAAGAAGAACTGAAGACAAAGAGACAGGCTGGTAAGTCCTCTATAGTGTGTATGTTGTGTGTATATACATATGTTTTTATATGTGATGTGTTTATATTGTACACATATGTGTTTATATGCTGCATTTATATACAGTTATATGAAAAAGTTTGGGCACCCCTATTAATCTTAAGCTTAATGTTTTATAAAAATAGTTTTTTTTGCAACAGCTATTTCAGTTTCATATATCTAATAACTGTTGGACACAGTAATGTTTCTGCCTTGAAGTTTATTGTACTAACAGAAAATGTGCAATCTGCATTCAAACAAACTTTGACAGGTGCATAAGTATGGGCACCCAACCAGAAAAGTGACATTAATATTTAGTAGATCTTCCTTTTGCAAAAATAAAAGCCTCTAGTCGTTTTCTGTAGCTTTTAATGAGTTCCTGGATCCTGGATGAAGGTATTTTTGACCATTCCTCTTTACAAAACAATCCCAGTTCAGTTAAGTTTGATGGTCGCCGAGCATGGACAGCCCTCTTCAAATGATCCCACAGATGTTCAATGACATTCAGGTCTTGGGACTGGGATGGCCATTCCAGAACAGTGTAATTGTTCTTCTGCATGAATGCCTGAGTAGATTTGGAGTGGTGTTTTGGATCATTGTCTTGCTGAAAGATCCATCCCCTGCGTAACTTCAACTTTGTCACTGATTCATGAACATTATTGTCCAGAATCTGCTGATACTGAGAGGAATCCATGCGTCCCTCAACTTTAACAAGTTTCCCGGTGCCGGCATTGGCCACACAGCCCCAAAGCTGATGGAATCTCCACCAAATTTTACTGTGGGTAGCAAGTGTTTTTCTTGGAATGCTGTGTTTTTTGGCCGCCATGCATAACGCCTTTTTGTATTACCAAACAACGCAATCTTGGTTTCATCAGTCCACAGGACCTTCTTCCAAAAAGAAATTGGCTTCTCCAAATGTGCTCTTGCATACCTCAGCCAACTCTGTTTGTGGCGTGCTTGCAGAAACGGCTTCTTTCGCATCACTCTCCCATACAGCTTCTCCTTGTGCAAAGTGCATTGTATAGTTGCCCGATGCACAGTGACACCATCTGCAGCAAGTTGATGCTGCAGCTCTCTGGAGGTTGTCTGAGGATTGTCCTTGACTGATCTCACCATTCTTCTTCTCTGCCTTTCTGATGTTTTTCTTGGCCTGCCACTTCTGGCCTTAACAAGAACTGTACCTGTGTTCTTCCATTTCCTTACTATGTTCCTCACAGTGGAAATTGACAGGTTAAATCTCTGAGACAGCTTTTTGTATCCTTCCCCTCAACAACTATGTTGAATAATCTTTGTTTTCAGATCATTAGACAGTTGTTTTGAGGAGCCCATGATGCCACTCTTCAGAGGAGATTCAAACAGGAGAACAACTTGCAAGTGGCCACTTTAAGTAGCTTTTCTCATGATTGCATACACCTGGCTATGAAGTTCAAAGCTCAATGAGGTTAGAAATCCAAAAAAAGTGCTTTAGTAAGTATTTAAAACAAGAAAATGATAACGGTGCCCATACTTATGCACCTGTCAAATTTTGTTTGAATGCAGGCTGCACATTTTCTGTTAGTACAATAAACCTCATTTCAAGGCAGAAACATTACTGTGTCCAACAGTTATTAGATATATGAAACTGAAATAGCTGTTGCAAAAAAAACAATTTTAATAAAAAATTAAGCTTAAGATTAATAAGGGTGCCCAAACTTTTTCATATAACTGTACATATGTGTATGTGCTATGTGTATACACATGTGTGCATACACTGTGTGTATATACATGTGTGTGTTTCCTCTGCATATAATGCACTGTGTGTATATAGATGTGTGTATTTGTTCTGGGTATTCGTGTCCTGATGTCCAAATAAAGCTATATATTTTATTATCTTAATATGAGTATTGAAACAGGTGTGCACGCCCATTTGTGTCTGGTCTTTATTTGCTTTGATTCATGTTGTATTTTCAGGCACAGTGTGGCACCCTGATTCACAGATTGACATGCAGACAATCTAACGGAGGTGCTCCCTATTTTCTCCCCCCTGTTTCATTGATTGTGTTCTGTGTATATACATACAGTAACCAAAAAACGAAAAGATGATCCAGCTTCCAAATAAAATATAAAAGTTTAATCCAACATATTAAAATAAGGAGACAACTCCTGGGACGGCATCATACACATAGCAAGGTGAGCGACGCGTTTCGACCAAGCGGTCTTTATCACAGCTGATCTGCTAAATGACATATCCGGTATATATACAATATAGCACCAATCAAATGCTAGAAAAATGTCATGTGATACATAGGTTTAAAAAAAATAAAAAAAAAAAAATGTACAAATGTACCCAATAAATTCAAAACAATAATGTGCAGAAGGATATATACAATAGATAATGAACAATAAACAATGCACAATGAATAAGAATAAAGACATAAAGAAAATGAAGAAATACAGAGGGAGGGACATTGCTAGTAATGAAACATTAGTTCATTTCGTTTGTTCAAACCACCTGGAAACCTTGTACCTAGATTAAAGATCCAGAACGCTTCTCTGGTAAGTAACGCTCTGTGAATATCCCCACCGCGCGGAGGTTTTTTAATTTTCTCAATACCTATTACTTTTAAAGAAGCTGTATTGCGGGAATGAAAATCAATAAAATGCCTCGCCACCGAGGAAATGGTGCGACTATTATTTGTAGTGCATTTGATGTCATACAAGTGTTCCGATATGCGTTTTTTTAATTTCCGAGTAGTACACCCGATATATGATTTGTCACAAACCGTACAATCAATTTTGTAGACTACAAATCGTGTATTACAGTTTATAAATGTTTGAATTTTGTATTGATTTTTATTTCCTCCGGTACCAAAAAACTTAACGGTGGTAAGTAGTGTTGAGCATTCCGATACCGCAAGTATCGGGTATCGGCCGATACTTGCGGTATCGGAATTCCGATACCGAGATCCGATATTTTTGTGATATCGGGTATCGGTATCGGAAGTGTAAAATAAAGAATTAAAATAAAAAATATTGTTATATTCACCTCTCCGGCGGCCCCTGGACATCAGCGGGAGGATCCGGCGTCCGGCACGGCTTCTTTCTTCAAAATGCGCGCCTTTAGGACCTGTGGTATGACGTCCCGGCTTCTGATTGGTCGCGTGCCGCCCATGTGACCGCCACGCGACCAATCAGAAGCCGCGACGTCATTCCTCAGCTAAAGTCCTAGAATGAGCGCCTTTTAGGACCTGAGGAATGATGTCGCGGCTTCTGATTGGTCGCGTGGCGGTCACATGGGCGGCACGCGACCAATCAGAAGCCGGGACGTCATTCCACAGGTCCTAAAGGCGCACATTTTGAAGAAAGAAGCCGTGCCGGACGCCGGATCCTCCCGCTGATGTCCAGGGGCCGCCGGAGAGGTGAATATAACAATATTTTTTATTTTAATTCTTTATTTTACACTTTAATATGGATCCCAGGGCCTGAAGGAGAGTTTCCTCTCCTTCAGACCCTGGGATCCATGAGGATACATTCCGATACTTGATGTCCCATTGACTTGTATTGGTATCGGATATCGGTATCGGATATCGGTATCGGCGATATCCGATACTTTTCAGGTATCGGCCGATACTATCCGATACCGATACTTTCAAGTATCGGACGGTATCGCTCAACACTAGTGGTAAGATGTCTGCACGTAGTGCAATTAGTTACATTACATTTGTAACAACCTATACAATGCAACCAAGTATTAGTTGAATGTTCAGAAGAAAAGTGATTAGGAGATATTATGTTGCCTAAGGTAGGCGCTTTTCTGGCTACTATATTGCATCCCTTAGACAGAATCTGAGCAAGAGTGGGATCTTCAAGTAAAATGGGCAAAGCTTTATTAATAATAGTTTTGATTTTATTAAACTGTGGACTAAATTGTAGAGACACATATGGTTTATTGCCTATATTAGTTCTATTTATAATTTTCTTTTTTTTATTTTTATTATTATCGCTTGTTCCACTGTCTATCTCTGAGGGGATAAGACTTAATTGCTCTTTCTGATTTACTATATGTGCTGCTCTGTCTAGCATCCAATGCGGATATCCACGTTTTAAAAATTTGTTTCGTGATTGGATTAGATCTTTAAATAAATCATTATTATTGTTACAGTTTCGCTTCAATCTCGTGAATTCACCTACAGGAATTGCCTTAACTGTGTGCCTGGGATGACTACTTTTAGCGTGAAGTAAACCATTACCTGCCATTGGTTTTACAAAAGTTCGTGTGGAAATAACTTCATTATGGACACCTGTCAACTCCAGATCTAAAAAGGAAATCTTGGACACAGCCTGAACATATGTGAATTTTAAATTAAAATTGTTGTCGTTAATATAATTTACGAAGTCCTGTATGGCAGATACATCGCCACGCCAAATAAACAGCGTATCATCAATGTATCTGCCATACCAATGAATACATGCAGAAAACGGATTGGAAACTGCAAAGAGGTGTGAATACTCCCAATAAGACATGACCAGATTTGCTAGGGAAGGTGAAAATTTAGCCCCCATGGCCACACCTGTGCATTGCAAAAAATATTCAGAATCAAAAGAAAAGAAATTATGCGTCAAAACAAAATAAGTTACCTGTCAAATAAAATTAATCAGATCACTTGAATATGAACTATACTTGTTCAGATGGAATTGTAATGCTTGTATTGCAACATTGTGAGGGATACAAGTATATAAAGAAACGACATCGCAACTTAGCCAAGTATATTCCAATTTCCATTTCTTTTTTGTTATGATACCCAGTATATCTCCTTATTTTAATATGTTGGATTAAACTTTTATATTTTATTTGGAAGCTGGATCATCTTTTCGTTTTTTGGATATTCTTCACGTCACGTCAGGACGGAGATCCGTGCTTCCTGTATTTCCTCGGTGTGCTGGCTCCCTGCCTTTTGTCTATATACATACAGTGCCTTGTGAAAGTGTTCGGCCCCCTGGAACTTTTCAACCTTTTCCCACATATCATGCTTCAAACATAAATATACCAAATGTAAATTTTTGGACAAGAATCAACAACAAGTGGAACACAATTGTGAGGTTGAATGAAATGTATTGGTTATTTTAATTTTTTATGGAAATTCAAAAACTGAAAAGTGGGGCGTGTAATATTATTCGGCCCCTTTACTTTCAGTGCAGCAAACTCACTCCAGAAGTTCATTGTGGATCTCTGAATGATCCAATGTTGTCCTAAATGCCTAATTATGATAAATATAATCCACCTGTGTGTAATCAAGTCTCCGTATAAATGCACCTGCTCTGTGATAGTCTCAGGGTTCTGTTTGAAGCACAGAGAGCATCATGAAGACCTAGGAACACAACAGGCAGGTCCGTGATACTGTTGTGGAGAAGTTTAAAGCTGGATTTGGATACAAAATGATTTTCAAAACTTTAAACATCCCAAGGAGCACTGTGCAAGCGATCATATTGAAATGAAAGAGTATCATACCACTGCAAATCTACCAAGACCCAGCTGTCCCTCCAAACTTTCATCTCAAACAAGGAGAAGACTGATCAGAGATGCAGCCAAGAGGCCCATGATCACCCTGGATGAACTGCACAGATCTACAGCTGAGGTGGGACAGTCCGTCCATAGGACAACAATCAGTCTTACACTGCACAAATCTGGCCTTTATGGAAGAGTGGCAAGAAGAAAGCCATTTCTCAAAGATATCCATAAAAAGTGTTGTTTAAAGTTTGAAACAAGCCACCTGGGAGACACACCAAACATGTGGAAGATGGTGCTCTGGTCAGATGAAACCAAAATCTACCTTTTTGGTCACAATGCCAAACGATATGTTTGGCGTAAAGGCAACACAGCTCATCACCCTGAACACACCATCCCCACTGTCAAGCATGGTGGTAGCAACATCATGATTTGGGCCTGCTTTTCTTCAGCAGGGACAGGGAAGATGGTTAAAATGGATGGGAAGAAGGATGGAGCCAAATACAGGACCATTCTTAAAGAAAACCTGTTGGAGTCTGCAAAAGACCTGAGACTGGGACAGAGATTTGTCTTCCAACAAGACAATGATCCGAAACATAAAGCAAAATCTACAATGGAATGGTTCACAAATAAACGTATCCAGGTGTTAGAATGGCAAATCAAAGTCCAGACCTCAATCCAATCCAGAATCTGTGGAAAGAGCTGAAAAATGCTGTTCACAAACGATCTCCATCAAACCTCACTGAGCTCGAGCTGTTTGCCAAGGAAAAATGGGCAAGAATTTCAGTCTCTCGATGTACAAAACTGATAGCGACAGACCCCAAGCGACTTACAGGTGTAATCGCAGCAAAAGGTGGCGCAATAAAGTATTAGGTTAAAGGGGCTGAATAGGCTGGGTAGCCAGATCTCTGCAGAACACAGCAGGGTTAATTTCCTGCAGAGAATGTAACATCCCTTAAGGCCAGATGGAAACACCATGCTGTAGCAGAAATGTAAGGGAGTTCAGGAGGTAACAAACTTCTCCGGAATGGCCTACTGAGAGGAGAAACCGCACAGTGAGTGGGGCGGTACTGAGGAGCCATGTAAGTTGCCATCGTTACAATAAATATATGTGTGCATGTGGTATGTGTCACAAATAGGATGTGTGAGAATGCAAGTGTACACATGTCAGTAATCACCCAACAAATGAGCAAAATGATGCTCATTCATCAGGTGATTTTATTGTTTATGCCGGACAAAAATAATATTCTCATCAGGACATCGCCCATGTGAACAGGAGATGTTCTGCTGATAACATGATACTGTGTGGGGACTGAATGATCTCTTAGTCATTGTGCTCTTCCTATCATTCTTTGTCAAGCTGTGTAAAGAGGCCGATAAACAAGCACGAAATGGCTGAAATTTAACAGTCTGAAACCACTTTGTATAAATGTAACCTAAATGTTTCTGTGTGATGGTGCTGTATGTTAGAATTTGGGGCCCCGTTTTTAACTTTTGTCCAAGGCCCCAGTTTGTTTAAATCTGTCCCTGCTTAGGCACTTAGCAGACAGGTGTCAGTGCTTCTATGTACAGTATGCAGGTAGTATAGTATCCAATGTGTTATGTTTGCTAATGACAGGTGTTATGAAGGCAATCCAGAAACACAGTGTGCTTAGCGATCAGAGCGCACACAGTGATCTGACAAATACCCAAAAATACAAGAACGAGCTCTGAGACGTGGAAACTCTGTAGACTGCACACCTGATCCTATCCTAAACACAACTAAAAGCGGCTGTGGATTGCGCCTAACAACTACCTAGGCAACTCGGCACAGCCTAAGAAACTAGCTAGCCTGAAGATAGAAAAATAGGCCTGACTTGCCCCAGAGAAATTCCCCAAAGGAAAAGGCAGCCCCCCACATATAATGACTGTGAGTAAGATGAAAAGACAAAACATAGGGATGAAATAGATTCAGCAAAGTGGGGCCCAATATTCTAGGACAGAGCGAGGACAGTAAAGCGAACTTTGCAGTCTACAAAAAACCCTAAAGCAAAACCACGCAAAGGGGGCAAAAAAAACCCACCGTGCCGAACTAACGGCACGGCGGTACACCCTTTGCGTCTCAGAGCTTCCAGCAAAAACAAAAGACAAGCTGGACAGAAAAAAAGCAACAAAAAAGCAAAAAGCACTTAGCTATACAGAGCAGCAGGTCACAGGAACAATCAGGAGAAGCTCAGATCCAACACTGAAACATTGACAAGGAGCAAGGATAGCAGCATCAGGCGGAGTTAAGTAATGAAGCAGTTAACGAGCTCACCAGAACACCTGAGGGAGGAAGCTCAGAAGCTGCAGTACCACTTGTGACCACAGGAGTGAATTCAGCCACAGAATTCACAACAGTACCCCCCCCCTTGAGGAGGGGTCACCGAACCCTCACCAGAGCCCCCAGGCCGACCAGGATGAGCCGCATGAAAGGCACGAGCAAGATCGGAAGCATGAACATCAGAGGCAAAAACCCAGGAATTATCTTCCTGAGCATAACCCTTCCATTTAACCAGATACTGGAGTTTCCGTCTAGAAACACGAGAATCCAAAATCTTCTCCACAATATACTCCAATTCCCCCTCCACCAAAACCGGGGCAGGAGGCTCAACAGATGGAACCATAGGTGCCACGTATCTCCGCAACAACGACCTATGGAATACATTATGTATGGAAAAGGAGTCTGGGAGGGTCAAACGAAAAGACACAGGATTGAGAACCTCAGAAATCCTATACGGACCAATAAAACGAGGTTTAAATTTAGGAGAGGAAACCTTCATAGGAATATGACGAGAAGATAACCAAACCAGATCCCCAACACGAAGTCGGGGACCCACACGGCGTCTGCGATTAGCGAAAAGTTGAGCTTTCTCCTGGGACAAGATCAAATTGTCCACTACCTGAGTCCAGATCTGCTGCAACCTATCCACCACAGAATCCACACCAGGACAGTCCGAAGACTCAACCTGTCCTTAAGAGAAACGAGGATGGAACCCAGAATTGCAAAAAAATGGAGAAACCAAGGTAGCCGAGCTGGCCCGATTATTAAGGGCGAACTCAGCCAACGGCAAAAAGGACACCCAATCATCCTGGTCTGCAGAAACAAAACATCTCAGATATGTTTCCAAGGTCTGATTGGTTCGTTCGGTCTGGCCATTAGTCTGAGGATGGAAAGCCGAGGAAAAGGATAGGTCAATGCCCATCCTACCACAAAAGGCTCGCCAAAACCTTGAAACAAACTGGGAACCTCTGTCAGAAACAATATTCTCAGGAATGCCATGCAACCGAACCACATGCTGAAAGAACAAAGGTACCAAATCAGAGGAGAAAGGCAATTTAGCCAAGGGCACCAGATGGACCATTTTAGAAAAGCGATCACAGACCACCCAAATGACTGACATCTTTTGAGAAACGGGAAGGTCAGAAATGAAATCCATCGAAATATGTGTCCAAGGCCTCTTTGGGACCGGCAAGGGCAAAAGCAACCCACTGGCACGAGAACAGCAGGGCTTAGCCCTAGCACAAATCCCACAGGACTGCACAAAAGTACGTACATCCCGTGACAGAGATGGCCACCAGAAGGATCTAGCCACTAACTCTCTGGTACCAAAGATTCCAGGATGACCAGCCAACACCGAACAATGAAGTTCAGAGATAAGTTTATTAGTCCACCTATCAGGGACGAACAGTTTCTCTGCTGGACAACGATCAGGTTTATTCGCCTGAAATTTTTGCAGCACCCGCCGCAAATCAGGGGAGATGGCAGACACAATGACTCCTTCCTTGAGGATACCCGCTGGCTCAGATAAACCTGGAGAGTCGGGCACAAAACTCCTAGACAGAGCATCCGCCTTCACATTTTTAGAGCCCGGAAGGTACGAAATCACAAAGTCGAAGCGGGCAAAAAATAACGACCAACGGGCCTGTCTAGGATTCAAGCGCTTGGCAGACTCGAGATAAGTCAAGTTCTTATGATCAGTCAATACCACCACGCGATGCTTAGCTCCTTCAAGCCAATGACGCCACTCCTCGAATGCCCACTTCATGGCCAGCAACTCTCGATTGCCCACATCATAATTACGCTCAGCGGGCGAAAACTTCCTGGAAAAGAAAGCACATGGTTTCATCACTGAGCAATCAGAACCTCTCTGTGACAAAACCGCCCCTGCTCCAATCTCAGAAGCATCAACCTCGACCTGGAACGGAAGAGAAACATCTGGCTGACACAACACAGGGGCAGAACAAAAACGACGCTTCAACTCCTGAAAAGCTTCCACAGCAGCAGAAGACCAATTAACCAAATCAGCACCCTTCTTGGTCAAATCGGTCAATGGTTTGGCAATGCTAGAAAAATTACAGATGAAGCGACGATAAAAATTAGCAAAGCCCAGGAACTTTTGCAGACTTTTCAGAGATGTCGGCTGAATCCAATCCTGGATGGCTTGGACCTTAACTGGATCCATCTCGATAGTAGAAGGGGTAAAGATGAACCCCAAAAATGAAACTTTCTGCACACCGAAGAGACACTTTGATCCCTTCACAAACAAAGAGTTAGCACGCAGGACCTGAAAAACCATTCTGACCTGCTTCACATGAGACTCCCAATCATCTGAGAAGATCAAAATGTCATCCAAGTAAACAATCAGGAATTTATCCAGATACTCACGGAAGATGTCATGCATAAAAGACTGAAACACAGATGGAGCATTGGCAAGTCCGAACGGCATCACTAGATACTCAAAATGACCCTCGGGCGTATTGAATGCAGTTTTCCATTCATCTCCTTGCCTGATTCTCACCAGATTATACGCACCACGAAGATCTATCTTAGTGAACCAACTAGCCCCCTTAATCCGAGCAAACAAGTCAGATAACAATGGCAAGGGATACTGAAATTTAACAGTGATCTTATTAAGAAGGCGGTAATCAATACACGGTCTCAGCGAACCATCCTTCTTGGCTACAAAGAAGAACCATGCTCCCAGTGGTGATGACGATGGGCGAATATGTCCCTTCTCCAGGGATTCCTTCACATAACTGCGCATAGCGGCGTGTTCGGGCACGGATAAATTAAATAATCGACCTTTAGGGAATTTACTACCAGGAATCAAATTGATAGCACAATCACAATCCCTATGCGGAGGTAGAGCATCGGACTTGGGCTCTTCAAATACATCCTGATAATCAGACAAGAACTCTGGGACCTCAGAAGGGGTGGATGACGAAATCGACAAAAATGGAACATCACCATGTACCCCCTGACAACCCCAGCTGGATACCGACATGGAATTCCAATCCAATACTGGATTATGGGTTTGTAGCCATGGCAACCCCAACACGACCACATCATGCAGATTATGCAACACCAGAAAGCGAATAACTTCCTGATGTGCAGGAGCCATGCACATGGTCAGCTGGGCCCAGTATTGAGGTTTATTCTTGGCCAAAGGTGTAGCATGAATTCCTCTCAATGGAATAGGACACCGCAAAAGGCTCCAAGAAAAACCCACAACGTTTAGCATAATCCAAATCCATCAGATTCAGGGCAGCGCCCGAATCCACAAACGCCATGACAAAAAACGACGACAAAGAGCATATCAAGGTAATGGACAGAAGGAATTTGGACTGTACAGTACCAATGACGGCAGACCTAGCGGACCGCTTAGTGCGCTTAGGACAATCAGAAATAGCATGAGTGGAATCACCACAGTAGAAACACAGACCATTCAGACGTCTGTATTCCTGCCGTTCAACTCTAGTCATAGTCCTATCGCACTGCATAGGCTCAGGTTTAACCTCAGGCAGTACCGCCAAATGGTGCACAGATTTACGCTCGCGCAAGCGTCGACCGATCTGAATGGCCAAAGACAAAGACTCATTCAAACCAGCAGGCATAGGAAATCCCACCATGACATCCTTAAGAGCCTCAGAGAGACCCTTTCTGAACAAAGCTGCCAGCGCAGATTCATGCCACTGAGTGAGTACTGACCATTTCCTAAATTTCTGACAATATACTTCTATATCATCCTGACCCTGGCACAAAGCCAGCAAATTTTTCTCAGCCTGATCCACTGAATTAGGCTCATCGTACAGCAATCCGAGCGCCAGGAAAAACGCATCGACACTACTCAATGCAGGGTCTCCTGGCGCAAGAGAAAATGCCCAGTCTTGAGGGTCGCCGCGCAAAAAAGAAATAATAATCAAAACCTGTTGAATAGGATTACCAGAAGAATGAGGTTTCAAGGCCAGAAATAGCTTACAATTATTTTTGAAACTTAGAAACTTAGTTCTATCTCCAAAAAACAAATCAGGAATAGGAATTCTTGGTTCTAACATAGATTTCTGATCAATAGTATCTTGAATTTTTTGTACATTTATAACGAGATTATCCATTGAAGAGCACAGACCCTGAATATCCATGTCCACACCTGTGTCCAGAATCACCCAAATGTCTAGGGGGGAAAAAAAAAAAGTGAACACAGAGCAGGAAAAAAAAAAAAATGATGTCAGAACTTTTTCTTTCCCTCTATTGAGAATCATTAGTTTGGCTCCTTGTACTGTTATGTTTGCTAATGACAGGTGTTATGAAGGCAATCCAGAAACACAGTGTGCTTAGCGATCAGAGCGCACACAGTGATCTGACAAATACCCAAAAATACAAGAAGACGTGGAAACTCTGTAGACTGCACACCTGATCCTATCCTAAACACAACTAAAAGCGGCTGTGGATTGCGCCTAACAACTACCTAGGCAACTCGGCACAGCCTAAGAAACTAGCTAGCCTGAAGATAGAAAAATAGGCCTGACTTGCCCCAGAGAAATTCCCCAAAGGAAAAGGCAGCCCCCCACATATAATGACTGTGAGTAAGATGAAAAGACAAAACGTAGGGATGAAATAGATTCAGCAAAGTGGGGCCCGATATTCTAGGACAGAGCGAGGACAGTAAAGCGAACATTGCAGTCTACAAAAAACCCTAAAGCAAAACCACGCAAAGGGGGCAAAAAAAACCCACCGTGTCGAACTAACGGCACGGCGGTACACCCTTTGCGTCTCAGAGCTTCCAGCAAAAACAAAAGACAAGCTGGACAGAAAAAAAGCAACAAAAAAGCACTTAGCTATACAGAGCAGCAGGTCACAGGAACAATCAGGAGAAGCTCAGATCCAACACTGAAACATTGACAAGGAGCAAGGATAGCAGCATCAGGCGGAGTTAAGTAATGAAGCAGTTAACGAGCTCACCAGAACACCTGAGGGAGGAAGCTCAGAAGCTGCAGTACCACTTGCGACCACAGGAGTGAATTCAGCCACAGAATTCACAACACCAATGGTAGGAGAGAAGGATTCTATATAAACCTCCCAATTTTCTTATATAGCTGTTATTTTAGCAGTACAATCTTTTTTTGCATACATTAAATTTACCTTCAGAATGTCCTCATTTGCACCGCAAAATTCAGCATCAGGAAATTCAGAGGAACTCAGGGTTTACATCCCTATTGTCTGTGATGTCATCCATGAATAATAGTTTTTTAATTATTCACCAGTGTGATGTCACACTTATAAATTATAAAGGAGAAACCAATATTCAGACTGCGCTGTAGGCAGTTTTATCTCTTCTATGGGAAATTTCCAACAGAAGGAAAATAAAAGCAAGTACTGAGCTAAAAATAACATATGAAAGAGCAATAAGTGAAGTAATATAAAGGAACACTGAACACATAGAGGTTGCCGTGTACTCTCACACTGCTCCTGGCAGTTTCCACTATAAAAGAACCTACTCTTTGAATGGACGGCTTCTCTAGAAGTTGAGCTGCTCCATACAAGGGACAAAAATAATGATCTGCACAAGCAGAAACTCAGAACTCAGGCCAATAAAAGTCATTTACTCTTGCCTGCAGTGAAAAAAACAATTACAAAAAAAAGGCATGTTGCCTATAGCAAACATACTTGTCCCCTGAGTCTTCCAAAGGGTTAGTGATCCTTCGTGTTTGCTGATAAAGTAATGTCTGAAACCAACAGGTTTTAACATTCAGCAAAGGTCAACCATTTTCAAAGATAAGATGGCTTTAGATGCTTGTGAATCCTTAGGTTAAGTTCTGAATTAAATTTAACAATACCTTGAGGCTTGAGGTATACTAAGGTTTTTTGTGCTGTAGATTGCTATAGGTTCCCATTGTTTTTCCAGTGATTCAGGGCATTTAAATACATTGCTAATGGGATAAAATATTTTTGTTCACCAAGGAAAGCTTGGTTTTTTATCAACGTCCTGTGTTTAGTTTATAAAAGAGTTATGATAGCTACTCAGAATGAGCTTTTAAATTGAAGCTAACTACAGATGAGTGAATATTTTCAAGTAGAAGGCAGATCTCTTGTAACGTAGGTCTGCACAGATTCAGCAAAATAATGGCACCGTGATGCCAATTTCCTGACTTGAAAAAGACTATTAAAGGGCTAAAAAAATACTTATACTCATCTTACCACTCACCTGTTCTGATTATCACCGCAAGTGCTGAATCCCTTCAAACTTAGCCGGAACCTCCGACTCAGGAGAAGAGTTGGATACAAGTTCACGGTGCACGTCGTAACGTTAGGACCTCATAACCTTCCACGCTTGTGCAGAACTGTTTTGGGCCTCATCAAAGTTGGAAATCCTGGCCTAGTTTTAAGAGGCCCAGAAATTCAATGCTCAAGGCATTGATCAGAACATACGAAGAGAGTTGGACAGGTTATGGTGATGAGCGGAGGGGATAGAGAGGTGAATGATAAATAGTAAATAGTGTAAATAGTTTTATTTTTTTATTTTTTACATCTTAAGTTTATTATGCACCATGGTCTTGAAAGAACCCAGAGCACAATAAATGACAATAAATTCACAAAGAATAACTTCTCTGCAATTCAGATTTCCCTTGAAAATCCATGTAAACAGCAAATTAAAATTGTGCTTGATTCCCTCAGCTCTAATACTGATTTATCCTGCACACTGATTTATTATACAGTCAATAAAATTTAATTGGTAACACAACATAAAGGAGCAGAAGGTCAAGAAATGGTCTCTGTGAGATACGCGGGGTTTTATTCCTGTTTGGATAGCATGTAGAATTTATTAAAGAATTATTACATCAAGAGACTATTAGGCTAAGTGCACATGTCGCAGAATTTCCTGCTAAAAACTAGCGTTTTGCAAGCATAATTAGCTTGCAGAATGCTAGCGTTTTCCAAGCGATCTGTAGCATTGCTTGGAAAACTGATTGACAGGTTGGTCACACTTTTCAAACATAGTGTTTGACAAGTGTGCCCAACTTTTAACTAATGATGCTGCCTATGCAGCATCAATAGTAAAAAGATATAATGGTAAAAATAATAAAAAAATTAAAAGAATGGTTATTCTCACCTTCCGAAGGCAGCCGATCTCCTCAGCGATGCACGCGGCGGCTTCTGTTCCTATAGATGCTTTGTGTGCAAGACCTGCGATGACGTCACGGTTATGTGACCGCGACATCATCACAGGTCCTTCACACAAGGCATCCATGGGAACAGAAGCACCGCTGAGAGGCGGGAAGACTACGGGGGCCATCAGAAGGTGAGTATGTCACTATTTTTTATTTTAATTCTTTTTTTTTTAATAATTATATGGTGCCCAGTCCATGGAGGAGAGTCTCCTCTCCTCCACCCTGGGTACCAACCGCTCATGATCTGCTTACTTCCCGCATGGTGAGCATAGCCCCATGCGGAAAGTAAGCAGATCAATGCATTCCTATGTGTGCGGAATCCCCGTAATTCTGCAAATTTAATGAACATGCTGCGTTTTTTTCTGGGATGCGATTTTGCTCAGGAAAACAATGTAGCATGTGCACAAAAAATGCGGATTGCATTCTGTTAAATAGGATTCTTAATGTGAGCGTTATTTTCGCGGTTTTATCACGTTTTTGTAGCAAAAAAACGTGAAAAAAATTTGAAATATCTGCTATGTGTGCACACAGCCTTAGAGATAAACAGATCCTTTGAAATTCAAGTTCACTGGCTTCATCAAATTTATCCAAATGACTTGATTCATGGCAAATAAAGTTGAACGAATCACAAAACTGGAAAGCTTCTGATTGTTCAGAAAATAAGAAAATACACAAAGGAGAGTGGAGAGAGGGAGGACTTCGCTGACCATAACAGCTGACACACTGCAGAAAGTAGAAAGAGGACCAAACTGATAATAGGCGCTTACATCCTACAGGAGAGAGATAGAGCGGACAGTGTTGAACATAAGAGATTACATTCTATATGATAGAGAAACTTACTCAGTGACTCTGGAGATGTAAAATGATGCCATACATACTGTGCTCCACTAGGTACTGCTGATCACTGATGGCCCATCTACTGGCCAACACTGTACAAGGTAGGAATCCCCTAGATGTCAAAGTCTTTTCCCTAATGCAGAAAATTATGAGGAAGACTTGCATCAATGCAAAAAAAGATATTAGCCCCTCTCTGAAGCTTCAGCAGTGTGAAAAATGGTGCCAAGCAAGTTTTTCTTTGTGAACCATGATTTCAGGAAATTCAACTCAAACCATTTTACTCAAAAATATACCTATAAAGAGAAAAATAAGAGAAACTGAAAATTTGGCAGTGGTCTCTTAATTTTTGCCACAGCTGTATAACCCCCTTCTCCCTCTTGACATTGATCATTTCTGTTCCCTTGGCGTCTGCTCCTTGATTTTATAATATTTTACCTTATGTTTATGTCATTGTTTTGTTATCTTTTGTTGTCACCTAATTTACATGTAATAAAATGTTATTGTTTCATGTATTAGATGCACTGGGACATTACATGGTCGGTATTCCCTTCTCCTTTTTTTCGTTAATATTTGACTAGTGTGGCACTGGTTTGGATGAAGGCATCCATGTTTGTATGATTTAGTACTATGCCTTTAATGGCAATCTACATAGTTAGAAGACAGGAATATAACTTCATGAGAAGTAAGTAATAGAGAAGAGCTACTGTATATGAGGAACAAAATGTTAAATTTTAAATGTTTTCTAGATTGACATCTATTCATTAGTCTTTGATAGAAAAAAATTGATGGTTTTCAACAGACAATCTGTCAAATTTTTGACAGCCCTCTCATAAATAATGAATACAGCACACATAACTATGAGTCTGAAACAATAAATCACCTGCATTATTACTTATCAGCTATGTTTTATAATGCCATTAGGAACAATAGTTAGACAAGCCTGTTATTATGCTGCCATTATACTGCCTTTAGACATTTAAATAGAACTTTTTTCAGCCAGTGTTTCTGCAGTTATTAAGGAGTCATCTGTGACGAAGAGCCAAAGGGACTAATTGTTGCTAGAGCATTGACAAAATGGAAAAGGAAAGAGCATGTGTAAAAAGAAACATCCACTGAACTCTAAACTTGCATGTCCATAAACATCTCAAATGTCAGAGAAAAACAATTGTGGCTACAGTATTGAAAAAAGGGAGGAACATACAACATGCTGTACAAGAAACACCCACTAAAATCTTAACTTACAGGTCCACAAACCTCCAATATGCCAGAGAAAGCATTTCCCAACAATAAGTGCTAACTAAGCCAGTAAAACAGCCAGTGACATGTACTTGTGAACAGGACAAGTCAAGAACAAAGGTCACCTTGTATACTACTGTGACCCCCCAGGGTCCTGGTCATCACAGTGGCATTGCTTTCCTCACGGGGAGAGTGATGTTACGCTTGGAAGCAATGAAGGATAACTCTCACCAGGTAACACAAATATGCAACATGTTCACACTCCAGGCCACAAGGGGGAGCATTTAATCCTATTTCCAGGTGACTCCCCTGCATATAGAAATATATTGTGGTTTGGAGGGAAAGTTAGTCAGATAGTGCCGGAGAGCAGACTGGAGCAGTCTGAGGCAGGAAGAACATATGCGGAGCCGTGCAGCCACGAGAAAGTGCTGCAGCTCCTGGACAGAGATAATACCGAAAGCCAAACAGATTGTAGTGAGCGTGTGGGAGAGCGAAGCACAGGAGAAGGAACACCAGTGGAGCAGAGCAGTGAATTATCTACCTCCCTGGCTGGCGCAGATTACTGGTAGCCTGAACACTGAATTTGTGAGGGACTCTAAAACTGATAGCAGAAAGTGGCAGGACAGCTGGATTAGATATCAACTGTCCACCCCAACACCCAGAAGGCACAGTGACACATAGAACCTGGGTCATGATAGAGATCCTGTAAAAAGGCTCGAGCCACCTGCCATACGGATTTATGTCCCACCTTTATGGAGGACAGAGAGAACTGTGAGGACCTTATCAGAAGCCATAGGCAGTAAGGGACTACAACATCACTGCGCTATGAGGAAGGCTTTTAAGTCCACCTGGTAAAGGTGACTCAGAATTCGCTTCCAAGCCGGCCGGACCCTGCCTGTCCTGTGATTTGGTGCCCTGGACTGTGGCTGCCTGAAGTCTTCAGTAAACCAGGTAAAGAGACTGCAAACCTGTGCCCTCTTTCTTTACTGCACTATTCATCATCTTCCATCTACACACCGGGAGCCCTGGGGATATACTTCACCTGTGGGAAGTTATACCATGTAGCTGCCATAACATCACCCCAGAGGACCCCTTAAAGCAGCCTCGGTCCTCATTGACTGAATACCACAGGTGGCATCACGAACATAAACTTTATCCCATTCCCCTTTTACATGGACACCCAGGGCAATGGAGCGGGTCGCCACTGTGACATCCCCCTGTGAATACCGGACCCAGTACCGGGTACCCCACAGCCCTGCCAGGCGACTCACTACCATCACTGTTAGTGTGCAGAACTGAGAGACTGTATATATATATATATACTAGATTGTGGCCCGATTCAAATGCATCGGGTATTCTAGAATATGCATGTCCCCGTAGTATATGGACAATGATGATTCCAGAATTCGCGGCAGACTGTGCACGTCACTGATTGGTCGAGGCAACCTTTATGACATCATCGTCACCATGGCAACCATTATGACATCTACCTCGATACTGTGCCCGTCGCTGAATCAGAAACGTGGGATTTCTACGTCCTTTATGACATCATCATCGCTGTGCCCGTTGCCGATTGGTCGAGGCCTGGTGGCCTCGACCAATCAGAGACGCGGGATGTCTACATCCTTTATGACATCATCATCGCTGTGCTCGTTGCTGATTGGTCGAGGCCTGGTGGCCTCGACCAATCCGAGACGCAGGATTTCTACGTCGATACTGTGCCCGTCGCTGATTGGTCGAGGCCATCAGAGACGCGGGATTTCCAGGACAGACAGACAGACAGACAGACGGAAAAACCCTTAGACAATTATATATATAGATAGACTGTCTACTACTGTATATAATTGTTTAAGGGGTACTTCAGTCTTTCTGTCTGTCCTTCTGTCTGTCTGTCTGCAACTTCCATCACGGAAATCCTGTGACACTGATTGGTTTCGCCAGCTGCCTGTCCTAGCTGCCGCGACCAATCAGCGACGGGCACAGTCCGGCCGAGAATTAGTCCCTTTCTACTCCCCTGCAGTCAGTGCCCGGTGTCCACATACTCCACTCCAGTCAGCGCTCACACAGGGTTAATGCCAGCGTTAACGGACTGCGTTATGCCGCAGGTAACGCACTCCGTTAATGCTGCTATTAACCCTGTGTGTCCCCAACTTTTCACCATTGATGCTGCCTATGCAGCATCAATAGTAAAAAGATGTAATGTTAAAAATAATAAAAAAGCAAAAAACCTGCTATTCTCACCATCCGTAGTCCGCTGAGGCGCGAGCGCGGCTGCCGCCATCTTCCGTTCCCAGAGATGCATTGCGAAATTACCCGGAAGACTTAGCGGTCTCGTGAGACCGCTAAGTCTTCTGGGAAATTTCGCAATGCATACTGGGAACGGAAGATGGCGGCAGCCGCGCGCGCATCGGTACAGCTTTGCTGGATCCGGCGGGTGAGTATACAACTATTTGTTATTTTAATTATTTTTTTTAAGAGGGATATGGTACCCACACTGCTATATACTACGTGGGCTGTGTTATATACCACGTGGCTGCAATATACTACCTGGCCAGTGTTAGATACTATGTGGGCTGTGTTATACACTGCGTGGGCTGTGCTATATATTATGTGGCCAGTGTTATATACTGCATGGCCTGTGTTATATACTATGTCGCCTGTGTTATATACTACGTGGCTGCTATATACTGCGTGGGCTGTGTTATATGGTACGTGGGCTGTGTTATATACTGCGTGGCTGTGTTATATACTTTTTGGGCTGTGTTATATACTGCGTGGCCACTGTTATATACTGCGTGGCCTGTATTAATTAACACATTGGGTATTCTACAATATGTATGTACAGTATGTATGTACAGTATATAGCAGCCACATAGTATATAGCATAGGCCACGTAGTATTTGTCTGCTATATACTACATGGCTCCTATATACTACGTGGCCTGTGCTATATACTATGTGGCTGCTATATACATACATACATACATATTCTAGAATACCCGATGCGTTAGAATCGGGCCACCATCTAGTATATATATATTAGTTATTTCATAGATTTTAGTTTCTCCCTGCATTGCTTCCACTCTATGTGGTTTAAAGAAGCACTGCAGATATAAAATTTTATCTCCGAAAGTTTCCTAAATATGCATGCAATATAGGGGAATTGAATTAATATACTTTCCAATTTACATCGTTCCAGGTTTTCAGTGCCACTCTGCTCTGGTTTTCTTGCCCACTGGAGTTAAAGGGAAGGTGCCGCGTTTTAATATTGTAAAAAAAAAAAAAAAACCCTCTTTAATTCCTTATTTTTATAAGATATTTTCAAGTGCATAGTATTTATTGGTTTTTTTTTATTCATTTTTTTTTCTGCCACTGGGCGCCGCCATTTTCATTTGCAGGACTGTAAGTGTAGCTGCACGACACTTACAGTCTTCACATATGGCTGCCCTGGACATAGAGATCTGTAGTCGGGAGGCGACCCCATAGCTAGCATTGTCTGCTCTCTGCTCTGATGTGGCCACGCCCCCTGGGCGGTCTCCACATCACAGCAGAGGCAGGAGATCGGCGCCATCTTGCTTCAGCCTACAGTGGAGTGTACCTGTGAGCTCCACTGTGGCTGAGAGCTGCGCTGTTGGAGGGGCAGCTACATCTGTCTCCCCTCACACTGTCAGCAGCGGCCGTTCCCTGTCCTCTGCTGCCTGGTGTGTGTCTGTAATCTCTAGAATCGCTAGAGTCTGAAGTGCTGTGGTCTGATGTTCTCTTATCAGGAGCTGCAGAGAGGTAACAGAGAGGGATGGGGGAGGCTCTGTGCTGCTCCGTCCTCACTGCAGCTCCTCACAGGACATCAGACCCTGCATCTATCACTATACTGTGCTGAGCTATGTATCTAATCCTCTCCTGTGTGATAGTGTCTGCTGAGCCGTGTATCTAATCCTATCCTGTGCTGACCTGTGTATCTAATCCTGTGGAATACTGACTGCTGAGCCGTGTATCTAATCCTCTCCTGTGTGATACTGTCTGGTGAACCGTGTATCTAATCCTCTCCTGTGTGATATTATGCTGAGCCGTGTATCTAATCCTCTCTTGTGTGATACTGTCTGGTGAACCGTGTATCTAATCCTCTCCTATGCACTCCTCTCCCCCCTGCATATCTTTCCCCATTGCACACACAACTCAATGCGTGCGATAACAGGAGCTGCGGGCATCATGCTGTATTATGGCATTACGTGAGATCTATATGACGGTATTATGTGATCTGTATGGTGGTATTATGCTTGATCAGTATTGTGAGAATTATATGGTGGTATTGTGTGTGATCTATATGGCGGTATTATGTGAGAACACTGGCAGCATTATGTGTGATCTATATGGCGGTATTATGTGAGAACACTATGGCAGTATTATGTGTGATCTATATGGTGGTATGTGAGAACATTGGCAGTATTATGTGTGATCTATATGGTGATATGTGAGAACACTGGCGGTATTATGTGTGATCTATATGGTGGTATGTGAGAACACTGGCGGTATTATGTGTGATCTATATGGCAGTATTATGTGAGAACACTATGGCAGTATTATGTGTGATCTATATGGCGGTATGTGAGAACACTGGCGGTATTATGTGTGATCTATATGGTGGAATTATGTGAGAACTGTATGACAGTATTGTGTGATCTATTTGATAGTATTTTGTGTGATCTATATGGCGGTATTATGTGAGAACACTATGGCAGTATTATCTTCAGAAAGCGGACCCATTCTATGGTGGTTCTGGCTGAGCGCCTGCACGCGGGTCTGGGGTAATAGAGGGGGCAGCATGACCTCCAGTTAGGTGCAGTCAGGGCTGGTGAGGCAGCTGAAGAGAGGGGTCTCATTTTTATTGTTACTATATGGCTACATTTCCTTCCCAGCGTCATCCCGGACTGCGCCTGTCGCCTCGCTTTCACACATTGCCAGGACAGGATGGGGAAGACAGGATCTGAGGAGGGGAATGGGGTCTGCATGCAAAGTCTGGATCAGAACAGGCCATCAATCCGCAGAAATGTTTCCTGGATTTCTGTGGAGCAAACAAGCAGATGGTCCATCCATGAGTATAAAAGACAGCGCTCTATGTACAATCCCTGGCTGCTCCGCACACCGAACAAGGGGCCTCTATAAACCAGCACACTGCTCTCCTGAAATACTCTGTGCTGCTGTCACCCTGCTCCCTCCACCACATATCTCCCAGAATCCTTGCTGCCTGCCATCCTCGGTGACCGTAGACTTGTCAGTATAAGGCTGCTTTCACACTAGCATCGGTACGGGCCCGTCGCAGTGCGTCGGACCGATGTACCGACGTATGCTGTGAAAGAAATGCCCGACGTGGGCAGCGGAAGCAGTCTTGCGACGCTTCCGCTGCCCCATTGTAAGGTCTGGGGAGGATGGGGCGGAGTTTTGGCCGTGCATGTGCGGTCGAAAATGGTGGACTCGATGCACAAACGTTACATGTAACTGTTTTTGTGGCAGCGGTCCACCAAAACATGACGCAACCGTCGCACGACAGTTACGACGTGTGGCAATACGTCGCAATGCGTCGGTAATGTTAGTCTATGGGGAAAAAACGCATCCTGCAGACAACTTTGCAGGATGCGTTTTTTCTCCTGAATGACGCATTGCAACGTACAGCCAACAACGCTAGTGTGAAAGTAGCCTAAGGCTGCCGTCCACTATCAGTATTTGGTCAGTATTTTACCTCAGTATTTGTAAGCCAAAACCAGGAGTGGGTGATAAATGCAGAAGTGGTGCATATGTTTCTATTATACTTTTCCTCTAATTGTTCCACTCCTGGTTTTGTCTTACAAATACTGAGGTAAAATACTGACCAAATACTGCTAGTGTGACGGCAGCCATACTCTGCAGTCACCAACAAAATGGCTGCTCACTGGGTTCCTGAATATCATCCTCTCTAATCCCTTAGCAAACACCCAGAAGGAGAGGAGACATCACACACGTCAGCAGACTCCGCCCATAATTACTGCAGTGCAGTAATGTGAGCTAGTTGTACACTAGGTTTTTCTGAAATTTCAGCAGCTGCTCCCCCTAGTGTTGAAAAATGGAAATTCCAAAACTTTTCAAATTATTTTTCATATTTTACTAAATTATAAACAAATGATAATATTTTTTAAGAAAACGTAATCATTAATTCTTTACATTTTTACAATTTCTGAAAAAAATTTTTTTTTGATGGCACCTTCCCTTTAAGCATACAGTCCTAGAGTTTCCAGACTCCGTTTTTTACTCCTTTTTTAAATATTAGCACCATATTTCCTATGCGTCATTCTTATAGTACAGAATCTTTGAAATTAAGAAATAATGGTCTGCTTATCATGGTTAATTTCTATGGAACCAAGGAAAGAACTGCCCACAGGCCACCTCAAAGGACAAAAATGTTCCTCATCATAGAGATAGACTGTGATTCAGGTCGGCCTGAGGGCAGGTCTTTCCTTGGTTTATCAGGCTTAGAGCAGGAAGATAAGACTCTGCCTACAGTCTCGCTCCAGAGCACAGGCATATTACTAATTATAAATTTCTAACACTGATTACACAAGAACCACAAGACAGATTTTTTCACCCAAGGTATCATTTTGATCAGTATAACAGTTGCAACCTGATACTGTCTTTAGTTTACTTAGCAAAATCCTGCTGACAGGTTCTGTTTAAGAGCTTACACTCTACAGAAGGGAGAGCAAGCACCCCATTTATCATAAGAGCTTACAGTATGCAAGAGAAAGGACCCTTTTGAAAATAAACGCTTACACTCTACAGGAGAGAGAGAGACAGAGAGTGAGGACTTTACTGATCATCATAGCTTACACACTAAAGAAGAGAGAGACTTACCTAGTGAATCTGGAGATGGAAAACGATTCTGCCATAACTGCTGTGCTCCACTAGAAACCGTTGAACCTGACCACCACTGCACAAAGTATGATAATCCTTGAAATGCCATAACTGCATGGTGCTCTGGAGAATCCCACACAGCCAGCTCCCTGATAATTCGGTAGTGTGGAAAATGGTGGTGGGCAAGTATATTTTTTATTTTGCGAACTGTGATTCAAATTTCAAAGTGTTCGAATTTACATGAAATCAGAAATTTGACTCATCCTTGAACCTCTGAGGACAAACTGCTCCTCATTAGATGCTGTACTTGCTGCTGAATTAAGCAAGTGCCATTTAATAGAGAATGTATAGAATCCTCAATTATGCCATCTATCTAGGGATTTTCTTGCATAAGTAACTGTAGAAAAGAAGTCGATTAATATATCAGTCTTTGCCTCATCCTCTTGCACTGTTTCATCCCAAAAAAATTTGAGGGGGGCCAACTCTATCATTTTTAAGTCTCTTGCTGCTGTTTATAAAGTTGATGAATATATTTGTTTTTTTTTTATGGCAATGAGTTTTTTGAAGAATTTATTTTTCTCTATATATTTAATGTCTCGTCACTTCCCTCTTTCTTTAGTTCTCTAAACACTTTCTTTTTTTACATGAGGTCCCTGCTGACCATAAAAGTTTATACTCTACAGGAGAGAGAGTGAGGACGTAACAACAGAAGTTTAAACCCTACAGGAGTGAGAAAGAGAAGATCCTGCTGATCATAAGGGCTTACACGCTACAGGAGAAAGAAAGAAAGGATCCCACTGGAGCTTACACTCTACCGGAGAGATAGAAGATCCTCCTGACCATAAGAGCTTACATTCGGCAACACAAGATGTAGGGGCCCTCTCAGCAGAGTGGGAAATGGTGCCAGGCAAGGGTTTTTTTTTTGCAAACCACAAATTGAATTTCAAAATGTTTCAATTTGCATGACACCACTAATTTCAGGAAATTCATCAAGAACTCGGCCCCCTATGGATCAATCCGCTCATCTCTACTACATACCTGATACACCTTAACTGTGGCCATGGGAATTTTGTGCTGGTAGAGTATGACTCCAATAATACCCACAGAGGTACTTACAGTAGGTGATTTCAGGTGGGTGCTTAAGTGCCACAGACTCTGAAGGGACCACCAGTGGCAGACGAGGCAGACAAACTAAAAGGAGGCATTGTTGCACAATTAAGTTTAAACACTATTGTGATGTTTTTGAATACACTTTTCTTAACATAAGGAGAGTGTGTTCTGACATAAGTAATATATGTGGTCAAAACTTTCCTCCTCAACAATTACTGTAGTGAATTTTGATCAAGAGAACTTGTCACTCTTGGCTTAATACTTATACACCATTGGGATGTTTTCTTAGCCTTTGTTATCAAGATTTTGGTGCTAAAAATTATTAGGTAAAATCCCTATTAAGCAAAATTAACGGGTTTCTAATTCTGATATATAATGTTTTGTGCGTCAGGGCTGGCAAGGTAATCTCAGACGGCCGCTTTCCACAAATAAATGAAAACGAACAGATAGATCCGAGTTCATTTATAAAATAAGTTCAGTTTTCCAGCTAATTTCACCTCCATTACTTTGAATTAGTTCAGTGTAGATGCGATCTGATAAGTGCAGAGATAATGTATTACCACAACCCTGATGATGCATGAGAATCAATGTGAATATCCATCTAAGCATTAAACAAAAGGTTACATTTCACTCCCTTGCCTTTTTATATCAACAGTGATCTTACATTTTTAAGAGCCAAGTGTTCTTGGGCTGATAACAGGGCCATGCATTATTAATAAGTTTTGCGATAGAGCTGTTTATCTACAGCGACAAGTCTGTACTGGAAGGGTCATCAAGAGAAAGAGATTTCATTCTGAGGCAACTTAAAAGTAAAAATAACGTAAAAAAACATAAAAATAAAAATAAAATTGGCAGTGGATACTGACCCTATGTATACTGTATAGACATGGGAGTTGCAACTGACTGGAGGATTTACTACACTAATTAAGTTGTTTTTTTTAATCATTGCATTCAGAGGTGTATAACTATTTTATCCATCAAAATAGCTCTATAAAGGGCTTGTTTTGCCAATAGAGTTTTCTTTAACACCATTTTGTGTTATTTAGAACTTATTAACTTTTATTAACTTTTTGAGGGAGCAAAAAAAAAAATCAGCAATTTTGCCATTTTTTTAACCCCTTCTTCACAGTGAACAAACTGGTGTATCCAAAGTTACATCTTCGTGTATGATGATTTTTTTTTCTGTTTTCCAATGCAATGTATGCTGAAGTGAATGGTGCCATTCGATAATACAACTTCTCTTGCTAAATGAAAGCAATCAAATGGTTATGGCGATGAAAAAATGAAAAAAAAAATATACCTGATGGAATAATGGGAGGAAAAGACAATAGTGGCAGCAGCACATTTCTTGGCAAAATGATAATTTTTGTGTCAGTGCATTCAAATTCAGCATAGCTACTTGTGGGCTTGTTTTTTTCTCAGAATGATATTTATTTTGCAATACAACTATTTTGGGGCACACATAAATTATTGCTTTATTTACTTATTTTTGGAGAGTGTATGGAGAAACTGGGAACTTTTGCTGTTTTTTATTTCAATTTTTTTGCAACTTATCGCACCATTGATATGTTGTGATAACTCAATTACATAAGTTGTTGAGATTGCAGAGATACTACATACACAACATGGACAAAAGTATTCGCATAATACACTGTAGTGTATGTAAAAATATATACGAAAATTATTATATTCACCACAGACCTCTCTGGCCCTTCCACTCCACTAACTCTTCCCAGAGTCCCAATGCATTTCCCCCTCTTCATCCTAAGAGTTCATCAGGGGACACTAGCCAGATGGAACAGTGCTTGTGATAGGCATCCAGCCTCCATCAGCAATGAGTGACCCAATGGAATGCTGGCAGCGTCAGATTCTGGGACTGCCTACAAGTTATTATACAGAGAAGTGCTAATTATATAGGAAATTTATATTATTTTGTCAGAATGTTTATCGGGATTAAGGGATATTGTTGCCCTTTTTGATATGATGGGTATATGAATATTAGCATACCACGTTTTTGCTGGGGATGAGATTATTATAATAATTTTCCCCATTCTTTCTGGCCCTGAATTTGAGTGGCGCAAAAAAGATGTACCATATATGGATATTAGGGATTTGGGAGTTTATTGAATATATGGCATTAATGACAACTCTTTTTGATATAAGTGTGTAATCATCTCTTTGCACTTTTTATTGAGGGGGTATTTTACCAAAAGTCCACACCTGTATCTTTGTAGTATCCTTGATACAAGAGCTTACTCCCACTCACATCCTGCCTCTTGGCAGTCATTTTATTGGTGTTTTTCACTTTGTGATTTGGTGTCCACCTCATTTATAAGATGTTAAAGCAATGTCCAGGGTAAGCCTATGGTGAGCAGGGACACCATATCGCTATTCCTAGGGTGACAACCTCCGCGGACAGGCAGGGTGATTATTAGGCCAACTGGATGGTGGCCCAATTCTAACTCATCGGGTATTCTAAAATATGTATGTATGTACAGTTAGGGCCAGAAATATTTGGACAGTGACACAATGTTCGCGACTTGGGCTCTGCATGCCACCACATTGGATTTGAAATGAAACCTCTACAACAGAATTCAAGTGCAGATTGTAACGTTTAATTTGAAGGGTTGAACAAAAATATCTGATAGAAAATGTAGGAATTGTACACATTTCTTTACAAACACTCCACATTTTAGGAGGTCAAAAGTAATTGGACAAATAAACATAACCCAAACAAAATATTTTTATTTTCAATATTTTGTTGCAAATCCTTTGGAGGCAATCACTGCCTTAAGTCTGGAACCCATGGACATCACCAAACGCTGGGTTTCCTCCTTCTTAATGCTTTGCCAGGCCTTTACAGCCGCAGTCTTCAGGTCTTGCTTGTTTGTGGGTCTTTCCGTCTTAAGTCTGGATTTCAGCAAGTGAAATGCATGCTCAATTGGGTTTAGATCTGGAGATTGACTTGGCCATTGCAGAATGTTCCACTTTTTGGCACTCATGAACTCCTGGGTAGCTTTGGCTGTATGCTTGGGGTCATTGTCCATCTGTACTATGAAGCGCCGTCCAATCAACTTTGCAGCATTTGGCTGAATCTGGGCTGAAAGTATATCCCGGTACACTTCAGAATTCATCCGGCTACTCTTGTCTGCTCTTATGTCATCAATAAACACAAGTGACCCAGTGCCATTGAAAGCCATGCATGCCCATGCCATCACGTTGCCTCCGCCATGTTTTACAGAGGATGTGGTGTGCCTTGGATCATGTGCCGTTCCCTTTCTTCTCCAAACTTTTTTCTTCCCATCATTCTGGTACAGGTTGATCTTTGTCTCATCTGTCCATAGAATACTTTTCCAGAACTGAGCTGGCTTCTTGAGGTGTTTTTCTGCAAATTTAACTTTGGCCTGTCTGTTTTTGGTATTGATGAATGGTTTGCATCTAGATGTGAACCCTTTGTATTTACTGTCATGGAGTCTTCTCTTTACTGTTGACTTAGAGACAGATACACCTACTTCACTGAGAGTGATCTGGACTTCAGTTGATGTTGTGAATGGGTTCTTCTTCACCAAATTAAGTATGCGGCGATCATCCACCACTGTTGTCATCCGTGGACGCCTAGGCCTTTTTGAGTTCCCAAGCTCACCAGTCAATTCCTTTTTTCTCAGAATGTACCCAACTGTTGATTTTGCTACTCCAAGCATGTCTGCTATCTCTCTGATGGATTTTTTCTTTTTTTTCAGCCTCAGGATGTTCTGCTTCACCTCAATTGAGAGTTCCTTTGACCGCATGTTGTCTGCTCACAGCAACAGCTTCCAAATGCAAAACCACACACCTGGAATCCACCCCTGACCTTTTAACTACTTCATTGATTACAGGTTAACGAGGGAGATGCCTTCAGAGTTAATTGCAGCCCTTAGAGTCCATTGTCCAATTACTTATGGTCCCTTGAAAAAGAGGACGCTATGCATTACAGAGCTATGATTCCTAAACCCTTTCTCCGATTTGGATGTGGAAACTATCATATTGCAGCTGGGAGTGTGCACTTTCAGCCCATATTATATATATAATTGTATTTCTGAACATGTTTTTGTAAACAGCTAAAATAACAAAACTTGTGTCACTGTCCAAATATTTCTGGCCCTAACTGTATGTACGTCGCGCTTAGCACAGCGACGTAGTATATAGCACAGCCACGTAGTACATAACACAGCCACATAGTATATAACACAGCCACATAGTATATCACACAGCCACATAGTATATAGCACAGCCATGTAGTATATAGCAGCCACGTAGTATATAGTAGCCACATAGTACATCACACAGCCTACGTAATATATAACACAGCCCACGTAATATATAGCACAGCCCACGCAGTATATAACACAGGTCAGACAGTATATAACACAGCCCACGTAGTATATAACACAGCCCATGTAGTATATAGCACAGCACACGTAGTATATAGCACAACCCACGTAATATATATCACAGCCCACGCAGTATATAACACAGGCCACGTAGTATATAACAAAGCCCATGCAGTATATAACACAGTCCACATAGTATATAACACAGGCCACATAGTATATAACACAGCCCATGTAGTATATGACACAGCCCACGCTGTATATAACACAGCCCACATAGTATATAGCAGTGTGGGCACCATATCCCTGTTAAAAAAGTTATAATAAAAAATAGTTATATACTCACCCTCTGGCGTCCAGCGAAGCTGTGCTGATGCGCGCGATGCTGCCGTCAGCTTCCATTCTCAGTGATGCATTGCGAAATTACCCAGATTACTTAGCGGTTTCACGAGACTGCTAAGTCATCTGGGTAATTTCACAATGCATCACTGGGAACAAAAGCTGGCGGCAGCATCGCGCGCATCGGTGGATGGCGGAAGGTGACAATAGCACAATTTTTTATTTTTTTAAATTATTTTTAACATTATATCTTTTTACTATTGATGCTGCATAAGCAGCATCAATAGTAAAAAGTTGGTCCGGGATGGGGCGACACACTGGCACTGACTGGAGGGGAGTAGGGAGGGGGCACTGACTGGAGGAGAGTAGGGAGGGGCTAATTCGCGACCGGACTAAACCTGTCTATGATTGCCGGCTGCGACCAATCGGCGACGCAGGATTTCCATTACAGACAAACAGACAGACAGACAGACAAACAGATGGAATTACCCCTTAGACGATTATATAGATAGATATTTGGGAATTTATATCTACACCACTGTCTTTTTCTTGTATCTACTTTTCTCTAGACCCACATACACATTTAACTATAGTATGTGTTTTACTTCCCTGTGTTGTCCTTTCCCCTCAGCATTTTTAAGAAATATTAAATAAAGGTGTATTTTTAGGGGGTTTTCTAGATTGTTGTTTATTAATAAAGGACTCCTGGACTACAACCATTGTCAGTGTCCAGCACCCACTATTAACGTGAATCTGCACAGAAACAAAATTCAAAAATTCTGCTTTTAGGCAAATTCGCATTTTTGTAAAAAAAAAATTGCTTTTAGGCAAATGTGTATTTTTGTAAAATGCATGTAGAGTTCAGTGACACCCAAATTTATTTGCTCCTTTGTAATTTTAACCATTAATCTGAAGATTGTTTACTTTTTGTTTTGTGTTAGTTGCAGTTTCTCAGTTTATTAATCAATTTGTTAAAGGAAATCTGTCACCAGGTTTTTTAGTACCCAATCAGAATAATGTAAGCGCTGAGACCCTAATTGCAGCAATGTATCGTTTACTGAGATGCTTGTTGCAGATTTAAGAAAATCTAGCAGTATTTGGTCAGTATTTTACATCAGTATTTGTAAGCCAAAACCAGGAGTGGGTGATAATACAGAAGTGGTGCATATGTTTCTATTATACTTTTCCTCCGATTGTTCCACTCCTGGGTTTGGCTACAAATACTGATGTAAAATACTGACCAAATACTGATAGTGTGACGGCAGCCTTAAAATGGTGGAGTCTTTGTCTGTACAATACGCTATTCTCAGATTAGGTGGCAAAAACCTGGAGAGAGATCAGTTTCCATTTTTCCATTTGAGGAGGAGCTGACAATTATTGTACAAATGGCCCATTGAAGGCAACAGCAACAATGATGTGGCCATGATGAAAATGAGTTTAACGCCCCTGCTCTAGAGCAATATATCTCTTAACAGAAGGGCTGTTAAAACCCTACACATGTAAACTAAGATGAATCTTGAAACTTTGCCAAAATACACATTTCAGATCCTCAAGGATGGAGCAGTCAAAAATAAAAAGCAAAGACTTCCATTAAGTACTTCGATGCATGAATGCTGAGCTATTTCCATTGAATTATTTGAAATATTGGATAAAATTACAGAATAAAACATATAGGAAAAGCAAAAAGCTGCAAAAAAAATTCCACTGGTAGAAAATGAGCTATTCATTGTCTTCTGCATCGGGGTTACGCACATCACCATAGTGGTCTGGAGGTAACAAGGATGCTGCTGGGGAAGTCTGAAGGGTTTAGCCGGGAATATCCCTTTAAAGGAATTTGGATGAGTGACAACCCTCGACTATCCACAGGGGGAATAAGGGTCCCATTGCTGACATATGGCTGTAGGAGCAAGCTGACAAGACACAACTTTCTAGACGTTAGCTGATGGCAGAGAAACAACTAAAGGCTATGGAGTATATGCATCTCTCTGAAGCATTACATTACCACCAGAGCAATTGTTAATGAATGTGCATTTCCCAGTCACTAACCTACCACAGCTGCTGCTGGAAAAGTGGTGATACCACTGAGAAAATGCCTAGAGCTGTATGCGCACATAGCGAGAACTGAGACGACCAAGATGCAGCTCAGAACTCTAAACTCATGAACATCACAGCAGAAACTGCATGTCTGGCTCCAATGTCATGAGCCATTAACAGTACAAGAACACTAGCTGTTTTTTGTTTTGCACTTTATGGTCTCATTGATATAAAGTAATTAAATAATTATGAATGAAACAATGTGAATGATGTAAGAGATAGCCCATTCATTTACTATTCATTTCTACTGAAGTTATAGCAGAGTAGAAAAGGTTAGCCATAAACTTCCTGTAAAAATTATTTGGATTAATGGAATACAAATAGAACTTTCATTAGTTTCAATTTTGGAATGCTACCTAGATTTTTTTACTCTATTTTATCAGTGAATGCTGAGTTGGAGTTTTGATTCTGCATGCTGTTCTTTTTCTATCTAGCCCAAATCTATCTATCTATCTATCTATCTATCTATCTATCTATCTATCTATCTATCTATCTATCTATCTATCTATCTCTATCTGTTTAGAATAGGGGATAATGAAACAGTACCATTTAATGGCTACTCACAATAGGTGCCAAGCCTCAAAGCAAATGTCCAATATGTTCAAATAATAAAGATCATAAAGAAGGCAGCACTCCAATCAAAACAAAATAAGATTGAAAAAAGTGGACTTTATTAAGCGCAAATGCCAACGTTTTGGTTCATAGAGCCCTTCCCAAGCCTTGCAGTCTTACTTATTTAACACCTTTTGCCAGGAAGCAATGGTGAGTTTGTTTTTTGTAGTGTACATATAATGTAGTGACTATCACTATATTTGGCTGTTAACTCCTCCTATCAGTTTAAAGGAGTTGTCCCCATTCACAAAAATGTTCTCGGTCCATAACAGTAAGTGCATATTTGATATAGTAGGTTACAATCTAGAAGGTGTGCCTGGTCATGGCACTTGGGCATACACAAATTGGCCAATGATATATGTACAAATTTGACTCATTTTAACAGGAGATATTGGTCAGGCTTATCTTTTTTCTTTTTCATTTTCTCTCTCTCACACACTCTTTCTTTCTTTCAATCTTTCTATCTTTTTTGCTTTCTTTCTCTCTTTCCTTCTTTCTTTCTTTCTCTTTCTATCTTTTCTCTTTCTATCTTTTTTCGCTTTCTCTGTTTCAATCTTTTTCTTTCTTTCTGTATTGCTTTCTTCCTTCTCTCTTTTGCTCTTTTTCTCTCTCTTTCTCTCTATCTTTACATTTATCTTATGACCTACTAACAGAATGGTCACTGCTGTAGCACATTGGAAAAGTCCTGATTTCCATATATCCTTAAGGGGTACTATTGTCCTGAGACAACTCCTTTAAAAAATAACATTTTCAGTAAAAATTATTGCACTAGACAACTATATACATACTGTACAGTACAGAGCAAAGGTTTGGACACACCTTCTCATTTAAAGATTTTTCTGTATTTTCATTACTATAAAAATTGTACATTCACACTGAAGGCATCAAAACTATGAATTAACACATGTGGAATTGGATACTTAACAAAAAAGTGTGAAACAACTGAAATTATGTCTTATATTCTATGTTCTTCAAAGTAGCCACCTTTTGCTTTGGTGACTGCTTTGCACACTCTTGGCAGTCTCTTGATGAGCTTCAAGAGGTAGTCACCGGGAATGGTTTTCACTTCACAGGTGTGCCCTGTCAGGTTTAATAAGTGGGATTTCTTGCCTAATAAATAGGGTTGGTTGTGTTGTGCAGAAGTCTGGTAGATACACAGCTGATAGTCCTACTGAATAGACTGTTAGAATTTGTATTATGGCAAGAAAAAGGCAGCTAAGTAAAGAAAAACGAGTGGCCATCATTACTTTAAGAAATAAAGGTCAGTCAGTCCGAAAAATTTGGAAAACTTTGAAAGTGTCCCCATGTGCAGTGGCAAAAACCATCAAGCGCTACAAAGAAACTTGCTTACATGAGGACCGCCCCAGGAAAGGAAGACCAAGAGTCACCTCTGCTTCTGAGGATAAATTTATCCAAGTCACCAGCCTCAGAAATTGCAGGTTAACAGCAGCTCAGATTAGAGACCAGGTCATTGCCACACAGAGTTCTAGTAACAGACACATCTCTACAACAACTGTTAAGGGGAGACTTTGTGCAGCAGGCCTTCATGGTAAAATAGCTGCTAGGAAACCACTGCTAAGGACAGGCAACAAGCAGAAGAGACTTGTTTGGGCTATAGAACATGAGGAATGGACGTTAGACCAGTGGAAATCTGTGCTTTGGTCTGATGAGTCCAAATTTGAGATCTTTGGTTCCAACCACCGTGTGTTTGTGCAACGACGAAAAGGTGAATGGATGGACTCTACATGCCTGGTTCCCACCGTGAAGCATGGAGGAGGAGGTTTTATGATGTGGGGGTGCTTTGCTGGTGACACTGTTGGGGATTTATTCAAAATTGAAGGCATACTGAACCAGCATGGCTACCACAGCATCTTGCAGCGGCATGCTATTCCATCCGGTTTGCGTTTAGTTGGACCATAATTTATTATTCAACAGGACAATGACCCAAACACACCTCCAGGCTGTGTAAGGGCTATTTGACCAAGAAGGAGAGTGATGGGGTGCTACGCCAGATGACCTGGCCTCCACAGAAAAATCTTTAAATGAGAAGGGGTGTCCAAACTTTTGGTCTGTGCTGTAGATCACATTGCCAATACATTAATGACAATATGACATATGATTGTTAAGTGAAATAGTATATAGCAAGGTATTAAACCTTCTATACTTTTACAAAATGTTCGGGATACTTTTGAATTATCTGGATAAGAATGTTATACTGAGTTCCTTCTCAGTGGGACCTCAATGTAATATTACGCAGATGGAAAGAATCATCAGGACCGGTAACAGTTAGCTGTAAAATTGTGTCTTTTTCATTTAATGTGTAAAGTTGTAAAGGTCTCTAATACAAATTAGTGAACACATTCTATCATAAAGCAGATTGTGAGTGCAGAATTTTGACCTCGAAATTAAAGTGCTAAAGCGCAATAATAATGTATATCTGTATTGATAGCAGCATGTTATAAAGTTGAATATGGATATCAACAATATTCTGTTTGCCTATAGGTCACAAAAAGCCTTTTGTATAGTAAACAAAAAAATCAATTTAAGACTTGAGGCTATCTTGTCAACCATATGGTAACTTGCTTTGTTCTGTACGGTGAACTAGATCTCTAAAAGCAAAAGCCTCCAGAACGATAAGGTAGACACACTCTACCACTGTCATAGAAACTGCACAATAAAAAGAGTATACAAAAGTCTGGGGCAGTAAAGCAAAAAAAGGACAAGTTTAGGGCAGGAAAAAGGAATATATCCTCATTTTATCAATACGCAAAGTCCTGCCTGCATAGCCAGCTGCACTTATCTATATGCATGCTAGGTCCTCAACCTTATATTATAGTAATAGCATGGCACGTAATATATCATCTTATCTATTTATTCAATTATTTACAAATTAATAATAAATTTGGAAAATAAAAATTATATTCTTTTTTTTATTTTATCTATTTTGCACTTTGAGTTTTTTTTTTCTATTTTGTACACTGGGCCCCCATAGAAGAAGCATTTTGCGAAACGGCGCTGTTGGGGTGAGAGCACTTGGCAGCTGGAACGTTTGCACCCAGCACTTTATAGGTACTCTTTTCCTTTTACCTTCATTTATTTAACTTGTTTTTTACATACATTGACTGGCACAAGACTCTGGCAAAACTCTTTATTAGAAGATATACACTGGTCAGTTTTGTTTAGATATTTGTCGCTTGTTCATATAGATTTGATTATATCAATTTGGGATGTTATCAATTCATGATGAATGTTTACATTTTGCACTATGTACTTTACACTTTATTTATGAATTGGTATTAATTATTGTCATCTAATTTATAACTTATCATTTTCATTGAAGGTGTTTTCTATCTCACTTGAGTTATTGAGTACTCTATGTGCACATGATTGTTGGTACTTACCTTGTGATTCCATTCTCCCATACTCTTTTCTTGTTCCTGAAGCTTGATTAAATATAATTTTTATAACCTTTTATTTACCCCTTACCGACCTCCGTCGTACTATTACTGCAGAGGTCGGTACCCCCGCTTTGATACAGGCTGCGGCAGTGAGCCCGCATCAAAGCCAGGACATGTCAGCTGTTTTGAACAGCTGACATGTGCCCGCAATAGTGGTGGGTGGAATCGCGATTCACCGACCGCTATTAACTAGTTAAATGCTGCCGTTAAACACTGACAGTGGCATTTAACTACCGCTCTCGGCCATCGGGCTGGAAATGAGCGCATCGCCGACCCCGTCACATGATCGGTCGTCAGCGATGTGTCGGCATAACAACCAAAGGTCTCCTTGAGACCTCTATGGTTGTTGATGCTGGCTTGCTGTGAGCACCACCCTGTGGTTGGCGCTCATAGCAAGCCTGTAATTCAGCTACATAGGAGCCCATGGAGGCTATTGAAGCATGGGAAAAGTAAAAAAAAAGTTGAAAAAAAAAATTAAAAAGTTTAAATCACCCCCCTTTTGCCCCATTGAAAATAAAGCAATTAAAAAAAAATCAAACCTACACATATTTGGTATCGCCGCTTTCAGAATCGCCCGATCTATCAATTAAAAAAAAGCATTAACCTGATTGCTAAACAGCGCAGTGAGAAAAAAATTTGAAATGCCAGAATTAAGTTTTTTCGGTCGCCGTGACATTGCATTAAAATGCAATAACGGGCGATCAAAAGAACGTATCTGCACCAAAAAGGTATCATTAAAACATCAGCTTGGCACGCAAAAAGTAAGCCCTCACCTGACCCAAGATCACAAACAATGGTGACGCTACGGGTATTGGAAAATTGCGCAATTTTTGGGGGGGGTTTAACAAAGTTTGGATTTTTTTTTACCACTTAGATAAAATGTAACCTAGACATGTTTGCTGTCCATGAACTCATAATGACCTGGAAAATCATAATGGCAAGTCAGTTTTAGCATTTAGTGTAGCTAGCAAAAAAGCCAAACAAAAAACAAGTGTGGGATTGCACTTTTTTGCAGTTTCATTGCACTTGGAATTTTTTTTTCCGTTTCCTAGTACACAACATGCTGAAACCAATGATGTCGTGCAAGAGTGCAACTTGTCCAGCAAAAAAAATCCCTCACATGGCCATATTGACGGAAAAATAAAAAAGTTATGGCTCTACTAAGTAGGGAGCGAAAAACGAGAACGCAAAAATGGAAAAGGGCAAGGTCTTGAAGGGGTTAAATAACAATAAAGATTTATTTTTTAATCTTTCATATTTTTAAATTTATTGTCTTACCTCTATACGCTAAATTAAGGATGTGCATATGTTCATTTTTTGGATGACAATCCTGTCCTTACTGACATTAGTGGCTTCCTGAGATGTCTGGCAGTGGCTGTCTCATAGAGAACACATGAGCGCTTGGCAGAGCGAATGCTCCTCTGTAGGCAATGGGGGATAAGAAGCCTTCACATAGCATTTAGTCCCTGATTCATTAAGAATAGTATTTTGTATGTCAGTCTTAACACAGTGCATGCAGGAATAAGATGCGCTAATTTCATCAAGAGGAGCTCCGCACTTGCCTCATCAAGCACTGGAGAAAATTTTCTGGTACAAGAAACGCCAACACTTTTTATGAATTTGATGGTCAAGTGTCGCTGTGCCTCACTCTGGCTCCGCTCCAACTCTTCTCATTTTGATGCGAAACTACCAAAGTTGCAAAAATGTTGGGCGAAAATGTTGCAACTTTTCAAAACATTTTATGCCAGATGTGATGGCATTTGATGAATTGGGGCCATAGTATTTTTAGCAATTGTATTATGTGTCTTCACTTTTTCTGGAAACTGAAACAGTGCAACCATGTGATTTTTTTGTATTTTTTGTACTAAAAACCCCTTTCCATACCCTTATAGCACAAAAGCACCTTCAAAGAAATGATTAGTTGATAACAATAATGTGAGATTTACATCTACAAGTTCTCTGGTATGTAGTAAGGATATGGAAAACCAACTATCATGGATCTGATTTCTAGAGTCTCATTGTATCCAAAGTAAAGGGTGAACCAGCGACAAACTCAATATTAGACAAAGTAGAAATGAAATCGGGAAGATAAAAAAAGAATGGCCAGCCTGTCAAAAGGAAAGTCAGCAGATAAAGTGCACAGAGATTTAATTTCCTCTGCAACAGGAAAACTACAGTGAGCTAATGTTAGCATAAAGATTATTTGCCAAAGATCAGAAAATCCAATTATCTGTGGTACATTCAGATACAACTTGCAGGCATTTGTGAGCTTCTGGCTGTCAAGAGAAGCCAATGAGATACAGAGAAGAGGTCAGAATATGCACAGGAGATAGGTATCACTTGAATCAGGGCCCTGGACTGTTTTGACTCAAAAGTTTTCACACACTTTTAATTTTTAAGCTCTATTAACCCCTTCAAGACCCAGCCTATTTTGACCTTAAAGACCTTGCCGTTTTTTGCAATTCTGACCAGTGTCCCTTTATGAGGTAATAACTCAGGAACGCTTCAACGGATCCTAGCGGTTCTGAGATTGTTTTTTCGTGACATATTGGGCTTCATGTTAGTGGTAAATTTAGGTCAATAAATTCTGCATTTATTTGTGATAAACACGGAAATTTGGCGAAAATTTTGAAAATTTCGCAATTTTCACATTTTGAATTTTTATTCTGTTAAACCAGAGAGATATGTGACACAAAATAGTTAATAAATAACATTTCCCACATGTTTACTTTACATCAGCACAATTTTGGAAACAAAATTTTTTTTTGTTAGGAAGTTATAAGGGTTAAAATTCGACCAGCGATTTGTCATTTTTACAACGAAATTTACAAAACCATTTTTTTTAGGGACCACCTCACATTTGAAGTCAGTTTGAGGGGTCTATATGGCTGAAAATACCCAAAAGTGACACCATTCTAAAAACTGCACCCCTCAAGGTACTCAAAACCACATTCAAGAAGTTTATTAACCCTTCAGGTGCTTCACAACAGCAGAAGCAACATGGAAGGAAAAAATGAACATTTAACTTTTTAGTCACAAAAATTATCTTTTAGCAACAATTTTTTTATTTTCCCAATGGTAAAAGGAGAAACTGAACCACGAAAGTTGTTTTCCAATTTGTCCTGAGTACGCTGATACCTCATATGTGGGGGTAAACCACTGTTTTGGCGCACGGCAGGGCTTGGAAGGGAAGGAGCGCCATTTGACTTTTTGAATCAAAAATTGGCTCCACTCTTTAGCGGACACCATGTCACGTTTGGAGAGCCCCCGTGTGCCTAAAAATTGGAGCTCCCCCACAAGTGACCCCATTTTGGAAACTAGACGCCCCAAGGAACTTATCTAGATGCATAGTGAGCACTTTGAACCCCCAGGTGCTTCACAAATTGATCCGTAAAAATGAAAAAGTACTTTTTTTTCACAAAAAAATTCTTTTAGCCTCAATTTTTTCATTTTCACATGGGCAACAGGATAAAATGGATCCTAAAATGTGTTGGGCAATTTCTCCTGAGTACACCAATACCTCACATGTGGAGGTAAACCACTGTTTGGGCACATGGTAAGGCTCGGAAGGGAAGGAGCGCCATTTGACTTTTTGAATGAAAAATTATTTCCATCGTTAGCGGACACCATGTCGCGTTTGGATAGCTCCTGTGTGCCTAAACATTGGCGCTCCCCCACAAGTGACCCCATTTTGGAAACTAGACCCCCCAAGGAACTAATTTAGATGCCTAGTGAGCACTTTAAACCCTCAGGTGCTTCACAAATTGATCTGTAAAAATGAAAAAGTACTTTTTTTTCACAAAAAAATTCTTTTCGCCTCAATTTTTTCATTTTCACATGGGCAGTAGGATAAAATGGATCATAAAATTTGTTGGGCAATTTCTCCCGAGTACGCCGATACCTCATATGTGGGGGTAAACCACTGTTTGGGCACTCGGCAGGGCTCGGAAGAGAAGGCGCGCCATTTGACTTTTTGAATGGAAAATTAGCTCCAATTGTTAGCGGACACCATGTCGCGTTTGGAGAGCCCCTGTGTGCCTAAACATTGGAGCTCCCGCACAAGTGACCCCATTTTGGAAACTAGACCCCCCAAGGAACTTATCTAGATGCATATTGAGCACTTTAAACCCCCAGGTGCTTCACAGAAGTTTATAACGCAGAGCCATGAAAATAAAAAATAATTTTTCTTTCCTCAAAAATGATTTTTTAGCCTGGAATTTCCTATTTTGCCAAGGATAATAGGAGAAATTGGACCCCAAATATTGTTGTCCAGTTTGTCCTGAGTACGCTGATACCCCATATGTGGGGGTAAACCACTGTTTGGGCGCACGGCAGGGCTCGGAAGGGATGGCACGCCATTTGGCTTTTTAAATGGAAAATTAGCTCCAATCATTAGCGGACACCATGTCACGTTTGGAGAGCCCCTGTGTGCCTAAACATTGGAGATCCCCCAGAAATGACACCATTTTAGAAACTAGACCCCCAAAGGAACTAATCTAGATGTGTGGTGAGGACTTTGAACCCCCAAGTGCTTCACAGAAGTTTATAACGCAGAGCCATGAAAAAAAAAAAAAAATTATTTTCTCAAAAATGATCTTTTAGCCTGCAATTTTTTATTTTCCCAAGGGTAACAGGAGAAATTTGACCCCAAAAGTTGTTGTCCAGTTTCTCCTGAGTACGCTGATACCCCATATGTGGGGGTAAATCACTGTTTGGGCACATGCCGGGGCTCGGAAGTGAAGTAGTGACGTTTTGAAATGCAGACTTTGATGGAATGCTCTGTGGGCGTCACGTTGCGTTTGCAGAGCCCCTGATGTGGCTTAACAGTAGAAACCCCCCACAAGTGACCCCATTTTGGAAACTAGACCCCCAAAGGAACTTATCTAGATGTGTGGTGAGCACTTTGAACCCCCAAGTGCTTCATAGAAGTTTATAATGCAGAGCCGTGAAAATAATAAATACGTTTTCTTTCCTCAAAAATAATTATTTAGCCCAGAGTTTTTTATTTTTCCCAAGGGTAACAGGAGAAATTTGACCCCAATATTTGTTGTCCAGTTTCTCCTGAGTACGGTGATACCCCATATGTGGGGGTAAACTACTGTTTGGGCACATGCCGGGGCTTGGAATTGAAGTAGTGACGTTTTGAAATGCAGACTTTGATGGAATGCTCTGCGGGCGTCACGTTGCGTTTGCAGAGCCCCTGATGTGCCTAAACAGTAGAAACCCCCCACAAGTGACCCCATTTTGGAAACTAGACCCTGAAAGGAACTTATCTAGATGTGTGGTGAGCACTTTGAACCCCCAAGTGCTTCATAGAAGTTTATAATGCAGAGCCGTGAAAATAATAAATACGTTTTCTTTCCTCAAAAATAATTATTTAGCCCAGAATTTTTTATTTTCCCAAGGGTTACAGGAGAAATTGGACCCCAAAAGTTGTTGTCCAGTTTCTCCTGAGTACGCTGATACCCCATATGTGGGGGTAAACCACTGTTTGGGCACACGTCGGGGCTCAGAAGGGAAGTAGTGACTTTTGAAATGCAGACTTTGATGGAATGGTCTGCGGGTGTCACGTTGCGTTTGCAGAGCCCCTGGTGTGCCTAAACAGTAGAAACCCCCCACAAGTGACCCCATTTTAGAAACTAGACCCCCCAAGGAACTTATCTAGATATGTGGTGAGCACTTTGAACCCCCAAGTGCTTCACAGACGTTTACAACACAGATCCGTGAAAATAAAAAATCATTTTTCTTTCCTCAAAAATTATGTTTTAGCAAGCATTTTTTTAGATTCACAAGGGTAACAGGAGAAATTGGACCCCAGTAATTGTTGCGCAGTTTGTCCTGAGTATGCTGGTACCCCATATGTGGGGGTAAACCACTGTTTGGGCACACGTCAGGGCTCGGAAGTGAGGGAGCACCATTTGACTTTTTGAATACGAGATTGGCTGGAATCAATGGTGGCGCCATGTTGCGTTTGGAGACCCCTGATGTGCCTAAACAGTGGTAACCCCTCAATTCTAACTCCAACACTAACCCCAACACACCCCTAACCCTAATCCCAACTGTAGCCATAATCCTAATCACAACCCTAACCCCAACACACCCCTAACCACAACACTAATTCCAACCCTAACCCTAAGGCTATGTGCCCACGTTGCGGATTCGTGTGAGATATTTCCGCACCATTTTTGAAAAATCTGCGGGTAAAAGGCACTGTGTTTTACCTGCGGATTTTCCGCGGATTTCCAGTGTTTTTTGTGCGGATTTCACCTGCGGATTCCTATTGAGGAACAGGTGTAAAACGCTGCGGAATCCGCACAAAGAATTCACATGCTGCGGAAAATACAACGCAGCGTTCCCGCGCGGTATTTTCCGCATCACGGGCACAGCGGATTTGGTTTTTCATATGTTTACATGGTACTGTAAACCTGATGGAACACTGCTGCGAATCCGCAGCCAAATCCGCACCGTGTGCACATAGCCTAATTCTAAAGGTATGTGCACACGCTGCGGAAAACGCTGCGGATCCGCAGCAGTTTCCCATGAGTGTACAGTTCAATGTAAACCTATGGGAAACAAAAATCGCTGTACACATGCTGCGGAAAAACTGCACGGAAACGCAGCGGTTTACATTCCGCAGCATGTCACTTCTTTGTGCGGATTCCGCAGCGGTTTTACAACTGCTCCAATAGAAAATCGCAATTGTAAAACCGCAGTGAAATGCGCAGAAAAAAACGCGGTAAATCCGCCATAAATCCGCAGCGGTTTAGCACTGCGGATTTATCAAATCCGCAGCGGAAAAATCCGCAGAGGACCAGAATACGTGTGCACATTCCTAACCCTAACCCTACCCCTAACCCTACCCCTAACCCTAGCCCTAACCCTAACCCTACCCCTAACCCTACCCCTACCCCTAACCCTACCCCTACCCCTAACCCTAACCCTACCCCTAACCCTACCCCTAACCCTAACCCTACCCCTAACCCTAACCCTATTCTAACATTAGTGGAAAAAAAAAAATTTCTTTATTTTTTTATTGTCCCTACCTATGGGGGTGACAAAGGGGGGGGGTCATTTATTATTTTTTTTATTTTGATCACTGAGATAGATTATATCTCAGTGATCAAAATGCACTTTGGAACGAATCTGCCGGCCGGCAGATTCGGCGGGCGCACTGCACATGCGCCCGCCATTTTGGAAGATGGCGGCGCCCGGGAGAAGACGGACGGGACCACGGCTGGATCGGTAAGTATGATAGGGTGGGGGGGGACCACGGGGGGGGGGATCGGAGCACGGGGGGGGGGATCGGAGCACGGGGGGGGGAATCGGAGCGCGGGAGGGGTGGAACGGAGCGCGGGGGGCGTGGAACGGAGCACGGGGGGGCTGGAATGGAGCACGGGGGGGTGGAACGGAGCACGGGGGGGGTGGATCGGAGTGCAGGGGGGGTGATTGGAGCACGGGGGGGTGATTGGAGCACGGGGGGAGCGGACACGAGCACGGGGGGGAGCGGAGCACAGGGCGGAGGGGAGCCGGAGCAGTGTACCGGCCAGATCGGGGGGGTGGGGGGGCGATCGGAGGGGTGGGGTGGGGGCACACTAGTATTTCCAGCCATGGCCGATGATATTTCAGCATCGGCCATGGCTGGATTGTAATATTTCACCCGTTATAATGGGTGAAATATTACAAATCGCTCTGATTGGCAGTTTCACTTTCAACAGCCAATCAGAGCGATCGTAGCCACGAGGGGGTGAAGCCACCCCCCCTGGGCTAAACTACCACTCCCCCTGTCCCTGCAGATCGGGTGAAATGGGAGTTAACCCTTTCACCCGATCTGCAGGGACGCGATCTTTCCATGACGCCGCATAGGCGTCATGGGTCGGATTGGCACCGACTTTCATGACGCCTACGTGGCGTCAAAGGTCGGGAAGGGGTTAATTGTCAAAGTAGCTTTCATTTACAGTGTTTAAGTTTTTCCAATTTCCTGAGGAAAAGAAAGATAAAATGTGAGACTTAATAATCTGCGAAGAGGTCAATCACAGAGTCCAATAACCGAGGCTGGTTAAATTGTTGCAGGAAATAAAAATAGCTAGACGGTGGTAATCATATATAGTGATTTCCAGAACAGTAAGCTTTGTAGTAGGTGAAATTAGAAGTTTTTACTGCACAATAACTTCTGATTTTTTTGAAGGACAATCATAAACATTTCTGATGCTCTGAAAAACTTTATTTACTCCAACTGACTTTAAAAAAGCCAACCTTAGAGCGTACTGTATTTATATGTACTGCTTTTGTGGCATTTTTACAGTAAGTCCCTTGTAAGACAACATTCAATCTTGTAGGTCAGGTGGTCTTCTTTACAGAACCAATTCAGACCAGAAGTAGGCTTAAACAGAAAAACATTTACTGTTCCTTACACTCATCACAAGCTTCTCGATGGGTTCAAATCTCATATGATGCACAAATAATAATAATAATAATAATAATAATTTTTATTTATATAGCGCAAACATATTCCGCAGCGCTTTACAAATTATAGAGGGGACTTGTACAGACAATAGACATTACAGCATAACAGAAATACAGTTCAAAACAGATACCAGGAGGAATGAGGGTCCTGCTGCTCGCAAGCTTACAGACTATGAGGAAAGGGGGAGACACGAGAGGTGGATGGTAACAATTGCTTTAGTTATTCGGACCGGCCATAGTGTAAGGCTCGGGTGTTCATGTAAAGCTGCATGAACCAGTTAACTGCCTAAGTATGTAGCAGTACAGACACAGAGGGCTATTAACTGCATAAAGTGAATGAGAACATGATGCGAGGAACCTGGTTTTTTTCTTTTTTTTTTTTATATAAATAGGCCACACAGGGATTGTTAGGTTAATGCATTGAGGCGGTAGGCCAGTCTGAACAAGTGAGTTTTTAGGGTACGCTTAAAACTGTGGGGATTGGGGATTAATCGTATTAACCTAGGTAGTGCATTCCAAAGAATCGGCGCAGCACGTGTAAAGTCTTGGAGACGGGAGTGGGAGGTTCTGATTATTGAGGATGCTAACCTGAGGTCATTAGCGGAGCGGAGGGCACGGGTAGGGTGGTAGACTGAGACAAATGCTTGGTTGGTCCAGTTTCCACTAAGTAACATTATTATTACAATAGTTAAATAAGATGCTGAATCTGGCATGTTTGTCTTGTACAGTTTGTAGTCACCCATAGCACATATACCGTACGTAAAGGGAGGTGATCATAGCCAGTGAGATCATATCTTTCAAAACCTGTCTAGATGCATGTAAGATCAGCAGATATTGTATTGTCCTTATAACTGTAGGTCCTTGTTATTCTTTCCTCCTAAAAAGGGTACAAATCGATAAGTCTGCAGTCAATGTGTGCCCGACATTCTGTCGGCGCGGCCTCTAGTCGTCCACGACCACTGGACAGCTGACAGTCACTAGTCAGGGCATGGCCTCGCTCAATACAAGTGTGTAGAGTATGGCTGGGAGAATTTTTAAGCCAAACTTACCTTCCAATCTTGGGTCAGAAACCGCAAATTTTCACAGCGCACAGTGTGTGCACGGGGAGGATTCACAAGTCTGCTGTCACACAGAATGACTGCAGACGTATCGAATTGGATCGGACAAGCCCTTTAACACTAGGACTGCTGGACTCAAGAACCCTGACAAGAACTACTGCAAGTAAGTAGTCAAAATGACTATACCAGCAGTCCTAGTGTTAAAACGCAACAACAGACAAATGTAATAAAACTTAAAGTAGCAGACAAGTATAGACAAGTACAATAAATATGACTAAATGAATGACAGACCCTACAGAGTGAGAGGATACCCAACATGGCTTACCATCTGCAAACTATCTTATGTAAGCATGGTATTTTTACATATTATACCTGTACCAGTTGAAAGAATAATAATAATAAATTCATATACAGAAAGTTCCTAATATCCTCCTCGTGGTGGCTGCCATTAGAATTTAATGTATGTCCATCACCATTGGTATCACTATTCAATGAATCTCAGGAATGATGTAGATAAAAGAGAAAAAATGAAGAATGCTCCAATGACATACTTGATGGCTCGACCTGCTTATTGTATTTTGCCACGCAACATAAATGTAGATAAGAATAGCTCGGCAGAAATGTCAGATTTACTACGATGATGAAATATTTTAGGATGATGATTTGCTCAATGATTTGTATAGTCATCACTAGGGTTGAGCGAAACGGGTCGAACATTTTCAAAAGTCGCCGACTTTTGGCTAAGTCGGGGTTTCATGAAACCCGATCCGACCCCTGTGCGGGGTCGGCCATGCGGTACGCGACTTTCGCGCCAAAGTCGCGTTTCAATGACGCGAAAAGCGCCATTTCTCAGCCAATGAAGGTAAACGCAGAGTGTGGGCAGCGTGATGACATAGGTCCTGGTCCCCACCATCTTAGAGAAGGGCATTGCAGTGATTGGCTTGCTGTCTGCGACGTCACAGGGGCTATAAAGAGGCGTTCCCGCCGACCGCCATCTTACTGCTGCTGATCTGAGCTTAGGGAGAGGTTGCTGCCGCTTTGTCAGAAGCAGGGATAGCGTTAGGCAGGGTCCATTAACCACAAAACCGCTTGTGCTGCAGCGATTTGCACTGTCCAACACCACCCTCGGTGTGCAGGGACAGTGGAATTTTTTTTTTTTTTTTTTTTCCCCTCAGCGCTGTAGCTCATTGGGCTGCCCTAGAAGGCTCCCTGATAGCTGCATTGCTGTGTGTACGCCGCTGTGCAAACCAACTGCTTTTTTCAAAGCACAAATCCTCTTGTTCCTTCCTTTCTGCACAGCTATCTTTTTTGTTTGTCCACACTTTTTATTTCATTTGTGCATCAGTCCACTCCTTATTGCTGCCTGCCATACCTGGCTGAGATTACTGCAGGCAGGGAGATAGTAGCTGCCTGCCATACCTGGCTGAGATTACTGCAGGCAGGGAGATAGTAATTGTAGGACATTCCCTGTTTTTTTTTTTTTTTGGTGGGAGATTAAGATTGGCAATTTGGCATTTCTGCTAGAGTGCCATCCCTGTGTGTGCCATCTCTCTCACATAGTGGGCCATAGAAAGCCTTTTCATTTTTCTGTATTTTTTTTTGTGGGGTGTATAAATTCTCCCTGATAAAAATACAGTGGGAGATTAATATTGGCCTTTGGGCTTGTGTGCCAGTCCTGAGTGTGCCATCTCTCTCACAAATAGTGGGCCATAGAAAGCCTATTTTATTTTTTTTTGGGTTTTATAAATTCTCCCTGAAAAAAAGGGAGATTAATATTGGCCTCTGGGCTTCTGTGCCAGTCCTGAGCGTGCCATCTGTGCCAGTCCTGAGCGTCCCATCTCTCTCACAAATAGTGGGCCATAGAAAGCCTATTTAATTTTTTTTTTGGTTTTATAAATTTTCCCTGAAAAAAGGGAGATTAATATTGGCCTCTGGGCTTGTGTGCCAGTTGTGAGCGTGCCATCTGTGCCAGTCCTGAGCGTGCCATCTCTCTCACAAATAGTGGGCCATAGAAAGCCTATTTAATTTTTTTTTTGGTTTTATAAATTTTCCCTGAAAAAAGGGAGATTAATATTGGCCTCTGGGCTTGTGTGCCAGTTGTGAGCGTGCCATCTGTGCCAGTCCTGAGCGTGCCATCTCTCTCACAAATAGTGGGCCATAGAAAGCCTATTTAAATATTTTTTTGGTTTTATAAATTCTCCCAGAAAAAAAGGGAGATTAATATTGGCCTCTGGGCTTCTGTGCCAGTTGTGAGCGTGCCATCTGTGCCAGTCCTGAGCGTGCCATCTCTCTCACAAATAGTGGGCCATAGAAAGCCTATTTAAATATTTTTTTGGTTTTATAAATTCTCCCAGAAAAAAAGGGAGATTAATATTGGCCTCTGGGCTTCTGTGCCAGTCCTGAGCGTGCCATCTGTGCCAGTCCTGAGCGTCCCATCTCTCTCACAAATAGTGGGCCATAGAAAGCCTATTTTATTTTTTTTTTGGGTTTCAGAAATTCTCCCTGGAAAAAAAAAGGGAGATTAATATTGCCCTTTGGGCTTGTGTGCCAGTACTAAGCGTTCCATCTCTCTCTCTCTCTCAGTCAGTGGGCCATAGAACGCATATTTTTGGTTTTATTTGTTTTCTAAATTCTCCCTGAAAAAATCATTTTATTTTATTTGGTTTCTAAATTCTTCCTGATAAAATCATATTTTTTTTATTATTTTTATTTCTAAAGTCTCCCTGAAAAAAAAAAAAAAAAAAAACAACCAAAAAAACAGTGGGAGATTAATATTGGCCTTTCTGCTTGTGTGCCAGTCTTGACTCCTGGGTGCGTCATCTCTCAGTCAGTGGGCCATAGAACGCCTATTTTTGGTTTTATTTGTTTTCTAAATTCTCCCTGAAAAAATCATTTTATTTTATTTGGTTTCTAAATTCTTCCTGATAAAATCATATTTTTTTTATTATTTTTTTTTCTAAAGTCTCCCTGAAAAAAAAAAAAAAAAAAACAACCAAAAAAAACAGTGGGAGATTAATATTGGCCTTTCTGCTTGTGTGCCAGTCTTGACTCCTGGGTGCGTCATCTCTCAGTCAGTGGGCCATAGAACGCCTATTTTTGGTTTTATTTGTTTTATAAATTCTCCCTGAAAAAATCATTTTATTTTATTTGGTTTCTAAATTCTTCCTGATAAAATCATATTTTTTTTATTATTTTTTTTTCTAAAGTCTCCCTGAAAAAAAAAAAAAAAAAACAACCAAAAAAAACAGTGGGAGATTAATATTGGCCTTTCTGCTTGTGTGCCAGTCTTGACTCCTGGGTGCGTCATCTCTCAGTCAGTGGGCCATAGAACGCCTATTTTTGGTTTTATTTGTTTTCTAAATTCTCCCTGAAAAAATCATTTTATTTTATTTGGTTTCTAAATTCTTCCTGATAAAATCATATTTTTTTTATTATTTTTTTTTCTAAAGTCTCCCTGAAAAAAAAAAAAAAAAAAACAACCAAAAAAAACAGTGGGAGATTAATATTGGCCTTTCTGCTTGTGTGCCAGTCTTGACTCCTGGGTGCGTCATCTCTCAGTCAGTGGGCCATAGAACGCCTATTTTTGGTTTTATTTGTTTTCTAAATTCTCCCTGAAAAAATCATTTTATTTTATTTGGTTTCTAAATTCTTCCTGATAAAATCATATTTTTTTTATTATTTTTTTTTCTAAAGTCTCCCTGAAAAAAAAAAAAAAAAAAACAACCAAAAAAAACAGTGGGAGATTAATATTGGCCTTTCTGCTTGTGTGCCAGTCTTGACTCCTGGGTGTGCCATCTCTCTCTCTCTCTCTCTCCAATTGTGGTCCATAGAAAGCCTACATTTTTTTTCCTTGATTTGGGTTCCAAAATCTACCAGAGAAAATAACTCCATCAATCATTGGTAGAAAAATATTGGCCTCTGGGCTTGTGTGCCACTCCTGATTCCTGTGTGCGTCATCTCTCACTCAGTGGCCCATAGAAAGCATATAGTTTGTTACATTTGTTTTCTAAATTCTCCCTGCAAAAATCTATTTTTTTTTTTTTGGGGGGTTTCTAAAGTGTTCCTGAAAAAAATAAAAATAAAAAAAAAATAATAGTGTGACATTAATATTAACATTTGTGCTTCAGTGACAGTCCTGCGTGTGGGGCATCTCTCTAATTTGCAGCCACCAAAAAAAGAGTGTGTAACATTGGGCCTGATTTTCGCTGTGGTCTCACCAACCTGTAAAGGGGTAGCTAAATCATACAGAAGTTATAGCTCACCGTGTAAGTTGTGTGACTGCAACAAATAACGTTAGTTTGGTTACGTTTTTAAAACAATGAGGAAGTCTAGTGGAAGAGGTCGTGGCCGGGGGCGTTCATTGTCAGCTGGTAATGAGGGTAGTGGTAGTGGTGGAGCATCAGGTGGTCGTGGGGGAAAAAATATTGCACCTAAGTCTGGAGCTGTGGAGCCAGGTTCGTCGTCCGGCTACACAAGGCCTCGAACGCTCCCTTTTCTGGGATTAGGAAAACCGCTTTTAAAGCCGGAGCAGCAAGAGCAAGTTTTGGCTTATCTTGCTGACTCAGCCTCTAGCTCTTTTGCCTCATCTCGTGAAACTGGTAAAAGTAAAAGCAGCGCGTCGTTAGTGGATGTTCACGGTCAGGGACAAGTCACTTCCTTGTCCTCTTCAGCAAAAACAACAACAGAGAAGAATGCAGCAGGCGACACAACGGGTTACTCCATGGAGCTCTTTACACATACCGTCCCTGGCTTAGAAAGTGAAGCAGTTAACAGTCCATGCCCATTACAAATTGAATCTGACATGGAGTGCACTGACGCACAGCCACAGCCAGACTACTATGCTGGTCCTTTGACTCAGACCACAACATTGCCCTCGCAGGGTGCTGATCAAGAATCAGACCCTGATGAGACTATGTTGCCCCATCACGAACGCTATACCACCGAACGACACGGTGACACAGACGAAGTTGCGCAGGAGGTACAAGAAGAGTTATTAGATGACCCAGTTCTTGACCCCGATTGGCAGCCATTGGGGGAACAGGGTGCAGGCGGCAGCAGTTCTGAAGCAGAGGAGGAGGAGGGGCCGCAGCAGGCATCAACATCGCCACAGGTTCCATCTGCCGGGCCCGTATCTTGCCCAAAACGCGTGGCAAAGCCAAAACCTGGTGGAGGACAGCGTGGCCATCCGGTTAAAGCTCAGTCTGCAATGCCTGAAAAGGTATCCGATGCTAGAAAGAGTGCAGTCTGGCATTTTTTTAAACAACATCCAATTGATCAGCGCAAAGTCATCTGTCAAAAATGTTCTACTTCCTTAAGCAGAGGTCAGAATCTGAAAAGTCTCAATACTAGTTGCATGCATAGACATTTAACCACCATGCATTTGAAAGCTTGGACTAACTACCAAACGTCCCTTAAGGTTGTTGCACCCTCGGCCAATGAAGCTAGTCATCAACGCAACATCCCTTCCGGCAGTGTAGGACCACCATTTAGCGCACCACCTGCTGTATCTGTGCAGGTATCTTTGCCAGGCCAAAGCAGTCAGGGTCAGGGAATCACCAGTTTCGTAGTAGGAAACACTGCATCTAGGGCACCGGCGGCAACAATACCATCTCCCACCGTCTCTCAGTCTGCCATGTCCACCGGCACCCCCGCTAGTTCCACGATCTCCAGCTCTCCAGTCCAGCTCACCCTACATGAGACTATGGTTAGAAAAAGGAAATACTTAGCCTCGCATCCGCGTACACAGGGTTTGAACGCCCACATAGCTAGACTAATCTCGTTAGAGATGATGCCCTACCGGTTAGTTGAAAGCGAAGCTTTCAAAGACCTGATGGACTACGCTGTACCACGCTACGAGCTACCCAGTCGACACTTTTTTTCCAGAAAAGCCATCCCAGCCCTCCACCAGCATGTTAAAGAGCGCATCGTCCATGCACTCAGGCAATCTGTGAGCACAAAGGTGCACCTGACAACAGATGCATGGACCAGTAGGCATGGCCAGGGACGTTACGTGTCCATCACGGCACACTGGGTAAATGTGGTGGATTCAGGGTCCACAGGGGACAGCAAGTTTGGGACAGTTCTGCCTAGCCCACGGTCTAGTAAACAGTTGTCTGTAGCCGTTCGCACCCCCTCCTCCTCCTCCTCCTCGTCCTCCTGCAGAAGCAAGAGCTCGTCCACAGACCGCAGTCGCACAAACACTCCATCCGCACCTGCCACTGTTGCACACCAGGTCTCCCATTATGGGGCAGCTACTGGCATACGTCAGCAGGCTGTATTGGCTATGAAGTGTTTGGGCGACAATAGACACACCGCGGAAGTTCTGTCCGAGTTCTTGCAGCAAGAAACGCAGTCGTGGCTGGGCACTGTAGATCTTGAGGCAGGCAAGGTAGTGAGTGATAACGGAAGGAATTTCATGGCTGCCATCTCCCTTTCCCAACTGAAACACATTCCTTGCCTGGCTCACACCTTAAACCTGGTGGTGCAGTGCTTCCTGAAAAGTTATCCGGGGTTATCCGACCTGCTCCTCAAAGTGCGTGGACTTTGCGCACATATCCGCCGTTCGCCTGTACACTCCAGCCGTATGCAGACCTATCAGCGTTCTTTGAACCTTCCCCAGCATCGCCTAATCATAGACGTTGCAACAAGGTGGAACTCAACACTGCACATGCTTCAGAGACTGTGCGAACAGAGGCGGGCTGTTATGTTTTTGTGGGAGGATACACATACACGGGCAGGCAGTAGGATGGCAGACATGGAGTTGTCAGGTGTGCAGTGGTCGAAGATTCAAGACATGTGTCAAGTCCTTCAGTGTTTTGAGGAATGCACACGGCTGGTTAGTGCAGACAACGCCATAATAAGCATGAGCATCCCCCTAATGCGTCTGCTGATGCAAAGTTTGACGCACATAAAGGATCAGGCGTCTGCACCAGAGGAAGAGGAAAGCCTTGATGACAGTCAGCGATTGTCTGGTCAGGGCAGTGTACATGACGAGGTACCGGGCGAAGAGGAGGTGGAGGATGAGGAGGATGATGGGGATGAGTATATTTTTAATGAGGAAGCTTTCCCGGGGGCACGGGAAATTGGTGGCGTGGCAAGGCCGGGTTCTGGTTTTTTGAGGGACACAAGTGACGTAGATTTGCCTGCAACTGCCCCTCAACCAAGCACAACCGCAGATTTGACAACGGGAACTTTGGCCCACATGGCGGATTATGCCTTGCGTATCCTCAAAAGGGACACACGCATTACAAAAATGATGAACGATGACGATTACTGGTTGGCCTGCCTCCTTGATCCTCGCTATAAAGGCAAATTGCAAAATATTATGCCACATGAGAACTTGGAACTAATATTAGCAACAAAACAATCAACTCTTGTTGACCGTTTGCTTCTGGCATTCCCTGCACACAGCGCCCGTGATCGTTCTCACACGAGCTCCAGGGGCCAGCAGACCAGAGGTGTTAGAGGGGCAGAAATCAGAAGTGGCGTTGGACAGAGGGGTTTTCTGACCAGGTTGTGGAGTGATTTTTCTATGACCGCAGACAGGACAGGTACTGCAGCATCAATTCAAAGTGACAGGAGACAACATTTGTCCAGTATGGTTACAAACTATTTTTCATCCCTTATCGACGTTCTCCCTCAACCGTCATTCCCATTTGATTACTGGGCATCCAAATTAGACACCTGGCCAGAATTGGCAGAATATGCATTGCAGGAGCTTGCTTGCCCGGCAGCTAGTGTCCTATCAGAAAGAGTATTCAGTGCTGCAGGTTCAATACTAACAGAAAAAAGGACTCGTCTGGCTACCCAAAATGTAGATGATCTAACCTTCATTAAAATGAACCACAACTGGATTTCAAAATCTTTTGCCCCACCCTGCCCGGCTGACACCTAGCTTTCCTATGAAAAGGTCTTGCCTGTGGACTATTCTGAATGACTTTTCCAATCTCGTAATTTTCTTCACCTGATTGTCCAGCATACGACATGTTTCCACCTCACGAAATGGCCAAACTCCCCACACGGGGCCGTGCTATCGCCACTTTGCGCTTGGACCCTTGAGAGTGCTGTTTGTCTGAAGAGGTGGGTGTGGCCGCTTTTGGTCGACGGCACTGCCACTGGGTCCCTCATAGTACAATAAAGTGTCTCTGGCGGTGGTGGTGCGCACCCAACGTCAGACACACCGTTGTAATATGAGGGGCCCTGTGCCTGTACCGCCGGCCACAAGACAGTTCCCCCCCCCAGCTCAAACAGTGCTCTACCACTAGCAAAATTATCTCTCACAGCTTCACCAATGTGTAGTCTAGCCGCTGACATCCTTCAATGCCTGGCACTGACAATACCATTGTTTTGACATTTTTGTTATGTTAGGCCTTCGAAGCCTGTCTGCGGTCCCTTCTTTCTACAACTACTACACTGACCAGGCCACTGCTGGCCGTGTTACCCTGGAACCAATTTAAAAGTGCCTACAGTCAGCCCAATTTTGTTATGTTAGGCCTTCGAAGACTGTCTGCCGTCACTCCTTCCACTAGACTTCCACTGACCATACACTGCTGCCCATGTACCCCTGGAACCAATTTAAAGTGCCTACAGCCAGCCCAATTTTGTTATGTTAGGCCTTCGAAGCCTGTCTGCGGTCACTCCTTCCACTAGACTTCCACTGACCAGACCACTGCTGCCCGTGTACCCCTGGAACCAATTTAAAAGTGCCTACAGCCATGTGTTATTATTTTAGGCCTTCGATGCCTGTCTGCGGTCACTCCTTCCACTAGGCCTCCACTGACCACACCACTGCTGTCCGTGTACCCCTGGAACCAATTTAAAATTGCCTACAGCCATGTGTTATTATTTTAGGCCTTCGATGCCTGTCTGCGGTCACTCCTTCCACTAGGCCTCCACTGACCACACCACTGCTGTCCGTGTACCCCTGGAACCAATTTAAAATTGCCTACAGCCATGTGTTATTATTTTAGGCCTTCGATGCCTGTCTGCGGTCACTCCTTCCACTAGACTTCCACTGACCAGACCACTGCTGCCCGTGTACCCCTGGAACCAATTTAAAAGTGCCTACAGCCAGCCCAAGTTTGTTATGTTAGGCCTTCGATGCCTGTCTGCGGTCCATTCTTTCAACTACTACTACACTGACCAGGTCACTGCTGCCCGTGTACCCCTGGAACCAATTTAAAATTGCCTACAGCCAGCCCAATTTTTTTATTTTAGGCCTTCGATGCCTGTCTGCGGTCCATTCTTTCAACTACTACTACACTGACCAGGTCACTGCTGCCCGTGTACCCCTGGAACCAATTTAAAATTGCCTACAGCCATGTGTTATTATTTTAGGCCTTCGATGCCTGTCTGCGGTCACTCCTTCCACTAGACTTCCACTGACCAGACCACTGCTGCCCGTGTACCCCTGGAACCAATTTAAAAGTGCCTACAGCCAGCCCAAGTTTGTTATGTTAGGCCTTCGATGCCTGTCTGCGGTCCATTCTTTCAACTACTACTACACTGACCAGGTCACTGCTGCCCGTGTACCCCTGGAACCAATTTAAAATTGCCTACAGCCAGCCCAATTTTTTTATTTTAGGCCTTCGATGCCTGTCTGCGGTCCATTCTTTCAACTACTACTACACTGACCAGGTCACTGCTGCCCGTGTACCCCTGGAACCAATTTAAAATTGCCTACAGCCATGTGTTATTATTTTAGGCCTTCGATGCCTGTCTGCGGTCACTCCTTCCACTAGGCCTCCACTGACCACACCACTGCTGTCCGTGTACCCCTGGAACCAATTTAAAATTGCCTACAGCCATGTGTTATTATTTTAGGCCTTCGATGCCTGTCTGCGGTCACTCCTTCCACTAGACTTCCACTGACCAGACCACTGCTGCCCGTGTACCCCTGGAACCAATTTAAAAGTGCCTACAGCCAGCCCAAGTTTGTTATGTTAGGCCTTCGATGCCTGTCTGCGGTCCATTCTTTCAACTACTACTACACTGACCAGGTCACTGCTGCCCGTGTACCCCTGGAACCAATTTAAAATTGCCTACAGCCATGTGTTATTATTTTAGGCCTTCGATGCCTGTCTGCGGTCACTCCTTCCACTAGGCCTCCACTGACCACACCACTGCTGTCCGTGTACCCCTGGAACCAATTTAAAATTGCCTACAGCCATGTGTTATTATTTTAGGCCTTCGATGCCTGTCTGCGGTCACTCCTTCCACTAGACTTCCACTGACCAGACCACTGCTGCCCGTGTACCCCTGGAACCAATTTAAAAGTGCCTACAGCCAGCCCAAGTTTGTTATGTTAGGCCTTCGATGCCTGTCTGCGGTCCATTCTTTCAACTACTACTACACTGACCAGGTCACTGCTGCCCGTGTACCCCTGGAACCAATTTAAAATTGCCTACAGCCAGCCCAATTTTTTTATTTTAGGCCTTCGATGCCTGTCTGCGGTCCATTCTTTCAACTACTACTACACTGACCAGGTCACTGCTGCCCGTGTACCCCTGGAACCAATTTAAAATTGCCTACAGCCATGTGTTATTATTTTAGGCCTTCGATGCCTGTCTGCGGTCACTCCTTCCACTAGGCCTCCACTGACCACACCACTGCTGCCCGTGTACCCCTGGAACCAATTTAAAATTGCCTACAGCCAGCCCAATTTTTTTATTTTAGGCCTTCGATGCCTGTCTGCGGTCCATTCTTTCAACTACTACTACACTGACCAGGTCACTGCTGCCCGTGTACCCCTGGAACCAATTTAAAATTGCCTACAGCCAGCCCAATTTTTTTATTTTAGGCCTTCGATGCCTGTCTGCGGTCCATTCTTTCAACTACTACTACACTGACCAGGTCACTGCTGCCCGTGTACCCCTGGAACCAATTTAAAATTGCCTACAGCCATGTGTTATTATTTTAGGCCTTCGATGCCTGTCTGCGGTCACTCCTTCCACTAGGCCTCCACTGACCACACCACTGCTGCCCGTGTACCCCTGGAACCAATTTAAAATTGCCTACAGCCAGCCCAATTTTTTTATTTTAGGCCTTCGATGCCTGTCTGCGGTCCATTCTTTCAACTACTACTACACTGACCAGGTCACTGCTGCCCGTGTACCCCTGGAACCAATTTAAAATTGCCTACAGCCAGCCCAATTTTTTTATTTTAGGCCTTCGATGCCTGTCTGCGGTCCATTCTTTCAACTACTACTACACTGACCAGGTCACTGCTGCCCGTGTACCCCTGGAACCAATTTAAAATTGCCTACAGCCATGTGTTATTATTTTAGGCCTTCGATGCCTGTCTGCGGTCACTCCTTCCACTAGGCCTCCACTGACCACACCACTGCTGCCCGTGTACCCCTGGAACCAATTTAAAATTGCCTACAGCCAGCCCAATTTTTTTATTTTAGGCCTTCGATGCCTGTCTGCGGTCCATTCTTTCAACTACTACTACACTGACCAGGTCACTGCTGCCCGTGTACCCCTGGAACCAATTTAAAATTGCCTACAGCCATGTGTTATTATTTTAGGCCTTCGATGCCTGTCTGCGGTCACTCCTTCCACTAGGCCTCCACTGACCACACCACTGCTGTCCGTGTACCCCTGGAACCAATTTAAAATTGCCTACAGCCATGTGTTATTATTTTAGGCCTTCGATGCCTGTCTGCGGTCACTCCTTCCACTAGACTTCCACTGACCAGACCACTGCTGCCCGTGTACCCCTGGAACCAATTTAAAAGTGCCTACAGCCAGCCCAAGTTTGTTATGTTAGGCCTTCGATGCCTGTCTGCGGTCCATTCTTTCAACTACTACTACACTGACCAGGTCACTGCTGCCCGTGTACCCCTGGAACCAATTTAAAATTGCCTACAGCCAGCCCAATTTTTTTATTTTAGGCCTTCGATGCCTGTCTGCGGTCCATTCTTTCAACTACTACTACACTGACCAGGTCACTGCTGCCCGTGTACCCCTGGAACCAATTTAAAATTGCCTACAGCCATGTGTTATTATTTTAGGCCTTCGATGCCTGTCTGCGGTCACTCCTTCCACTAGGCCTCCACTGACCACACCACTGCTGTCCGTGTACCCCTGGAACCAATTTAAAATTGCCTACAGCCATGTGTTATTATTTTAGGCCTTCGATGCCTGTCTGCGGTCACTCCTTCCACTAGACTTCCACTGACCAGACCACTGCTGCCCGTGTACCCCTGGAACCAATTTAAAAGTGCCTACAGCCAGCCCAAGTTTGTTATGTTAGGCCTTCGATGCCTGTCTGCGGTCCATTCTTTCAACTACTACTACACTGACCAGGTCACTGCTGCCCGTGTACCCCTGGAACCAATTTAAAATTGCCTACAGCCAGCCCAATTTTTTTATTTTAGGCCTTCGATGCCTGTCTGCGGTCCATTCTTTCAACTACTACTACACTGACCAGGTCACTGCTGCCCGTGTACCCCTGGAACCAATTTAAAATTGCCTACAGCCATGTGTTATTATTTTAGGCCTTCGATGCCTGTCTGCGGTCACTCCTTCCACTAGGCCTCCACTGACCACACCACTGCTGCCCGTGTACCCCTGGAACCAATTTAAAATTGCCTACAGCCAGCCCAATTTTTTTATTTTAGGCCTTCGATGCCTGTCTGCGGTCCATTCTTTCAACTACTACTACACTGACCAGGTCACTGCTGCCCGTGTACCCCTGGAACCAATTTAAAATTGCCTACAGCCAGCCCAATTTTTTTATTTTAGGCCTTCGATGCCTGTCTGCGGTCCATTCTTTCAACTACTACTACACTGACCAGGTCACTGCTGCCCGTGTACCCCTGGAACCAATTTAAAATTGCCTACAGCCATGTGTTATTATTTTAGGCCTTCGATGCCTGTCTGCGGTCACTCCTTCCACTAGGCCTCCACTGACCACACCACTGCTGTCCGTGTACCCCTGGAACCAATTTAAAATTGCCTACAGCCATGTGTTATTATTTTAGGCCTTCGATGCCTGTCTGCGGTCACTCCTTCCACTAGGCCTCCACTGACCACACCACTGCTGTCCGTGTACCCCTGGAACCAATTTAAAATTGCCTACAGCCATGTGTTATTATTTTAGGCCTTCGATGCCTGTCTGCGGTCCATTCTTTCAACTACTACTACACTGACCAGGGCACTGCTGGCCGTGTACCCCTGGAACCAACATCAGAAAATATAAAAATAAGTATTTTGCTTATAAAAAAGAAAATACTGGTGAGATATCAAATGCAGACATTTTAACATTAAAAACAAACACACAACTCTAATCTGGTACAGTACTAAAAATGGCCACCAGCTACAATTACTTTCTCCTGCAAGTAGTTAACTGAAAGTTTTTTTAAATTGAAAACACACATATGGCATCCACCGAGTGTTGTCCTGTCGCGTCTTCTTTATATTATTGCCGAGAAGATGCAAAATAATGAAAATAATAAAATCATTAATTACCAAAATAATAGAGAAAGTCAACACCACATTGCAAATAAACATTCATTCCAAATAAAGAAGCAGGGCGCGTCCGAGGGTGAGTATATACCTAATAAGAATATAATCACCCTCGGACGCGCAATGCTTATTTCCAACAGCCTTCCTTCCTAAGAATCAGCCCTTCCGTCGTGTAGAGAGACGTTGTGTTACACTCCAAGGTGTTCCCCAGGTTGCCTTTCCTGAGCTTCGATCTTCCGGCTCTCGTTTAGTAGTTCTTGGAAACTACTCTGCATTAGGCCTTCAAATTGGGTATGGGGTGTAGAGAGATGGTGTGTTCCACTCCAAGGTGTTCCCCAGGTTGCCTTTCCTGAGCTTCGATCTTCCGGCTCTCGTTTAGTAGTTGTTGGAAACTACGCTGCATTAGGCCTTCAAATTGGGTATGGGGTGTAGCGAGAGGGTGTGTTACACTCCAAGGTGTTCCCCAGGTTGCCTTTCCTGAGCTTCGATCTTCCGGCTCTCGTTTAGTAGTTCTTGGAAACTACACTGCATTAGGCCTTCAAATTGGGTATGGGGTGTAGAGAGAGGGTGTGTTACACTCCAAGGTGTTCCCCAGGTTGCCTTTCCTGAGCTTCGATCTTCCGGCTCTCGTTTAGTAGTTGTTGGAAACTACGCTGCATTAGGCCTTCAAATTGGGTATGGGGTGTAGCGAGAGGGTGTGTTACACTCCAAGGTGTTCCCCAGGTTGCCTTTCCTGAGCTTCGATCTTCCGGCTCTCGTTTAGTAGTTCTTGGAAACTACACTGCATTAGGCCTTCAAATTGGGTATGGGGTGTAGAGAGAGGGTGTGTTACACTCTAAGGTGTTCCCCAGGTTTCCTTGCCATTGCTTCGGTCTTCCGACTCTCGTTTAGTAGTTGTAGAAAAGTACACTGCATTAGGCCATACAAAATGGGTATGGGGTGGAGAGAGATGGTGTGTTACACTCCAAGGTGTTCCCCAGGTTGCCTTTCCTGAGCTTCTATCTTCAGGCTCTCATTAAATTGTGGTTAAATGGAACAACTGCATTTGGCGTACTAGTTGGTTTGGGGCCTACTATCGGTGTCTGCCACTCCTTGCTGTTCTCCTCCACTGAACAAAGCTGTGCCGCCTGTTTACTACGGTTGCCAATTTTGAACTGCATTTCGACTACTTACTGATTTGGCCCTACTCTCTGTGTCAGCCTCTCATTCCAGTTGTCCTCCACTGCAATGCCCCCTGGTTATTCCTGTGTTACCAATTTTGAACTGCATTTAGCCCACTTTCTTCTTTGGGCCTATATCTGTGTTTCCACTTCATCGTGCCCATTGCCCAGCCAGTGATAGATGAGTCTGCTGGTACATTGACCCATAACGCAACATTCCCCGTGCACGCTACACAACAACATTGTGACCCTGCTGAAAGTCAGGTTGCTCTTCCCGCATACCATACCACCTTACACGGGGACAAAGAGGAAGGTGCAGATGAAAGTGCAGGTTCCTTCATCAGGTGGGGGGAGGAATACTAGTTGGCGACGTCACTGGCACAGGGCCTCTCATAGTACGCAAAAGTGTTGCTGCCGGTGGGAGGCGCCCCCGCCGTGCAAACACACCGCTGTACTTTGAGGGGCCCTGTGCCAGTGCCAATGCCAACGAGTGGGCCCCCCCTGCTTGCTCAGGTTCACAGCACTTGCAAAGTTGAAATACTTACCTCTCCCTGCTCCACTGCCGTGACGTGGTCCAGATTTCCTGGGCCCACTAATTACTTGAACCAGCCCTACCCCCCACAACTTTAGCCAAATGACCCCCAATTTCAAATGCCTTCCAATTATTATAAGGTAAATTACGCTTGACAAGCTTCATTAAGAAGAATGGATGGTTTTGACATTAAAATGGCCACTCTAGGTGTTTTCCTGGCCCCCACTCACTGCCGACTATGCTGCCCCATTGACTTGCATTGGGTTTCGTGTTTCGGTCGATCCCGACTTTACGTCATAATCGGCCGATTTCACTCGACCCGACTTTGGACATAGTCGGGTTTCGCAAAACCCGGCTCGACTCTAAAAAGGTCAAGGTCGCTCAACTCTAGTCATCACAGCTGCTTGATGGTTCCAGTTGTAAATAAAATATGACATAGCCTTGTAATAAAAGTGCACATTCACTGGATAAGTGGGAAATGGAAAATTAAAGCTTACAAGATCATTTCACTTTCTGCTAGGCATGTTATGAATCATTAGCCAGAGCCTGAGCTAGTACACAGCCTGTTAAATGTTTAACAGTTCATGCTAGATAGGTCTTCAGGAAGGTAAGTGTAAGGCTATGTGCACACGTTCAGGATTTCTTGCAGAAAATTCCTGAGAATTCCGGACATTTTCTGCAAGAAATCCGCAAGAAAATCGCATGCGTTTTTTCCGGACACTTCCCAATGCATTTTGGAGTGGGAAATCCGCAAAAAAAAACGGAAAATTAATGAGCATGCTACGTTTTTTGCCACGATGCATTTTTTTCGCGGAAAAAAACGCATCATGTGCACAAAACATGCGGAATTCATTCTAAATGATGGGATGCTTATTGTATGCGGTTTTTTTTGCAGTTTTATAGCGTTTTTATTGGGAAAAACCGCGAAAAAACCGCAATGTGTGAACACAGCCTTAAGGCTACTGGCCTAAGACTGGAGGTATGGAACTGTTATTAGCACATTGCAAAGCTTTCAATGCCAATTCACTTACCAATCATTTCCAATGTAATTAATATTATTAGTCAATTGAAAGTTAACTCAAGTTGATGCAAATTTAATTGGTGTTGAATTTTATAGGAATCTGCTGAACCCAGAAAATTCAAACAATTTGCAGTGTGATGTCATCAAAGTAGTTGCCGACATTTTACAAATTGTAGAAGATTGCATCAGCCAGGGAAGACTCACACGAGAACAGGCATGGCAGTGCAGGCTTCTCCACAATACCTTGCAGCTATCACATCACATGGTATAGGGTATAGCACAACCAACCAAAAATAGTTATCATAGCCTGTATAAAAGCAGAGGCAGGGAATGGAGCAGCCATTTTTGATTGAATCTCACAATTAGCAATAGAGAGAGGGTGAAATTCTATGATACTTTATCTGTGCTTAGGGTCAACTCTGGCTTCTGACTTGAAAAACCAGATGCAAAATATTACATTTTCCATAGGTAACTCATTTAAATAACATAAAAGGAGTATTCTGGTAATATACACTTTTTTAAAGGGAATCTTTCATCAGGTTTCTGTTACCTTGGAGCAGCATAATTTAGAGGCAGAGACACTGATCCTAGTGATGTGTGACTTAATGAGCTGCTTGCTGTTATTTTGATAAGTTAATTTTTTTTCTTTGCTGCAAATATAGCAGTTCTCAGAATGCTGAGCTCTGCATAATTCCTCACATCACAGATTGATAGATTTCTGCCCATGCACAGTGTGCACACAAAGCTGCCAATCAGTGGTGAGGGCGGGGTTATACAGAGCTCATGAATGTGCTTGACTACCTGGCAGCAGTTTTACTAGTCCACTAATGATAATCTCCTGCTGATAAATTAGTGATTTTATCAAAGCAAACCTAAGTAGCTCAGTATGTGACACATCACTAGAGTCTAGGGTCCCTGTCTCTACTTTATGCTTTCAAATTTGATGGCAAAAACCTGATGACAGATTCCCTTTAAACTATCCTGATATGTGAATATGCTAAAGCCAACCTGATTTTTTTACAGCCTCTCAAGTGTACAATTTATTTTATACTGGTTCTCAAATGGCAATATAGTGGAGAGCCATTCAACATATGATCTGCCAGAGCTTTTCCTGCTAAAAGTCCATACTACAAGGGACTGAGTCTGTGTAATATGGCATTAAACATAATTAATACTGTGAGGGTCTGGTGAGAATGTTGCAGTGAGCATTCTTCTTGTACAGTGAATGAGCCCAATTTCTAATGCACTATTTTGCTGTGCAGAAGGTAATTTATTAGTCTAGGTGCAAAGGGATATTTCAGGTACATCAACCAAAATCCAACCAAGCCATGTATTGTTTTAACTTTTCCATTGGATCTTTTGCCAATGGAAAGGTTAAAACAATACATGGCTTGGTTGGATTTTGGTTGATGTACCTGAAATATCCCTTTGCACCTATACTAATAAATTACCTTCTGCACAGCAAAATAGTGAAAACAAAAGACAGTAACTTAACCCCTTAGCGACCGCCGATACGCCTTTTAACGGCGGCCGCTAAGGGTACTTAAACCACAGCGCCGTTAATTAACGGCGCTGTGGAAAAAGTCCATAGCGCCCCCCAGAGGCCGATTTTCTCCGGGGTCTCGGCTGCCGAGGGTAGCCGAGACCCCAGAGAACATGATTCGGGGTTTTTTTAACCCACCCCGCATTTGCGATCGCCGGTAATTAACCGTTTACCGGCGATCGCAAAAAAAAAAAAAAAAAAAAAAAGCGATCTCTTTTTAATTTCTCTGTCCTCCGATGTGATCGCACATCGGAGGACAGAGAAAAGGGGTCCCAGGAGGCCCCCCAATACTCACCTAGCTCCCCCGATGCTCCTCGTGTCTCCCGGTGGGCGCCGCCATCTTCAAAATGGCGGGCGCATGCGCAGTGCGCCCGCCGGCCGGCACCGGGAGAATCTTTGGGGTCTCGGCTGCCGGGGGTAGCCGAGACCCCAAAGAGCACAATCGGGGTCGGTATTACCGACCCCTGTTTTGCGATCGCCGGTAATTAACTGTTTACCGGCGACCGCAAAAAAAAAAAAAAAAAAAAAAGTAAAGTGTAATTCTCTGTCCTCTGATGTGATCGCACATCAGAGGACAGAGAAATAGGGGGATTCGGGGACCCTAGCATACTCACCTAGGTCCCTGGATCCTCTTGCTGCTCCTCCTGGCCGCCGGCAGCAGAACATGGCGGACGCATGCCCAGTGCGCCCGCCATCTGTCTCCATCTGCCGGCCGGCAGGAGAACAGCAGTTGGGGCTAAAATTAGGGGTAGGGTTAGGGGTAGGGTTAGGGGTAGGGTTAGGGTTAGGGGTAGGGTTAGGTTAGGGGTAGGGTTAGGGTTAGGGGTAGGGTTAGGTTAGGGTTAGGGGTAGGGTTAGGTTAGGGTTAGGGGTAGGGTTAGGGGTAGGGTTAGGTTAGGGGTAGGGTTAGGTTAGGGGTAGGGTTAGGGGTAGGGTTAGGTTAGGGTTAGAGGTAGGGTTAGGGGTAGGGCTAGGGGTAGGGTTAGGGTTAGGTTAGGGTTAGGTTAGGGGTAGGGTTAGGGGTAGGGTTAGGGGTAGGGTTAGGGTTAGGTTAGGGGTAGGGTTAGGGGTAGGGTTAGGGGTAGGGTTAGGTTAGGGGTAGGGTTAGGGGTAGGGTTAGGTTAGGGTTAGGGGTAGGGTTAGGGGTAGGGTTAGGGGTAGGGTTAGGTTAGGGTTAGGTTAGGGGTAGGGTTAGGGGTAGGGTTAGGGTTAGGTTAGGGGTAGGGTTAGGTTAGGGGTAGGGTTAGGGGTAGGGTTAGGTTAGGGTTAGGGGTAGGGGTAGGGTTAGGTTAGGGTTAGGTTAGGGGTAGGGTTAGGGGTAGGGTTAGGTTAGGGGTAGGGGTAGGGTTAGGTTAGGGGTAGGGCTAGGGTTGGGGCTAAATTTAGGGTTAGGGTTGGGGCTAAATTTAGGGTTAGGGTTGGGGCTAAACTTAGGGTTAGGCTTCTTTCACACTTACGTCGGTACGGGGCCGTCGCAATGCGTCGGCCCGACATACCGACGCACGTTGTGAAAATTGTGCACAACGTGGGCAGCAGCTGTAGTTTTTCAACACATCCGCTGCCCAATCTATGTCCTGGGGAGGAGGGGGCGGAGTTACGGCCACGCATGCGCGGTCAGAAATGGCGGATGCGACGTACAAAAAAACGTTTCATTGAACGTTTTTTTGTGCCGACGCTCCGCCAAAACACAACTGATCCAGTGCACGACGGACGCGACGTGTGGCCATCCGTCACGATCCGTCGGCAATACAAGTCTATGGGCAAAAAACGCATCCTGCGGGCACATTTGCAGGATCCGTTTCTTGTCCAAAACGACGGATTGCGACGGAATGCCAAACGACGCAAGTGTGAAAGTAGCCCTAGGGCTAGGGTTAAGGTTGGGGCTAAAGTTAGGGCTAGGGTTGGGGCTAAAGTTAGGGTTAGAGCTGGGATTAGGGTTAGGGTTTGGATTAGGGTTCGTATTAGGGTTAGGGTTGGCATTAGGGTTACGCTTGGGATTAGGGTTAGGTTTGGGATTAGGGTTAAAGTTAGGGTTGTGATTAGGGGTGTATTGGGATTAGGGTTAGGTTTGAGGTTAGGGTTGAGATTAGGATTAGGGGTGTGTTGGATTTAGGGTTTTGATTAGGGTTATGGTTAGGGTTGACATTAGGGTTGTTTTGGGGTAAGGGTTGTGATTATGGTTAGGGTTAGTGATTAGGATTATGGATGAGGTTGGGATTAGGGTTAGGGGTGTGTTGGGGTTAGGGTTGGAGCTAGAATTGGGGGGTTTCCACTGTTTAGGTACATCAGGGGGTCTCCAAACACGACAGCCAATTTTGCGCTCAAAAAGTTAAATGGTGCTCCCTCCCTTCTGAGCTCTGCCGTGCGCCCAAACAGTGGGTTACCCCCACATATGGGGCATCAGCGTACTCGGGATAAATTGGACAACAACTTCTGGGGTCCAATTTCTCTTGTTACCCTTGTGAAAATAAAAACTTGGGGGCTACAAAATCTTTTTTGTGAAAAAAAAATATTTTTTATTTTCACGACTCTGCATTCTAAACTTCTGTGAAGCACTTGGGCATTCAAAGTTCTCACCACACATCTAGATAAGTTCCTTGGGGGGTCTAGTTTCCAAAATGGGGTCACTTGTGGGGGGTTACTACAGTTTAGGTACATCAGGGGCTCTGCAATCGCAACATAATGCCCACAGACCATTCTATCAAAGTCTGCATTCCAAAAAGGCGCTCCTTCCCTTCCGAGCTCTGCCGTGCGCCCAAACAGTGGTTTACCGCCACATATGGCGCATCAGCGTACTCGGGATAAATTGGACAACAACTATTGCAGTCCAATTTCTCCTGTTACCCTTGTGAAAATAAAAACTTGGGGGCTACAATATCTTTTTTGTGGAAAAAAAAATATTTTTTATTTTCACGACTCTGCATTCTAAACTTCTGTGAAGCACTTGGGCATTCAAAGTTCTCACCACACATCTAGATAAGTTCCTTGGGGGGTCTAGTTTCCAAAATGGGGTCACTTGTGGAGGGTTTCTACTGGTTAGGTACATCAGGGGCTCTGCAAACGCAACATAATACCCGCAGACCATTCTATCAAAGTCTGCATTCCAAAACGGCGCTCCTTCCTTCCGAGCTCTGCCGTGCGCCCAAACAGTGGTTTACCCCCACATATGGGGTACCAGCATACTCAGGACAAATTGGACAAAAACTTTTGGGGTCCAGTTTCTCTTGTTACCCTTGTGAAAATAAAAATTTGGTGGCTAAAAAATCTTTTTTGTGGAAAAAAAAAAATTTTTTTATTTTCACGGCTCTGCATTATAAACTTCTGTGAAGCACTTGGGCATTCAAGGTTCTCACCACACATCTAGATAAGTTCCATGGGGGGTCTAGTTTCCAAAATGGGGTCACTTGTGGGGGATTTCTACTGTTTAGGCACATCAGGGGCTCTCCAAACGCGACATGGCGTCCGATCTCAATTCCAGCCAATTCTACATTGAAAAAGTAAAACGGCACTCTTTCTCTTCCAAGCTCTGCGGTGCGCCCAAACAGTGGTTTACCCCCACATATTGGGTATCGACGTACTCAGGAGAAATTGCACAACAACTTTTGTGGTCTAATTTCTCCTGTTACCCTTGTGAAAATAAAAATTTGTGGGCAAAAAGATCATTTTTGTAGAAAAAATGCAATTTCTTTTTTTCACGGCTCTACGTTATAAACTTCTGTGAAGCACATGGGGGTTCAAAGTGCTCGCCACACATCTAGATAAGTTCCTTAAGGGGTCTAGTTTCCAAAATGGTGTCACTTGTGGGGGGTTTCCACTGTTTAGGCACATCAGGGGCTCTCCAAACGCGACATGGCGTCCAATCTCAATTCCAGCCAATTCTACATTGAAAAAGTAAAACGGCACTCCTTCTCTTCCAAGCTCTGCGGTGCGCCCTAACAGTTGTTTACCCCCACATATTGGGTATCAGCGTACTCAGGAGAAATTGCACAACAACTTTTGTGGTCTAATTTCTCCTGTTACCCTTGTGAAAATAAGAATTTGTGGGCAAAAAATCATTTTTGTGTAAACAAAAGCGATTTTTTATTTTCACGGCTCTACGTTATAAACTTCTGTGAAGCACTTGGGGGTTCAAAGTGCTCACCACACATCTAGATAAGTTCCTTAAGGGGTCTAGTTTCCAAAATGGTGTCACTTGTGGGGAGTTTCCACTGTTTAGGTACATCAGCGGCTCTCTAAATGTGACATGGTGTCCGATCTCAATTCCAGCCAATTCTGCATTGAAAAAGTCAAACGGCGCTCCTTCACTTCTAAGTTCTGCGGTGCGCCCTAACAGTGGTTTACCCCCACATATGGGGTATTGGCGTATTCAGGAGAAATTGCATAACAAAATTTATGGTTACATTTCTGTTTTTACACTTGTGAAAATAAAAAAAATGGTTCTGAATTAAGATGTTTGCAAACAAAAGTTAAATGTTCATTTTTTCCTTCCACATTGTTTCAGTTCCTGTGAAGCACGTAAAGGGTTAATAAACTTCTTGAATGTGGTTTTGAGAACCTTGAGGGGTGTAGTTTTTAGAATGGTGTCACACTTCATTATTTTCTATCATATAGACCCCTCAAAATGACTTCAAATGTGATGTGGTCCCTAAAAAAAAATGGTGTTGTAAAAATGAGAAATTGCTGGTCAACTTTTAACCCTTATAACTCCCTAACAAAAAAAAATTTTGTTTCCAAAATTGTGCTGATGTAAAGTAGACATGTGGGAAATGTTATTTATTAACTATTTTTTATGACATATCTCTCTGATTTAAGGGCATAAAAATACAAAGTTTGAAAACTGCAAAATTTTAAAAATTTTCGCCATATTTCCGTTTTTTTCATAAATAATCGCAAGTAATATCGAAGAAATGTTACCACTAACATGAAGTACAATATGTCACGAAAAAACAATCTCAGAATCAGCAGGATCCGTTGAAGCGTTCCAGAGTTATAACCTCATAAAGTGACAGTGGTCAGAATTGCAAAAATTGGCCTGGTCATTAAGTACCAAATTGGCTCTGTCACTAAGGGGTTAAACTGGATTTGCTGGGAATTTGGAAACTATGGGCAGAAGGTAGTGGCAGAGGTGTAGATAAGGGAGGGGTGGATTCATTTGCTGATTTGCGGATAGGCTAGAAAGGTGTGAAAGTAATATTTGAGAGGCCACAAAGGAGCATTAAACCAGGAGATGATGAGGGCATATTCTAGCATTTCTTTCATTCAGAATGGAGGAAAGAACAGGTTCTGGAAATATTTTGGAGTTGGTGACGGCAGGGAATGTTAAGGACTTGGATGTGTAGTTTGAATGAAAGTGCAGAATAAAGGGTTACACATACGCAATGTATGTGCGATATGGGGCAAAGCAGGATGTCATTTATTGTGAAAAATAGCCTAGCCGGGGGGGGGGGTGAGTGAGATGGCCAATCCATTGAACACTTTCTTCTCTACGGTTTGTGCCCAGGAAAATTCCATGACAAATCTCCATATTTATGGATATCATAAATTCTTCATTAAATATCACCTGTGTAAGCCATCAAGTAGTGTAGTTCCACCTTAACTACACTAAAATAGTCAAATTACTGAGTCTGAAGGACATATCAACCCCAGTTCTACTTTATTTGACCGCTCTTGACTTAAGATCGCGCCTCCTCCTACCAACTACTCCATGGATGCAACGCAGAGCATCCCATTGTAAGTCCAGATCTCTGTATAGTGGTTTAAGAGTGACGGGCGGCTGCTGTCCCTCTGGGATCTGCTTTATGGAATGCCTTAAGCCAAGTGTATCCAAGGCAGCCTTTTTGAGCTGATGGCTTCTGACAGACTTTACAATTTATAGAGTCATTTGAAATTGTTTTTCTCCCACTTTAGACAGAATTTGTCATCATTTTCTGAAGATCATACTGTGATTTTCTAAGATAGATTTCTAGAAAAATAGCAAAGATGCTTTTCTACATTCATAATTAGAATAGCATAAATATATTTGTGCAGCTGGTAACATTCATGTGATTTCTGCAGCATTAAATACATTATGCCGGAATCCAAAAGACTTTCCGCACCGACAATTACCAAAAATATTTCCACTCTTGCCTGGTGTAAGGTTTAATAGCAAACACTGTTGTTATTAGAGATCTGTGTGACTTGTCAGCAAGGAATATTTATATAGCCTACTAACCTCTCCCTCTGGCTGAAATGATTTAATATCAGAATTTAGAAAGCACTAAAAGAATAATAGATCAACTTTCCAGCATTATGTGATTCCTGCAAGCAATCCTTCACTGCATTTGGAATTATAGATAAGAAGGTGTAGTTATATTTTGCACCATTGCCTTTTATGTAGTATCTCCACCGACCAGACGGGCAAATAAACAGTATGTGAATGTCTACATGTAGTGAATATAGAATACTGCACAAAGGGTACAAAGAAGAAGATGCCCATAGCAAAGGTTAAACTGCTCTTCTCTTAAAGGTACCTTCACACTGAACGATATCGCTAGCGATCCGTGACGTTGCAGCGTCCTGGCTAGCGATATCGTTGAGTTTAACACGCAGCAGCGATCTGGATCCTGCTGTGCCATCGTTGGTTGGCGCAGAAAGTCCAGAACTTTATTTCATCGCTGTACTCCCGCAGACATCGCTGAATCGGCGTGTGTGATGCCGATTCAGCGATGTCTTCACCGGTAACCAGGGTAAACATCGGGTTACTAAGCGCAGGGCCGCGCTTAGTAACCCGATGTTTACCCTGGTTACCAGTGTAAATGTAAAAAAAAACAAACACTACATACTTACATTCCGGTGTCTGTCCCCGGCACTGTGCTTCTCTGCACTGTGTAAGCAACGGCCGGCGCTTAGTGCAGAGAAGCACAGCGGCGGGGGACAGACACCGGAATGTAAGTATGTAGTGTTTGGGTTTTTTACGTTTACGCTGGTAACCAGGGTAAACATCGGGTTACTAAGTGCGGCCCTGCACTTAGTAACCCGATGTTTACCCTGGTTACCAGGGGACTTCGCATAGTTGGTCGCTGGAGAGCTGTCTGTGTGACAGCTCTCCACCCACCACACAGCGACGCTGCAGCGATCGGGATCATTGTCTAGATCACTGCAGCGTCGCTAAATGTGACGGTACCTTTAGGTGTCACATTGGCAAGCAGACATTTAGTTATCGCCATTTAATTGGTATGACATCACTATGTTTTTATGAAAGGTGATCTCTGGTGACATCAAAACGGTGATTCTGTCATTTGATATCTTAAGATCATAAGTTGGTTTCAATCAGTATTTAACCCCTTTCTGACATGGGACGTACTATCCCGTCGAGGTGGGGTGGGCCCCCATGACCATGGACGGGATAGTACGTCCAGCGCGATCGGCGGTGCTCACGGGGGGAGCGCCACCGATCGCGGCCGGGTGTCAGCTGTTTATCGCAGCTGACATCTGGCACTATGTGCCAGGAGCGGTCACGGACCGCCCCCGGCACATTAACCCCTGGCACACCGCGATCAAAGATGATCGCGATGTGCCGGCGGTATAGGGAAGCTTCCCGCAGGGAGGGGGCTCCCTGCGGGCTTCCCTGAGCCCCCCGCAGCAACGCGATGTGATCGCGTTGCTGCGAGGGTCTCACCTCCCTCCCTGCTTCCTCCAGCCCCGGATCCAAGATGGCCGCGGATCCGGGTCCTGCAGGGAGGGAGGTGGCTTCACAGAGCCTGCTCAGAGCAGGCACTGTGAAGGCTGCAGCGCTGCATGTCAGATCAGTGATCACTGTCAGATCACTGATCTGTGATGTCCCCCCCTGGTACAATGTAAAAAAGTAAAAAAAAAAATTTCAAAATGTGTAAAAAAAAATAAAAAAAAATATTCCTAAATAATGAAAAAAAAAAAATATTATTCCCCTAAATACATTTCTTCATCTAAATAAAAAAAAAACAATAAAAGTACACATATTTAGTATCGCCGCGTCCGTAACGGCCCGACCTATAAAACTGGCCCACTAGTTAACCCCTTCAGTAAACACCGTAAGAAAAAAAAAAAAAAACGAGGCAAAAAACAACGCTTTATTATCATACCGCCGAACAAAAAGTGGAATAACACGCGATCAAAAAGACAGATATAAATAACCATGATACCGCTGAAAGCGTCATCTTGTCCCGCAAAAAACGAGCCACCATACAGCATCATCAGCAAAAAAAAAAAAAAGTTATAGTCCTGAGAATAAAACGATGCAAAAATAATTATTTTTTCTATAAAATAGTTTTTATCGTATAAAAGCGCCAAACATAAAAAAATGATATAAATGAGGTGTCGCTGTAATCGTACTGACCCGAAGAATAAAACTGATTTATCAATTTTACCAAACGCGGAACGGTATAAACGCCTCCCCCAAAAGAAATTCATGAATAGCTGGTTTTTGGTCATTCTGCCTCGCAAAAATCGGAATAAAAAGCGATCAAAAAATGTAACGTGCCCGAAAAAGTTACCAATAAAAACGTCAACTCGTCCCGCAAAAAACAAGACCTCACATGACTCTGTGAACCAAAATATGGAAAGATTATAGCTCTCAAAATGTGGTAACGCAAAAAATATTTTTTGCAATAAAAAGCGTCTTTCAGTGTGTGACGGCTGCCAATCATAAAAATCCGCTAAATAACCCGCTATAAAAGTAAATCAAACCCCCCTTCATCACCCCCTTAGTTAGGGAAAAATTAAAAAAATGTATTTATTTCCATTTTTCCATTAGGGCTAGGGTTAGGGCTAGGGCTAGGGTTAGGGTTTGGGCTAGGGCTAGGGTTAGGGCTAGGGTTAGGGCTAGGGTTAGGGCTAGGGTTAGGGCTAGGGCTATGGTTAGGGCTAGGGTTAAGGCTACAGGTAGGGTTGGGGCTAAAGTTAGGGTTAGGGCTATGGTTAGGGCTAGGGTTAAGGCTACAGTTAGGGTTGGGGCTAAAGTTATGGTTAGGGTTTAGATTACATTTACAGTTGGGAATAGGGTTGGGATTAGGGTTAGGTGTGTGTCAGGGTTAGAGGTGTGGTTAGGGTTACTGTTGGGATTAGGGTTAGGGTTGTGTTTGGATTAGGGTTTGTTATAATTGGGGGGTTTCCACTGTTTAGGCACATCAGGGGCTCTCCAAACGCGACATGGCGTCCGATCTCAATTCCAGCCAATTCTGCGTTGAAAAAGTAAAACAGTGCTTCTTCCCTTCCGAGCTCTCCCGTGTGCCCAAACAGGGGTTTACCCCAACATATGGGGTATCAGCGTTCTCAGGACAAATTGGAAAACAACTTTTAGGGTCCAATTTCTCCTGTTACCCTTGGGAAAATACAAAACTGGGGGCTAAAAAATAATTTTTGTGGAAAAAAAAAAAGATTTTTTATTTTCACGGCTCTGCGTTATAAACTGTAGTGAAACACTTGGGGGTTCAAAGTTCTCACAACACATCTAGATAAGTTCCATGGGGGTCTAGTTTCCAATATGGGGGGATTTCTACTGTTTAGGTACATTAGGGGTTCTGCAAACGCAATGTAAGTCTGCATTCCAAATGGAACTCCTTCCCTTCCGAGCCCTCCCATGCGCCCAAACGGTGGTTCCCCCCAACATATGGGGTATCAGCGTACTCAGGACAAATTGGACAACAACTTTTGGGGTCAAATTTCTCCTCTTACCCTCGGGAAAATACAAAACTGGGGGCTAAAAAATAATTTTTGGGGGAAAGATTTTTTTTTTCAATTTTCACGGCTCTGCGTTACAAACTGTAGTGAAACACTTGGGGGTTCAAAGCTCTCACAACACATCTAGATGAGTTCCTTAGGGGGTCTAGTTTCCAAAATGTTGTCACTTGTGGGGGGTTTCTACTGTTTTGGTACATTAGGGGCTCTGCAAATGCAATGTGACACCTGCAGACCATTCCATCTAAGCCTGCATTCCAAATGGCGCTCCTTCCCTTCCGAGCCCTCCCATGCGCCCAAACAGTGGTTCCCCCCCCACATATGGGGTATCAGCGCACTCAGAACAAATTGGACAACAAATTTTGGGGTCCAATTTCTCCTGTTACCTCGGGAAAATACAAAACTGGGGGCTAAAAAATAATTTTTGTGGGAAAAAATTTTTGTTTTATTTTTACGGCTCTCCATTATAAACTTCTGTGAAGCCCTTGGTGGGTCAAAGTGCTCACCACACATGTAGATAAGTTCCTTAGGGGGTCTACTTTCCAAAATGGTGTCACTTGTGGGGGGTTTCTACTGTTTAGGTACATTAGGGGCTCTGCAAACGCAATGTGACACCTGCAGATCATTCTATCTAAGTCTGCATTCAAATGGCACTCCTTCCCTTCCGAACCCTCCCATGCGCCCAAACAGTGGTTCCCCCCACATATGGTGTATCATCGCACTCAGGACAAATTGGGCAACAAATTTTGGGGTCCAATTTCTTCTCTTACCCTTGGGAAAATAAAAAATTAGGGGCCGAAAGTTAATTTTTGTGAAAAAATATGATTTTTTATTTTTACGGTTCTACATTATAAACTTCTGTGAAGCACTTGGTGGGTCAAAGTGCTCACCACACCTCTAGATAAGTTCCTTAGCGGGTCTACTTTCCAAAATGGTGTCACTTGTGGGGGGTTTCAATGTTTAGGCACATCAGTGGCTCTCCAAACGCAACATGGCATCCCATCTCAATTCCTGTCAATTTTGCATTGAAAAGTCAAACAGCGCTCCTTCCCTTCCGAGCTCTCCCATCCGCCCAAACAGTAGTTTACCCCCACATATAGGGTATCAGCGTACTCAGGACAAATTGTACAACAACTTTTGGGGTCCAATTTCTTCTCTTACCCTTGGGAAAATAAAAAATTGGGGGCGGAAAGTTAATTTTTGTGAAAAAAAATGATTTTTTATTTTTACGGTTCTACATTATAAACTTCTGTGAAGCACTTGGTGGGTCAAAGTGCTCACCACACATCTAGATAAGTTCCTTAAGGGGTCTACTTTCCAAAATGGTGTCACTTGTGGGGGGTTTCAATGTTTAGGCACATCAAGGGCTCTCCAAACGAAACATGGCGTCCCATCTCAATTCCAGTCAATTTTGCATTGAAAAGTCAAATGGCGCTCCTTCGCTTCCGAACTCTGCCATGCGCCCAAACAGTGGTTTACCCCCACATGTGGGGTATTGTCGTGCTCAGGACAAATTGTACAACAATGTTTGGGGTCTATTTTCTCCTGTTACCCTTGGTAAAATTAAACAAATTGGAGCTGAATTAAATTTTTTGTGAAAAAAAGTTAAATGTTCATTTTTATTTAAACATTCAAAAAATTCCTGTGAAGCACCAGAAGGGTTGATAAACTTCTTGAATATGGTTTTGAGCACCTTGAGGGGTGTAGTTTTTAGAATGGTGTCACACTTGGGTATTTTCTATCATATAGACCCCTCAAAATGACTTCAAATGAGATGTGGTCCCTAAAAAAAAATGGTGTTGTAGAAATGAGAAATTGCTGGTCAACTTTTAACCCTTATAACTCCCTAACAAAAAAAAATTTTGATTCCAAAATTGTGCTGATGTAAAGTAGACATGTGGGAAATGTTACTTATTAAGTATTTTATGTGACATATCTCTGTGATTTAATTGCATAAAAATTCAAAGTTGGAAAATTGCGAAATTTTCATAATTTTCGCCAAAATTTCCGTTTTTTTCACAAATAAACGCAGGTACTATCAAAGAATTTTTACCATTGTCATGAAGTACAATATGTCACGAGAAAACAATGTCAGAATCACTGGGATCCGTTGAAGCGTTCCAGAGTTATAACCTCACAAAGGGACAGTGGTCAGAATTGTAAAAATTGGCCCGGTCATTAACGTGCAAACCACCCTTGGGGGTAAAGGGGTTAACTGCAGTAACATTACAAACTTAGTAAAGAAAAGAAAAACACTGACAACAGTTGAAATTTAGTAGATTTAAAAAAATCATCCTACTATTCTGGATCTATATTCCTATTTTCCAAGGACAGCTCAAGGTTTTATAACTTTGCTATTTTGAAATCTTCTGTGTCCCAAAATTAAGCTTATAATTTGCATACCTCCTGAAAATGATCAGGCATGATGAGATAGAGTGCCTCCAGAATTGCTTGGTCATGGCTTGGTCAAACCATGCTCTAGAAAATGGATGCATGCATCTTCATGGGGAACACAAAAGAAGTAAAAGTGGGCCAACTGCCTCCTATGGCAAATAGCCATCTTTATATTTAAAGGGATTATCCTGACTATTTCTTTTACTAAGGTCTTAAGAACTAACAGGTAGGTAATTGTTTTCAACCTGCCTGTTGTGCCCAGTGCAAATCTCTGCCGGCACAGAGGGGTTACAGACGGCTCCTCCACTAAAGTCTTGTCGACAGAACAGTGGATTCTCTTCCAGTCTGCTTTGTAGATGGGGCATTATTGCCAATGTCATGCTGACTGACAATTGGCTTCCCGCTGACTAACTGAATAGCTGGCTTTCAATCAGCATGATGACGTAGTCCCATTGACAGGGCAGCCCAGAAAAGGAAGAACTGCTCTGTTGATGTGGAGCTGTTGAATTGCTAGTAGAAATGGTCAATGACCGCTCTATGCTGGTGCCGAGTAGAACAGTCAGGTAGTTCTAAATCACCTGCCTGTTAGTTTTTAGGCCCAGTATAAAAATTAAGTTCTGGATACACTTTTTAATCTATACCTGTACTTCTAAAGCTAAACTCTCTATCACAGATATAATCCCCCTTCATCAGCAAACTGTTTTCTTACAATAGAAAAAATCCTGGTGGCTTCAAACATGCATATTCTCTATCTTTCATGTACATAAATTTTTCATTGATATTGTCTTCTGTCTGTTAAAACGCCATGTATCTAGCTACTGAACCGTTATGTACATTAGTGTTAAAACTCCTGCAATGAAAATGTTCAAGTGCTATTGCTGTGGCCTGCTAGAAAGTGTTAAAAATTGCAACTCAACAATAGTTCAGTAATAGCTTTATGGTCAAAGGTTACCTCTCAGTGGTCCTAAGGAAAGTGTGGGATGTTCAGAACACACATATTCACTCTACCCTTTGCCACACTAATCAGAAATGCTCAGATGGAGCCTAGGGGCCAGCCAGTATTTTATGAACAATGCATGAACATAAGTCTAAAAAGGAAAATAATAATTCAAACCACACACAGTTGGAAAGGCCAAATTCAAATAGTCTGTGAATGTATTGTGGACTATAATATTCAAAGGAACAAGTGGAAAAAGACACATTCCTACTAATATATAATGTTTCTAGAAAAGGGAAAGATATGATCAAATTAGTTTCAATGACCTAGTAATAGTAATAGATATCAGCTGATCGATTTCCGAGACTTTAGTGTAAGTCAGTGGTACCTAACTAGGGGTAGGGTGGTCAAAATCAGATTTTATAGAAAGAGGTGGTCGTTATTGCTACCTGATGTCAGCCATTGTTCATGAATGTAAATAGATAAACCACAGCAACTTCTAAATAACATGGTGGTTGTGAAGAATATTGGAGATATAATTCCATGTCAGTCATCTGTATCCTAGTTGGCAAGGGATTATAAAAACCACTTCATAACCTGCAGTTGTAACATGACACCTTGCCAGCTTCAAACAAGGAATTCACAGCCCCACCAGCTAACTGGTGTGCAACCTTCTACAAGAAGACCCCCTGTGGATCAAAGCCATGTGTTCTGAGTCCTTTGTTTAGCCAGCTAGGATTTCATGAAGGAGATATGGAAATACTATGCATCCTAGCTGTGCATCATGTATATTTCCGAGATCCTCAAAACAGGGCAAGTGCCCGCCAGGGTCTCGAGCCTTTCTAACACACATGGAAAGGGAGATACATAGAACAGCCAGTAGCAGCTAGGTAGCAAAATTGTGTTTAGTCTCAATGAGTAGCAGGGACCTGGCCAGATCCGATGGTGCCAGAACCGCTGCACTAGGACTGTTCAGAAGGGAGTTATGATCTTTTATAGGTTTTGGGAGATTTATCTCCAAATTTCCAGGGGAGGGGATTTAGCTTTAGGCCATAGGTCAGGAGGGGAATAACCCACTGGGTTTAATGCTTGTTTGCAGCATATCCTATTGCTTTTTCTCTGTGAGGTCGTGATGACACATTGTGTGAGGAAAGTCACAAACAAAGGGGACCACAAGCCTTCCATGTTGCATCCCCTCCCCTGACAGCCAGTCATTTAATCTAATTGGTAACTGGGAATATATTCTGCTTATACCTTTTGCTCTATCACTATTGTATTTGCACGTATTACCATTATATATGTATAGCTATTGTGTGTTCAGTGTATTGTCTAGTGCGCCCTTAAGGCAATTAAATATACACTGCTCATAAAAATAAAGGGAACACTAAAATACCACATCCTAGATATCACTGAATGAAATATTCCAGTTGTAAATCTTTGTTCATTACATAGTGGAATGTGTTGAAAACAATAAAACCTTAAATTGTTCAACGTACATTAAATCACAACTAATATCCCACGGAGATACAAAATGACCTGCTCAAAAAATACCAAAATAGGAGGATCATGAGGCAACCAAAGAAAATGTTGGGACAAACAAAATCCTCCAAAGTGGATTCTCATAGAAAATAATTTTATTAAAGTACATAATTTGAAATAAAAACCATTAAAAATTGGAAATGCAACTCAACCACAAAAATAATGAGAAAAAGCGCAAACACTGTACATGATAATGATATGGTACATAAAGTGCAACAATACAAATTATGCAGAACAAGATGGTGGCCCGATTCTAACGCATCGGGTATTCTAGAATATGCATGTCCACGTAGTATATTGCCCAGCCACGTAGTATATTGCCCAGCCACGTAGTATATTGCCCAGCTACGTAGTATATTGCCCAGCTACGTAGTATATTGCCCAGCCATGTAGAATATTGCCCAGCCACGTAGTATATTGCCCAGTCACGTAGTATATTGCTCAGCCATGTAGTACATTGCCCAGCCATGTAGTACATTGCCCAGTCACGTAGTATATTGCCCAGCCACGTAGTATATAGCCCAGCCACGTAGTATATTGCCCAGTCATGTACTATATTGCCCAGCCATGTAGTATATTGCCCAGTCATGTACTATATTGCCCAGCCATGTAGTATATTGCCCAGCTACATAGTATATTGCCCAGCTACATAGTATATTGCCCAGTCACGTAGTATATTGCCCAGCCACGTAGTATATTGCCCAGCCACATAGTATATTGCCCAGTCACGTAGTATATTGCCCAGACATGTAGTATATTGCACAGCAAAGGAGTATACAGCACAGAGCCACGTAGTATACAGACTTAAAATAAAAACATATACTCACCCTTTCGTTGAACTCCAGGCCCTGCGTGCGGTGCACCCGGCAGCTTCCGGTCCCAAGGTTGGTATGGGGGCAGGACCTGTGATGATGTCACAGTCACATGACCGTGATGTCATGGCAGGTCTTTCTCGCAGGACCTGTGATGACATTGCGGTCACATGACCGTGACGTCATGGCAGGTCCTTGTCGCATACCATCTTTGCCACCGGAACCTACCGCTTGCATGGACTGGTCACCAGAGCGTCATGAGGAGCGGGAAAGGCGCCGGAATGTGAGTATATGATAATTTTTTTTTTAATTATTTTTAACATTAGATCTTTTTACTATTGAGGCTGCACATGCAGCCTCAATAGTAAAAAAAAGTTGGTCACACAGGGTTAATAGCAGCATTAATGGAGTGCGTTACACCGTGGCATAACGTGGTCTATTAGTGCTGCCATTAACCCTGTGTGAGCGCTGACTGGAGGGGAGTACAGAGCGGGCACTGACTGCGGGGAGGATGGAGCGGCCATGTTGCCGCCGGACTGTGCCTGTCGCTAATTGGTCATGGCAATGGTCGTGGGCGTTTTGCCACGACCAATCAGCAACTTGGATTCCATGATAGACAGAGGTCGCGACCGATGAATATTATTGACAGACAGAAGGACAGACAGAAAGACGGAAATGACCCTTAGACAATTATATAGTAGATAGCGAACATCAAGTAATAATCCGACAGACAGTTTAGAGAGAGATAGAAAAATTTGACAACATAAATGGAGTAAAGGTGAGTATAATATCATCAATACTAGTCATAGAAATAATATGGCCATTCAAGAATATGATGTGAAGATTAGGTAAAGTGCATAGTGCAGACAATTTTCAATGAAATATATAGAGAGGGATAAATCAATCCAGTATCTTATTGCATATCAAATCTGTCCGTTTTCATCTGAAGGGTAGGACTGTAAAGAAAAAATTCTTATTTTAATTATTGAAGCAGTATAGTAGGATCAGTGAGATCCAAAGCCTTCAAAGGAAAACAGAGCATAATGTGCACACCAGGACTTGAAATGAATAGGTAGACCACAGTCGCGGCAACTGAAAGTATCAAAGGTAATCAAGATACAACCTGTCTGAAGTCACGTACCAGTGTACCCCTTAACACGCATTTCGATATTCAATCTTCCTCAGAAGGGGTACAACAAAACAAAACCCGACACAGTAACATGGCCAAAATGTTTTAAAAAATAGAGGTCTCAGGAGTGGCAGTGCACTTGCTCGAAATGAACTTCATTTATTCCTTATGGGACTGCTGAGGGCTATAACTGGGATAACATTTCTCCATTGAGAATGCAAATTCCACAATCTGTCAACCAGTGCAGGTCCCAACAGTTGGATACCCACTGATCAGCAAATTGTCACATTTAACAAGAAAACATTTTGATCATTTTTGCTTCTTCAAAATGTGAATTCATTGTGAAAGAGGCATAATTCACTCTTATTGTGTACCTATCCTTTCAGATTAAACCACAGTAAAAGCACACTTTTTCCTGCCCTCATCTCCCCCAAATACATACTGCTTTTGGTGAACACAACAATTTTACATGTCCACAAAGTGTTCTGATTCTCAGACTCTGTAACTTGGCATGCTCTCTTTTTGTGAGGGCAGTTTCTATTTTCAGTATCATAACTGCATCATAGGAGCTGGAATTCCCTTTCAATGACATTTATGCATTTTTTGCTCTTACCATTGTCCAATGGCTTAAAGAGATTGTGCATTACTTCAATATTGTTTGGACATGCAGTATTCGGCTGCAGTCACTATCTGTAGATGGAGTATCTTCATAATTGAGCACTTCCAGCCACCGCAGTACTGAGAACAATTGATTGGTGGGGGTGATGGACGTCACGCCCCCACCAATCAGAAATGAATTATGTATTTTGTAAGAATAGGTCATCATTGTTAAAGTAGTTGACAACCTCTTTAACAGCCTTCCAATGAAAGTCCACTTTTCTATTGCGCTACTTTGAAGTTTGACAGAAAGTAGAGTAAAGGTACTGTCACATTTAGCGACGCTGCAGCGATCTAGACAACGATCCCGACCGCTGCAGCGTCGCTCTGTGGTCGCTGGAGAGCTGTCATACAGACAGCTCTCCAGCGACCAACTATGCGAAGTCCCTTGGTAACCAGGGTAAACATCGGGTTACTAAGCGCAGGGCCGCGCTTAGTAACCCGATGTTTACCCTGGTTACCAGCGTAAACGTAAAAAAAAACAAAAACACTACATACTTACATTCCGGTGTCTGTCCCCCGGCGCTGTGCTTCTCTGCACTGACTGTGAGCGCCAGCTGGAAAGCACAGCAGTGACATCACCGCTGTGCTCTGCTTTCCGGCCGGCGCTTACAAAGTGCAGAGAAGCACAGCGCCGGGGGACAGACACCGGAATGTAAGTATGTAGTGTTTTTTTCTTTTTTACGTTTATGCTGGTAACCAGGGTAAACATCGAGTTACTAAGCGCGGCCCTGCGCTTAGTAACCCAATGTTTACCCTGGTTACCAGTGAAGACATTGCTGAATCGGTGTCACACACTCCGATTCAGCGATGTCTGCAGGGAGTCCAGCGACGAAATAAAGTTCTGAACTTTCTGCGCCGACCAACAATGGCACAGCAGGATCCTGAACGCTGCTGCCTGTCAAACTGAACGATATCGCTAGCCAGGACGCTGCAACATCACGGATCGCTAGCGATATCGTTCAGTGTGAAGGTACCTTAAGAACAGAGTGGCAAAGCTCCACCTCCATTGTCTCAGCATCTTTTCTGATATCAGTGGATTGTTCTTAATAGCAGGCAGTGGCCAAACAAAAAAAAATTGGAAGGAGGAACCTAGTGGAGTGGAGTAGAGTGATTTTTTTGGTGTTAGGACAACATAATGTATATATAAAGGGATTTTTAGATTGCCTACGTAGCACATCATCGATCTATTGAGATTAAAGTGTCTTAAATGACAGTGACCACTTATGTAATAATTTTTCCCAATGTGCTATTTAGTAGTCCTCTCCTACATTAAACCATCATAAACAGTAAAGGTACCTTCACACATAACGATATTGTTAACGATATCGTTGCTATTTGTGACGTAGCAACGATATCGTTAATGAAATCGTTCTGTGTGACAGCGACCAACGATCAGGCCCCTGCTGGGAGATCGTTGGTCGCTGAATAAAGTCCAGAACTTTATTTCGTCGCTGGACTCCTGCTGACATCGCTGGATCGGCGTGTGTGACACCGATCCAGCGATGTCTTCACTGGTAACCAGGGTAAACATCGGGTAACTAAGCGCAGGGCCGCGCTTAGTAACCCGATGTTTACCCTGGATACCATGCTAAAAGTTAAAAAAAACAAACACTACATACTTACCTAACGCTGTCTGTCCTCCAGCGCTGTGCTCTGCTCTCCTCCTGCACTGGCTGTGAGCCGGAAAGCAGAGCGGTGACGTCACCGCTCTGCTTTCCGACTCACAGACAGTACAGGAGGAGAGCAGAGAAGCAGAGCGCAGCGCTGGAGGACAGACAGCGGTAGGTAAGTATCTAGTGTTTGTTTTTTTTAACTTTTAGCATGGTATCCAGGGTAAACATCAGGTTACTAAGCGCGGCCCTGCGTTTAGTTACCCGATGTTTACCCTGGTTACCGGCATCGTTGGTCGCTGGAGAGCGGTCTGTGTGACAGCTCTCCAGCGACCAAACAGCGACGCTGCAGCGATCCGGATCGTTGTCGGTATCGCTGTAGCGTCGCTTAATGTGAAGGGGCCTTAAGTAACAGTCTTAGTGGATTATGTTACAGCTGCATCCCACTATTGTCTCTATTTACTGCTGTTGGTAATTAAGTTTCAATTGTCATCACAATGATTTGTCATTGGGCGTATTAATCAAAGCATACAATATATTCCTGGATGTGCTAATCAATCCAAGAAACACCCTTGGCAATTCCTGGCAGCGGTTATTTTGTCTCTGCCCACTCTGGAAATGAGACATGACCTTTAGGTGGAAATGAGGTATATTGTATCATTGCATAGATAATGCTTAATGAGCTGTCAGTGAATTTTTTGTGCCCGTGTTTAATTGACATGATATACCAGAGAATAAACCAAATTTGAGGTATTCCAATGACAATATCTTGTCGCTCTGGATGGAATATTAATGGAATTTTCAGGCACAATGGAGACAAATTATTTTAATTGACTAGAGTAGTTTTGGTATGTAATTATTCTCATTATCTAAACATAACATAAACATTCTATACCTGATTTGTAAAGGAGATAATTGTGCCATCTTATATTTACTACACAGCAGCATTGCAAATATGTTTTACTGTAGCAGGAAGTACTTTGTCAATAATATATAAATTGCTGTAATTAATCTATATTGGAGCTAATGCTTACCGAGATGGACTGGTCTGATTCATGGCCATATCATAAACCCATAGACAGTGTATTTTACATTAAAGGGGTAGTCCTGGTGTGAGACAAAAGTCTGCAGTCACTTTCAGTCACTGTAGACTAAATCTTGACAGTCTGTAATGTGCACAATGTCACGCTATCAGTCATTGGACCACATTTATTCGATTTACATATTTGCTGTCACATGCCGACTAGACTGGTAGAATAGATGTGAAAAAAGCCTGATATGATTAGTCGACATGTGACCGCAAGTATGTGCTTTGCATATAAGTGGTAACGTGACCACCCGCTGACAAAAACAATCGGGGAATCGTGACAGCTAGCACAGCACAGTATGCTGCCATGATTCAGTGGTCTTCAGTCATAGAATGACTGCAGACTTTCGTCCCATGCCCAGACAACTCCTTCTAGGTTAGAATATGTAACTTAAAGGGAATCTGTGACCCCAATTTTCACCTATAAGATGCAGCCACCGCCATCAGGGGCTTATCTACAGCATTCTGTAATGCTGTAGATAAGACCCTAATGTAACCTGAAAGATAAGAAAAAGAGGTTAGATTATACTCACCCAGCAGAGGTTCCGGTTCGGTCCGGTATGATGGGCATCGCGATCCAGGTCTGGCGCCTCCCATCTTCATACAATGACATCCTCTTCTTTGCTTCCTGCCGTGGCTCCTGCGGAGGCGTACTTTATCTGCCCTGTTGAGACAGAGCAAAGTACTGCAGTGCGCAGGCGCCGGGAAAGGTCAGAGAGGCCCAGCACCTGTGCACTGCAGTACTTTGCTCTGCCCTCAACAGGACAGATAAAGTACGCCTGCGCAGGAGCCACAGCAGAAAGCAAAGAAGAGGACGTCATCGTATGAAGATGTGAGATGCTGGACCCGGAGAGCGACGCCCATCGGACCGGACCGCAGCGGGACCGCCCCTGGGTAAGTATAATCTAACTTGTTTTTCTTATGTTTCAGGTTAAATCGGGGGCTTTTCTACAGCATTACAGAATACTGAAAAAAGTCTCTGATGGCAGTGGCCGCATTTTATAGGCGAACATTGGGGTGACAGATTCCCTTTAATGTAGCAGAATCCATTAAAATTGTTTTCATAGAATAAGAGGAACAAAAGCAAATGACAAAAATAGTTAACCCTGAAAAAATTGTATCCTAATGGTCAGGACTGGAGGTAGTTGTATGCAGAAGAAGGTATTAATACAAAGAACAAGTATTTATCAATGGAGTAACTGTCATATTAAACATGATTTAGTGTTTTCCAACTGATGCCCAGTTATTGCTGAACATGTACTGGGATGGATTTATGACAAAGGGCATGTAGTCATATTTCCAGAACACTGTTTTATGTTGTATCTGTGTCATAAGCATCTCTATTCTCCTGCTCATGAAACATTCATTCCAATACAATAGCTGCTGTCAACAAATGGTGGATGAATAAGGCGAATCCAACAGCAAATACTGTGCTCATTCATACTGTAACCAGCCATTTGCTGCATTATTTAGCACCATACAAACAAATATTCTCAATACAGTAACAAAGGAAAGTTCCTGCTCCATCTTTAGAATGACTGGACTAAGCCAAAAAGCTTCTAGGGGATATAAAACAGGGCATGCTTTTATGTTTTTCCTGAAACACCACCATTCTTGTCTATGGGCTGTGAAAAATATTACAATTATTACAGTCCCTTAAGCATTGATACATTTCTCGTGAGCTAAGATCTAATAATGTAGTTGTAACATTTTTGCATTTCCTATATCTTATTGGTTTCTTACCACTATTCTTTTCTCACTTTAAAAAGTATAGAAAAACAACTCATTGAGAAAGATATTAGAAGGGTTGAAGATTAAAATTCTATTCAAAATTAAAATCAGAATTCTGCTTTTGTTACTGAAGCATTATTCAAGAAATCTTCAAACAGCAAATTTAAGGCCCCCATTCTCTCGATCAATGGAGTTCACTGCGGTGGGACCTATCTTATGAATAAGAGATAAGTTGGGATTTTGATACTATATCTTTTTAACAAGTAGCACATGTTTTAGGATATTTTGTGAAAAAAAAAACACAAAATGGTGTTAAAAAATATTCACTTTAAGGCCACATTCACATGTTCAGTATTTGGTCAGTCTATTACATCAGTATCTGTAAGCCAAAGCCAGAAGTGGAAAAGTGTCAAAGAAACGCGTCACCACTTCTGTATTGATCACCCACTCCTGTGTTATGATCTGGTGGCCTAGGAGCAGCATGAGACGGACTCTGGGGAAGGTGGTCCTTGTACTGACCGCAAACCCTGAACCTAGCAGCGCAACTAGAAGTAGCCGTGGGGGGTACATAACACTCCCTAGACCCCTCGACACAGCCTAAGATCTAACTTCCCCTAAAGACAGAAACAGGAAACCTATCTTGCCTCAGAGAAAATCCCCAAAGGATACATAGCCCCCCACAAATATTGACTGTGAGAAGAGAGGGAAATAACATACGCAGATATGAAATCAGATTTTCGCATAGGAGGCCATACTAGCTAAAAAGAAAGAATAGAACAGAGTACTATGCGGTCAGTATTAAAACAGTAGAAAATATCCACCACAGAAAATACAAATCACCACATCTGACTAAAAACATGGAGGGTATATCTCCAGAGACACAGCTTGGCTGCAAAAAATCCTTCACAGACAAAGCTGGACAAGACAAAAACATGAATATGCACAGAACTATAAGGTCCACAGCAGGTGGACAGCAAGCCAGGACTTATCTTTGTAGAAAAGCACAGCAAACTGGAGAGACCAGCAGGGAAGTGAATCATCCAAAAACAATGGACAACTGGCAGGGACTAAAGAGTCCTGAAAAAAGCTATATACCCCAGTCAGTTTTGCAATTAGTAGATACACCTGTCCAATCCTGCAGTCCAGGCACAACTGCATTACCCTCTACAACCACCGGAGGGAGCCCAAAAGCTGAATTCACAACACTCCTGGTTTTGGCTTACAGGTACTGATATAAAATACTGACCAAATACTGATAGTGTGACCGTGGCCTTACTAAACATATGTTTGTAAATGCACATGACGATTAATGATTAATCTATATCTAATCTAATAGACTACAAATTCAGTATTTTGAAACCTTGCTAAAAATGTTTTCCTACCACCGCAATTTTTCTTAGCTAATTATCCACTTTTGAGAAGCATATAGATTGATTGATTGAAAAAAAGAGGAAAGCCCATCAATTGTAACCTATTTCCTTACTATGTTCATTAAGGGTATGTGCACACGTCAGGATTTCTTGCAGAAATTTTCCTGACAAAAACCGGAGATTTCTGCCAGAAATCCGCATGCGTTTTTACCGCGATTTTACCGCGATTTTTACGTGTTTTTGGTGCATTTTTGGTGCGTTTTTTGTGCGTTTTTTCCCAAATGCATAGAATTGCGGGAAAAATGGAGAAAATCTGCAAAAATAATGAACATGCTCATTTTTTTACCGCAATGCGTTTTTTTCGCGGAAAAAAATGCATCCATGTGCACAAAACATGCAGAATGCATTCTAAATGATAGAATGCATAATGTATGCGTTTTTTATGAGTTTTTATAGCGTTTTTAGCGCGAAAAAACGCGAAAAAAACACAAAAAAACCTGTTCGTGTGCTCATAGCCTGAAGAGGCTGCTATATCCCATAGGCAATAGATTGTTTTCAGATTCTGCAAAAATGTGTGGATTAAAATGAAAATCTTACTATTGTGTTCAAAATATAGTCCCTATAAAAAAATCATACCTATAGTGTTCTAATTGCTGCCTGTGCTATGCAAAAATTAAATATTTAGCAAATATTCTAATTAGGGTTCTCGGTGCACCCTTGGTGTGGCTAAGAGGCATTGTGCACTGCTGTAAATCACCATTTAGATAGGCAGGGGCAAGCGACAAAATGGTACTCTATGCCTCCTTTGGCCACACCAAAGATGCACCGACCACCCTAATTAGCATACTTGATTAAACTTCAGTTTCTGCAGAATGGAGGCAGTGACGAGAGAGGCAATTTTAATAGGGGCTATATCCCCTACAAGGTTATATGCTTAGATAATATTGTCAGTTTGGACTGACAGACTTCCTTTAAGGTTAAGTTCACACAATGTGATTTTAATTAGTTATTTAATGCTGCACATTTTCAGTGGCAAAAAAAAAAAAAAACTCAATGTCTTTCAGTTCCAGCAAAGTGGATGGGATGTATAGAAATCTCCTGGCCATTGTTTTTTTTTACATTGTGTAAACTGACTTGTTATGCATTTTAGAAATGCACACGTCCGGGTACACTTAGTTTTACGTGCAAATTTCCCCACAAAGTTGCATTAGATGTGGAAAATCCACAGGTAAAAAATGCATGTGATCCGCTAATGGCTGTGTTAATAAAGTTTTGTCAAAGCCGAATACCAGGAAGTGTCAAAAACAAAGCAGCTTTATTTAAAACATGACATACCAAAAAGAGACAAAAAATGTGATTAAAATCTATGTTGAAAACAACTCGCTTAAAAACACAATGAAAAAATGGAAGTAACTTAATTTTCATAAAGGATTCAGAAATGATGCCAAAAATCTGCAAATCTAAAAACCCATCAAATACTCATTGTGGGAACGTAGCCTAAGCATCAGGAAAGCCACAGTAGTTTTTCATGTTTTTTCAGGTACCCAAAATAGTATGAATATTTGTGAATTGTTCTAGAAATACATATATATCACTTGTGAAGTACTGGTGTGGAGCTGACATATCTGGATGAAATGGGAGGTAAAATGTGGTGGAAAAGCTGTTGATTAACAATGTGTAAATGTCAGCACTTACTAGGCGCATTTTTACATTTTAGGCAGACGGTATTAATATGTATAGCCGCTGCAGTCATTCTGCACTAGTCTCATGTGAAATCTCATTCGCAGGACAGGATGGTTCTTTCTCTGAACCATGTGTGCAGCAATAATGAAATCTATGACTGTAATTGAGCACTGGTCTCCCTTCTAAGAGAAAAGGCAGCGTTATCTGCTCAAGCACAGATGCCTTCATTACCCTTGTCTGAGTGTTTTCTAAGCATAGTACTTTCCCTGAAAAGTTTCTCCGCTGGCAAACAATGAATTATTAGGCTGGTAATTATGAGACAGACAAATAGGATTTTTAACTATTTATTGCATAGTCCTGGTGCTGCTGGCTGACCTTAATAGACATTAATTTCCTTATATGATTTTCTAAAGGTATATTTATCCCACAGAAAGAATTGATGTATGATTAAAACATTTTCAAAAAGCTAAACTTACAAAATGTAAAAAAATGAAATAGAAAGATAACTGTATTGTGTGTTGTAGAAAACGGCAACATTCTTGTAATTTTTCTGCAGAGCGTTAGGAGATGATGAACACAAATTAGGGGGATGAAGGCTATTCACAAAATGTTTAGAATAGTTTTCTTTAGGGCTCATTCAGATGTCCGTGCAAATCGGTCCGAGGTCAGACCGCAATGCACGGACTCGCTGCGGCTCTCCCAACCCGAGCGGGACAGTCTCAATAATTGGAGCAGTCAGGCTTGAGTCATGAGACCCGTGGCCAGTCTGTGCACTACGGTCCGATCTTGGATCGATGTGCATGGATGACTGAAGGTACCTTTACAAGGAGTAATAAAGGAATACTGCCATGCGGTGGTCTCATCATATTGCCCATATGAAGCCATACAGTTCCCAAATAATCGCAAAGCTTGGCTATGATGATGTCTGGAAAACTCATGGATGAACCTAAACGTTTCAGGCTCCAATTTTTCATAGTATTAGCAAGGCCTGAAAATGTTTGATTGGTTGGTATTTTGGTGGGTTCACCTAATTGGTGTAGTATGCTATCTTTTCTATTTTTTTGCAGTTTTGAATGTATTAATATTCTTCACCTGCCAACAAATTCCTGAATTTCAGATACTGAACAGGACTGGCTTTAATTACAAATGAAATTACTTTTACAATTCACTGCAGATGAGAAGATATGAAAGAATTACAATAACAGCGCTTTGTATATGTGAGACCTTTAATAGCTATGTTGCAGTAGGCCACCTTGCTACTTTGGTCTACTCTACTCCTCCATGTTTACTCATATCATCATTGGTCCTTTAAAGGAAATCTGTCACCCGCAGGCCAGCATCTTTCAGCCCTGTAACAGCATTCTAGAATGCTGTGTATATGTTCTTAACTACAAGGCACAATAAATAGCTTTTATTATATTCACCTACGATGCTGTCTGATCCGATGGCGTCTTTGATCTGGTGCCTCCTCTTTTGCTGTCGCCGTTCACCTTCCTGCTTTGTGCGGATGACGCGTCCTATGTCTTCCACTCAGTGTCCTCTGTCAAGCTCCTGCGCAGGCTCATTTTTCTGCCCTGCTGAGGACAGAGCAAAGTGCTCTTCTGCCCATGTGAAGGTAAAGGCCAAAGAGTGCTGGCACATCAGCTCTACACTACTTTTCTCTTCCCTCGGCAGGACAGAGAAGGGCACCTGCACAGGAAAGTGATGAAGGACACCGTGTGGATGATATAGGACGTGTCATCCACATGAAGCAGAGAAGAGACATGGTGATCGAAAGAAGAGAGCATGAGCCAAATCAAGACCAGAGACACTCATTAGACCGGACCACTTCATCGTAAAGTAGGGCATTTGCCCATGTTTGCCTTGTGCCAATGAAACACGTGTAATACAGTCCAAGAGAACAATGTAACACAACTACTGTATTTATGTCATGAAACATTTACTGAATCCCTGTTCATCTTACTGACTGTGGTTTACCAAAAGAACAAACTTTCTCACTTCCAAAAGAAGTAGTTCTGTGAAGTAGCATAGTACTACAAAACTGATATACTTTCCGTTTCTGAATAGCCATCAGGAATGTATATCTCGTAGGCTTTGTTCATATCTGTGTGGGAGAAATAATCGAAATCGAATCCAAGGCAAATTAATGTAGCATGCTGCACAATTTTGTCTGGTAATATGATGGCCATCATGAATACAATCCCAAAGACCCCATTATAGTGATCCTACTGTATACTGTTTGTGTCTGCCATGTGCTGGTTTCTGTACTGCTAAATATTTCCCTTCCTAAAAGAAACAGATCTCAACATCAGAGATAAAGAAAATTCTTTATGTAAAAAAAGTTTTCTTCTTTGCTGAAATCTCGATACAGTATATAGACTTCAAAAACAGTAGTATAAGCAAGTCAGCCAATGTCACTGCTATTGAATTTACAGAAAGATGATAAATTAGCACTAAAATGTAAATTTACCCAATTTTACTTACAACTAATGCAGTTAAAACAAAATTTGATTTTTCTTTCTTTTACCCTTTTACCCTTGCAATCGATATTGATCGAATAACATTGCAGGACAAGGTGAGTTTTCACTTTCCCTATTGTCGCATTTGATCATACCTCTATGAGTATAACACACCACCAGAAAATTAGAGCTATAAAACTATCATAAAAGTAAAACTCAAGGAGGTCCTTTAGATTTTTACTCCTTGTTCCAGTCACAAAGGGAAAATTAGATTAGTGGCCAATGAGAAATCATTTTTGAAAATGAGCCAGCATTTCATCAATATTCGTCTCATATGTACCACTGGCTATTGTATGTAGAGATTAAATGGATTTTCCCATTTCTCAATTTGTCCTTTTTTGATGGTTATAATAAATGATCTCTTCTTGTAGTTTAAGCTCCTATATCATGGCTGTGGACCCTATCACAGAACCATAGCCTAACGTTCACGTATTGCATCACATTTGCCTCATCCTGAGTAAGGCTATGTGCACACGTTCAGGATTTCTTGCACAAATTTCCTGAGAAAATCCTGAAATTTTCTGCAAGAAATCTGCATGCGTTTTTGTGCGTTTTTTTGCACGTTTTTATTTCATTTTTGGTGCAGATTTTTCCAGACATTTCCCAAAGCATTATATAGTGGGAAATCCGCGAAAAATCTGCAAAATTAACCCTAGAACGCATACCTGGGGCCTCGCAGGCCTGCCAGGTTACTTGTTTTCTATTTTCTGTAGAAGTACTTTAGTTAGAATTTTGAAAATCTAGGTAATCCTCAGGTATATAGTTGTTAGTAATTTCCAGTTATTCATATATTTTTATGTTACAGACATTTCGGTATAACAACCTTTTTGTGGGACTACCCCATATTCACGCACATGGGGCCTTTTAGGCCTGTACTAGGTTTACATGTGATACTCAGTCTTTTTGTCTGTATTGTTGCTGGGGAAGAACTTTTATGACTCTGCTATTGCTATATGCCCAGTAAGCCAGCTAAGTATGGCATAAAAATTTTCTGGATGTGCGATTCAGCAAGCTATTATGGGATGAATGGTCTGATTTACTGTGGCAAAGAAGCTGATGCTCCAGTCCAGAAAGACCTATGTTCCGACATAGTAAAAACACTTGCTCTACCAATTTTCAATTCAGGAAAAAATATTAGAATGGGTAATTACTTTACAATTTTGAAATGGCCAACATTTTGCTTCAAAAGCAACTTACACTTGTTGGTACTATGAGGCCAAACTGCCACGAAATTCCTCCAATCATGAAGCACAATGCACAGTGAACAATCTACGAGAGTGTATTCGGTTTCTGCAATCAAGCAACAATGGTGTCTTATAAAGCCAAGAAAGAAAAATCCGTGATATTACTGAGTACAATGCATCATGATGGAAGTATTGACACCAATGACAGGAAAAAAAAAACCTGAAATCATACTGCATTATAATAAGACAAAAGGAGGTGTCGACAAGATGGACGAAATGATTGGAGAATATTCGTGCAAAAGGCAGACTAAACGTTGGCCTGTTGCCCTTTTTTCCAATATCCTTGATGTGTCAGCCCTCAATAGCTACATTGTTTATTGTCAAACTAATCCAGAATTCCATGCCAACAGGAAAGACAATAGACGTCTATTTTTGAAAGAACTTTGTTATGAACGTTTGATGCCTACTATGATGGAGAGACGCAGCATGATATGCTTATCAAGGCAAAATGATCCGATGTGGAATACGCTTTCTGGAACATCCAGAGCAAGGAGAAAAAAAAAAGACAGCGCTGCTATATTTGTCCAGCAAAGAAGGAAATAAAATCGGAGCGTTTCTGTTCTACTTGCGGACAAAATGTATGCAAGGAACATTCAGCCGAAAAAATAATATGCGAGAATTGTCGGGGGAATATGTAAAGTTACAAATAAATATTCCAGCACCAAGTTTGCTACAACTAAAAAATGTTTTCATAAAAAAATTGCATATAAAATGCCTATATTTGGCGTGCCCGTTTACTTACTTTTTTGCTGTTTTATGCACATAATTATGTTTTGAAATATACACATCTTAGGCTGTGTTCCCAGTAGCGCTGGGGTTTGCCAGAAGGGGATCCATAATGGATCTGACCTCCTGGTAACTCCAGCTAAGGCTGCCGGAATGGCGGGATTTCGCCAGCCTTAGCTGGGGTCACCAGGAGGTCAGATCCATTATGGATCCCCTCCTGGCGGACCCCAGTGCTAGTTGGAATGCATCCTTACCTTGCAATTGTAAAATAAATTTTGAAAAATATTTTTAATTGAGTTATTCCGTGTTATTTGCACACAGGCCTAAAAGGCCCCAGGTGTGTGAATATGGGGTAGTCCCAAAAAAAGGTTGTTATACCGAAATGCCTATAACATAAAAATATATGAACAACTGGAAATTACTAACAACTATATACCTGAGGAATACCTAGAGTTTCAACATTCTAACTAAAGTAATTTTACAGAAAATAGAAAACAAGTTACCCTGGCAGGCCTGCGAGGCCCCAGGTATGCGTCTGCCAGCCTTAGCTGGGGTCACCAGAAGGTCAGATCCATTACAGAATCCTGTCCTGGTGGACCCCTGCGCTAGTGGGAATGCATCCTAAGGCTACTTTCACACGAGCGTTGGGCTCGGCCCAGCCCCAGTGCGTCAGGCCGAGGTTACCGACGCTAGCGTTGTTTGAGCCGCACAACGGGTGCAGCGGATGCAGATTTTCATCGCATCTGATTCCCCATTGTGAGGTGCGGGGAGGTGGGGGAGGAGTTCCGGCCGCGCATGAGCGGTCGGAAAAAGCGGTCCGTCGGCAGCAAAAAATGTTACATGTAGCGTTTTTTGCTCCCGACGGTCCGCCAAAGCACGACGCATCTGTCGCACGATGGATGCGACGTGTGGCAATCCGTCGCAATGCGTCGTCAATACAAGTCTATGGGGAAAAAACGCATCCTGCAAGCACTTTTGCACGATGCGTTTTTTCTGCAAAACGACGCATTGTGACGGATTGCAGTTAACGCTAGTGTGAAAGTAGCCTTACTTTGCAATAAGCTTTGAAAAGTTTTTTTATTTGAGTGATTCCATGATCAGGCCCCAGGTGCGTGAATGTGTAGATTTCTATGGGTATTAATTCTAGGGTTAATGAACATGCTGCATTTATTACTGCGATGCATTTTTTTCGCGGAAAAAAAACGCATCATGTGCACAAAAATTGCGGAATTCTTTCTGTGATGGGATGCATAATGTATGCTGTGTTTTTGCGGTTTTATAGCATTTTTATCATGAAAAAACGCAAAAAAAACGCGAATAATCAGCAACGTGTGCACACAGCCTAAAAGAACAACCAGGGCAGCTTTTATAAACCTACTATATATTTTGTAAAATACTGTTTAAAGAATTATATGAGCAATATGTTGCACATGGATGATCAATTTCAGTTTTATATCACATGAATTGTTAAATTCTGGTTAATGCGGCGTTGAGGTCTTGGGTTCAAACCCTCCAAGAACAACATCTGCAAGAAGTTTTCATGTTCTCCTCATGTCTGCGTGGATTTTCTTAGGGAACTTCAGTTTCCCATTACACCCCAAATACATACTGATCGGGAAATTAGATTGTGGGGTCAGTGATGATGATATCTGTAAAGCGCTGTGAAATATAATGGTGCTATTCAAGTGGGTAAAGTAAAATGTAAAAAATAAATAAATGCAGGTATTATATTAATTTTGTCCTGCTGCTCTGATTTTGAACATTTCCTTACATAGAATCCGTCAGCTGTATTTTTTGCTGTGTAATCCGACAGCATGCTGTTGGATTGAAGCACAGATTTCAGCAATGCCTCTATTACCAAACTCTAAGGTGTTGTTGATTGTTTTGGCAGCAGTAACTTATTATTGCTGGGACACAGCTCGCATGACTCTTGGTCCAGCAACCTCTTCCCTCTTTGAGAAAGCAATGCGAAACGCGCGTCAGGGGGTATCCAGAGTCCCTGGCACTAGTCACTTTACTATGGGTAAGGAACTTTGCACCTGACATGCACTATTATCGTTTCTGTGTTTATCTGTATGGAGGACACTTGTCCATATGAACATTAGTACTATACATAGAATTCTTTGGTATTATATTTCTGCGTGTCAACAGCGGTGCTCATTTATTTATACATTTTATACCATGGTGACATATACAGTTTTGTGCCTGTGACCAGGATGTTTTTGCACTAGGGTCTCCTTTCTTCTATGTACGTATCTTTATATTGTGTTTTTTAAAATAACTTTTTTGTAATAAAAATATTGATTTTATAATGATTCCGTATAGAACTCCAATTTTTTGAGTATTGCTCTCAGATAAGGTAGTAAAATCCTGCTGACAGATTCTCTTTAAAAACATCTGTATAACTTTATGAACTGCTATCTCTTAATATTGCTTAATAAAGAATTCGGCCCCAATTCTTCAAAGGAGTTTTTCCAAAATTGTAGCATAAATTGCTTGGAAAAGTCACAAAAATGTTGTAACTTTTGACATTTTTATGCCAGTTTTTCCCAGTTACCCTATAATGGGGATGAGTTTTGGGGTCCTCTACACCAGAAAATGTACTTCAGTGAGGAACTGTAGAAAGATTTCTGCCATGGCACACAGAGGTGTATGTCACTCGTCAGATGCTCCAGATTCATGAATCGTACGTGTCTGGCTCCACCATGCCCCCTCATCAAGATCAGTGAGAAAATCTATAGTTTTGCTGAATCAGGGCCTTAGTTCTTAATAATTTTGAGATTGTTTTGCAGCTTTCATTTTCTCATGGCGTGGTATACTACAGTAGAACCGCTGTCAGGACTATTGATTGATTACAAATGAGAAGACAATTTGATATATGCAATGAAACTATCTCCTATGTACGGTGCATGATGAACATGTTTCAATTATACCTCTGTTAGGTATTATTTTTAGCAGCCAGTTTTCTTACCCGGTACATTTTAAGTTGAGCAATGAGTCAACTGGAGATTGGATGTCCATCAGTTGTCTCTCGCGATCTCTAATCGAGATTTATATACATTAATTGTCTCTGACAAACTCATCACAAGTTTTTGGTGAGTTTTTGACGTTGCACATTTTCGATGCGCACAAAAAAAATGCAGTGTCCTACGGTTCAAGCAAAGTGGATGGGATTTATAGAAGTCATATTCCCAATTATTTTTTTTTACGGAGTGTAACTTGACCTGCAGTGCGTTTTTTGAAATCTGCAGTATGTCAGTTTCTCTTATCAAAAACAAACCAGCTTTACTTGAAACATTATTTACTAAAAAAAGACAAGAAACTGCATTATCAAAAACGTGATTAAAATGCATGTTAAAATAAATGCGCTAAAAAACATTGCTATGTCATATTTTAAATTAAGGTGCTTTGTTTTTGATGCTTCCAGGCAGTTGACTTTGACAAAACTTTAATGATACAGTGATACATGTACTAAATGTGTTTTTAGTGCATCTCCACAGTGAAAATTCACTAAAAACGCATATGCATTTTTGACCTGCTGCTTTTCGCATCTATTGCAATTCTATGGGGAAAATCCACACATAAAGCTCAGCATACCCACAAGAGAAAACAACACATTGTAGATTTCAAATACTCCCTGATGCGTAAAAATAAAGCACAGTGGGCATGATATTTTTATAAATTACTTCCATTTACTGTAAAATGCTGCATTTTTGCACAGTAAAAATATGCAGCATCAAAAACTCATGCTGAGAGCTTAAAGGGGTATTCCCATCTCCAAGATCCTATTCCAATATGTCTGAGGTGTAATAATAATGATAATATTAGCAAATACCTCCAATTAAAAATGTAGTACAGTTCTTCTGATTCGCAATGTTGCTTACCTCATGTGCAGGCATTGCAGTAGCTTAGGTATCCATGGTTATGACCGCTAACAACTAAATTAATGTCAATATATAAACGGTCGTAACCATGGATACCTAAGCTACTGCAATGCCTGCATATGGGGTAAGGGACATTGAGAATCAGAAGAATTATACTACATTTCTAACTTGAGGTATTTGCTAATGTTATTATTATTACATCTACTACATATTGGGATATGATCTTAGAGATGGGAATACCACTTTAACCTTGGGGATGATCTGTAATTTATGAAGGCAAACAGCAATTCTGATGAGTAGTTGAGGCAATAAACAGAAACTATTGAAATCAATGGGATTTCTTGACTTCTTTTAGAGCAAGATATGCTTTAAGGCTGTGTGCCCACTCTGCTTTTTTGTGAGTTTTTGGCATTGTGAATTTTCCCTGCCTCAAGCACGCAGCGTCCTACATTTCCAGCAAAAGGGTGAGTAATTCAAATTTGCAGCATACCACTTTCTCTTGCGATTACACCGAGTTCTATGTCCATACTTCCCCTCAGATTTGCATGAGATGAAGAAAATCTGTTGAAAAAAAATGTACATGCGCTTTCAGTGCGTTTTCGCCTGCAGAAACGCATCAAAGACGCAATTAATCTGCACATGACTGTTCAATAATGGTTTGTCAAAGCCAAATACCAGGAAACGAAGCAGCTTTGTTTAAAACTTGACTTAACAAGAAGAGACAAAAAACAGCATCAAAAATGCAAAAAACAAAACAAAAAACAGCAATTCAAACTTAATGAAAAAGCGAAAGTGACCTAATTTACTTAACTGGTGCGCTAATGCTAAAGAAAATCAAAAAATAATGTGTGTGAATGTAGCCTTATAGCCATTCAGTAGAGTCTTTAATGACCCCCTCCACTCCCACTATAAGAATTTTTACCTAAAATACCTAAAATAAAAAAAACTTTAACTCATTACAAAAATCAATGTTCTACACAAGTAGAAGCACAATGTACAACAAAGAGGAAAACTTCTCCCCTTATTAATAAGAATGTCAGATGATACCATACAAGGTTATTAACGTGGAATTATTAAACCAGATAACATGTTGCATAAATTAGCCATGGCATGAATTGATGCTTTTTATAGTAGATTTTATGCCTTTTATAACAGCTCCCATCCGATAAGATGAGAATATGGTAACATATGCCTTATAATAACATTAAACTCTAATCCCAAATCCTGTCTTGTATATTCCCAACTAGAGCATAACTCAACGCACATCTTACAAGTGAAGGATTTTTTTTTATTTAAAAGAAGAATAACAAGAATCACCTACAACTCCTCACCCACTGCTGCAAGAAGAAAGCATGACAGGTAAAGCCTCTAGATACACATGCCATGAGAGTTAGTGGTGCGGAGCTCACAAAAGCCAAAATACTGAGAAATAAGAGGATTACATCAGATGTCGGCACATCGGAACGCTATATATGTTCTTGTATTTTGAAAAGAAGTTTTCTAAACAGGGCTTACCATGCAGTGTATTGTCTCTGCCTGTTCCTCCTCTGTCTTCTGCCTGCTCTGCTCACAATTAACTGAGCAAGCAATGTATTTGCTTGTTTCTATGGAGTTCTGCGGCGTCTTGACTATGTATGAGGGAAGTACAGCTGCGCCGAGACGTGGCCACAAGTGAGCAAAAGTCCCTCACAATCTAATCAGATGACTGCAATGATATTGGATTGTGGCGGAGAATTTCAATCAAGCTTTCTGTGTTATCCCTATCTCTTGACAAGTGTAAAGGTGATGATAAACGTGTATTTGTGACAGAAGAGAAGTTGAGATGTTCAATATTTTGACAAATCTATTCTTTGTACTTTTGCATTACAATTGCCGGAGCACATTGGATCTCCTCGCTGAAATCACAGACCCCACACTGCTCTGCATCAATATTGTCAAATGTTATTCTACTACAGGGATTGACAGGAGGAAAGTATTTTCTTCCTTTCATTGAAATTGCCTTAGCCTGTCTCCCTTCCCTACTTGTTTTGTTTAGCAGACGCTAGTATCTCCCATGAAATAACAATCCTGTAATATCTTCTAAATTCAACTCACACAAGAAAAAAATTAATGTCTAAACCCACGCAACGGTCTTTATCATACACAACAAAGACCCCCGGTAAAGGCAAAATGTTGCACTTCTTTATATGTAGGATCGTTGAATAAGCACTGCATCTCTTGGTCTATTTAAATGCTGCCTCGCTAGGTTATGATGATGTGACAATATTTCTTTAACTGATATGTAACCTGTAAAAAATGTAAAGTGGATAAGTTACATCTACTAAAAAAGTTAAAACCCCATCTCCATAACATCACCCAAATCCACCAAATTTGACAGGTTCAGTCTAATGTGTATGGCGGACTCCCACTTGTCCCTTGACAGATGATGTTGGGGGGACAGAAGAATAACAATGTCCAGTTTTTGGCTGACATTTTTTTTTGTTCTCTAAGGGATAAGCTGCTGAAAAAATGTCTGGCCGTGGCTCTCTCATGGGGAACATATGAACACGTGGCAATACTTGGCCAGCTGAGTACTACTGGGTATAGGAGGGATCGGTAAGATGGTGGTCACCTGAAAAATTGGACAAACCATTGTTCTTTACAATTATCTTTTCTTTCCCTTGTTGCATGTTTCCATGTATCATTTCTTTTTTAGCTCTTATTAAACTGAACTCCATCTAACACATCATGAAAAAACAAGCTAATACAGTTGAACATGTCCATATCATATTAAAGGGTTGTTCTCATTATTCACCTTTAGGAACTTTACTGATTGCCATGTGGTGGTGCCCTCCTCAAGGCTGACAGCTCACAACCAATAGCATGGATGCACCAATGACTCGAACTGCTCTTTTCGAAGTCGCAACAACAAAGGGGGAGTGCAGCAGCCCTGAGGCTGGTGGGATCGTGTGCTCCACTTATCCAGCCATCTTTTGATCAGCACTTTGAAGCTCTTTTCAAAACAGCTTGTAAGCATTGGGCATCCATGGCCAACGCTGCCACAGGTAGGTTACTAAGTTGTTTATTTTTCAAGCAATTTAGTAATGTAACAATTAGTGATGTTAGGTTGATACCTTTCCTTTTGCAATTGTCACAACGTAATATTTTACTTTTATGCTACATAAAGTACTATGGAAACTGATTGTGTTTTATGAATGCCAATCTTAAAAATCCTTATAATGGTTAAAAAGAACCAGTCATGTCCCCAAGCACTATTGCAAATATAGAGTTAGTATAGTAACAGAAGAACAAAACTGAAGTAATAGACAGATCCATCAAATGATAGATGCAGAAAGTGACAGTCAAAAACCATTGAGTATAATATGGTCCGTTGGGTTTCCTTTAGGTTTTCAATCATTTTAATGCTGCCCTTTTTCTTCCATTTAAATTACAGAGCCTCTGACAGTGAGAAAAACTCTCAACAAACATAGAGGGATTCATTCAAGGGTCATGGAAAGTTGCATGTAGGGGATGTAGGCATCAGACCTTTCATTGTGAGTGAGTAGTATCCCATCAGAAGTGAACATGAAAATCCTACATTACCAGAAATGCATACGCTGTATCAAATGTAATGAGTTTAGGCATCTTTTTTTTTTAAGCTACGCGTCTTAATCTTCAATATTTTATCTGGCACTTTTGAATATTTAAGAAGGTCATTTCAAGCCTAGTACTGAAAGATTAGTGCGCATTAGTGATGACAAGAGACTTCCATGCAATGTACCATTAGTGAAACCACTGATCTGGTCACACACGAAGGAAAGCTGAAATGACCTGTGACTTTAGTTAGTCATTCAGTAAGTGCGTATATGTGTAATTTCAATGACACCTTTCCCTAACCTAGAACTGCAGGTGAACTAGAAAAAAAAATGTCATATATTTTACATTTTCTTGATATCACAGATGAATTTGCAAAAAGAATGGATTCTTACCCACGGGATACATACTGTATAACTCACCTCATCATATCGGCATACATAGGTTTGGTCAGACTGAGACACATTTACGATAAGTATATTTCACATGTATTTTTTAATATTTCACAAATTAAGTTTATACTTTCAATACCATTCATTATTGTAGTCTATGGAGAGGGTCAAATGAGCATATGCAGGAAATGTATTCTCTTCTCCAGGAATCATTGAAATTCATTTAGTAAAGCAGATTTATAATACCTCCATGAGCTGCTCTTGGGCCACATCTCATTAAATGACTGGAAGACTGCATGTTTTGCCTACCGATGAAATAGCAAGGGTTTTTCATAAAAAATTTTTTGTCATTTTATTTTCTTCAAAGTTCTATAAAGACAGCCTCAAAAAGTATAATTTTAGACAGATTTATTACTGTGCGTTCAATTTGTATATGCATATATACCTTGTGCAGCAAAGAATGGGTAATGTTTCAGATCTTCACAAAGGAGAACACATATTGCCTTTTCATCAGGCTTTTGGTGTAAATATATGTAAATAGTGGTTCTTTGATTTGAAATAAATTCATCAAAGTATATGCAGCTTTTTAAAGTTGTCTTTTATTTTTAATTTATCGTATTTTCAATTTTTACAATATGGATTTTCCACGGTTCAGACTAAATTCATCAATGTGACTTTTTCAACATTTGCTAAATATTTGTTACCCCTTGAAATGATATTTATTTGTATGATAGAGATTAGTAATTGAAATACCATTTTTTACTGTTCACAGAATTCATGAACCCTGTGTGTCAGATTGAAGTATATGACACAAAAAGTAAATAAATAACACGGAAAAAAAGATAAAAGTGGCTTTAAAATAATGTCATTCATAAATTGGGTGTTTTTGCATAATCTAAATTTGCATACATCAAAATTTTTGTACAAACTTCCACCATTAGCAACTTTTTACTTTTTCATCACAACACACCAACATCACTCATTTTAACCCCTTCCTGGTACATTGTACCTTATTTAGTCATTCAGCGGTTATATAAAACTGGTTCAGAAGCTCTACACAGCATATGCGCTGGCTGTGTTATACAGCCAACATCTGCCTCTAATACAGCAGGCACTAGCTACGATCACTACAGTCTAACTACGGTACATAAAAGCCAATGGTAATCTCCTGCAATGCCATCTTGGTAGTCCTATAAAACTTAGCCACAGTCTGGGCTTCATATTTTTACTATATACTGCAATATATAAGTATTCCCATATGTAGTAGAAGTGACCAAATAAGTGAAGGTTTAATTCCCCAATAGGGATTAAAATATACACTACAAAATAAATAAAACAAACTTCCAACTTTTCCACAGTTAAAAATAAAAAGCTATCAAAAATGTCAAATGTAACCCAAAATAAAATACCATAATAAACTACATCTCTGCTCTCAAAAGACAAATAAATAAAACTTTATGAGTCTTGAAAAATACCAAAAATAAACTATTTTTTTAAGAATACAGTACCTTTTTGAGATACTAAAATAATAAAAACAAAAACCGATACAATTTTCCTTTTGCTGCAATTGTACTGACCTGGAGATTCATGTAACCAGTTAGTTTTATCCACACAATGAACGCTATGAAACAAAACCCAGTAAAAAATGGCAAAATTTAGCTTTTTTTCCTCCTTTTTCATTTCACTTGGAGTTTTTTTTATCTTTCAGTTTATTACATAGTAAAATGAATAGTGTTAGTCAAGTCAAGAACTTTTCCTGCAAAAAAGTAAGCCCTCAAGTGGCAATGTTGAGTGCAAAAATATAAATGTTAAAAGAATGATTATGCAAAAAGTTCTAAACTAAACTTGACTGTGGCAGAAAGTTATTAATATAATTATTTTAAAAAGCATCACCATATTCTGCAGGGTTTTTTTTACAAATCAGAGGGTACACGTCAAAAAAATATCAGAAATTACAGGTTAGCACATAGTTCAAACATTCATATAGCAGAATGAGGGGACTGTTCACAAGATAACAAACTGTAAGGACATGGGATACCACAAAATAAAAAAAGTGCTTTTTTGTGAATGGTCCAACTTCCTTTATAATGGTAAATATGGATAACCAATAACTAACCATTATCTGTATATGTCAAGATAAAAAGTATTACCGAGGAAGGGTTTGGGGAAAGATGACAAAAAGGACCAGAATCTGAATACATTGTAGTTATGAAGAACTGAGAACACTGGGCATAATTGGGTGTCATCAGCATTGAGATGGTACTGAAAGACAAATCTGCAGATCGCTTGTCAAATTGAGGCTATGCATAGAGATGAGAGGAAAGGACCTAGGACTTAACCTTGAGGAACTCCAACTGTAAAAAGAAGAGGAGGGGAAGAAGAGTCATCAAGTGATACATTGAAAGAGCGATCAGAGAGGTAGGAGGAAAACCAAGAGAGGGCAGTAACCTTGAGGCCGATTCAGCAGAGCATAGTGAGGAGGAGTTGGTGATTCACTGTGTCAAATGTTACAGATTGATCAATCCAGAATAAACTGAAGTGAGTAGGTGCTGATATATTTAGCAGTTAGTAGATTGCTATAGACCAGGGGTGTCAAACTGCATTCCTCGAGGGCTGCAAACAGGTCATGTTTTCAGGATTACCTTGTACTGCACAGGTGATAATTTAATCACCAACTCATTATGTGTGTAGGTGATTAAATTATCATCTGTGCAGTACAAGGAAATCCTGAAAACATGACCTGTTTGCAGCCCTCGAGGAATGCAGTTTGACACCCCTGTTATAGACATTATTAAGAGTAGTTTCTGTAGAGCGGAAAGCAGATTGTAAATGGTCAAAAAGAGAGTTATGTGAAAGATAGCAGAATAAAGGAGAATAGGCAGTGCCAGGAGTTTAGAGGTGAAGGGGAGATTAGACAAGCCTGAAATAGCAGAGCACTTTTTGATCAAAGGACTTTTTTGTTCTTTATTAATAATGAGGTCATGACGGCATGTTTGAAAGAAAATGGAAAGATGTCGGAAGAGATTGATTAAATATTTTATTTAGGTGCGTAGTGATGGCTAAAGAAGGGGATTGGAGTATGTCTGAAGGTATAGAGTAATGGTGCAGGTGTTAGGACAAGAAGAAGAGCCTTCTAAACTTCTTCTGTGACTTTTTAAAGGTGGAACATTAACCCTCAACCTCCTGTCTCCTTCCCCATAATCCTGTAGAATGTAAGCCCGCAAGGGCAGGGTCCTCTTCCCTCTGTACCAGTCTGTCATTGTTAGTTTTGTTTACTGTAAGTGATATTTTTATTTTGATGTAACCCCTTCTCATGTACAGCACCATGGAATTAATGGTGCTATATAAATAAATAATAATAATAATAAACTGGATGGAGTGTAAGTCGGAAGGAAACTCTTGCCATAACACATAATCTCTGACCACGATGCTAGATCCACCCAGCTTCAGCGCTCCTGTACTTGCGACATGGGAGATTACACAGTTCAGACCATACCCCTGGTCCAAGCTGTCAGGAATATAGCACCCCACACAAACAGGATACTAAAAAGCAGATTGGAAAAGTGCTCCAGAACAAAGAATATGAGACAACCCCTTTAAATTACCAACTTTTACATGTATTTGTACTAGGGTTGAGCGACTTTTCCTTTTTTGAGGTTGAGTCGGGTTTCGTGAAACCCGACTTTCTCAAAAGTCGAGTCGAGTGAAATCGGCCAATTGTCTTGAAAAGTCGGGGTTGGGGGATCGACCGAAACTCGAAACCCAATGCAAGTCAAAGGGAAATCTCTATATATTTATATTTACTGCAGCACGATATAGCAGAAAAGCCGGTAATTCAATTGCTGGCTTTTCATTTCTCCTTCCTAAACCCGACATGATATGAGACATGGAGAAATGAAAAGCCGGCAATTGAATTACCGGCTTTTCTGCTATATCGCGCTGAAGTAATATATATGTGTCTCAATATATATATATGTATTTATATATATAAAAACAAAACCCGACTTTGGAGCGAAGATCACCGACCTCTGACCCGATCCCAGAGTGGGATCGGGTCAGGTTTCACGAAACCCGACTTTGCCAAAAGTCGGCGACTTTTGAAATTGGCCGATCCGTTTCGCTCAACCCTAATTTGTACAACTATCTATTTAGCCGCACGCTTCAAACAGAAAGTCCTCAAATATCATTGCACCCCAAAGCATATCTATGTATTTCGTTATTTAAGCACCTTGTTGAAATCCTTTACTAAGAAAACTTAAATCCAGCTATTTGTTTTCAGCGCATGAACCTCTTTGAAAAGTGAGAACATTGAAGAAATGCAATCTCCTCCTTCAACATTGATAATGCGACTTACTGATGAAATATCATGTTTTACAAGTCCAAATATTTCAGTGCAGGATATAAATGGTATTTCCTCTGGATTTGTAAAAGCTTATTTCTTGTTAAGCTCTCTGAAAAAAAAATACTACTAAGGACTGCAAGATTTGGAAAACAGCCAGGTGAATCTTAAAACACATTGTCTGTCTGGGGAATCAGGAAAGCATTGCTACCATAGCACTTATTAGTTATATATGCCATTCTTCTGCAGTTTTAATGACGTTAGAAGAACATTTACTTTTATGGATCATGTTTGTTATAGACATTGACAGATTGGTATACGTAAGGCATTATTCATTCATAATCTACAGTATTAGATTAATGTATATTACAATGGATGTATAAAAGTACAGTTACAAATACAAATATCACTCAATACTAATTATTTTTCAGTTGTGTTATTATTTCCTTTTCCGTTGGTAGTGTTATCTGGGTCCACAGATATACGTTATATATTATTACTGGCTGTCAGATGCTGGTTATGTTGGCTTTTTGACAGCATTAATGAAAAAAAGATTTGAAGGTTTTACCAGATAAGCCGGGTAGTTTATTGGTTTTTTTTATGTATGAGCTGAAAAAATCAGTGTTTGTTATTAACATATTTGGCCCAATTCATCAAGGAGTTTTTTTAAGGTTTGTGGAAACACCTTGAAATTCAAGATACAAACCCTGACACTCAAGGTAGCGCAAGAATCTTGTGACTTTTGTCCCTTTTATGCTAGTCCCAGACTGCTCCACCACAATAGTTGGAGCTTCAGCAGAGCAAGGTGTGACGATGCCCACCTATCTAATTCACCAAAATTGATGGTACTTTAGAGATATACATTTCACTATAAATTTACTCTACCTCCTGTCTGGAGTAAAATTTCTGGTGGATGCAAAAAGCAGTTGTAAAATGCGTTTAACTTATTAAAATAAAAAAAAAAGATGAAAGACAAATATGAAAGATTGGTTGCATTTCCTACATGAATACAATAAAAATAACATTATGTAACAAGCACAAAAACCTAGAAAAGACAGATAAAACCAATTCAACTTGCCACTGTACCGGAACCTGTTTCCTTGTCCGAAATGGCACAATGGCACATTTTCAACAGTTTTTATTTATCTTCTCTAGACTTTTGCGTTTGTTACATAATACATATTTTTATTATTTAAATTTATTAAGTGTAACCGATCTTTTTTACGTGCCTGTCCTGTTGTTTTTTTAACTCTTTAACAACCAGAGGTATTTTTGGCTTTGCATTTTTACATTTTTGTTTTGCTCCCCTTATTTCCAGAGCCATAACTTCTTTTTTATGTCAAAATGGCCATGTTTTGGCTTGTTTTTTGTTGGACAAGTTGTACTTTTGAACTACACCATTGATTTTACCATATTGTGTACTTAAAAATGGGAAAAAAGTTCCAAATGCGGTGAAATTCCAAAAGAAGTGCAATCCCACACTAGTTTTTTGTTTGGCCTTTTATTAAGTTAATTGAAAGCTAAAACTGACCTGTTATTACGATTCCAAATAAGTCTAGGTTCTTTTTTTTCTAACTGGTGAAAAAAAATCAAAACTTTGCAAAAAAAATACATAATTTGTGCCATATTCCTATACTTATAGCGTTTCCATTTTTTGTGATCTCAGGTTGGGTTAGGGCTTATTCTTTGCACACTGAGCTGATGTTTTTAATTATAGCATTTCCATGCAGATACGATGTTTTGATAGCCCATTATTGCATTTTATTACCCATCTGAAGATTGCCAATGAATACCAGGATGATTATGTGAGTGATTGAGAGAAGGTGCTGTGGTCAGATGAGACAAAAATTGAGGTCTTTGGCATTAACTCAACGCACCATGTTTGGAGGAAGAGAAATGCTGCTTATGACCCAAAGAACACCATCCCCACTGTCAAGCATGGAGGTGGAAACATTATCTTTTGGGGGTGTTTCTCTGCTAAGTGCACAGGACTACTTCACCGCATCAATTGGAGAATTGATGGAGCCATGTGTTAGGTGTTGAGTTCCCGCTGCTACACAGGGGAATCACAAACCATGTCTGCTGTGGTCTCCCATTCTATTTCAGCCGCAGTGGAGCCTGCTCAGCGGAGATGTCGGTCCCAGCATCTCGCTCAGCCTGATACTGTGCAAAGGGTTACTGCTGCCTTTCCAGGCTCTGCTTTTGTAGCCAGCACTGGTCAGCGGCGAGCAGGCTTTTTGGGACTAAGTCCTGCTTTGCATGCACTGAGCATGCCCACGGGAGGACCTCTCATTGGAGGTCAGGGGTCACACGCTCAGGCCCTGTAGCAGCTCCTATTGGTTCTCCAGGAAGGTCCTGAAGAGCTGCAACTATAAAATGTTCGATAAAAAGTTGCAAATTTTATTAATCCAAAGTGGCAATAAAAGCAGAAAAATTCCTTACAAAAAGTGGACCAGACAGGTGATTGTAAGAATACGGCTACGCGTTTCGACCTATAGCGGTCTTACTCATGCCCATGCAGCTCCAGGAATGAGCGCGCTATATCTCCCATACAGGCTTAAGACACGCCCCCCACATCACATGACAGGTTCGTAAGGTCTTAGAGCTACAAATGTCTGAACATATTAAAAATAGACTATAACATACACAACATACTAAAACACTAACAATAGTGATACATAATTTCACTTTTCTTGTTCATGCCTGCAGGATAGCGAGTATTTAGATTGTAGATCCAAAAAGCCTCTCTAGTGAGCAGGCGTCTCCTTGAATCTCCTCCGCGATGTGACATATACACTTTCTCAATACCCTGCACCCTTAGAGCGGTGATATCCCCATTATGTTGTAAATTAAAATGTCTCGATACCATAGAGATATTTTTATTTGTATTTCTTATATTGGGGTTAATAGCATCTCTAATGTGTTCAGTTATTCGAGTTTTTAATTTACGTGACGTACACCCTATATAAGAGATCTGGCATAATATGCAATCTACCTTATATACCACATTTTTCCTATGGCAATTTATAAAACTATTTATTTTATACTCTTTGGTATTATCCGAATTCTGGAAAATGTTACCTACTTGTATATGTGCACAGGTGCTACATGCAGAGGTCCCACATCTAAAAAAACCCTTACATTCCAGCCATGTACTGGATCTGGGTTTATTGGAAACAGAGGAAGAATTTGGGGCAATTGAATCACCAATAGTACGTGCCCTTCTCGCTACCACATTTATTCCATCCTTCAAAATATCCGACAATATTTCATCCTCATATAGGATAGATAATCACCTGTTGATAATACCTTTGATTTGAGTAGGTAACATTTTCCAGAATTCGGATAATACCAAAGAGTATAAAATAAATAGTTTTATAAATTGCCATACGAAAAATGTGGTATATAAGGTAGATTGCATATTATGCCAGATCTCTTATATAGGGTGTACGTCACGTAAATTAAAAACTCGAATAACTGAACACATTAGAGACGCTATTAACCCCAATATAAGAAATACAAATAAAAATATCTCTGTGGTATCGAGACATTTTAATTTACAACATAATGGGGATATCACCGCTCTAAGGGTGCAGGGTATTGAGAAAGTGTATATGTCACATCGCGGAGGAGATTCAAGGAGACGCCTGCTCACTAGAGAGGCTTTTTGGATCTACAATCTAAATACTCGTTATCCTGCAGGCATGAACAAGAAAAGTGAAATTATGTATCACTATTGTTAGTGTTTTAGTATGTTGTGTATGTTATAGTCTATTTTTAATATATTCAGACATTTGTAGCTCTAGGACCTTACGAATCTGTCATGTGATGTGGGGGGCGTGTCTTAAGCCTGTATGGGAGATATAGCGCGCTCATTCCTGGAGCTGCATGGGCATGAGTAAGACCGCTATAGGTCGAAACGCGTAGCCGTATTCTTACAATCACCTGTCTGGTCCACTTTTTGTAAGGAATTTTTCTGATTTTATTGCCACTTTGGATCAATAACATTTGCAACTTTTTATCCATCTTGCTGGAGCTAGAGTGTCTACTTTGTTGGAAGTGCTGCTGCTGGACGTCTGGATCAGGACGGGCTCCTGTGCTCCGCTTTCGATGGTCTGGTTGGTGAGCTGGCTGCGACTTTATTAGTCATTTATTTTTCTTGTTTTTGTATCCACATAAAATGTTCGCATGGCCGCATGGCCATGCGCTAGTATCAAATGTGTATGACTTAGACCAGTGGATACTATACCACTCTTTATACATGTGGTGTGAGACTATAGCGCTGGGACTGTACACTCAGGCAGGCAGTTAGCGTCAGTGAGGGCAATTAGCTGTTGGCTTGCTTGAAAGCTCAACCTTGTTAGGGCTATAGTTTTTGTGTACAGCTCGATTCTGTGCGGCTACAGAGATCGCTTTCAGTTCACACAGGGTGAAACTTAACCTACGTGTGAGCTCAGAGTTTATCTGCCATTACTTTGCAGCAAATATTTCTGCACGGTGGACCTAGGGCTGTGAACGCACCTTGTTGCTTCCTACCTATACTTGGTGCATTTGGATAGGGCCGCTAGTATGCTAGCGCCAGGGTCTGGTTAAGTAATGGCGGACGATCAGCAATTGCAGGGGTACATCCAGCTGCTGGAGGGCAGGTTGGTGGCTCTCTAGCATGCAACCTCAGCGGTGGATGTTACTGCAATAGCTATTCAGGCTGCTAGCATGGCTGCAGCAACTTTAACCACTGCCACCCCTGTTTCAACCTTATCCCACCTCCGCTGACAGAGAAATATTATGGTGACAGTAAGTCATGTAGGGGTTTCGTGAGCCAGTGTGGTATTGACCTCGAGCTCCTGGCTGCACGTTTTCGCACAGAGTGGGCAAAGGTGGGATTCATTATTTCTCTTGTCGGACAGGGCATTGGAGTAGGCTACGCCACTGTGGGAGCGCGACGATCATGTGGTGCAGAGTGCTCCTCGGTTTTTGAACACTCTAAAACAGGTCTTTTTAGGACCTCAAGTCACCCATGATATGGCGCTCCAACTGCTGGCATTGACTCAGGGTACGTCCATGGTCAGCCATTTTGCTGTCCACTTCCGGACTTTGGCATCTGAGCTGAAGTGGCCGAATAAAGCCCTCATCCCGGTATTTTGGAGGGGGCTGGCTGACCATGTGAAGGACGCTTTGGCCTCTAGGGAGATTTCCGCCACACTGGAGGAGCTAATTGCTGTATCAACTTGCATCGACCTTCATTTTAACAAGCGAAGGTTGGAGCGAGCCCAGTGTAGGCAGAGGTTTCGACTGCCTCCCACCTTCGCCAAACCTCAGGAATCTCCGTTCCAAGCGTCCGAGTCACATGAGACCATGGAGGTGTCAAGAGCGGGGTCTAAGTCCCGGACCGCTCGTGCACTTAAGGTCTGTCATGTTTGCCAACAGGCAGGACACCTTGCCTCCAGGTGTTCTCAGCCGTCGGGAAAATGTCAGCGTCTAGAGGTAGTTGGAGGAGGTACACTAGACATGGTGACATTTTCCTCAAAATTGTCCTTCAAGGGGACAATTACCATAGGCCCATCCACTCTTATAGTAGAGCTTTGCGAGGACTCTGGGGCGGAGGGCAATTTTATGTCATCTGCTTTCGCCCAATGACACGCAATACCCCTGGTGATGCTCGCCAAACCAGTGACCGTTCGAGTGGTAAATGGGTCGACACTACCCTCACAGACACTACTCACCAAACCATTCCATTTTCTCTTTCCATGTCTCCATCTCTTCAGGAGATTATTTCCCTATTAGTCATTCCCGAGGGAATTTATGAGGTCCTGTTGGGGATACCATGGCTAAATTACCACTCTCCTCAAATAGAGTGGTCCTCTGAGAGAATTCTGAGATGGAGTAAATCCTGTGAGGGTAGATGTCAGAGGGAGTGCGTTCTGGTTGCTTCAACTGAAGTACCCGCAGATTTCTCCTCTCTCCCCATGCAATATTGGCCCTATGTGGACATGTACTCCAAAAGGGCTGCGGAGACCCTTCCGTCTCACCACCCCTATGACTGTCCTATTGACGTCTTGCCTGGTACTGAGCCTTCCCGGGGTCGAGTCTATCTGTTATCTCTTCCGGAGATGAAGACAATGTCCCAGTACATCCGAGAGAATCTGGCAAGAGGTTTCATTAGGAAGTCAGTGTCACCTGCAGGGGCTGGGTTCTTCGTCGTGCAGAAGAAGAGTGGGGAACTATGTCCATGCATAGACTACAGGGGTCTTAACACCATCACCGTTAAAAATAAGTACCCACTACCCCTGACATCTGAGCTCTTTGATAGGCTAAAGGAAGCAAGAGTATTTACTAAATTAGATCTGCAGGGTGCTTACAACCTGATTTGCATTCGTGAGGGGGACAAATGGAAGACGGCTTTTAACACCGGGGATGGGCACTATGAATATCTGGTGATGCCCTTCAGGCTCTGTAATGCCCAGGCCTTTTTCCAAGACTTTGTGAATGACATCTTCCAGGATATGCTCACCATCTCGGTGATAGTCTTTCTTGATGATATGCTCATCTACTCTCCAGATATTGACTCCCACCGGAGAGATGTTTGCAAAGTCTTCGACATCTTATGGGCAAACTCCCTCTACGCCAAATTAGAGAAGTGTGTGTTTGAGCAGGAGTCCTTGCCTTTCCTTGGCTATGTCATCTCTGCCCAGGGATTGGCTATGGATCCTGCCAAGCTACAGGCTGTGATGGACTGGCAGAAACCCCATTCTCTTAAAGTGGTGCAGCACTTTATGGGGTTCATTAATTACTATCGCCAGTTTATTCCCCACTCCACAACTTTGGTAGCTCCCTTGGTTGCCCTCACCAAGAAAGGAGCAAATCCCAAATTGTGGTCTCCAAGGCCTTTCTCTGTATTAAGTCACACTTTGTTAGCGCTCCCATTCTACATTGCTCCGATGTAGATAAGCCATTTATAATGGAGATGGATGCCTCATCTGTTGGTGCTGGAGCAGTCCTCTTCCAAAAGGATGATCAAGGTCGGAAGCATCCTTGCTTCTTCTTTTCCAAGACCTTTTCACCTGCAGAGAGGAATTATTCCATCGGGGACAGGGAGTTGCTAGGTTTGAAGTTGGTTTTCTCAGAGTGGAGACACCTCCTGGAGGGGGCTCGATTTCCCTTCCAAGTTTTTACTGACCACAAAAATTTGGTCTACTTACAGACAGCCCAGCGGCTAAATTCTCGCCAGGCCAGATGTTCCCTGTTCTTCTCCCGGTTCCATTTCACCCTCCATTTTCTCTCTGGGGAGAAGAGCATTCGTGCCGATGCTTATTGTCCCTTCGGAGAGCCTGAGAACTGTGGCTCCAGTTTCGCTAGAGACTGTGCCCCAAGGCAAGACTTTTGTTCCATCTAATTTGCGACCAGAGGTTCTCTCTTGGGCTCACTCGTCCAGGGTGGGTGGACACTTTGGGACCAAAAGGACATCTGAGCTTTTGGCGAGGACGTACTGGTGGCCGCATATGGCCCATGACGTTGGGGACTATATTGGGCGTGTGTCTCCTGTGCCAAGAATCGGACTCCTCGGCAACTGCCTGCTGGGCTACTTTACCCCCTGCCGGGGGTAAAGAGGCAGACAGACCTTGGGAGATGGTCGGGATGGACTTTGTGGTGGGCTTACCCAAGTCTCGTAGCACCACCGTTATCTGGGTAGACACCGATTATTTCTCTAAAATGGTGCACTTGGTGCTGCTTCAACGGTTACCTTCTGCACGAGCTTTGGCGGCATTGTTCATAAAATATATTTTCCGTCTACATGGCATGTCTGACAAAATTGTCAGTGACCGGGGTCCCCAGTTTGCATCTCGGTTTTGGAGAGTCTTGTTTGCCAAAGGGATCAAAGACTTATTTCTCACTGCAAAATGCAAATTAAGCTACTGTATATAATTTATACAAAGGGATTTTCTGGATGTTATTTTTGATATTCTATCTCTCAAAGTTAAAATTAATCTACCATTTAAATTATAGACTGTTCATGTCTTTGTCAGTGGGCAAACTTGCAAAATTAGCAAGGGATCAAATACTTATTTTCCCACTGTATATTGATCCCCAAACTAACTTCAAATGTGAGGTGGTCCCTTAAAAATGATTTTGTAAATGTTGCTGGAAAAATGAGACATTGCTGATCAATTTTAACCCTTATAATGTCCTAACAAAAAAAAATTATGTTTCCAAAGTATACTGATGTAAAGTAGACATGTGGGAAATGTTTTTATTAACTATTTTTTCCGACTCTCTGATTTAAGGGCACAACAATTAAAAGTTTAAAAATTTTCAACATTTCTTGCCAAATTTCTGTTGTTTTCATAAATAAACGCAAGTCATATCAAAGAAAGTTTGCCACTAACATGAAGTACAATATGTCACGAAAAAACAGTCACAGAATCAGTGGGATCCGTTCAAGCATTTCAGAGCTATAACCATATAAATTGACAGTGGTCAGAATTGTAAAAGTTGGTTTGGTCATTAAGTACAAAGTTGGCTCTGTCTGTTGCTAATTTTGCCTAGGGTGTTGCCATAGTTTGCACTAGAGGGCTGATGTACTCCTATATGTCACCATTCAACTGAATAGCATTCCAATTAATTTAATGCCTAGATGTCCCAAGTCCATTTAAAGTGTTTGTCTTGCTTCCTGGAAGTGGGAAGCTGATGGAGACTTTGTGTTCTTCTTATTATTGATCTTCCATTCTGAATCAGGGAATCTCCTTCATGATGTCCAAAAGCTGAAATGGGACAACACACTTTAAGGCAAGGTGTAAACGCCTGTATTTACAGTCCGAGTGTTGTCTGTTAAAAAAGCACTCCCATCAACAGCTTTTTACCTCTTAGTGTATTGCAATCATCATATTATATGGCACTGTATACTTACAATTGCTCATTGTGCCTTTCTACACAGATAATTCTTCTGTTTTCCATTAGGTCTATAACATCACGTGATTAAAAGTTGACTAGCGGAATGTTTTTAAGCTCTATGTAAAATCAAGAGGTCAATTTTACCCTGTATGAGTCATGAGTCACTGCAAAAGTCTCTGAGAGAACAGCTGGGTCAGGAGTTGAAGAGGTGAATGATAAATGCAGGGACAAGAGACTTCCTGTTTCTTCATAGAGCAGAGAAAATAATTAACTGGGTAGAAGGGAAAAACGAGCAGTTGTAAGTGCACAGCTACATAATATGATGATTGCGATATATTAAGAGGATAAAAACTTTGATTGGAATGCTCCTTTAGAAAACAGACTACCAATATTATTTAATGTGGAAGGGCAGATGAATTATTTTTTTCAAGAACGGAATCTTCGCATCAAAAATTGCATTGTTCAGTTTCTGTCATGTGTCAGATAAAATTTGTCAATTCAAGTCTAATGGAGAGCAAAAAACAAATCAAATTCCATACAGAGCCACATTAAGGCCAGAGTCACACTAAACGTATGAAAAATCAGTCCGAGTCTCCCTGCTGAGAGTCAAACGAGTGTAATGTGAGTGTCATGCGAGAACAATCCGATTTTTCACACCTAGCATCTGATTTACATTCAAATGCAGTGCAATTGCTATCTGATTGCAATGCGATTTTAGCATGAGGTTTTACAAAGAGCAATTCTCTATGTCTTTTACACATCGTTTTCAAAGGAAATATTCGTCAGATGTAGCAGAGCTAGACCCGTCGTAAGACAGATGGATTAAAAGCATCACTGTGGAAAGGTGAGGAGTATTGTTGTTTTTTTTACCTCTTTTGCAGATGATGAGAGTATTGGGGGAATAGGCGAGGTCGTACGGACTGTATAGTTTAATTAAGATTATTCAAGGAGTATGTGTCTTTCTTTCAATTAAAGGACTTTTTTCTGGATCTCTGTTTTCTTACAATGTGACTATGGGGTTAGTAATGGAGGAGTCTTATTGATGCCTCTCCATAACTCACCTTGGGGCTTGATGTCACCTGACAATACAATGAGAACATCACCTCCCCAACTATCACCCCACTTGCCAACGCTACAGGGCTAGTGGGAAGAGTGAGGCTAAGTGCCAGAATTGGTGTATCTTAGAGATGCGCCCTTTCTGGGGTAGCTGAGAGCTGATGTTTTTAGCCTTGGGGGTCAGTACCAGTATCAGTATGGCCCCTTCTTAGGCTATTAATATTAGCCCACATCTGTCTGCATAGTCTTTGCTGGCTACTAATTATATGGGGACCCATGTCAATTTTTAGGGGGTCCCCCCATTTTAATAGCCAGTAAAGGCTAATTATACAGTTGTGAGCTGATATTAATAGCCTAGGAAACTCCCTGGGCATTACCCCCTTCCCAGGCTCTCAACATCGGCCCCCAGCCATCAGCTTTCCCTGTGCTGGTTACGTAAATTGCGCTGGAGCCCACGCCATTTTTTCCTAAAAATAATCTTTTATTAAATACATGTACAGTAATTTGCACACACACTGTACTAATTTTTTTGTCACAGACATCTATATATCTACCTACTGTATTTATATTTACTGTATGTAATCCATCTCTTCTATCCTGTTGTCTCCTGCTGTGATTTTACAGTACACGGCACATGAATTGCCGGCTTTTCTTGTATCTTTCTATCTATGCAATATAAGTACACATATATGTGTGTGTGTCACTGACATCTATATATCTATGTTTTCTATGTGTATATATCTATACTATCTATTTTATTCTAACCTGTTAATGTGATTTTACTGTTAACGGCACATGAATTGCCAGCTTTTCAAAGGACATCGGTGCATAAAAATCGGATAGCACTTGCATGGTCTGAGTGCTGAGCGATTTTTTTTTCTCGCACCCATAGGGTTGCATTGGCGAGTCTCGGTGACAAACTCAGCATGCTGCGATTTTACACGCACGCTGAATACACCCGAAAACGTAAACCGTGATGTGAGCTGCCCCTTAGATTAACAATGGGCCAAGTGCTAAGCGATGTTTTCTCGCATAGAACTCGCCAGTATTCTACAGTAGTATGACGCCGGCCTAACTCATCAAATCTTTACAGACACATTGCAATTCTTTAGCACAGGGACCTGTAGTTAGTCTTGTACATTTTTAATAACTGTTGCTGTAAATAAAATCAGATTGCTCACAAATACTAATAAGAAAAAAAATCATTTGCGTTTTCTGCATGAAACTTGGATGATTATGTTATACATCTAAGTCCAAGTATCAGAAGAGTAAATGAGAACAGTCGGCTATGTATAATCTTTACGTCAAGGTTTACATGTTATAATAGTACTCTAGTCTCTATTAGCTCATCTCCTATTATAATATCTTCTTCACAGTAGTGATGGGAAAGTGCATCCACCAGTGTTCTCGCGAAATACATGATTCTCTCTTGCAGACCGCAAGTTAACCCAACTTTTTCCTCAATCAAAAGAAAAAAAAAGAATGAACCCCAGAGATGAGTATTTGCAGAGAAAGTACAATCAGTAAGTAGGATTTGAAGGGGCAGAACATATTTGGTGATTGCACAAATGAAAGCAAACACAGAGCCTCATGATTAATAGATGCAGTGCTGCACTGTTGCGTAACGCACACCCTTAGTAGCTTGTATCAGAAATGCTCAAGACACAAATATTTGGGTAGAAGACATTTGGGAGAAATTTCACTTTTTTTTCCCTAAAAGAATTCAACTTATCCCAAATTTATGTGAAACAAGTCATTCCTTAAAAACTCCTAGACACTCACAGTTAACCCTAATGATGCCATAGTCTTACATTGTTTGTTTTTTTTTCCCAAAAAAATACCCCAGACAATCTCACGGTCACTTAGATACAGAATCATCGTCAGTCATCATTTTTCCTTTTGCAACATTTGAAACTGAAGGAATAATACTGAATAAACTAGTGAGGTCACTTACCCTCCATAAGGAATCCCAGTCATATTTCCATTTCCAGCACGAGGAAAGAATGAAAGCTTTGCGATAGGCAGTAACAAAAAGCTTCTGAGGGAGTTAAATCTGCTACAGTAAGCTTAAATAAAGCAGAACACGTGGCCTCGGAGTTTACTGCCTGCATTCAAAGGCAGATGTTTCTGTTAAACACACTGGGCTACTTCGCTCCACGCAATAATGCTTTTGGCTAGTGCTATGGGAATACAGAAATCAGTTTCCTTAAAGGGGAAATAAGCCACCTCTGTACATCAGGGGATAAATTTGCTATTGGTTTAAAATACAAATGTGACCACCAACTTTCTGCAAATTTCTCACAACACGAGTTTATGTTGACATGTTGGCAAAATGCATCACAGGATGTGATTCACATGACAACCACTAAGGGGTCACTTAAAGGCTCAAATAGCTCTCAAAAGACATGGAAAACAAAACCTTCTGCAACCACAAAGTGCGAAAATTGTATTGTCTGTATTTAATAATATAAATGTACACACAAAAAAAGAAACAGAGAAAATCAAAGATCAAATTTGGAGATTGGGTTCTTCTTCCATTGTGTATGCTTTTCATTACAGAAGAGCGAATATGTTCGGCCCCCTCCTTATTTGGCAAGCTATAGCACTTACTGAATAAGCTGCAGAGGGAACCCGGATACCTGGAGCGCACCGGCTGATCAGCTGATCGGCTCCACAGCTGCATGTGTCGCGGCCGTTTCGCTGTCACAACACGTGAATGGATAGCCCATGTGTTGTAACTGTCACACAGCTGCGACACATGCAGCTGCGGAGCTGAACAGCTGATCAGCCGGAGCGCTCCAGGTATCCGGGTTCCCTCTGCAGCTTATTCGGTAAGTGATATAGCCTGCTGAAAAAGGAGGGACCCAAACATATTCGCACTGTCGTCCTGCACTTAGCCAAAAGCACAGATTTGCAATTACAGTACTTAAAGGGAATATGGCACCAGAAAAAATGCTATTATATTGCAGATATGGGCTAATCTACATGCTAACAGCGTTACTAACCTGCCCAGTGCCTGCACTTAGCCGAACGCTGTGAGGAGAAAATGGACTTTATTCTCCCTGGCAGCATACGGGTTCAATAATGGGGGTGGCTCTGGTGCTGGTTCAGTCACCGCTCTGAGAATGCAGAATGGCCACTGTAACCATACCCTTGACCCTCAATGACACTGGCATTACATTAGGGCCGGCTGTCAGTTGGTGCCTGGGATGTGGTTACAGCCGTGGGTTTGTATTCTCAGAGCGATAACTGAACACCGAGCCGATGCCACTCTCATGACTAAAGCCGAACACTGCCGGGGAGAATAAAGTTAATTTTCTCCCTTCAGCATTTGGCTAGGTGCATGCACCGGGCAGATAGTAATGCTATGAACCTGCAGATTAACCCCATATCTGCAAGTTAATAGCGTTTTTGCTGGTGACAGGTTTCCTTTAAATGAATATACAAAAAAGATGTCATGATGCAGAAAGTTAACATTTAAAGGGGACTGCAGACTGCTTTATTATGACATTGTCTTCTGTATAACCAATTCAGGCAGAGAGAGTTACGTGACCACATGTATGCAAGTTGCTAACTTTAGGTCACGTACTAACTAGACATTTCCGGCTTCTCTCAATTCACTGTCGTGGGTACAGAGTGCGTTTTGCCGAAAAGTAATCTCAAGTACAGAAATCACGTATTTGCATTCACATTACCGCCTGCTCTGACCAGCAAACACTGGGGATATGTGTGTTCATTTAAGGCAGTGTTCCCCAAGTCCGGTCCTCAAGAGCCACCAACAGGTCATGTTTTCAGTATTTTCTTAGTATTGCACAGGTGATAATTCCATCACCTGGACAGGCAATAATTCCATCATCTGTGCAATACTAAGGAAATACTGAAAACATGATCTGTTGGTGGCTCTTGAGGACCGGACTTGGGAAACACTGATTTAAGGCTTGTTTTTTTCTGCAGCTGTTACTTCCAATCATCAGAGCAGTGCAGGGGCAATAATATTGACTGGTCACTATTCAGTAAGCACGCTATAAACACTCCCCAGTATGTTGATTGACAGCTTTCTCTGCATAGACATACACTGCACAATTTTTTTCCCCGGATATGGAGAAATTAACTTCTGCCTCAAGTGATTTTTGCCTTCCTCTCGACAAACATGGTAGGCCATAGGCTCAACTCAAAGGACTTTTTGTCTTTTTTGACCTTAAAAGTGTCAAACTATGAAACTGTGATACCAGAACTCAGTTCATGGCAGACAGAGGCAAAACTAGGGGTTCGGTCCAGGTGGATGATGCAAATCTGAGTGGCCCCCAAACATGCCGACTCTTGTTCACAATTGCAAAGGTGCACATAAATTATTCTAGCTTTTGGGTATGTTCAAACTTCGGGTTTTTGGTGCGTTTCCCCCACACTGCTTCTTCTATGCATTTGTGCAGCAAAAACTGCAGCAATTTACTGTTTCAGCCAATGAAATGAAACTTCCTTGCAGATTTTAAGCAGTTTCAAATGGATTGTCAATTCGTTTAGTGTTTTTGCAGCATTTTTGACCCATTCTAATGACTAGAAATAAACGCATCAAAAATTGAGGCTAGCTGAAACCAGCTAGCTGGACAGCTTAAGAGCTCCACTCACCAGCTATATAGCAAAGTAAATTGTAAAGTTGCTCATTTCAACAAGCACTTTGCAATACTAACCATTCATGAACATAAAAATAACCTTTTAACATAAAAGGTTGCCTCCTTGTGGGTGATGCTGCGAACGCAGGGTCTGCATAATAGAAAAGAGAGCATTAGGTCAAGATTTGGCTTTCCACAGAATTAGTTATCTGTTAATTTATTTTGTTTTAAAAAGAAAATTAATTGTCTTTGTCGTACTGGTCACTAGGCTACCAATGCAGTGCATAGAGGTTGAGCAGAGTTTGTCATTGGTTGCTGTGCTCTGCATATTGAAAACTCAGGCCATGTTCACACAGTGCGTTTTTTACTGCGGAACCGCAGCGGTATTGCCGCTGCGGTTCCGCAGCTGTTTTCCATGCAGGGTACATAACAATGTAACCCTATGGAAAACAGTCACTGCTGTGCACATGATCCGGAATTTCGTGTAAAAAGCCGCGCAGAATAGCTGCGGGAAAAAAGAAGGAGCATGTCAATTCTTTTTCCTGAACCGCAGCGGTTCTGCACCCATAGACCTCCATTGTGAGGTCAAAATCGCAGTAAAACCCGCAGATCAAAAATATATCTGCGGGTTTTACTGCGATTTGATGTGCAGAACTGCTGCAGCAGGAAGTGCGGGGGAGCGGGCGGAAGTGCGTGGGCGGAGTGTGGCTGCCCCCCCGTGCTCCGATCCCGCCCCCCGTGCTCCGATGCCCCCCCCCGTGCTCCGATGCCCCCCCCAGTGCTCCGATGCCCCCCCGTGCCCTAATCTCCCCCCCTTATACTTACCCGGCGTCCCGGTGTCCGTCCGGCCGTCTTCTCCCTGGGCGCCGCCATCTTGCAAAATGGCGGGCGCATGCGCAGTGCGCCCGCCGAATCTGCCGGCCGGCAGATTCACTCCAAAGTGCATTTTGATCACTGAGATATAACCTATCTCAGTGATCAAAATAAAAAAAATAGTAAATGACACCCCCCCCACTTTGTCACCCCCATTGGTAGGGACAATAAAAAAATTAAGAATTTTTTTTTTTTCACTAAGGTTAGAATAGGGGTAGGGGTAGGGTTAGGGGTAGGGTTAGGGGTAGGGTTAGGGGTAGGGTTAGGGTTAGGGTTAGGGGTAGGGTTAGGGGTAGGGTTAGGGGTAGGGTTAGGGTTAGGGGTAGGGTTAGGGGTAGGGTTAGGGTTAGGGTTAGGGGTAGGGTTAGGGTTAGGGGTAGGGGTAGGGGTAGGGTTAGGGTATTTTCAGCCATTTTAGCCCTAAAAAGCTTCCCAGGAAACACACAGTCTCTGCATAGAAAACAGGATCAAAAAACGCCTCAAAAAACGCCTCAAAAAACGCATCAAAAACGCATCAAAAACGGACCAAAAAAAGGACCTGCGTTTTCTGCCAAGAGCTGCAGTTTTTAAAAAAACTGTCCTGAAAAAAAAAGGATGGAAATCCTGAACGTGTGAACATACCCTCAGGTAATAATCATATTGCAATTATGTTGTGGTGGGGGTTTTTTTGCTGCTTTTTTCAAAAATGACTACAGAAATGCAGCAACTTAATAATTATCTTGGAAAATCACAAAATCAAAAAATGCAAAGCAATTGCGTCATGATAATACATGACACATGTAACATAATAATAATAATAATAATAATAATAATAATAGTAATTATAATAATACATGTTGAGGCTGTGTGGAAAACATAATTTGAAACAAATCAGATTCACTGTGGAAAATTTCTGCAATGAATCTTCAAAAGTCACCAGAAAAATCTACAAAACAAAACAACAACAAATTGTGTGGATTTTGGTGCAGATGTGCCTTTGTGGATTCAAGTAACTGATCAGCTGTTCAAAAAAAAGAGAAAGAAAACTAAGTGCTTCTCAATAAATTAGAATATCATTAAAAAGTTAATTTATTTCAGTTCTTCAATACAAAAAGTGAAACTCACATATTATATAGAGTCATTACAAATAGAGTGATGCATTTCAAGTGTTTATTTCTGTTAATGTTGATGATTATGGCTTACAGCCAATGAAAACCCAAAAGTCATTATCTCAGTAAATTAGAATACCTTATAACACCAGTTTGAAAAATTATTTTAATATCTGAAATGTTGGCCTACTGAAATGTATGTTCAGTAAATGCAGTTAATACTTGTTCGAGGTTCCTTTTGCATCAATTACTGCATCAATGTGGCGTGGCATGGAGGCGGTCAGTCTGTGGCACTGCTGAGGTGTTATTAAAGCCCAGGTTTCTTTGCTAGCAGCCTTCAGCTCATCTGCATTGTTGGGTCTGATGTCTCATCTTCCTTTTGACAATACCACATAGAATAGAGGACCGACGAAAGTTCGGTTTCTGGTATTCCGAACTTGAACTAGAACCCGAGCCCCAATGAAAATAATTTTTTGAACTGGAAAATTCTCTCTCACTCTCTGCAATGGACCTCAACCTGAACGCCAAAGTTTCCAACGGATTTCTAGGAGAAGTCTGTGTTCGGCATTTAGCACCAGACTCTAACTGTCCGGTAAAAACCCTTAACTTTTCAGGATGACTCATCTCTAGTTGGCACAAAATCCCCAATATTTCTGTCCTATGCAATAAACTCTGTTTGTATTTCTTATTATGACATACACCCTCCCCTCTGGAATCATCAATTCATGCATTATAGAAGAGTGGTCACACCATGTAACATTACATTTGACTATATTTGGCAATAGGTAGCTTCCACAAATACATTTTAAAGAAACAAGATTAGGAATATTTTTTTTCCTGATTTTGTCTAAAGGACTACAGGTCACCAAATGAAACAGCATTGTGAACTTTGATAAGCAATTATGGTATAGCTGTAGGTTACATAACCTTTACAGTGTAATTGATCAGTCATTATACTGCATATTATTATGATTAAATTATAATGGCTACACTTGCAAACCGTGCTTTTATCCGCTGTGAGAAACCATGCAATTAAATCCCATTAAATTTTAATGTCTGATTTGCGAGGATTATACTTAAGTAATGGTCACTTAACTTACAGTGTACAGCAATTTAAACAATCATTTAAAGCATCATCTACTAGGAAGTAAAGGTCAGGTGCCTCATAAGTAAATAACCACGGCGTTAGAAAGAGTCTTATATCTTGCAGGGTTGGTTTTACTGTCGGGGAAATGGTGTTTCTTAAATAAATATAGAATTGGAATTAATTTTGTTATTGTGATATCTTTTTAGGTAATTAATTTTTTTTATGTGGTTGCAAGTAAGCAAGTATTAATTCTTTATTTGTCTATATGTAACAGTTAAGCTGCGTCTACATCGTTATAAAATATAAACATACTATATGACCCCTGTATGTTTTGCAGAAAAATATATTAAGTATGTCATCACGTCACGTAGCGTGCTTGTTTCATATTCACATATAATGAGAAGGCTGCAGCCGATCAGTGATTACTGATTGCCTGCAGCTGTCAAGTGACGCTCCCCCTGTTGGCTTTTATATTACAACAGAAGCGCTTTCATAGAAATCAGTATTTATATGGTTAACGCTAAGAACATCATGCTAACATCAATATCCTACAACATTTTTTGCACTATGTTACTTCATACAATACTTCATGTAGAAGAAGGACATTGAGGCACATCAGTACCTGCTGCAGAGCCCCATTTGTTGTGTGCAGGTCGAACTTAACGGAAGCCTGTCACTCAATTCATGATGTCCAAATCACGGACAGCGTGAATCACAGCTTGGCTTTCTGACTTCAGCCAGGTATGTTTCATAAAACATAACTTGAAGGTCCGGGGACTACAGGAAGAGCCAACACTTCTACCCGCTCTACTTCAGGTGATTGACAGGTCTCTTCCGATGCACACACAAGGGAGGGACCTGTTATCTAACCTGAGGGATGCAGAGAGAAGATATCTAAGGTGAACGAGCCTCATCTCTCTGTAGTCCTGGCTGGATTCTGTTTGTAAACATGAATGGCTGCAATCGTCCAGCGGGGCTTTAATTCATGCTTCCGAAACCATCGAGTGACAGGTTCCCTTTAAAGAAAATGCTGTCAAATACAGAACGGAAACTGTCTGCATGAGAAACTTTCTAGAACCCAGATTACCAGTGAAAGTAGCCATCAGCCATTATATGGTACATTGCACATCCATTCATTTAAAAGTGCACTGTGTAATTCCATTTTTCTCCTGTGGCGACCCTGCATCAGGTGCTTGGTTTCCCGACAGCCCAATAATATAAAATAATTTCCTTCCTAATTACATATATAACACATTTGAAGATAAATCCCCAGATTACTGCTTAGTGCTTACGCATAATTTATATATTAGGACTTTTCAACAAATTTTTCTTGTTGAAGAGGAGACATGATGCAATAGTGGTTCCAGAGTGGAATGAAAAAAAAAATATTTTTAGTTGCAGAGATATTCGTAATCTAATTATTTAGCCCCTAATGAGTTAATTTTCGCTAAGTCAAAGTGGGTGTTATTAGGTTTTACTGGGGGCGTGTACTTCTTTCCGTATGATACTGACCAATCATAAGCAGATAACATCACACAAAGAAAGAAGATCACAACCCCACAATAGCTTAGAGCAGGGTGTGTGAGATGTAATGCTACAGTAAGCTGTTCTGTGTAACGCCTCAGCATTTCACAGAGATACCTGGCTAAAATCATATGGCCAGTGTCTGACATATGATGCCCAATTTTGGGGCTAAAATCATTTTTGTAATTACGGTAGGTTTCATTCAAAATTTTACAAACTGTATGTTTTCTATCCATACAGCTTTGATGTGTTCTGTGATCATAACTCAGCTCAGAGATCTGAAAAGGACCAATTAGCAATGAAAGTATTCTGCCCCTAATGATTATCTTTCACTTACAGTGAACCTGACACCTGGTATATGCTGGGCAACTTCATTGCAGTATGTATCAGATATTGGTTGTGCGACTCAACATCCTTTCAAAAGCTGCCGGGTATGGAGCCATGTGGCAGGCTAGTCGGACAGGCAGGCTCGGCAGTGACTGGCTATACATGCATATAGGCAGAGACCTGTCAGTCACTGTCAGCTGGCGGGGAGAAGCCGCCGAAGACTGAGCAGCATGCTTTCTTAATTTAAAGTATGTTACATTTTCTCGGATAGTAAAGGTTTGTTTTAAGATGTCATGTTAATTTTAAGTCCAAGTGTGAGCTATCAGATAGTTTGCACTGGGGGCGTGTTATTCTTCTCCCTATATGATACTAACTAGTGATGGGTGTACCTGTCAATGTTTGGGTCTGTTGGGTTCAGCCAAAGTTTAAAAAATATGTTTGGTTCAGGTACTAGAAAGGTACTTGAACAAGTGACTGGGGGGCCTGTATATCTGGCATGTCCCACGCTGTCATCTGTATGACAGCGCGAGAAACACAATCTCTGATCAGCGGTAAGTTTACATTTTACCACTGGTTACCGCTGTGGTTCCCATGCTGTCACACAGATGACTTCATGAGAGCCAGCATCTGTGACCAGCGGCAAAAAGGTTACTGACAATCAGGTGTTGGCTGATGAGTACAACTCACATCAGTGTACGCCAGGTCTCGCTGATAGCATGTGTCAAGAGCTTTGATACACTGATGAGAGTATTCATGAGCACAGGTAAAGCTGACAGCTGTGGTCTGCAGCCCTCAGGTGTCAGTTTTATCTTGGATGATTATCAAAAATAGAGGGGTCCTTAAGCCTTTTTTTAATTATTTAAATAAATCATTTAATAAACAGTGTGAGGTCCCACCCATTTTTGATAATTAGCCAAGCTAAAGCAAAGAGCTCGGGCTGGTAGCTGGGAAGGGGCCATGGATATTGGCCCTTCCTAGCCTAAAAATAGCAGCTCACAGCTGCCCTAGAAAAGGTACATCCATTTGATACGGCAATTCTGGTACTTTGACTGGCTCTTCCCACTTGCCCTTATGCATTGGCAAGTTGGGTAATAGTTTTGGGGTTGATGTCAGCTGTTGTATGTCTGATGACACCAGATCCTTGGGTTAGTAATGGCGCGGTATCTATCAGACACCACCATTAAAGACACAAACACAGAAAAAATCCTTTAATTGAAATATACAATCCCCGACCCTCTTTTACCCATTTATTAAGATCAAAATTAAGCTCCAACTCAGCTACATCTGGTTCCATTCCTGGCCAATCACAGCCGTGTCGTTGACATGGCTGTGATTGAGCCCAAATATAGAGCGCACATAGGAGAGGCCTTTCAACTAACTGTGTTCAGGCTGATGAACACAAACAGTAACATGGACTCCCAGGAGAAGTCCGCGTTCAGGGTCCGTTCACTGACACTAGCTGTCCAGTACAGACCCCGAACTTTACCGTTCGGGTTCACCTATCTCTAATGCTGACCAATGAAAAGCAGGTAGCAACACAGTCTAACACAGTATAAAAAGAAAATGCCCCTACAATAACTTACAGTTTCAAAATGTATGAGATGTGATGATGCAGTATCATCTCTAGGGTCTAACTTCTTTATGAAATGGGGCAATCCTGTACAAAACAGAAAAGGGGTCAGAACCAGGGTAACTCTGTGATTTTTACTCAATATTTCACTTTTTTTTTTAGCAAATAACAGGTCTTCTTGAAATAAAAAAAACACATATCTAAGGCTGCCGTCACACTAGCAGTATTTGGTCAGTATTTGACATCAGTATCTGTAAGCCAAAACCAGGAGTGGAACAATCAGAGGAAAAGTATAATAGAAACACGTCACCACTTCTGCTTTATCACCAACTCCTGGTTTTGGTTTACAAATACTGAGGTAAAATACTGACCAAATACTGCTAGTGTGATGGCAGCCTAATGGTAGACGTCTTTATTTGATTTATTAATGGTCTGCAGGATTTTAAAAACACCATCTTATGTGCCATAAAGCATTGGTTTTAGTACCTCTGGATCACATTGAAATGCTTCTGAGGACCTATCACCCATCTGTACAAAGCATGTGCCCACCTCATTTAGGCTGCCGTCACACTAGCAGTATTTGATCAATATTTTACATCAGTATTTGTAAGCCAAAACCAGGAGTGGGTGATAAATACAGAAGTTGTGCATATGTTTCTATTATACTTTTCCTCTATTTGTTCCACTCCTGGTTTTGGCTACAAATACTGATGTCAAATACTGACCAAATACTGCTAGTGTGACGGCAGCCTTCAACTGAATTGTAAACTCTGCTGTTATCAATGTTGACAGGTTGTAGATTCAGTAAGGATTGAAAGGTTATCTGTGTGCTATCACCCAAAGTCTGTTAAAGGGAACCTGTCACCTGAATTTGGCGGGACTGGTTTTGGGTCATATGGGCGGAGTTTTTGGGTGTTTGATTCACCCTTTCCTTACCCGCTGGCTGCATGCTGGCTGCAATATTGGATTGAAGTTCATTCTCTGTCCTCCGTAGTACACGCCTGCACAAGGCAAGATTGCTTTGCGCAGGCATGTACTACGGAGGACAGAGAATGAACTTCAATCCAATATTGCAGCCAGCATGCAGCCAGCGGGTAAGGAAAGGGTGAATCAAACACCCAAAAACTCCGCCCATATGACCCAAAACCAGTCCCGCCAAATTCAGGTGACAGAGTCCCTTTAACCCTCTGCTGTTGTTGAGGATTTTAGAATGTTAGACCTTGGAGGCAATGTAGGATCCTCTGTTCTACATGTGGGCCAGTCTGACCCCAGCAACCTGACAGGGTATAGCTGCAAGAGCAGTAGCTTGGCATTCATCCAGGCTGTAAGCGCAGTTATTTCTCTGATTATGGAGCACCAATAAAAAGAAAAATTTAAAAATAACCATAACATACCAATTTACTTAATTTTTGAGACATATTGGAGGCATAATACGTGCTAATGCGAAAAATGTCTGGAATCCCCTATTAGAATAGATATAATACCGGAAATTAGGGTACATTTAATTAAATTAAACAGCTTGCTTCATCACAATTCATTTCTATTGCCACCAAGGAACATTTATTAAACTCTTCTTACTTTCTTCATTTTAATTAGTAAAAAATAAACTGATTACATCTCCAGGAATAAATATTCCTCATTATTAGATTGCTCTCAGTCATTTTCAGATACAAGCTGTGTAATTTTAATAGAGTGTGAAATTTAAACATTGAAGCCCTATAATGAAGTCTATTGAGGCTCCAGGCTGTGGAAATTAGGGGGCAAAATTTTACAGTAAATCTCAGAGGAACTGTTAAACAAAATTGCCATTTTCTCATAGTCAGTGACACAACTAAAATGTTATAAACTGTTAAGAAGAAGAATGACAATCTGATAAAATTGGGTACTAGATTCTGTGATGGGACAGTGATCCAAGGGAATTTGTCGGATTGCCATATGTGGATTCAGGAAAGAATTTCCCCCCTGTTATGGGACAATTAGCATCTGCCTTTATGGGGGTTTTGCCTTCCTCTGGAAGTTGATGGATTTGTGTCATCTTTCAACCTTAAAACTATGAAAGAGGTGACTTTAAATTACATCATGTGTGGATTTGTCTTGACAAAATAATACAAAGCAAAGCTGAAGCTTTGTCTAGAATGTTTGTTCAGTGTCTTGGAAAGCCATGACAAAAACCTTAGCTCACAACATGACACATAAATATAGTGAATAGAGTATAAAAGACGAAAAATAAAAAATAATTTACACACCATGTGGTTTTCATAGTGTATTAGGTTAGTAAATGGAACTCTTGCAATCTCCTACATCTTGGGGCTTGTTCACATGAGTGTATAATATGGATGTGTGCTATCCATGTAAAATTGGAAAGCACATTGGCTATTGTAATTAAATAGGGCTGTTCAGATGAACCGAATGTCTTTGTGAAAAAAATCACATTGTGCACTATTAAAGGCTGTATTTTGGATGGGAATTTCCTATGGGTATATGGGTAAGTTAAAAAAATCTTCGATTCCATATGGATCACCCACATTGCATCTGATTTTGACATATTAATTGCCATGATTAAAGGAGTACTCCCATCTGCAAGATCCTATCATCAATATGTAGTAGGTATAATAATAATAATATTAGCAAATACCTCCCATTAGAAATGCAGTACAATTCTTCAGATTTGCTATGTCACTTACTTCATGCAGGCCATTGCAGTAGCTTTTGGGTCCATGGTTATGACCACAAAGACCTGTCTATCTAAGGCTGGTTTCACATTTGCATTTAAATCCGCAGCGTTTAAAACTCATCCGCAAGTGGTGAAAAAAATCGCATGTAAACGCGTACAAACGCTGCGTTTTTTAGACTTTAATTAACAAATGGAAAATCAGGGCCTCTGTAAAAAAAAAAAACCACAGTCAGGTAGACCAATAAAAATTTTGTCCACAACTGCCAGGAAAATTGTTCAGGATGCAAAGAAAAACCCATAATTAACATCAGCTGATATACTGTACTCTCTGAAAACTAGTGGTGTTTCAAGATGCACAAAAAAGAGGCATTTGAAGAAAAATGGGCTGCATGGTTGAGTCGCCAGAAGAAAGCCATTACTGTGCAAATGCCACAAAGTATCTTCCCTACAATATGCAAAACAGCACAGAAACAAGCCTCAAAACTTCTGGAACAAGGTAATTTGGAGTGAGGAGACCAAAATTGAACTTTTGGCCACAACCATATACGTTACATTTGAAGAGAGGTCAACAAGGCCTATGATGAAAGGAACACCATTCCTACTGTAAAGCAAGGAGGTGTGGAGGTGGATTGCTGATGTTTTTGGGCTGTGTGAGCTTCAAAGGCACAGGAAGTTTTGTCAAAGTTGAAGGAAAGATCAATGCAGCATGTTATCAGTAAATACTGGAGGCAAATTTGTAATCAGCCCAGAAGCTGCACATGGGACGTACTTGGACGTTCCAACATGAAAACAATACAAAATGCAAGGTCAAGTCAGCCTGTCATTTGCTACAGTAGAACAAAGTGAAGGTTCTGGAGTGGCCATCTCAGTTCACTGACCTCAATATCATTGAGCCACTCTGAAGATATCTCAAGCGCACAGTTCATGCTGGACAGCCCAGGAATTTACAGGAACTGGAAGCTTTTTGCCGAGAAGAGTAGACAGCTTTACCATCTGAGAAAATAAAGAACCTCATCCACAATTACCACAAAAGACTCCAACCTGTCATTGATGTTAGATGTGCAATACACGGTATTTAGAAATGGGGTATGTAAACTTTTGATCAGGGTCATTTGGATGTTTTGGGTTGTCTTTATGATTTAAAAAGAGAAAACACAGGAGTTTGACAATAAATGGCTTCACCCAACCACTAACCATGAGTGTAGAAAAAGTTTTGGTGTTATCATTCATATTCTCTGAAAAAAAGGCCAAGAAAGCAAAAATTCTGCCTCGGTATGTAAACTTTTGAACACAGCTGTACATATTGAGATAGGATCTTGGATATGGGAATACCCCTTTAACATATCACAATATCACATGTATGTAAAAAACTGACACATGGTTATCACACAGCATGACTGCAGATGAATGTACATCAGATGTATCTTCACTATTCAATACATGTAATTGCACCCACTATCTCAGTTTTGATAGGAAATTATACAAAAACTAGGTATCCAATGCATTGCACAAGAGAGATTACATGTAAGTCATATACATATTCCCTGGCGTCTGTGCATGTTTTATGTTGGCATGACATTATACTTTTAGGTATGATATTGTACTTGTAAATCTACCCATACCGTTTTGCTCTTTAAACAGATGTATTACTAATATGACCAGTTTGCTGAGCCCGTGTGTGATCTAGTGTTTCCCTCTAGTGTTCGTTTTGTCGTTCGTGCAGCTTCTTACATTGTATATGACCTGAACAAATGAATAAAAAAGTGATTTTTGCTTTATTTTTCCAGCGGCAGCCACATAACCATATTTTATTTGCACAGTCCAGGTACAGATTATTTACACTTTGAAGTGATAGGACATTTTAAATGCATTAAGCAAACCTAAAGAACAGAAATATATTATGGAAATACTGTATAATGTGCTTTATTGACCAATCTGTTCTTAAGTATAAAATATAATGTTAATTCCACTAAAGAAGAATTAATAATTAGGTTTGCTTTCCCCTGGCGCTTTCATCACACCTAAGCTTACGTTACATCACAACTATATTCACAAAATGTTCTTGACAGATGCCTTATTCACTTTCCACTGTGTTTTTTACTGGTGTGATTTCAACAAGTACCTATGAAAATAATAAATTATTTAACTCATATGGTAAATGTTGCGAAAAAAAAATTGAAATGTGAATATTTGCTGTTTTTTTTGGTCTCTGCAACTCCCTCAAAAAATAAATGGCAATCAAAACATTGCATGCAATCCAAAGTAGCACCAATAAAAACATCAGCTCGTCATGCAAGAGACAAGCCGGCCTTTGTAGAGCCCTATTGCCGAAAATGTTAAAAGTTACAGATTTTAGAAAATGGTGACACAAACTATTTTTTTATCCTTCTACAAACTGCAGAATTTTGTTTCTTTACTAAAATAAAAAAAAAACAAGTTTGGTATAGCTGTGAACGACTTGAGTAATCATATTGCCAGATCTTTTTTTACAAAATAGTAAATGTAAAAACAAAATCCAAAAAATACAATGTCAGAATTGATTTTTTTTTATGATTTCACAAGTTTTTTTTTTTTTACTTTTTTTTACTTTTTTATACAGTATATTGGACAGTAAAATGAATGTTACTTTCAGAACTAAAACTCATAAAGGAAAAATCGTACCCTTGTACATCAATGTCAACCAAAAGATAAAATTCTTATGACTCTTAGAAAAAGGGGAGGTAAAAACAAAGTGAAAAAATGTTAATTTTGGTAGAAATGGGGTTAACACTCACAAAATGTAACATGGGCTCTTGTGAATGGGTAAGGCCTTCTTTGTGTATTTTACAGCTTTAGGGTAGGTGCAGGCGACTGTATTCTCTCATCGGAATCTGGCCTATTATGCTAATCACACTCCGATCAGAGTGTGAGAATAGTGTGATCCGAGGAGAAGCAAAAAAGAATTTTCTATCTTCTCCTTTCTGTCAGTCCATGGAAATCGTACTGCACTTAAATGTCATCTAAGTGCCATCGGATGGTTTCACCAGACCCATTGACTTGCATGGCCGGGTGTGATCAGCATAGTTAATCAAACTTAGGTATGCAGCGACTCTTTCTTCGGACTGACTCCATCCAAAGAAAAAATTGGACATGTGCATGGCCCCATAGACTAACATTGCTCTGAGTGTGATCCGTTGTTTTGTCAGATAGACCAATAATACAGTTGTCTGTACAAGCCCTTATAAAGATGTGTTCTACATAGAAAGTTGAGTAACTCATAAATATTTTCAGCTGCTTTTCTTGTCTTACAGCTTGTCATCAGTGGAAATAGTCACCAGGTTGTCGATCCCTATCAGTTTAGCTGACCTAGTGAAACACTTAGAATGCTGTGCCTGATGTAAAGGCTCACTTCAGACCCGAGCTCTCCAAATATTGCTTTACTGCCATGTACTCTTGTTGTTATTGACTTGTAAAGTCTTTTAAATATTTCATCCAAAATAATATTTGTCATCTAACAGGAGAACCCGGTCTTAGTAATGTAAAAAAACATATTGGTAACTAAGAGGTCAAAAATCTCTTCTCTATCCACTTGGTTAGAAAAACATGTTCTGAAGGGAAAACACAAGTTTGACTATTGCACTTGTTGCAAGTGTAACATGGGCACTAAATTACTTCAAATGGGGAACATTATCCGTGTAGTTGGTAGTTTATCACCTGCAAAGCAAGGTTCAGCATCTATGTGATTTTCTGACCTCATGGCATTTATAACATAGGGAAAACCATTTGACATCGTATAAAAAGGTTTAATGAACATTACAAATCTATAACATCAGAACAAGGTTCAATAAACCTCATTAAAACTGGAGGCAGATATTTGGGATTTACCGACATTGAGGAGATGTCTCCTAGCTAAGAGGAGATCGACATAAGGCTCTATTACAAGAAAACCCCAAGTGGATCCTGTGAACTAATCTTCTGGGACAAATGGGCTTTAATGGTAAAAATGACCTAAGCATTTTTTTCAAATACATCTGTTTGGGTTGTTTTCATTGTATTTTATTACATCTCAATCAAATATGACTGATATCTTTATGCAACTAAGCCTGGCAAAGTGCACCCTTCTGCGTTATGGCCATTGCCTGTTCTGTTCCCTGAACCCTTTCATTGATCTAAAACTATCTAAATGGAAGAAGATTTTTTTACAAATAGTGAGTGATTTAACTTTTCTTCTTCATTGTAATGACTCACAAATTTACAATATCATAAGGTATTAATACTCTGATATATTCTTCACATCAGCTTCACGATGAATTATGCATTAATCTACACTAATATTAGTGACTGAACAATGGGGAACACAGGGCAATGTTATGGGTGGTAAGAATATTCTCAGCTTTTTAAGTTGTGAATAAATATATTAAAGAAGCTTATGAGATATAGATCAACCAACATTGCTGCTCTGCTCCGATAGCCATTGAATCCTCTCCATTGGGTCGTCTCGGTCTTGCAGTAAGCACTGTGGTTTGGTATTTTTTTTTACAGTGGTGGCAACAGCCTTGCGTAGAAGTCCAAACAGCACTCCTTGTTATTTGCAATGAGAGTAGGGATGAGTGAGTATACTCATTACTCAAGATTTCCAAGCATGCTTGAGTGTTCTCCGAGTATTTTGGGCATGCTCGGAGATTTAGATTGTCTCACTGCAGCTGCTAGACAGCCTGAATACATGTGGGGATTGCCTGTTTGTTAGGACATCCCCACATGTATTGAGACTGTCTAGCAGCCGAAAACTAAATCTCAGAGCACGCCCAAAATACTCGAACACCCGAGCATGCTCTGAAATCTTAAGTAATGAGCATACTCGCTCATCACTAAATGAGAGACATGACATTAAAAATTATCTAATACAGTATGTGTAAATGCTATGTAATATAGAACTCATATGACCCTGTTGGGGGCTCTGCAGTACCTCTGCATTATATCTGTATGACTCCAATTTAATACAGAGGTATTATGTATAAAACCTACAGTGAAATTCCTATGGCATATTTTATCATATTCCATATATTTAAAATATTCACCCATCAAAGGATTTTTTTTCTGAGGCAAAATTTTACAATGATACAGTAACATACTGAGAGAACTTATAGTGGCACATTTAGTGCCTCTGGTTTCTGTAGTGGTTCTTTAGTTAAAGATGTGTGCATGATGCTCTACAAACTTACTACTTGTGTGCAATAAATGAGTCCAACTAAACAAATAAGTTTTCTAGATATGTATAAAACATTTACTGTAGGTGCTTTACCGTATTCTGAAAGTTGTACAAGAGTAGAATGATAGCACAAAATTAGTGAAAGGGCAGTTGTGATTAACAGTGTCCCTATTGTATAAACAGAATTGGGGAAAAGTTTGATTCTGATATTCAAATTAATCCCCACACTCTACAACATGTAAGTCATGACGTTGACAAAGTGAATGAGTACCCTTTGTAAAGGGGTATTCTCAAGTGATCTCTGGAGCAGCTCAAAGCTCTGCAGTCTCCTTACTTCCTGATTGCTCGGGTGGTGAGAGCTCCTCCTTGAGTGACAGTTCTAGTGTGTAGCTTTGTTCGGCTACTATACATTAATGGTTTGTCAGTGTTCTAAATCTAAACTATTATCCCTCTGTTTCACCCCTTAACGATCAGAGGTATTTTTGGTTTTGCATTCTTATCTTTTGCTCCCCTTCTTCCCAAAGCCCTATCTTTTTTTTTCCTGGTCAAAGTGGCCATGTGAAGGCTTGTTTTTTGTGGGTCGAGTTGTACTTTTGAAAGACACCATTGGTTTTACCATGTCATGCACTACAAAATGGGAAAAAAATTCCAAGTGCAGTGAAATTGCAAAAAAAGTGCAATCCCACACTTGTTTTTGCTTTTCGGCTTTTTACTAGGCTCAATAAATGCTAAAACTGACCTGCCATTAAGATTCTACAGGTCATTATGAGTTTATAGACACCAAGCATGTCTATTTAAAAAAATGGCGCATTTTCCAATACCCGTTGCGTCTCCATTTTTCATGATCTCGGGTGGGGTGAGGGCTTATTTTTTGCGTGCCAAGCTGATGTTTTTAATTGTACCATTTTGGTGCAGATATGATCTTTTGCTCGCTTGTAATTACATTTTAATGCAATGTTGTGGCGAACAAAAAACATACTTCTGGCGTTATTTTCTCTCCACACTGTTTAGCGATCAGGTAATTTTTTTTTACTTATAGATCAGGCGATTCTGAATGTGGTAATAGCAAATATGTTTTTTTTTGTTGAACTTTTTATTTTTTTATTTTTTTATATTTTTAAAAATATATATATTTTTAATTTTGGCATGATTTAATAGTCTCCATGGGAGACGAAAAGCTGCCACAACCCAATCAGCTCTGCAACATAGAGGCAATGATCAGACCGCCCCTGTGTAGTAGATTTACTCACTTGTTATGAGCGACGACCACCGGATGGAGCTCATAGCAATCCGGCAGTGACAAACATAGAGGTCTCCAGGAGACCTCTGGTTATCATGCCAACGAACCAGTGACCTGCGATCACCGGTGAGCAGATTTCTGGCCTGATGGCCGGAAGCGTGAGTTAAATGCCACTGTCAGCATTTGCCATCGGCATTTAAGGGGTTAATAGCCATGGGTGGATCGTGATTCCACCCGTGGCTATTCCAGGCACATCTCATCTATTCAAAATAGTTGACTTGTCCAGGGAAAGATGTGGGCTCATCGCCGGAGCCCATTACAAAGGGAGGGAGTCCGACATTGGCGTAAATTTACACCCAACATCAGAAAGGGGTTAAATTATCTGATAACAGGGCCTTTGAAAAAACACATAAATCAGGAAGGTGAGAGCTATGATTAGAATTTCTCTCTAAGTTTCCAATGGTGGGGGTCAAGGGCTGTTGATTTGACGGTACTTATAACAGCCCTGGACCTGACAGGGAGGGGGAGATAAGTAAGCAGCTAACTGCTGAATAAAAATCATCTGGTCGTAGGGAGATGATGGGATGTTGGGAGTTAACTCTTCTCCTGGAATGTAGTGACAGAGCTTAATGGGCAGATTCTGGTGGCCAAGCTAATTGGAAAGTTATCATAGCATGTGAATGAAAGTTAATTTTCATGTTGTCTTACTAACTAAAGCAATTTAATTATGGGAGAATATTTCATTTACAAGATTGTGCATGTGCCATTTCCAACTCCATTTCTTTGACAGATTTTATAATATTGCCCTATAATGAATAGAGTGTATTAGAATGGAATCTTTAGAGATGCACATCAATGTGACGCAAACCTAAATATTTTGGGCGGCACATTTTAATACTAAATCAGTTTGTTGAGGCCATTCTCTTGAAAAACTATTGTTTTACTATATAAATGGGTATGAGTGACAGGGTGACATACCCAACTAATTGTGGTGGCAAGTAGTAATTTAGAAGAAAAGAAAATTGTTACAAAAAGAATATATTAGTATATGTAGACAATGATGATTGGCTGAGAGGGGAAGGTGAGCAAAATGGGGACATGGTATTTCCTTACCAAAGTTTTTCGTTGAGTTTCTCGGCTCCCAAAAAAATTAATTATTTGTTTAAATCACTGTCATTTGCAATTTTGGCTAACTTAGTCACAAATTCACGTAACATGTTTGTTAGGCTATTTACGCCCTATATACAGTATCTTGCCTATGTGTTCAATATTATGGCAAATGCCAATGTTGTATATGTTGCATGTGTCCAAAGTTTTAATGGGCAGGTAAAATGTGCTTACGCTTAATGTAAATTTGGCCAAAGTAAGTTTTTCTTTCACTATTTGTTAAGCAAACCGTTCTAAAAGATTTACCAACATATATGTTCTTTTTATTTACATACTTTACTGTATATGACACAGCACTACATATGTTGTGGTTATACCTTTGACTTACACATTGAAACTTTTTGTCAGCTTATACGTTGAATGTCCACCATAATCGTTAGGGGAAATATATCTTTCCATTTTTATAACTTTTCTAGTGTCAGTTTTGCACAAGTGGTATTATTGCAAAGGATTGAGACTTGGTCCAAACTGCTCCCTACTTCAATCAACTAACTAGGGTCCTCTGAAACAGGACTTCACAAAGCATTTGTAGCCCCCGTTGGGGAAACTCATGGAGCTAGTTTTTCTTACACATACTGCCTTACTTGAAGGGTATTACTATGGTCACAACTCAGCCCTGAAGAGATCTTAACTGGTTGAAGAAACTGTATCCTCCTCCCTTGCTACAGTAAGTTCAATTTCTAACATTTACTCTATTTTTTTCTTACAGCAATGATTAAATTGTTGTTTGTGAGTGACTGAGACAGCAAGCTAGGTATACAGTTTTCTGATGTTGACATTAAAACATGTTTGAAAACTTCCATAGATTTTCCAGATGCACAATAATAAATGAAATGCATGTGAATTGCTGAAATGCTGGTACAAAATTCCGGTAATTTTAAAGAAAGCCAAAAACACACCTTTGATCTAAGATGCAACATTTCTTTGGTTCCCTCAGTCACATATGGTTGACTTGCTCAAAAATTATTCCATGGGAACATATTAAAACAATATATATATATATTAAAGTTTGAGATGTCAAACTATGCTATCTTCATCAAAGAATTTAACACATCTAAAAACCACTTAAGTATGTCTATGAACAAGCCACTACTACCTCTGTCGCTAAGCAGTGCCAGACTAAGACTGCAGATGCCACTTGGCAAAACAATGTTGTTTCAACTATCCTTTAGTACACCTGGGAATTGTGTTCCTTCCAGCCTGTTAATCTGTGTTTAGCTGTGAAGAGCTGTTTATCGGATGTGTAGGAGCTCTTCTCCATTCGAACCCTTAACAGTCCATCTCAGCTACCAGTTATAGGTTTATCCAAACCCTGGTTAAGACTTTGTATCTCTGCTACCTGATCCTGGGTGTTATATACTATTTGCTAAACCTGGGATGATGTGATCCTAACTATGACAATGTATCCTGTATTGGTCTATCACAGTCTGCCAGCTCACTCCACCAGCCAACAACCACTCCAAAGATGCAGTACAGGGGCCATTAGGCACATATCCCTCTATAGTGGTTATTAGGTGAATGCCAGGATTTCATTGGGACCTACTAAGCAGAGTAGCTGGTGGAAAGTTTTTCTGTGGAAGTTCTATCAAGAACTGCCAGGCTACCACAAACATTGCTTCATTACACTAATTACCTGTTTTATTTAAAGCCACCAAACTACTGAATCCCACTTAAATGGAGAGGTTGACCACCTAAAAATGCAACAATAGAAGGAAAACTGTGCCCATTCTTTAAGTTTGACACTTATGACCAACGCCTTAAGACTTGGACTGACTAGATTAGGTGTAACAAAAAATAAATACAGCAAATACTGGCAAATTTTCTACACAGTTGGGTCTTGCTCGTTCCCACAGCCTGGATTTTCTACCTGTCATCCAGAATCATTTTGGTTATGGTATTCACGAGCGTATCATTTCTCTCTTATAAAAACATCTTTCATTAAAATGTTTTATTTTTCCTTCTCTTCTCTTTGCATTCATGCATTCTGTTCAGTACTTCCAAGCTGATATAGCTGAATGTAATGCACCTGTAAACTCATTGAGGTCTTTCATTTCATCAGCTGTATTCAGCTTACTGTTTTTTTTTTAAAAAAATAATTACAAAAAAACAATGAACATTGATGTGAAAAAATAAAAAAATTGACTTTTCTCTCTATTGTGCCAATTGTGACACTTTTCTAAAAATTATCGTCTTAGGCTACTTTCACACTAGCGTTAACTGCAATCCGTCACAATGCGTCGTTTTGCAGAAAAAACGCATCCTGCAAAAGTGTTTGCAGGATGCGTTTTTTCTCCATTGACTAACATTACGCGACGCATTGCGACGGATTGCCACACGTCGCAACCGTCGCGCGACGGTTGCGCCGTTTTTCGGCCAACCGTCGGCCGCAAAAAACGTTCCATGTAACATTTTTTGCAGCCGACGGACCGTCTTTTCCGACCTCGCATGCGCGGCCGGAACTCCTCCCCCACCTCCCCGCACCTCACAATGGGGCAGCGGATGCGCTGAAAAGCAGCATCCGCTGCACCCGTTGTGCGGCGGAGGCAACGCTAGCGTCGGTAACCTCGGCCCGACGCACTGCGACGGGCCGGGCCCGACGCTAGTGTGAAAGAAGCCTTACAGCTGATGCATGTATAGTTTCCTAGATAGCTGAAAGATGCGCCAATTGTATTAATAGGCAAATATATTTGGTATTCATTCATTGGATTTTTTTCAAGATTGAAGCTAAAAAAGCCAGTCTTGACAAATGATCCCCTTTGTGTGCACAAAGCTCTACTTTGATTTTTAACTTTGTTAAACATTATTAAAAATGTTTGTGACTTTTTCAGTAGCCTTTCAGCTATGCGGTTAGTTTTCCATTGTTTTCATAATTACAATATCTTATTGGATCTGTCACATTACCATCACAGCTCTACTTTCCTATTATCATGGAGTACGCAATATGCCCAGTCATAATCCTATATATTCTCGAAACAGATCGGCTCTAATAGTTCCCCAAGTTTATATCTAACCAATTAAAAAAAAGATAAGTGAAGAAGGCTAGACTGCTAAAATGTCTTGCAAAAACTTTGTATATTCAACGATTGCACACAATGTGAAGGTCTCTTAAGCTTATTAGAGACGCCAAATGCCAATAAGATAATTATGTTGGACCAAAAATAATAAAGAATTATACATTTTGAAATCAATACTAATAATTTCACACACTGAAAGGGGGAATAAGTAAACCAGCTAGCAACCTGATAAAATGAATAATAACAATAAATGCAACTAAAGCACCTGAGTTCATCAGATGTACAAAAGATATTTATCTAGATGCATAAACAGATGTACTAAAGATATTTATGTAGATGCATGAAATATTGAAAGCAGTAACTTATGTATAATATTAGGAATCCCAAATGAAACAAGTAATGAGAGTTCCCCAAAAAATGTCTATGATGCCACAGGAAAACTACGTTCCCCAATATGCATTTCCCAAGGAAATGCTTCATAGCAAGATCATTGGTCATTCTAAATATAGAAGGACTGATCAAAACATTAGAAAGTTATTGCATAAGTAAAGAGAGTAGAAATAACTTCTGGAAATGTGTCTTCCATGAGGATTTCGGTGGGGACACCAATATCTTCCATTTACTGGTGCTCAGTAGTAGTTAGGGAATAGCAGAAAATCAACAATCATATCCTTGCAAAGAGGAAAATCACAGCATTTACCAACATCCATAAAACTTTTCACCTTTGAAACATATCAGTGTGAGAACACAGCCTAAGGCTGCCTGTCTCAATGGGGCATTGAATGTATGGACAAAAGCTGCAGGACAGATGCAAACTTTCAATTTGTTCTCTTTGCGATTTGCACTTTGTACATATATTTATACAGTCTATTTAGAATGTTGGACCATGGAGAAGTTAAACAACTTATTTTCAAAGTGTCCCAATCTCGACCCTTTTCAAGTGAAAAACTCAATGTTAACGTAGGCACTGTTAGCTAATATATGTTATAGCACAGATGGGGCATAGTGAAGAAGTTGTAGGGTTGTATATAAAGAGGGGGGGCTGTATGGGGCGCAGCTAAAAGGAGGCCCCCACATGACTGCGTTGCCATGGGAGCAGTGCAGTAGGTTTTCTTTTAAAAAATAAAGGTGTTATTGAGTAAAGGAGCCCGGGGATTGGAAGAGTAGGATTTGGGGTGGGGATTTATGCAAAAAGGGAGGTGGGGGCTTGGGAAAGTGCGGGAAAAGGGGAGATCAGTTACCTTAGACGGGCGAAGTGAGTGGACCTGCTGCCACATCCCTCTCACCATGTCTTCTGTGGACAGCCTGGTAGCTCAGCTTCGTCGGGAGGCCAGTTCCAGGAGGGCCGGATGGCTGGAGGAGCAGCTCACAGAGCTGCTCGGAGGCAGTGGGAGCCAGGACAGCGGGAGCCGGGGCAGCAGAACCAGGCGGTCTAGGCCGCCAGACAGGCTGTCCCCCGACACTACACCGCGCAGCAGGCGCAGGCCGCGGAGCCCCTCCAGGGACCCTGCGGGGGCTGGGGGACGCGGCCGATCCACCTTGCCCGCCCCCTCCCCCGGCAGGAATCCACCTGGCGGCCCTGCCGGCGCGAGGCGGCGCGGTGCTGGGCGAGCGGTGCAGACGCGGCAGGACGCCGGCGCTGCACAGGATGTCAGGGCCGCACTTCCGGTGCGGCCTAGCAGAGGGCGCGGCGGCGCCGCAGCACCGATAGCAGCAGTTTCTACCCGCCGGGGAGCACCTCCCGCGGTGGCGGCAACACGAGCAGGGGGACGGGGAAGGAGCCCAGCGGCGGCGGCAGCATCCACCAGGCAGGAGCCGGGGAGTATCGCGGCGGGCGCAATTGCGGCGGGGGCACCCGGATCCCATCCCCCCAGTGCACCTGGCTCTGCGACAGGACGGCAGAGCAGACTATCGGGCAGGACAGCGGCGGCATCACGGCAAGGAGCGGGTCGCGGTCGGGCCGCAGGAGCGGCGTCCAGAGGAGACAGTCCAGCGGCTGGAGGCAGAGGAATCACGGAGCCGGACAGATCCAGATCCAGCAGGAGGTCGAGGGACCGGTCGCCTTTGCCAGTCTCGGTCCCCCCTGGTGACGTGGAGGCCAGGGGCGCGGGCCTGGGGCAGATGAGCGGCAGCGATGATTCCGGGAACGAACATCGCGACGAAATGGACCAGCAGGATTCAGGAAGCACGGCTGGTGGGGACACAGCACCTGCGCAGCCACGTGAGTACATGTCCAGTCTTTCCCCAGTGCCGGGTGTTTCGGGTGTGGTGGAGCGGGGTGGGGGCTGTAATGAGGTCCCGGGGGTCAGAGAACTTCTAGCGGGTATGTCGCAGATTTTGCGTAGATTGGATGGGGGCGGGGGTAGCTCAGTTGCTAACAGTGTGGGATCGTCGCCCGCTGGTGCCTGGGTGTCAGTTGCCGGGGGCGTAGCAGGGGGTTCGAACGAGATTGCGAGCTCGGGTAGCGGGACACCTGTTTCTGTGGCGGGGGTGTCGGTGTCGGTACAAACGGAAACGGGAAAAGGTGATACCGTTAAGTTAGACGACAGGGCAAAAGGCGAGGTATATGTGTGTTTTGAGGGTCCGCTGGGGGCCCATTTGAAGAAAGAAGTCAAGGAAAAGATTTGGAAAGATGAATACGTAGAGATTTTCTCTCTCCTTCCTTTAGAAAAATTTAACTTGGATAAAGGAAAGAAAGACGACAGCAAAAAGGAAAAGGAAGAAAAGAGGCGTTGGCGCCTTATTCCTCAGACGTTCGTTAACTGGCAGCAGGCCTTTGCCATTCTAGCGAGTGTTATAGGGGAGAAATTCCCCGAGAATTGCTCGGGCCTGTTTTGTTATTTGGATGCTATTGGTGAAGCGCATCGTACCTACGGGGGCCAGGCTTGGCTGAGATACGATGAACAGTTCAGGCAGCGAAAAGCAGTGAGGCCGGAGATAAGGTGGGACCAAAAAGACATCGGGTTGTGGCTGAAGGTGATGGCTCCGGTGCGTTATGGGCAGTCCTTTCAGGGGGGAGGGGTGGGTAGCAGTCAGCAGTCAGGACAAAGTGGAGGACACGGGTCTCAGGGTTCAAAGGAAAAATCTGGGACATGCTGGCAGTTTAATGAGGGCCAGTGCAAGTATGGCACCACTTGTAAATTTAAACACGTGTGCTCCCATTGCAACGGGGCCTCTCACGGAGCCGCTAAGTGTTTCAAGAAATCACGTGGTAAGCCATCAGTGGGTGGCGGTCAAGGGGGTGACTCCGGTGAGGGTTCAAAAGATGGCCCCCTATCTAAGTAGATACCCGGATGTTAAAAAGGCGGAGGTTATTAGGGACGGTTTTCTTGAGGGGTTTAAGATCCCTCACCCGATGCATGTTGTTCCTTTTTCTACAAAAAATTTGAGATCAGCTGGCTTGCATGCGGAGGTGGTTTCGGCTAAATTGGCAAAAGAGGTTGAGCTGGGAAGAATGGCGGGGCCTTTTAGTTCGTTGCCCATGGCGGGTGTAATTGTTTCCCCGCTTGGGGTGGTGCCCAAGAAGGAGCCGAACAAGTTCCGGCTAATTCAGCATCTTTCATATCCCAAAGGATCCTCGGTTAATGACGGGATTGCGGAGGAGTTGTGCTCCGTTGTTTACACATCGTTTGATGCGGCTGTTCGGTGGGTGCGAATGTACGGGCCTGGAGCATTGCTGGCAAAAACGGACATCGAGTCGGCATTTAGGCTCTTGCCGGTGCACCCGCAGAGCATTCCTTTGTTAGGTTGTTGGTGGGAGGGTGGTTTTTACTTGGATAGGTGTTTGCCTATGGGATGTTCTATTTCCTGTGCATTGTTTGAGACTTTCAGTACCTTTTTAGAGTGGGTAGTGAGAGATGTATCGGCCGTTCCTTCTGTCATTCACTATTTGGATGATTTTTTGTTTGTTGGTCCACCGGATTCAGCAGTGTGCTGTCATTTACTTGGGACCATGGAATGGGTGGCCGGACAGTTTGGTGTTCCTTTGGCACAGGGAAAAACGGAGGGCCCCTGCACGGTCTTGAGTTTCTTAGGGATTCTCATTGATTCTGAGAAAATGGAGTGTAGGTTGCCTGATGATAAGTTGGAGTTGCTTAAGCGAGAGGTGAGTCGGATTGGAAAATTGCGGAAGACTTCATTGAAGGAGTTGCAGTCGCTGCTGGGCCGCCTGAATTTTGCTTGTCGTATTATGCCAATGGGCAGGATATTTTGCCGCAGATTGTCCAGGGCGACGGCTGGAGTTCGGTCGGCTCATCATTTTATTCGTTTGGGTAGAGAGCATAAGGAGGACCTTCTTGTTTGGCAACGTTTTTTGGAAGGCTATAATGGCAGGTCGCTTATTCAGCAGGAGGATCTGAATGCTTTTGATTGCGAGATCTACACAGACGCAGCAGGTGGAGTTGGTTATGGGGCCTACTGTGGAGGAAAATGGAGCGTCGGGGTGTGGCCAGAGGATTGGCGAAAGAAGGGGCTCACCAAGAATTTGGCATTGTTGGAGTTGTTCCCGATTGTGGTGTCAGTGTTTGTTTGGGGTGACAGCTTTCGTGATCGGCGAGTACGTTTCCATTGCGATAACTCGAGCGTGGTGGCCGTGATTAACAGCTTATCTTCTTCTTCCCCTCCAGTAATTAGGTTGGTCAGGGAGTTGGTACTGAGATGCTTGGAGTTGAATGCATGGATTACGGCGGTGCACGTGCCAGGAGTTCAGAACAATATAGCTGATGCTTTGTCTCGTTTGCAGTGGGACCGATTCCGGGATTTGGCTCCAGATTCGGAGGCGGCAGGAGCAGCATTTCCTTTGCATCTGTGGCAGGTGGTTACGGAAGGGGAGGCCGATTGATCCAAGCCTCGGTGTCAAACAGGACATGGTCAGATTATGCGGCGTCATGGGCCATGTGGGAAAGTTGGTTGTTTCAATGCGGCTCGGCTGAGTCAGATAGCGACAGGGCAATGGCGTTATTGGCACTGGTAGGTAAGGTCGTGGAGTGGGGTTGGTCCGTGTCTAGGTTAAACAAGTTTATAGCAGGTTTGGCTTTTGGTTTTCAGTTGCAAGGATTGAGGGACGTCACAAAGGACTTTGTTATACGGCAGGCGTTGAAAGGTTTTCGTAAGGGTAATTCGACTTTTGATAAGCGCAGGCCCATTTCTTTTGGGTTGTTGCAGCGGTTAGGGGAGGCCTTGGGCGTAATTTGTTCATCTCAGTTTGAGGTGGTACTGTTTCAATTGGCCTTTTCTCTAGCGTTTTTTGGTGCTTTGCGTCTGGGTGAATTGGTTTCCCCGAGCAAGGACAGGTCAGGTGGTCTTTTGGCGGAAGATGTGGTTTTTTGGGAAGGGGGAGTTGCCTTTTGGATAAGGCGTTCAAAGACGGATCAGCTAGGTAGGGGAAAGAAAGTAGTGCTAGGAAGGGTGGCGGGTAGCGGGATGTGTCCGCAACGCTGCTTAGAGGCATATTGGAATTTGTCATCAGTCAGGTCAGGCCCTCTGTTGCAACACCAAGAGGGGGATTTCTTGTCACGTTTCCAGTTTGTAGCCATTTTGAAGAAGGGCTTGGGTTTGCTGGGTGTTAACCCGGAAAATTTCGGCTCGCATTCTTTTAGGATTGGGGCCGCATCTGAGGCCGATGGTTTGGGCCTTGGGCCGGAGGTGATCAAGAAAATAGGCAGATGGAGTTCTAATCGTTACCTGTCTTATGTGCGGCATTAAATCAACAATGCGGGGTGAAGAGGGACGTCTTTGCGGATTGTTAATTATGGTTGTGTTTTTCAGGTCGTACCCCTCTTTTGGCGTGGATTGTCGGACACTCTTTCGTTTATTGGGGCGCCCTCCGGGCCGATGCGCGCGCGAATGGTAGGCAACTGGGTTTCGGCCGAGAGGCAGTGATCATCCGTTGGATGGGGACTCATGGTATGTCGTGGCGTAGTTTTTTGCCGGAATTCTCCCGCGCCGCCCGTCTGGATCGCCCTCCGGATATTTTAGTGGTTCACTTGGGGGGTAATGATTTGGGGGCAAAACCCGTGAGGGAACTCATTCGGGATATCCGTTATGACTTGTTGAGGCTGTGGGTATCTTTTCCCGGTATGCTGACTGTGTGGCCAGACATTGTGCCGCGGAAGACGTGGCGGGAGGCCCGTTCCCATAAAGGGATTAACAGAGCCAGGGTAAAATTGAACAGGATGGTGGCGAGTTTTGTGTCCCGGAATGGGGGTATTGCCGTGAGGCATTTCGAGCTGGAGGCCGGGGTCGGTAATTTTTGGAGGGATGATGGAGTGCATCTTAACGAGATCGGGATGGATTTATGGGCGCTCGGTCTACAGGAAGGAGTTGAAAGAGCTTTGGCGGTGGTGGGGCACTCACGAGCCTGAGGTGGTCAGGGCTGTTCGTGTGTGGCGGGGGGTGGGGTTCTTGGAGTTGGTGATGATGCTGATAGGGTTGATCTGGCTTTTGGTACGGGCTCTGGACGGGGTGTTTACCTCGGGAGCTTTGTGGTTGGTTTGCCCGAAATGGGTTACATGGTGCCCTCGAGCTGGTGGTTACGGCTGAGGGTAAATACGTGTTTTTTGTAAAAATTTTGGGTAGGCTCTCTGCCTATTATGAGCCAGATTTTTTAGCTCCAAGAGCCCCCCCCTCGAGGTTTTATATATTTACTGTTTACATGTTGTTATTTATGTATTTGTTTGTTAATAAAATGGCCGCTGTGGCCAAATTATCCAAAAAGAAATTAACGTGGTGGTGTGTTTTCCTGGGTAATAGATGGAGGGGTTAAGAGGGGCAAGGTAGTTGGGGGTGGGGGATGCTTTACGGAAAGGATCCTTTATTGGCCATACGCGGTCAAGAGGGGGGGCTGTATGGGGCGCAGCTAAAAGGAGGCCCCCACATGACTGCGTTGCCATGGGAGCAGTGCAGTAGGTTTTCTTTTAAAAAATAAAGGTGTTATTGAGTAAAGGAGCCCGGGGATTGGAAGAGTAGGATTTGGGGTGGGGATTTATGCAAAAAGGGAGGTGGGGGCTTGGGAAAGTGCGGGAAAAGGGGAGATCAGTTACCTTAGACGGGCGAAGTGAGTCCCTCCCACCCTCCCTGTTTTAGCGGTTCTATGAGGCAACGTAGCTTTAGGCAAGATCGGCGAGTTCGTCAATTCTTAAGGTAAAAAAAAAAAAAAAAAAAGGGGTCTTTTGAATTATATTTCTTTTCTGTTGATTTATTGAAGGCAAGCATTCTGTATTATTGTCACAGTGGCGTTGGCGGGGGGTGGGGTTCTTGGAGTTGGTGATGATGCTGATAGGGTTGATCTGGCTTTTGGTACGGGCTCTGGACGGGGTGTTTACCTCGGGAGCTTTGTGGTTGGTTTGCCCGAAATGGGTTACATGGTGCCCTCGAGCTGGTGGTTACGGCTGAGGGTAAATACGTGTTTTTTGTAAAAATTTTGGGTAGGCTCTCTGCCTATTATGAGCCAGATTTTTTAGCTCCAAGAGCCCCCCCCTCGAGGTTTTATATATTTACTGTTTACATGTTGTTATTTATGTATTTGTTTGTTAATAAAATGGCCGCTGTGGCCAAATTATCCAAAAAGAAATTAACGTGGTGGTGTGTTTTCCTGGGTAATAGATGGAGGGGTTAAGAGGGGCAAGGTAGTTGGGGGTGGGGGATGCTTTACGGAAAGGATCCTTTATTGGCCATACGCGGTCATGGGGAACACAGCTGTGGAGCATGTCCAATAAAGGTATTAACTATTGCGGGGGTACAGAGACATCTGAAAAACCTGCAGCATTACCACCCATATGCCATATTGTCTTATAGTAGGTTATTAAGGCATTAAGTTCTTCCTATACTGAAAAAGTTCGACCTCTCCTTAATTATATAGTATTTTTTAGCTGGACAGTCTCGTTACTAAAGTCACTCATTTAGAATATGCTGTACCTGTTGGGTATAAAGTCTTTGGCTATCTTTTGGATATCTCCATTGTGTTGTATTGTAATATCTACAATTACATGTCTGCATAAAGGATTTTGTTTGCTTACAAACAGGAAACTGCTTCAGCTAGCGTAATGATGACAAGACCACGGCTTATCATGATTAAGTATTTATGATCGCTGGCAGATGACATATGTCAAGCCCTCACTTGTTTAAAATGAGGAGAACTGGAACATAAAGTTTCAAAGCAACAAGTGATCAGCTATGCAATGCAAACTTTTCTAGCTTTTATCTCCCTGCTATAACAACCAGATATTTATTACTGACTACTGCGGCCTAGTGTTGTACTGTATTATCTGTGTTACATTTAGTGTTAACATCTTGTAGTATTAGCGTCCTCCTGTATGGGGTTTGTAGATTAGTTTTGTGTATATGGTTCTTTTTTTTTATTGTATAATATGCTGTCACAACCCTGAAGAAATATTGCTAACAAGTCAATTGTCTTCCTATCATTGGAGCCATATGGACCATCTGAATGATTAAAACATGAAATACATAATAAATAATAAAGAACCTCATCGGCTTTGACTTGGTCCAAACCTACAAGGGCTTTACTAGCTTTTCAAAACACACTTAATCAGTATAATTACTGGCACAGCTTTAAAAGGATGGGTTCATCCAAAATTGTCAAAGTAAGTTGAGTTACTGTAGGTACTAACGAGGGAGCAGAGCGCATTGTAGACTGGTGCATTGTATGAATGAGATGTCCTCAGGCAAGATCCCTTGTAGTTTTTATAAGTCATTTCACAACACAGTGTGTACTATGGAGCCTTATCAATCATGAAAGGAGAATGTACAACTCCGTAATATTCCTTTACACAAAACAGACAAATCTGCCTCCATTGTCAATCTCCAGCCTCGACGATGTGTATGCATGAACGATCTAAGAGAATCAAGCACTCAACTAGTAAATGAGAACTGGAAGAATGAAGATTTTAAAACATGAGTAGTGTCCTATAATCCAGTCAGCTTCATTAATAGGAGCTCAGCCTCTGTTTCTAGACTCTAATTTACTCCAATCACAATTATAACATGTTGGTCCTTGTAGGGTGTGACATGTCCTGAAGTATCTGAGGGCTATTATAATCAGCTCACCAACAAAACACACTGGAGGGGATGATCTTCACAACCAATGAAAAAGTGGACTCATGAAATCAGGAGATTTAAAAGAATGTACAGATACATTGAAAACTAGATTGTAAGCTTGCTAGTAGGACCCTTCCTCCTGGAACTGGTGAAATATGTCTTACTTTGTAATGTCTACATTGTCTGCACATGTCCTTGCCTAATTGTAAAGTGCTGTGGAATATGTTGGTGCCATATACATAAAATTATTACTATAATTACAATTATTATTAAAACTGTAGATAAATTAGATAGATGGATAAATAGATATGATATGAATAGACAAATATGAGATAGATCTATAGATAGATGATAGATAGTGTAGATAGATAGTGTAGATAAATTAGATAGTGTAGATAGGTAGATAGATAGATGATAGATATATAGTGTAGATAGATAGATAGATAGATAGATAGATAGATAGATAGAAAGATTGATAGATAGTGTAGATAGTGTAGATAGATAGATAGATAGTGTAGATAGGGAGATAGATAGATGATAGATAGATAGATAGATAGATAGATAGATAGATAGATAAATAGACAGATAGATAGTGTAGATAGATAGATGGATAGATAGGTAGACATGATATGAATAGACAATGATAGATAGATAGATAGATAGATAGATAGATAGATAGATAGATAGATATGAGATAGATAGATAGATAAATAGATAGATAAGAGATAGATAGATAGATAGTGTAGATAGTGTAGATATATAGTATAGATAGATGGATGGATAGATAGATAGTGTAGATAGATTAGATAGATAGTGTAGATATTTAGTGTAGATAGATAGATAGGTAGTGTAGATAGATGGATAGATAGGTAGACATGATATGAATAGACAATGATAGATAGATAGATAGATATGAGATAGATAGATAGATAAATAGATAGATAAGAGATAGATAGATAGTGTAGATAGTGTAGATATATAGTATAGATAGATGGATGGATAGATAGATAGTGTAGATAGATTAGATAGATAGTGTAGATATTTAGTGTAGATAGATAGATAGGTAGTGTAGATAGATGGATAGATAGGTAGACATGATATGAATAGACAATGATAGATAGATAGATAGATAGACATGATATGAATAGACAAGGATAGATAGATACAGTCTGAGATAGATAGATAGATAGATATTAGATAGATAGATAGATAGATAGATACGAGATAGATAGATAGATAGATATTAGATAGATAGATAGATAGATAGATAGATAGATAGATAGATAGATAGATAGATAGATAGATAGATATGGGATAGATAGATAGATATGTGATAGATTAGATAGATAGATAGATATGGGATAGATAGATAGATAGATAGATAGATAGCAACCGGTTGCAGCACACCAAAGAGATATGGCAAAAACAGTAGTTTATTAGCCCATAATGATGACATTTCTGTTTTAAAGTGCTTGTGTAGGGTTCACACTTTAGAAACGAAACATCACCATTATGGGCTAATAAACCACAGATTTTTCCCATATCTCCTTGGTGTGCTGCCCCCAGTTGCTGTTTTTTTGGCTGGATAGCTTAGTCTTTGCCAGGTAGGTTTTGCACCCAGATTCTTTCTGGTGCTACTCATGCTTTTTTCTAGATAGATGTGTCCCTGTTCTACTGTACATACCTCATTATGCGCTAACAACCTTTATTTTTGCATGTTCATCTTACTTGAATAATAATACAGTTTGCATTCAATGTTTTCAGTGTTTTCATATATTTTGGCTCCTATAGAATGTTGCTGTGGTTTCTTTTTCTATATAATTCAGCTATAGCAGCTGGCACCTGTTCACACCTAGGAGGTGCTGGTCAGGTTTTTTCTTTATATTTTACTATTGGAGGTGTGACTGCCTCCAGCAGCCTGAGTCTGTACTCCTCCCACTGACAGCAGGTGACGTATATCAGTTCTACTTACCTATTTGAATTGTAGGCTCATGGCCCAGGAGAGACATGTTGAGCTAGTAGCTCAAGAGAGGTAAGTACAGTAGAACAGGGACCCATCAGAAGGAGGTCAACTTACTGCGGTTGATGGGCACACATGAATTGGCCAATTTATGTTCTAAGAACCTTCATTTTGGTAGGTTCATCTCACTAAATCATCAATACAGTTTAGATTCAATGCGTTCAGTGTTTGCTTATATCTTGGCTCCTATAGAGTGCTGCTGTGTTTCTTTATAAATAGATAGATACTGTAGATAGAAGGATCGATATGTGTAACGTAAGTGTGACTGTAGATGGGACTATTACATTCTGCAGCCTGAGTGATTTGAATTAATGGCAGTGATAAATGGGATGTAGACTATTATTTCATAGGTTATGTCACCTGGACCTTGTCCTGTCACTCACTTTCTGGTTCCACTTCCTTATAGATTGCTAACATGCATAAGGTGTGCAGAACTCTACTGCAGCTGGAGTTGGAGATGTTACCTATCGGTTGGACAATATCATAATTTCCATTTAAGCTGCACACTGCTTGTGCACAACTGCAGATGCAAAGTACTGTGCATCTTCCCATATTAACCCCGTACAAAGTGTGCAATAAATGTGACTTGAAGACGTCACCTTTTTACAACTTATTAGATAAGAGTGTTCACATGTGCGACTTTAAGATTCAATGATGTGTTATCATGAACGAAAAAAAAACAGGGTGCTGGAAAATGATGGGGTAGTGGAATATACTAATGAATGGATAAGAGCGCTGTGAACGGGACATGGCAATGTGATCTTGTCTCTTTAATATTACGTTGTCTTGTATGGTCAGCTAGCCCCGACTGCATTTGGTTCAGTGTTATTCTTGCCTCAAGGGCTACACAGACTAAAGAGAAAATGAATCAGACATGTGCGCTGTCCATGGTGCTGAAATCTCTTTAGGCTGCAATAGTCATAGTCTATGGATCGTTATACGATTATGGTGCATGTACTTATACACCGCAATAGAAAAAAAAATACATTTTTTTTTTACCTAGAAATGTAGCAGAAGCAATTGAAGAATGCTTGAGTTTTATCATTTGGCTCAACCCATCAGGGTGCGCTAAGAGTTAAACGTCAATTTAATTTCTGCTACGTCTTTAAGACAAAAAAAAAAATTTCTCTGCTACTCCAACCATCGTGAGCATAGTTTAGTAGCAACTAAATAAACTTAATGACTAGTTGCCTTGTGTAATGGCGCTCCCCTACAACACACACACACGACAAAAGCATTCTCCATTACCTGGCTCAGTTATATGTAGCGTCTGATCCGAGGGTAACAGTAAACGAAACTCTGTGCAAGTTTTCTGTTCCAAGTCGGCCACTTGCTTCTTGCAAAGATCTGCGATGATGTGTATTGCCTTGTGACACAAGTTTGCATCTTCTCCTGTTGCCTTATTCATTTCCCACAGAGCATCCTTCTCCGCTCTGGCTTTTCTCTCTCTCTCTTTTTTTCCAAACCAACCAAAAGATTGTGGGGGGTGGGGGGAGGTGAAAAAAAAAATCAACAATTCATAATATCAGAGGAAGAAAACGTATCTCTGTCAGGGTCCTGAAATACTGCCTTATGTGGCAGCAACATCCACAGGGAATTTCGCTATTGAAGCCTTCATTGAAGTTCCCGGAGAGTCTGATTGTCTTATTGCCTGGGATCAGATATCTCATTTACTGCTAAGGCGGTTCCTACACCAAGATCCTCCTACTACATTAAATTGTTTGATTCTCTAATGCTACATTTTTTTTTTCTGAAACTGAAGAGCAAAGAGATGTTAACCTCTTAATAACTCAGATGTGTTTTGCTGGCTTCAAGTGGACCGGCTGTAGGCAGACGATGCCTATAAATCTTTCGACATGCTGATTTCAATTGTTGGTTTCTGCTGGGCACTTAGATAACGAGGCAGCACAGCAAGACAGAACACAAATATTATGCAATTACTGATACACTGTCTCATTTATTAGGAAGATAGTAAGCAAATTGACACCAGGCGATGGAAATAATCAGCGAAGATGTAACAAGCAACGTGTAGTCATATTGGAAGGTCTGTTCTTTACTATATCATGTTCCGCATTATCTAGCGGAAAATATAATATTCTGTATGAAGCATTTGACAAATACATCTAGGGAGGATTCAAGAACCTTGTCTTTGGAAAATAAGATCTGTGTCCTGTGTTTTATTGCTGCTGATGTAGTACAGATAGAAAATGAATCTTTACCGAGACTGAATCTCAACAGAACAAATCACTTTCCCCTTCCTATCCCTTTAATAGTGCTAGGGGGTCACTCCCGTGGGACTCCCCACTATTAAACTATTTATACTCATTGCTTGCAGATAGTCATACCCTATGCTGTTCACGAGATATCTAATGTAGCTGCTCTAATCGAAAAACATAAAGTGAATGTACAGTATTCACCAGAGGTTTCTTGCATGTATTGTTGCCTGGGTCCTAATAAATTGCACATACAGAGATATTGCATTAGGGGGACCGCATTTACTGTACTAGTTAGAAATGATGAAGGTGATTTTTTTTTTTTTATTTAGTCATTTCGAAGGCAAAAGTCCATGAAATTTCAAGAAGTGGATTGGCTGTCTCGTAAAACATAACTGCTATCTACTATCATAATTATGAAATAAAATATTGCCTGGGATTTATCAAGGGAATCATTGAATATTATTTGAAATTTTTCACCTGTTAAATTAAAACTAGCAGCTGGAGTGGATTTAATTTTCCTTCCCCTGGATTAATTTAGTAATAGATATGTAAAACTGCCTTTGAAACACAAATTTTAATAGCTGGGAAAATGCATCTCTTAAGCTTTGAAGTTTCACTGCAGATACTATGATGCAGACAAATACAACAATCGTCTACATCAGTGGCGTAACTACAAAGTTAGGGGCCCCGGTGCGAACTTCCAAATGGGGCCCCCCCCCCTGCAGCCCTGCCATACAACTCAATGTAACCCCCATAGAATAATGGCCACACATGATGCTCAATACTGTATAACGGCCACCACACATGATGCTCCATACTGTATAATGGCCACACGTGATGCTGCATACTGTATAATGGCCACACATGATGCTGCATACTGTATAATGGCCACACATGATGCTCCATAGTGTATAATGGCCACACATGATGCTCCATAGTGTATAATGGCCACACATTGCTCCATACTGTATAATGGCCAGACAGTGCTCCATACTGTATAATGACCACCCACACATAGTGCTCCATAGTGTATAACGGCCACACAGTTCTCCATACTGTATAATGATCCCACATAATGCTCAATACTGTATAATGACCACAAATGATGCTCCATACTGTATAACGGCCACACATAATGCTCAATACTGTATAATGACCCCCCTCCTGTATGCATGGCTCATCTCCCTCCTATCCCATATACATAGCTCATATTACCCCTCCTGTATGCATGGCTCATATTCCCCCCTGTATGGCTCATATTCCCCCCTGCATGCCTTATATCCCCCCCTGCATGGCTCATATTCCCCCCTGCATGGCTCATATTCCCCCCTGCATGGCTTATATCCCCCCTGCATGGCTCATATTCCCCCCTGCATGGCTCATATCCCCCCCCCTGCATGGCTCATATTCCCCCCTGTATGGCTCATATCCCCCCCTGCATGGCTCATATTCCCCCCTGCATGGCTCATATTTCCCCCCTGCATGGCTCATATTCCCCCCTGCATGGCTCATATCCCCCCCCTGCATGGCTCATATTCCCCCCTGCATGGCTCATATCCCCCCCTGCATGGCTCATATTCCCCCCTGCATGGCTCATATTCCCCCCTGCATGGCTCATATTCCCCCCTGTATGGCTCATATTCCCCCCTGTATGGCTCATATCCCCCCTGCATGGCTCATATTCCCCCCTGCATGGCTCATATTCCCCCCTGCATGCCTTATATCCCCCCCTGCATGGCTCATATTCCCCCCTGCATGGCTCATATTCCCCCCTGCATGGCTTATATCCCCCCCTGCATGGCTCATATTCCCCCCTGCATGGCTCATATCCCCCCCTGTATGGCTCATATCCCCCCCTGCATGGCTCATATTCCCCCCTGCATGGCTCATATTCCCCCCTGCATGGCTCATATTCCCCCCTGTATGGCTCATATTCCCCCCTGCATGGCTCATATTCCCCCCTGTATGCAGGCTTATCTCTCCGCTCCTGCTCCTGCTCGGCGCGCCGGCTTATGTCCTCCTTCATCCCCCCCCCGTCCCCCCGTCCCTCATACTCACCTGTCTTCCCACTGCACGGCCGTGCCGACATCCCTCGCGCTCTGTCCCGACTCCAGGCGGCGGCGCCGGCGCAGCACCTTCTTCCTGCTTGAGCGGTCATGTGACACCGTTCAATAAGATCATGAATATGCGCATATTCATGATCTTAATGAGCGGTGTCACGTGACCGCTCAAGCAGGAACGAGCTGCAGTGCAGATGCCGAGACCATCGCTGGAGCAGGGTGAGTATTCAAGGCAGCGGCGGCGGTGGTGGCGGCGGCGGCGGGGAAGGGGGGGGGAGGCCCTGGAGCGGGGGGAGGCACTGCCAGTCCGAGCCTGCCTGCCGGGCCCGGGCCCCTGACCTGCCGGGCCCGGTCGCACTGGCGACCGCGGCGACCGCTGCGACTGCGGTAGTTACGCCACTGGTCTACATAAAAGGTTATATTTCTTTTACTCGAAAGAATCAGAGGATCATAATATGCGCTTTGGATTATTGATAATGTAGAACTTGTGCATAGACATGTATGCAAAAGTTTAAAGCTGGCTTTACAATGCACAACCTGTTGCCGATCACAACCGTCGATTGGCTTTAACTGTACTTCTGATGCACACAGAACAATTAAGATCGTTCAGTGCTTGTTAGACTGTCATTGTTCTTTGCAGCACAACGTCATGTTTATAGAGTACTAGAAATAGGCTCGATGCTATCGCACCGAGATGGCAGTGAAATTAACATCTGTGTATGCAGCCATGTCATTACTGCGCATGCGTGGGTAGAGTGGGTAGAGTGCGCAGTTGTGGCTGTTACTGCGCATGCGGGGACATGTTTGTCACTTGCGTAGGTGCAGTTCATGGCCTTGCAGCCACGAACTGCACCTACGCAAGTAATACTGCGACAGTGCCTTATGGGATTCGGGGACAGTGGTCAGAAGTCCCAACTGGTGATTATATATATAGATGATGTGCTGATGAGAATAGCGATTTTTAAGCAGAGTTAAAAATGTCACCCCAGGAAAGAGTGTATTGCTGATTATGGTTGAGCGAAGCGGATCAGACAAATTAAAAAATCGCCGACTTTCGGCAAAGTCGGGTTTCATGAAACCCGACCAGATCCTAGTGTGGGATAGGCCATGAGGTCGGCGATCTTCGTGCCAAAGTCACATTTTGCATGACGCTTTCATCGCCATTTTTCAGCCAATGAAGGAGGACGCAGAGTGTGGGCAGCGTGATGACATAGGTCTCGGTCCCCACCATCTTAGAGAAGGGCATGACAGTGATTGGTTTGCTTTCTGCAGTGTCACGGGGGCTATAAAGGGGCGTGCACGCCGACCGCCATCTTACTTCTGCCGATCGTAGCATAGGGAGAGGTTGCCGCAGCTTCATCAGAAGAAGGGATATAGTTAGGGAGGGAAGATTAAGCCCTGAAACTGCTTGTGCTGTAGCAATTTCCACTGTCCAACACCACCATTTTTTTGCAGGCACAGTGGAGGCTATATTTTTGTGCATCAGCTCTGTAGCTTATTAGGCTGCCTTATAAGGCTCCCTGATAGCTGCATTGCTGTTTGCACGCTGCTGTGCAAACCAACTGCTTTTTTAAAAGCAAAAATCCTGTTGCTCCTTTCTGCATAGTTATCTTATTTATTTGTCCACACTTTTGTGTGCAGCAGTCCTTTTTATTGCTGCCATACTTTTCCTGAGATCACTGTAGGGAGATTGAAATTGTACTACAGTCCTTGTATTTTTTCATATATCTTCCAGCCACTTTCTGCCACTTAGATTGCATTGTTATATACATTAGGCCTGAGTTTTGGGTCAGTCTCCCTCCCAAAAAGGGGAGATTCAAATTCTCACAAAGTGTAACTACTGCAGTCCTGTTAGTTTGGTGTATGTGAGCCAGCCACTTTCTGCCACTTAGATAGCGTTGTTCTATACACTGGGCCTAAGTTGTGGTTCAGTCTCCCCAAAAAAAGAGGGAGATTCAAATTCTCAAAAAGTGGATATACTTCTGTCCTGTTAGTTTGTCGTATATCAGCCAGCCACTTTCAGCCACTTACATTGTGTTGTTTTTTGTACAGGGCCTGAGGTTTGGTTTAGTCTCCCCCCAAAAAAGTGAGATTCAAATTATCACAAAGTGGATATATTTCAGTCCTGTTAGTTTGTGGTATATCAGCCAGCCACTTTCTGCCACTTACATTCTGTTGTTTTATGCACAGGGCCTGAGGTTTGGTTTAGTCTCCCCAAAAATAAGTGAGATTAAAATTATCACAAAGTGGATATATTTCAGTCCTGTTAGTTTGTGGTATATCAGCCAGCCACTTTCTGCCACTTACATTGTGTTGTTTTATGCACAGGGCCTGAGGTTTGGTTTAGTCTCCCCCCAAAAAAGTGAGATTCAAATTATCACAAAGTGGATATATTTCAGTCCTGTTAGTTTGTGGTATATCAGCCAGCCACTTTCTGCCACTTACATTGTGTTGTTTGATGCACAGGGCCTGAGGTTTGGTTTAGTCTCCGCCCCAAAAAAGTGAGATTCAAATTATCACAAAGTAGATATAGTTCAGTCCTGTTAGTTTGTGGTATATCAGCCAGCCACTTTCTGCCACTTAGATTGCGTTGTTATATACACTGGGCCTAAGTTGTGGTTCAGTCTCCCAAAGAAAAGGGTAGATTCAAATTCTCACAAAGTGGATATACTTCTGTCCTGTTAGTTTGTCGTATGTCAGCCAGCCACTTTCTGCCACTTACATTGTGTTGTTTTTTGCACAGGGCCTGATTTTTTGTTCAGTCTCCCCCCAAAAAATGGAGATTTAAAATCTCAACACGTTTATATACACCTTCTACCTTGTTTTACAGTACCATATAACGGTTGTTATTTTGGTTAGATTTTCCAAAAAATGAGGAAGTCAGGTGGAAGAGGCCGTGGGCAGTGGTTGTGAGCTGGTACTGATGGTGGTGGTGCATCTGGTGGTAGTGGCAAAAGCACAATAGCACCTAAGGCTGGAGGTGTTGAGCCAGCATCATCGTCTGGCTACACAAGGCCTCGAAGGCTCCCTTATCTGGGAGTAGGAAAACAGCTTTTAAAGCCGGAGCAGCAGGAAAAAGTTTTGGCTTTCCTTGCTGACTCAGCCTCTAGCTCTTTCGCCTCCTCTTCAGAAAGTTCTAAATATAAAAATATAAAAGCAGTGAGTCGTCAGTGGATGCTCCCGGTCAGGAACAAGACGCTTCCTTGTGTCCTTCACCCAAACCAAAAGTGAAGGATGCATCAGGCGACACTACAGGTTACTCCATGGAGCTCTTTACGCATACCGTGCCTGGGTTAGAAAGGGAAATTGTTAACTGCCCATTACAAGATGAATGGGACATGGAGTGCATTGATGAAGAGCCACAGCTAGATTATAATGCTGTTCCATTGACTCAGATCAGTACATTGCCCTCACAGTGTACTGAGCCAGAATCTGACCCTGATGATACTATGGTGCCCCGTCCCGAACGCTATAGCACCTTACATGGTGACACAGAGGAACGTGCACTTTACATTGAAGAAGAGGTGATAGATGACCCAGTTGTTGACCCAGATTGGCAACCACTGGGGGAAGAGGGTGCTGCTGCCAGTAGCTCAGAAGCAGAGGAGGATGATCCACAGCAGCCATCTACATCACAACAGCTGTCATCTGGCAGGCCCGTATCAGGCCAAAAACATTTGTCAAAAACAGTTTTAGGACAGCGTGGCCATCCGGTGAAAGTAGCACAGCATGCAATGCCTGAAAAAGTATTCCATAGTAGGAAGAGTGCAGTGTGGCAATTATTTAACCAAGATCCAAATGATCAGTCAAAAGTTATCTGTAAGAAATGCTCAAAGACCTTTAGCAGAGGGAAGAATCTTCAAAATTTAAATACAATGTGCATGCTTACACATTTAACCAGCATGCACTTGCAAGCCTGGACTAACTACCAAACGTCCCGTACCGTTGTTGCACCTCCTCAGAATGAAGATAGTCAGCAACACTACATTGGTTCCCTCACTGTAAGCCCACAGGTTAGGACACCACCAGCAGCAAATATGGAGGTATCGTCGTAAGGCCAAAGCAGTCAGGGAATCACAAGGTTATTGGAAGGAAACACTGTATGTAGGCCAACATCGAGAATACCATCACCAACCCTCTCTCAATCCGCCATGTCCACCACCACCACCACCGCTAGTTCCACCATAAGCACCTCTCCAGTCCAACTCACCCTACAAGAGACTCTCGTTAGGAAAAGAAAGTACTCATCCTCTCATCCGCGTACACAGGGTTTGAACGCCCACATTGCTAGACTAATCTCGCTAGAGATGATGCCCTACCGGTTGGTTGAAAGCGAAGCTTTCAAAGCCCTGATGGCCTACGCAGTACTACGCTATGACCTACCCAGTCGACACTTCATTGTGAGAAAAGCCATCCCAGCCCTCCACCAGCATGTCAAAGACCGCATTTTCCATGCACTGAGGCAATCAGTCAGTGGAAAGGTGCACCTCACAACAGATGCATGGACCAGTAGGCATGGCCAGGGACGTTACATGTCCATCATGGCACACTGGGCTAATGTAGTAGATGCAGGGTCCACAGGTGACAGCCATAGTGGGACAGTTCTGCCTAGCCCACAGTCTAGGAAACAGTTGGCTGTAGGCGTTCGCCATCCCTCCTCCTCCTCCTCCAGAAGTGAAAGCTCGTCCACAGAGCCCAGTCGCATGACCACTCCATCCGCAGCTGCCAGTGTTACACACGAGGTGTCCCATTATCGAACAGCTAGTGGTAAGCGTCAGCAGGCTGTGTTAGCAATGAAGTGTTTGGGTGACAACAGACACACCGTGGAAGTACTGGCCGAGTACTTGCAGCAACAAACTCAGTCATGGCTGGGCAGTGTACATCTTGAGGCAGGCAAGGTCGTCAGTGATAACGGAAGGAATTTTATGGCTGCCATAGCCATTTCAGAGCTTAAACATATACCTTGCCTGGCTCACACCTTGAACCTGGTGGTGCAGTGCTTCCTCAAAAATTATCCTGAGTTACCAGCCCTGCTCCTGAAGGTGCGAAGACTTTGCTCGCACATCTGCCGGTCGCCCGTACACTCCAGCTGTATGCTGAACCATCAGTGATCGCTGAATCTTCCCCAGCACCGCCTAATAATTGACGCTGCAACAAAGTGGAACTCCACACTGCACATGGTTCAGAGGCTGTGCGAACAGAGGCATGCTTAAATTAATTTGTGGGAGGATACACATGCATGGGCAGGCAGTTGGATGACAGACATGGTGTGCAGTGGTCGAAGCTCCAAGACCTCTGTCAAGTCCTTCAGTGTTTTGAGGAATGCACACGGCTGGTAAGTGCAGACAACGCCATCATAAGCATGAGCATCCCACTAATGCGTCTGCTGATGCAAAGTTTGATGCACATTAAGGAGCTGGCATCTGCAGCCGAGGAGGAAGGAAGCCTTGATGACAGTCAGCCATTGTCTGCTCAGGGAACGCTCCTGGACAAGGTGGCGGACGAAGAGGAGGAGGACCAGGAGGATGATTGGGATGAATATTTATGGGAGGAGGATGCTTCACAGGGGGCAATAGAAACTGGTGGCATTGCAAGGTCAGGTATAGGGTTTTTGTGGGACACAAGTGATGTTGATTTGCAAGAAAGTGCTTCTCAACCCAGCACAAGCAGTGAATTGACACCTGGAACATTGGCCCACATGGCTGAGTATGCCTTGCGTATCCTTAAAAGGGACCCCCGCATTATCAAAATGATGACCGATGATGATTACTTGTTGGCCTGCCTCCTGGATCCACGATATAAAGGAAAATTACAAACTGTCATGCCACATGAGAACCTTGAGCAAATATTGGCTACCAAACAAGCAACTCTTGTAGACCGTTTGGTTCAGGCATTTCCAGCACACAGCGGCAGTAATGTTTCTCACACGAGCTGTAGGGGGCAACATGGCAGAGGTGTTGGAGGTGCACAAATCAGAAGTGGCATTGGACAGAGGGGATTTATGACCAGGTTGTGGAGTGATTTCGCAATCACCGCTGACACGACAGGTAGTGCTGCATCGATTCAAAGTGACAGGAGACAGCATTTGTCCAGTATGGTTACGAACAACTTTTCCTCCCGTATCGATGTTCTCCCTCACAGGTCATTCCCCTTTGATTACTGGGCATCTAAAATAGACACCTGGCCTGAATTAGCAGAATATGCATTACAGGAGCTCGCTTGCCCTGCTTCTAGTGTGCTATCAGAAAGAGTCTTCAGTGCGGCTGGTTCAATACTGACCAAAAAAAGGACACGTCTGGCTACCCAGAATGTTGATGATCTAACCTTCATTAAAATGAACCAATCATGGATTTCAAATTATTTTGCCCCACCTTCTCCTGCTGACACGTAGCTTGCCTGCAAAATGTCTTGCTTTTGGCCTCCTCTTACTGACTTCTTCAATTCCGCCATTTGCAGCTGCTGAATGTCCACCATAGGCAATTTTTATGCCTCCCTAAATGGGCTGACTCCCCCCACAGGGCCGTGGTCACCACCGGGCGCAAGCACCCACTCTTGGGCGACGGCACTGGCACAGGGTCCCTCATAGTACAATGAAGTGTGTCTGACAGTGGTGGTGCACAACGTACATCAGACACACCGTCTGAATATGAGGGGCCCTGTGCCAGTACCGCCGCCCACGAGAGAGTGTTCCCCCCAGCTCGAACAGTGCTCTACCACTTGCAATACTTACCTCTCCCATCTCCACCACTGTGTAGTCTGTGCTGTTAAATCCTTCAATGGCACTGCCAATACACATTTGTTGAAATGATAGATGATAGTTAAAATATACAGGGGCCCTGGCCTCTATTTAGACAAGTTAATACTTTGCGCCTACTACCACTGTCTGCTACTCAGCAGAGGAGCCCATCCCAGTATCTAGCTATGCCGCCTGTTACTAATTTTGAACTGCTTTTAGCCTACTTTTGTATTTGGGCCTACTAACCCTGTCTGTGCCACTCATCATAGTTGTCCTCCACTGAACAAAGCTAGGCCGACTGTTTAGTTATGTTACCAATTTTGAACTGCATTTAGCCTACTTTTGTATTTGGGCCAACTAACTGTGTCTGCGCCACTCATTACAGTTGTCCTTCACTGAGCAAAGCAATGCCGCCTGTTTAGTCCTGTTACCAATTTTGAACTGCATTTAGCCTACTTTTTTATTGTGGGCCTACAAACTGTGTCTGCGCCACTTATTACAGTTGTCCTCCACTGAACAAAGCAATGTCGTCTGTTTAGTCCTGTTACCAATTTTGAACTGCATTTAGCCTACTTTTTTATTGTGGGCCTACAAACTGTGCCTGCGTCACTCATTACAGTTGTCCTCCACTGAACAAAGCAATGCTGCCTGTTTAGTCCTGTTACCAAGTTTGCACTGCATTTAGCCTACTTTTTTATTTTGGGCCTACTAACTGTGTCTGCGCCACTCATTACAGTTGTCCTCCACTGAACAAAGCTATGCCGCCTGTTTAGTCCTGTTACCAATTTTGAACTGCATTTAGCCTACTTTATTATTTGCGCCTATATCTGTGTTTCCTCCTCATCCTGCCCATTGCCCAGCCACTGCTAGATGAGTCTGCTGCTACAATCCCCTTGCACGCTACACAGCCAGAATCTGTCCCTGCTGAAAGTCAGGTTCCCCTTCCCGCATACTATACCACCTTACACGGGGACAAAGAGGAAAGTGAGATGACAGTACAGGTTCCTTCATCAGGTGGGGGGGCATACTCGTTGGCGGCGTCACTGGCACAGGGCCCCTCATAGTAAGCAAAAGTGTTTCTGGCAGTGGGAGGTGCCACCCGCCAACAAACACACCGCCGTACTATGAGGGGCCCTGTGCCAGTGCCAAGTGCCAACGAATGGGCCCCACCTGCTTGCTCAGGATCACAGCACTTGCAAATTTGAAATACTTACCTCTCCCTGCTCCACCGCCGTGACGTATTCCACGTTTCCTGGGCCCACGAAAATCTTGAGCCAGCCCTACCCCGAACAACTTTAGCCAAATGACCCCCTGTTTTCAATGCCTAACTATTATTATAAATTAAATTATGATTGACAAGCTTAAGAAATAAGAATTGATGTTTTTGGCATTAAAATGGACACTGTAGGTGTTTTCCTGTCCTCCACTCACTGCCGACTTTGATTCCCCATTGACTTGCATTGGGTTTCGTGTTTTGGTTGGTTCCCGACTTTTCACAAAGTCAGGTTTCGCGAAACCCGACTCGATCCTAAAAAAGTAAAAGTCGCTCAACTCTATTGCTGATCAGATAAGTGACTGTAGGACTGCTTACACTGGTCAATTATTGAGAAACAAACATTTCTAGGAGGCCTCATTCAACATTATCGGATGGTATATATGGACCTTAAGACACAAATATTGCTCTACCCAGATTATCAAAACCTTTTAAACATTATGAAATAGAAATACTTATCTGAACCCTTTATAATGTATCTATAGCTAAAGTTAACATACCACAAATCGTTGAGTTACTGTAAATACATTGTACCTTACACTGTATCTAAATTAGCTGTAACCAGTATCTCAGTACATCCACAATTTTTCATTGGCATAAAAAGGGGGGTACAAGGCCAGTCTGCTGTGGGCCGGAACTTAGTTTTGATTGCCTTGAAACCCCTCTTCTAAACAGGAGCCAGACAGGTGTAGGGTGTTGTACTGTGGCATTCGTTCTATACTCACTTGTATTCTGAGAGTCCTTATAACCTTCCCATCTATGGGACCAGATCTGGCTACATCTACATATATGACAGGAGACCATATGTCTGGTTCAACAGGATCAGCTTTATTGTGAAAAACAGATACAAATTGAGACAGAGTTCCTTTTTGGTGATGTTCCCTTGGTCCAGTGTACTATCAGTCCTTGATTCCATTGTGCCCCGCCTGCCCCTGCCTCAACCTCTTCTGCTAGTCCCTGGAGCTTCCAATCCATGATAACAGTTTCCTGAATCCCACCATCCTTCCCTTTTGCTATGACCGAGCTGACATTTTCCTAATAGGGGAGACAGAGATATGGCACTCAATACTTCTTCTGGGCTCAAGGCCCAAGATTGTCCCTGTGCCCACACAAAACTTGAGATGGGTCTTTCTACTGTTACGATACTCGAACTGATGATACTATTCTGCCTCTGCTACATCCATTTTCTTGGAACCCATTGGCACCATCATTATCTAGCACTTCTTGTCTCACCTATACTACTCCACTCTATGCCATTGACTCTCACTGAATCCAAACTTTCTCTCTCTCAAACTGGGAAGTGCTTCTCCTATAAATTAATCTAACCCCTCACAACTAATGGGCTAATCTCATGTATTAACTATATGTTTTCCTAAGTGGTGCAAACTATATCCCTATGAAGGGAATTGTCCCTCTAGTTGACAGAACTCCCCCTATCCCAGGAATGGCATTGGTGGAACAGAGCCTATATGAGAACTGAAAAACAAAGCCGGTCATTGGAATAAAATCTAACATTCTTTATCACACATATCAATCAACAGCAAACAATATCAAGTAACTCCTCTTTTGCCACAATGTCTTCTAACTCTTCCACCCCATTACATGCCCCCACTGCAAAATATGGTTGTTGTCAGCCATTTAAACACACAAGAAACACTGCACACAACAATAAAACAGCTCAAACCCTCTTCTTTACTTCTCCTATGAACAACGTCCTCATCCTTTAAAACCTGTCACATATGCTAGGTGACACAACCAAAGTGTGCATGTTCCTTTAACAGCAGCGCAACAGGCCCATGCATTGCAACTGGCTACTGGAAGAACACACTTATGCTGGGACACTTCAGTCTCTTTCTAAATCCCGCAGAACTAACTCAGTAGGTAGCATTTAACTTGGCCACTTGATAAAACATGAGATGATGAACCTGGAAACACCTGTCGACATTCACTTTTACATCTCCTTTTGCCGAGTTAACCATGTGTTGGGGGATGGAGGGCGATCCCACCTCCATGGCTGGTTGGGGAATTTCTCCCTTTAGGGATCAACTTCAGACAAATTAGTCTCGGAAACCACAATGAATTATTGTTGGTCAGAGAGATGCTTAGGCAAGCCGCACGGGGTGCTTCACAGTTGGAGCATTTTGCTTCTTTAGCCCACAACTGGTTCGGGGCACTGGTTTGAGTACTGGTTTTCACTTTGTTAGGTGGCCTGAGCAACTCAGGTGGCCTGAACATTGGTTGGGAAAGCAGGTGAAGATTGTGTGATTGCTCAAAATTGTCCTCCTCTTCCCACCTGATGACCTCTTTTCTAGTCGCTGGCTGTGTGACAACCACCACGTACCACCCTTTGTGGCACCACACTTTACAGAAGTTAATGTTTTTACCTACATGGAGGCTGTGCAGACTGTATGGCGTAGTTTCCCTTTTCACCACCATCGCTGTATTTATTTATACTTCATCCCCAGTCAATTGCTCCTTGATGAAGCCATACCCTTTTATGTGATCAAAGTCCACTAATTGCCCTTCGATGTATTGTTTTTCAAAAGTCACCCTCTTTGGACCTGCCAGACATTCTTGGGTTAGCACGTCAGCCTGCATATGCTCTTCCACCACCTTAGAAAACCCATGTGGCCAGCAGAAACCAGGGAAAGCTGGCCTCTCAGGTACCACCGTTGCTGGTCCCAATCAATGATTTTGGGCTGAGTCTGTGGCAGAGGAGTGGGGGCAGGTAGCAGAGCTTCCTCCTCCTCTTCTTCATCTCCCCCTCGGTCACCTAGGGACGATATGGATGACCCAGTGGAAGTAGAATGACCTGCGTGGAATACAGCTTCCAGGGCCAGCATCTGCTCCTGCTCCGAAATCCAGCTACAGCATACAAGCCAAACCTCCAGACATGGCGCCGCCTCCCAGTGCACCGCTGCCGCCATCGACAGTTCTTTCTCGACCTCATGAGGAATCTTCCCTGCAACGGCCACTGTTGAGGTCAAGAAGATTATCTCCTTATTGAGAGAGTAGTCCATCAGCTCGTCCGTCATGGAACTGCTGGTAACATGTCTCATCCTCACAATGTTTCTCCACACGTCTTCTCTGAAAAATCACATGGCCGACTCCTCCGCCATCATTCCTCCCAACTTTTTGCTCCAAGACAAACTGATAAAAAAGTGGTATGAAACCCTTACAAAGATGGCATTCGGACCAAAAAATGCGTTCTCCAATTTATTTATACTAGAAGATAGGTGTAAATACACTACATGTGCCCCAACTAATTTGTAAAGTTTCTTATCTAAGATTAATCTTTTATATATATACTCTATAATAAGATTCAAAGGTGACAATTTATTTTTAACTGTATGAGGGCTATTTGAAAACATATTCAACTGTCTATGTGTTACACATAGAGATCAATGGATCTTTTGAAATCTGAATTTGCTGGTTTCAATGAATTTCCCACAAAATTTTGATTCATGGCAAATAAATTTGCACAAATCGCATAATTAAAAAGCCTATAATTTTCTGGAAAATATGTGTAGAACACTATGAGTTCTTCTTGAAATCAATTTACAATCTAACCCTTGTTAAGCTCTGTAGTGCAAGCAGTTTTCTTAATGTCCAAATTAATTTAATATATCAGCTTATGGAAAAATGGATGGTAATCAGAGGTAACCAATAGTGTGTTTAACAAAACACTGCAGTATCATTGTTTAAAAATGATCCAGTGTGGTGTGCAGATGCATGCATTTCTGTTATTTATAGTCAGGTTGTGCAAACTGTGGCATTTGAACACAGTTGGGAGCAAAAATTATCCATCTTGTGGAGCACAAATAACCTTGTACTTTGCTAGATGAAGAATAGTGTCCCGCTGGTTGGCCGAACATTTAAACAAAGTTCGGTTTGAGTACTGGAACAGTACCCAAACTCGAATCCAAACCTGGACCTCATTCAAATGAATGGGGAGCACGAACATCAATTGTTCCCTGCTCTGTCATCTATATGACAGTGCAGTAAACACTTTCTCTGATCAGTGGTAAGATCGTTACCGCCAGTCAGAGCGCTGAGGTTCCCAAGCTGTCAGATGACAGCATGTGAACCAGCAGCTGTGACCGGCAGTAAAAAGGTTAAAAAAGCTGGCACCTGGAAGCCGCAGCATGCAGCTGTCAGCTTTATCTGCACTGATTATCAAAAATAGAGAGGAACCCACACCATTTTTTATTTATTTATTGCACAAGCTCCGTCTGCTATGAGCAAGAGTAGATGTAGGCTGATGAGAGTAGTACTCTCCTCAGCCAAAGCCTGTGACCGGTGGTAAGCTTTTGACCCCCATTCATTGCTGCTGGCTTACATGCTGTCATCTGACGGCGGCAGTTAAGGGTACTTAAACCACAGCACAATTTTTTAAGGGCGCTGAAGAACAAGTGTATAGAGCCCCCCAGAGTCATAATATCCCTGGGGTTTCAGCTACCAGGGATAGCTGAGACCCCAGAGAACATGATTTGGGTTGGTTTTTACCAACACCGGTGTTGTGATTGCCATTATTAATGGTATAACTGCAACCGCAAAAAAGGCAGATTTTACATTTAATTTCTCTCTCCGCTGATGTGATCGAACATCAGAGGAGAGAGAAATAGGGTTCCCCGATCACCCCCGATACTTCCATTCTCCCTGCAACCCCCCGTGGAGTCCTCTGGGCTGCCAGCATCTTCTTTCTTGCGCATGCCGGCCAGCACTCAGCAACAATAGAAAATTTTTCATATTGGTTCATTTTGATCACTTTGATAGACCCTAAAGTGAGTTAGACTAAAGTGAGTTGGGCTAAAACTAGGGTTTTGTTTGGGCTAAAGCTAGGATTAGAGTTGGGCTACAGCTAGGGTAAGGGTTGGACTAAAGGTAGGGTTAGAGTTGGGCTAAAGCTAGGGTTAGGACTGGGCTAAAACTAAGGTTAGGGTTGGGCTAAAGCTAGGGTTAGGGTTGGGCTAGGGTTAGGGTTGTGGTTAGGGTTGGGATTATTATTAGGGTTAGGATTAGGGTTAGTAATGTGTTAGGGTTAGATTTGTGGTCAGGGTTATGGTTAGGGTTGGGATTAGCATTAGGGGCATTGGGGTTAGAGTTGTGGTTAGGGTTGAGATTAGGGTTAGGTGTGTGTTGGGTTTAGGGTTGGAGTTATAATTGGGGGGGTTCCACTGTTTAGGTACATCAGGGGGCCTCCAAACGTGAGATGGCGCCATCATTGATTCCAGCCAATTTTGCATTCAAAAAGTCAAATGGTGCTTCCTCCCTTCTGAGCCCTGCCACGCACCTAAACAGTGGCTTTCCCCCACATTTGTGGTATTGGCATACTCAGGAAAAATTGTACAAGAAATTTTGTGATCCATTTTCTCCTGATACCCTTGTGAGAGTAAAAAAAAGTAAAATTTTTGGGACAAAAGTAAAATGTAAATTTTTTCCTTCCACATTGCTTTAGTTCTCGTGAAGCAACTGAAGGGTTAATAAACTTCTTTAATGTGGTTTTGCGCACCTTGAGGGGATCCTTTTAGAATGGTGTCACTTTTGGGTATTATCCATTATATTGGCCCCCAAACTCAATTTAAATGTGAGGTGGTCACTAAAAAACTGGTTTTGTAAATTTTGTTGGAAAAATGAGAAATCGCTGCTCAACTTTTAACCCTTATAACATCCTAACAAATAAAAATGGTTTCTAAAAATTGTGCTGATGTAAAGTAGAAATGTGGGGAATGTTGTTTATTAACTATTTTTGTGACATGTCTCTCTGATTTAGGGACATACAAATTGAAAGTTTGAAAATTGCTAAATTTTCAAAATTGTCACCATTTTTTCATGCATAAACACAAGTCATATCGAAGAAATGTTACCACTACCATAAAGTACAATATTTAATGAAAAAACAGTCTCAGAATCAGTGGCATCCGTTAAAGCGTTCCAGAGTTATGACCTCATAAATTGACAGTGGTCAGAATTGTAAAAATTGTCTTGTTCATTAAAAGGAAGTTGCCACCAGTTTTCTTGTAGTTTTTTTTTGTGTGAAATTAAGCTTAAAATATTAATTAAAATGTATTAATGCAATGTTTGCACTGTTTACAAACATTTCTATATGAAAAATATTATAAATTTTTGTACAAATATATAATTACCACTAGGGGAGCATTTTCCTTTTAAGACCTCAAGCAACTTTATTTAGACTTTCCAGCTTTACTGTTAGCTGGAAAATTTTGGCATTAACTGCTGACATCACCATTTCCCTCCCCTTTTGGGTGTTCTAGTATCCCTCCGGCAGAATGAAGAGTAGTATCACAGGGCAGTGCCATTTTGTGAGTGACTGCCCTGTGATCTGCTATCACCAGTATTTACTGTCTCTCTCTCTCTCTCTTCCATCAGTTTTCATATGTCTCCCTCTTACCCAGACTACATGTATTTCACTTATAGAAACTTGATTCCAGCTCACCCAGTTGCACCATGATCATCCACCTGAGGCCTAGACACCGGCCTCGCCCTGGCCTCACATCAAGGAAAATAGAAAAAATTGGAAAAAATATACATGGTCGACATGACCCAGTCTGACAGACATGATATGTCTGCCAGAGTTAATTTGGATGAGTAAGCATGGCCAGGGGTGTTACATCTCACTTACAGGGCACTGGATTACTCTGGTGGCTGTGGAGGCAGGCGCTGCTCCACAAGTCTTGGAATCCCTGAGGCTTGCAAGATAAACCTCTACATTTAACACTTCCTCCACTGCTTCTGCCTCTTCCTCAATTTCAAGTTGGTGGTACAGTGTTTTCTCCGCCACTATTCTGGCCTGGGTGAGCTGCTCCAGAAAGCATGTAAGCTGTGTGCTCATTTCCGCCGTTCGCACTCCTCAGGTTCATTGACTTGCATCCATACAGAAGCCTTTGTCCATGCTAGTTAACAGGTATGCGATGTGACAAAGGTGGATCTCCACTCAGCATGTGCAATATGTTGGCAGTAATTTTATTCTTGACTATGCTCACGATTCGAAGTGTACATTTTTTGAATTTGTGTAAATCTGCGGATCTCAGGACATTCTACTCAAATTTGATTTACTCATCTTTACTTACCAAAAACAACTTACATAACAAACATAAAAAAGGCTGAACTCAATTGTACTAAAGTAAATGAATTGTGTGATACATTAAATGTGAATAGCATAATAGTTGTTTTTGGTTTTGCACCAGTACAGGCTACTTCTCTGTTTAGTCAGCTTACCATTACTTGCTATGTACTATTTTTTCTGACTTGAACACTCCGCCCTTCACCATGCTGTGATTTTAATTACATCCAAACAAATTTGGTTCTGACCTTCCTATGAATACAGGCTTTACCATGACATTAGCCAGAGGCAAGTATTCACACTAGGCAGTTAGGTCAGGGACCCACCCGATCCATGAGATTACCTTGATGTTGGTGGATGTGCTCACATTTTTTGGCCAAATTTTGTGCTAAGCATTTTATGTGTTTTTTTCATAGATTTCACAAGCCATTATGCCATTCACATTTCATGTATCACACATTCATTTGCTTTAGTACAATTCAATGCAGCCATTTATCTATTTGCTATGTAAGTTGTTTTTGGCTATGCACCAGTTCAGACTAGCTCTCTGTTCAGACAGTTTACCATTACTTACAGCTGATAGACAGGCAGGCTGGCACAGCTCATAGGCAAGCGGGGACAGCTGATAAAGAGGCAGGCTGGCACAACTAATTGACAGGCAAACAGGGACAGCTGATAGACAGGCTAGCAGGTACAGCTGGTAGACAGGAAGGTATACAGGCATACAAGCACTAGGACCTAACAAGAGTGTTATAAACTTACAACGTTGCATAAGAACCTCCCACCTGGTGGAAGTGCCTTAATAAGTATTCCTTTAGGATTTCAGGTGTGCCCTAAAGACAGTGCTCAGTGATCTGCGAACAATGTTTGCAACCTAAGCCAAGCTGCAGTGAGTAAGTTGGCATTTGGGGAGGGAAGCAGAGTGCAGAGACGCTGGTGCAATAGCAGGGACAGCAGGTGAAGGAGAGGAAGGTGCGGGATCATGGCGGTGAGAGCGTTTGTTGGGGAAGGGGTGTAGAAATGCCAGCGTTAGAGTACCCTACCTTTACACCCCCTCTTTTTCACGCCCGCAATAAATCTCTCCAGGATGAGAGAGGCATTGATGTTCTCCCTGGACCTTCCCTCAGCACCAAACCTCTTCCAATCATCAAGAAAAAAGGTTTATCCTCTTACCCTCTTGGATGGCAGAATGTTCTCTACCTCTTAAATGTCCTCAGTGGTGACTGGAGCGAGAGCAGTAGCAGGATCTTTAAAAAAAGGATTGAGAACAACAGGTTTTAGTAGAGACACATGAAAAGAATTGGGAATCCTTAAAGAGCCCGGAAGTTTGAGCTTGTAGGCCACAGGATTAATCTGCCTCAGGACCTCAAATGGACCGCTGAAGCGAGGACCCAGTTTACAGGAGGGTACCTTGAGACGGACATACTTAGACAACAGCCAGACCTTGTCCCCAGGATGAAACAGAGGCAAATCCAGACATCTCTCATCTGCGTGTCTTTTCATCCATTCCGAGGGCCTCAATAATGTGTATTTGGTGTCCTCCTAAAGAGGCTGGTGCTTTAAAAATGATAGCAAGACAAGAAGAAGGTGGTGCAGGACTGTGGTGATGAGAGCATCGGCCTCTCTGCCGGGGAAAGGAGTGCAGAGAGGCCAGCCTTACACAGATTAGTCAGAGTTTTGGGCCCCTGCAATAAAACAGTCCCTACCTATGAAGCATTCACCTCCACAATGAAAGGCTCTTGGAGATTGGGTTGAATTAGAATGGGAGCAGGTATAAAATACTCTTAAATTTTAAAGGACTTTACAGCATCCCGCAGCCAACCCTTGAGATTTTCCCCTTTACTTGTAAGGTCTGTAAGTGGTTTAGCAATCTTGATAAATTTCACATAATAGTTGTTGAATCCAAGAAAATCTTGCAAAGCTTTAAAGGTTATAAGGTAAAACCCAATTAATTATTGCCTGCACCTTTCCAGGGTCCATCTTAAACCCTTCTGCTGACAATATGAACCCCAAGAACAAACATACAAACATATTTCTCAAATGTTGAAAACAAAGTGTTCTCCCTCAACCTTTGTAATACCGCGTGGCAGGGCCGGCGTCAGCACCCGGCGCACCCGGGCAAATGCCGGGGCCCTGGCAAGACGGGGGGGCCCATTTGGTAGTACACGTGACGTCAGCCGCCAGCGCGCGTCACTCACTACATCCGTCCCCCGGCGGCGCCTTGGCTGCAGGGGGCACAGTCAGCTGCTTTGTCTCTGAGGCCATTTCGCTGGCGCCTGACGCTGCGCAGCTGCAATAGCAGCAATACTCACCGCCCCCCGGCCCTCACCATGGATACAGAAGAGAGAAGACACTTCCGGGTCGCGACGCTGGGTCATCTCTCCTTACATCCGGTCGGCGGGCAGAGAGGACAGAGAGAGAGAGAGCTGCAGTTCGGAGTTGGACCGCGCCGCCTGAAGCCTTCCCATTCCAGGCACTGGTTCAGAATCTATCTGTCCAGGCTGCGTCCACCATCCAGATGATCCAGCACAGGAGAGGACAGATCCGGACTGGCAGCGCCAAGCAGGAGGAGAAGAGGACGAGCAGCAGCTGCAGCCTGCAGGGTGGACGGTGCACACCCTCTCCTGCTGTGTCCACAACGAGGGGGCCGGCGAAGCAGTGAGTAATGTCTCTCTGTGTGAGTCTGTCAGTGTCAGTGAATCATCTTCGGTGAGGGTCCGTCCCAACTCCCAACGCTGCACTTTGCGGGGGGAAAGGGGGGGGGACCGGCCGGGGGACTGTGGAAGTAAGCGCTGCCTATAACTACTGAGTCAGTGGTGGAAGTTATGACTAAGTAAATGTGAATCTAATGTATTCAGCCACCTGTGATACTCGTACAGTCTGCAGCTTTCATGTTTGTTTTTTTTTGTAACAATTTTAAATCGTGAACTGAAAGTCTGAAAGTCACATCTGTGCCCATATACATCATGGTTCGCTGACAGTGTAGACTCATGGGCTGTGCGCTATATGCTGCGTGGGCTGTGCGTTATATACTGCGTGGGCTGTGCGTTATATACTGCGTGGGCTGTGCGTTATATACTGCGTGGGCTGTGCGTTATATACTGCGTGGGCTGTGCGTTATATACTGCGTGGGCTGTGCGTTATATACTGCGTGGGCTGTGCGTTATATACTGCGTGGGCTGTGCGTTATATACTGCGTGGGCTGTGCGTTATATACTGCGTGGGCTGTGCGCTATATACTGCGTGGGCTGTGTGTGTTATATACTGCGTGGGCTGTGCGTTATATACTGCGTGGGCTGTGCGCTATATACTGCGTGGGCTGTGTGTGTTATATACTGCGTGGGCTGTGCATTATATACTGCGTGGGCTGTGCGTTATATACTGCGTGGGCTGTGCGTTATATACTGCGTGGGCTGTGTGTGTTATATACTGCGTGGGCTGTGCGTTATATACTGCGTGGGCTGTGCGTTATATACTGCGTGGGCTGTGCGTTATATACTGCGTGGGCTGTGCGTTATATACTGCGTGGGCTGTGCGTTACATACTGCGTGGGCTGCGTGGGCTACGTGCATCATGAATCGTGGTATAAATGTGTTAAAGGGGGGGTTGGGGGGGCCCACTGAGACTCGTTCGCCCGGGGCCCTCAAAAACCTGGAGCCGGCCCTGCCGCGTGGACATATTCCTGCTGAGAATCTAAATCGTGCGAGAAAATTAAAATATCATCCAGGTAAATCACAACAAATCTTCCAGTGCAATCAAAAAGTATAATTCATAAAATTTTGAAAAGCAGTTGGTGCATTGGATAAGCCAAATGGCATTACAAAATTTTCAAAAAGGCACTCAGATGTTAATAATGCTGTTTTCCCCTCTTGACCTTTCCGGATGTGTATCAAATTTTAAGCCCCTCTAGGATCAAGAAACTACTTATCCCGCAGAAGCAGATTATATAGGTCGAGATAAGTAGAAATGGGTAAGTATTTTTAACCTTGACTCTGTTTAGTTCTCGGATATCAAGGCAGGAACGGAAGCCGTCATTTTTTTGGGAAAAAAAAAATCCAGCAGTTGCAGGGAAGGAAGGAGGACGGATATGACCCTTTCGTTAACTTTGGTTAACACATTCTTTCATGGCAGCCCATTCAGGCTCAGATAAATTGTAAAGGTGAGCTTTAGGTAATTTAGCATTAGGGACAAGATCAATAGCGCAATCTTAAGGACGATGGGTAGGCAGTATCTCTGTCTCTTGACGAGAATTCATCTCCGCCGGACTACCAACCCAGCAGGTAAATTAAATCAAACAAAAAGGATTCAGAGGGAAGTGCTTCCATCAGAACCATGACATCCACCATTACCCTCTTGACAAGATTCCAAACTAACGGTGTAAATTGTGAAGATTTGAATGGGTCTTTCCAAAGTAACTGTCCCTTGTTCTAACTTTAGTACCAGTTCTGCATCAATAAGGTTAGCTACAGATCCACAGTCAATGAATGTCAAAGCTAATAACATCTGGTCCTTGAAGGATAACATTTTATCAGAGGTGAAAATATCAGGAGGATAGTGAATCAGAGAAAATGCAGACGGATGGTCAGAATGAGGTCCAAGGTCAGGCAGCTATAGGTCAATGCGCAAAATATAAGGCACAGAGTAAACCAACTACACTTAGAAGCTACATCTGACAGCTATATGGGATTGCCAGCTCAGTTGAGTAGCTGAGCAATTATGGGAACTGAGAGCACCTGATGAGAGCTCAGCTCCTTTAAGTCTCAGATTGGTCGGCTGAGTTGTCAATCAAACCACATACAGCTCAGCACACCCCTATACCAGACTGGACAACTAAGCTGTCAATCACTGCACAGACAACTCAACACTGAGAGGTAGCATTAAAAATGGTACAGTGAAAATGTTTTAGACAGGTGTGAAATGCTGCAAAATAAGAATGCTTTGAAGAATTAAAGGATTAATAGTTTATTTTTGCATAACGTGCAAATGAGAAAGTTAAGTCAATTCGAAATTTAGTGTGACCACTCTTTACCTTTGAAAAAACCTCTTTCTAGTTTTTAAATTAGGAGCAAAGGAGAAAGATTTTTAAAACATTTTGGAAAACTAATCATAGATATACTGAGAATGTAGGTTTGCTTATCATTCTTTGTGTAATCGAAGACAGACTCGATGATGTTGAGATTAGAGATGAGCGAACCTTTCATGGTTCGGTTTGGTGAATGTCACGATTTTCGCTGAACATGCTCGCCGAACGGTTCATCAAACATAAATGGAACCCATTGAATTCAATAGGAGGCAAAACCAAATGCATACACTACACCTTAAGAGGGGGCAAAAAGCTTTCCAAACAGCTCAAATTAGGTGGCAGACACCAGGAAAAGTGGCATAATTTGACCCAGAGTACAAATATTATAATTGCACAGCATGGATGCATGGGACAAGGCTTGGACCACCATTTCTAGCTTAAACATTGATTATTAACAGGTGGATGGAGGAATAACTGGTTACAGCCTGGTGCTCTGAGAGGTCTGCCAATTTCAGACAACATACATAAAAAAGACTCAACTCGGAGTCCAAACATTTGCAAAAATTAGGAGCAGACACCAGGAAAAGTGGTATCAATTTAGTGGTCTGAGCAAGAATTTACAGCTTTGAATTGAAGTTTCAATTAAGATGAGGTGGGTGAAAGACTAGTGTAAGCCTGCTTTGCTGAGAGCCCTGATACCTCATGCAACATCTCAAACTGCTTTATGCTTAGCCACACTCAGGTGGCCCAAATATCAGCTTGATACAGCACTAATGTTGGAAAAATGTAATGATAGTAACACAGGTAGTTGACTTATCAATTGACCCACAAAGGAACATTTTAAAATGTCAATCAGCCATTGGCCATACATAAGGTATCAAGGTTTTGGCCAGCATTTAGAGCTTTGAATTGAAGTTTCAATTAAGACGAGGTAGGTAAGGGAGCTGTGTAAGCCTTCTTCGCTGGGAGACCTTAAAACTCAGGTAACTGCTCAATTTTTTCCCAGCCACATTCAGGTGGCATCAGTTTTGTAGGCTACTATTGTTAGAAAAACAAAAGGATAGTAACACAGGTAGATGACTGATGAATTGACCAACAGTAGAAAATGTTATAATGTCACTAAAGCAGTCAGCCTTGGGACATGCATGTACCAGGGTCTGGGCCAGCATTTATAGTTTTCAATTGAAGTTTCAAAGATGACGAGGTGGGTAAGGGAGAGGTGTAAGACTTCTTTGCTGGGAGCCCAATACCTAATTCAACAGCTCAATAATTTTTTTCCCAGCCATCCTAAGGTGGCACAAATATTATCTTGGTAGAGCACTAATGTTCGAAAAATGTAAGGACAGTAATATGGGTAGTTGGCTGAAAATAAGTGCAGGCTTGCCAGTCTGGGAGCACTATTGCTACAGGCAACACACATGAATGAGACCCAACTTGGATTCTCCACATTTCAAAAAATTATTGTGATACACCACTAAAGTGGCATCAATTTCCACAGAGTATAAACAGTATAAAGGGCCTCTGACACTCCTTCCACAACAGGCAACCCAACAGATGGAGACCCCACTTGGATTCTCCATTATTTAAAAAAAATGTTTGTAACATCAGCAGCAGTAGCAACAGCAGGCACAGAAACCATGACAAAGGTGTCACAGACTGCAATAATGTGAGATCACTGCATGACACTAAAAACGACACCATCGCCTAGTTTGCCCAGTCTGTAAATGGGGTGCAAAAGCATTGGCGATCTAATTTTGATTAAAATTAGGCAGTCAACACTTTCAGGGGACAGCCGGATGCACGTATTCATCAGGACCCCACCAGCAGCGCTGAATACACATTCTGAGAGAATGCTGGATGCCATGCATGACAAAACCTCCAAGCCATTACAGGCGAGCTCAAGCCACTCTTACATTTTTGAAGACCAAAGTGCAAAGGGTCCAAACCCTCCCTGATGGCATTGATATTGAGCTCCAGATACTCCTGCATTATCCTCTCGAGTTGTTAATAACGCGTCAGACTTGTACTCTGTTCTTCTGATGCACAGGCTGGTCTAAAAAATGTTGTGAAACGACTCACAGAAATTTCTTATGCCACTTTCACCGCTGCTGCTGCTGCTGCTGCTGATGATGTTTTTGCAATGATGCTGTGACATTCACATGGTTGGATGTCTAGAACTGCGATGCACAATGTGTGCCTCTCTGCTCTTTTGGGGAAAACCACTCCTAAGATTGTCTAGAAGCGTGTTTCAATACTCCAGCATGTGCGTGTCCCTTTCCAGTGGGGAAGGATCTGGAAAAATTTACTCTTGCAGCATCGTCTAACATATTTGCAACCCAGTAGTCAGCATTATTTCTAACCCTAAGAATATGGGCATCATGTTAAAGATAGTGCAGCAAGAAGGAGCTCATGTGTCTGGCTCTTGCATGAGGTTCAAGTAGTCCATGGTGTGTTGGTGATGGGGTTAACACTCAAGATTGCTTTCTTTGTCCCCTCCCGCCAGCTGAGGAAAACAAAGACAGGATCATTATCCTCTTCATCTCCTGATGAACACCTCTTCCTCCTTGACCTCTTCCATTTGCTCCTCAGCTCCTGAACATTCACCAACAGTTTGTCTGGCACCATTAGCCACCCTGGATCGCTGTAAGCAACCCTCCAATGACACCTGCCTGTGCGATGACAGTCCAAAACTTAGAGATATTGTTATCCTTTCTGCAACCTCCTCTGCTTTCATCTCTTCCTCTGGGATCACCACCTTCTCACGCAGACTATTCAAATCCAGCATGATGGTGGCATTGTCAGAGCCAACTATCTCAGTAGCCATTTTGAAATTGTGCAGAAGGGTGCAAAGGTCTTTCATCTGTGCCCACTCTGCAAGCATAATTTAAACCACTTCCATACTGCGTTAATTCAGGCTATGCAAAAAAACATACTGCACCAGGGCTCGTCGCTGCTGTCATAGTTGCTGCAACATGTGCAGAGTGGAATTCCACCATGTCGGTAGGCTGTAAGACCTCTGTAGCGATGCAAGTCGATGATCTGAGGGGTTAAATTCTCAGAAGTGTGTACACAGTAACCATGCTTTCTGCAGCAGCGCATCCACGCCAGTATAGTGGTGGAGAAATTTCTGTACCATCAGGTTGAGGACGTGAGCCATTCAAAGCACGTGTGAGAGTTGCTCCGGCATAGGACCATCACCAGGTTGCACAGATATTGCACACGGCTTTTCCTGGCTCTAGGTTCAGTGGAGACAACCATTGCTCTAACTCGGCCTGGATAGCTACCCACAGTTCTAGAGCTGTGTGACTGCAATCTTCAAAACATATTAATTTAAACATTGCCTGATTGCAGTGGCTGTGTAGTTTGGAGGTGGGGGGGATTGTCTCTGCATTGTTCAAATGCATGCATCATTAACCCCTTCACAACATGCGCCGTACTAGTACAGCGCATGCTGTGTCACCCCCTTTGATGTGGGCTCCGCTATTAACCTGTTAAATGCCGCTGTCAAACGCAGACCTTGAGACCTCTATGGTTACTGATGCCAGCTGCTCTGAGCGCCCCCCTGTGGTCGGTGCTCACAGCACACCTGCATTTCAGCTACATAGCAGCGATCTGATGATCGCTGCTATGTAGCAGAGCCGATCAGGCTATGCCAGCTTCTAGCCTCCGATGGAGGCTATTGAAGCATGGCACAAGTAAAAAAAAAATGTTTTTAAAAATATGAAAAAGATATAAAAAATATAAAAGTTTAAATCACCCCCCTTTCGCCCCATCCTAAATAAAACAATAAAAAAAAACCTACACGTATTTGGTATCGCCGTGTTCAGAATCGCCTGATCTATCAATAAAAAAAGCATTAACCTGATCGCTAAACAGCGTAGCGAGGAAAAAATCCGAAACGCCAGAATTACGTTTTTTTGGTCGCCGTGACATTGCAATAAAATGCAATAACGGGCGATCAAAAGAACGTATCTGCACTGAAATGGTATCATTAAAAATGTCAGCTTGGCACACAAAAAATAAGCCTTCACCCGACCCCAGATCACGAAAAATGGAGATGCTTCGGGTATCGGAAAATGGCACTTTTTTTTTTTTTAAGCAAAGTTTTGAATTTTTTTTCACCACTTGGATAAAAAATAACCTAGACATGTTAGATGTCTAGGAACTCGTAATGACCTAAAGAATCACAATGGCAGGTTAGTGTTAGGATTTAATGAACCTAGCAAAAAAGCCAAGCAAAAAACCAGTGTGGGATTGCACTTTTTTTGCAATTTCACCGCACTTGGAATTTTTTTCCCGTTTTCTAGTAAAAGACATGGTAAAACCAATGGTGTCGTTAAGAAGTACAACTTGTCCCACAAAAAATAAGCCCTCACATGACCATATTGACGGAAAAGTAAAAAAGTTAGGCTCTGGGAAGGAGGGAAGTGAAAAATGAAAACGCAAAAACGAAAAAGGGGTTAAGGAAGAGATTGAGGGTACAGAAGGAGGCCCTAAAGCAGTGAAGGAAGTGTTAAATACAGAGGTTTTTCCCACAAGCTTTGGGAATTTCAAGACTTACAGAGCAGCCCCTTGACCGCCTGTCCCCACAGCCACCAGAATCATCCAGTGCCCAGTCAGCGAGATATAATGCCCCTGTCCATGTTTGCTCATCCAGGTGTCAGTTGTGAATTGCACCCTGGCAGTCATAGATTTTATCAAGAAACAGTTGAAGCTGTCTGCAACATGCTGGTGTAGCACAGGCACAGCTTTCTTAGAGAAGTAATTGCGACTGGGCAATTATTACTGGGGAACTGTGATGACCATCAACGTTTGGAAACCATCAGTATCCACTAGTCAGAAAGGCAGCATTTCTGAGGCCAACAGATTGGAGATGGTGGAGATCAAGCTCTTAGCTTTGGCAAGTTTAGAAGAAATCCTTCTTTTACATGACTACATCGGCGGGACCAAGGGCTGACTGCTGTGCAGTGACAGGGTGGAGTAGGGTGAACAGGACAAACTACTGGCCTCTGAGTGAGGTGCCGGCAGAGATATTATGGTGGATTAAGAAAGAGGTGGTATGCTCAGTGAAACAAAAACAGCAGGCAAGTCCAGTTCCTTAACAGCTGATGGGCTTTCACTCACCCCAACTGTAGGGGGTAAATAAGTGGAGGTTCTGTGGACGGAGACCTGTGGGAGAACACTTGGTATGGTTACGGAGGAGGAAGAAGCAGCAGATGCAGTTAAAGGGATGGACGGTGCTTGGTGAGGCCTACTAGTCTGCAATTTAGCACATTGTGATTCCCAGACTAAGGCATGTTGATCTGTTTTGTGCCGGTTCATTCACGTTGTAGTAAAATTATTGCAATTTATTCCTCTGCTGAGTCGTTTTTTGCAAAGTTGTGAGTTGGATCATTCTCTGCAGTTTAAAATAGATCTGAGCTAGGCAACCCTTGCCGCCCCTGTAAACTGCAGACTCACGACCGATGCTGGCCACAGCCACAGCTGTGGCTGAGTATACAATGCTTGTCGTGGTTGCATGACTCCATGTATGTGTGGCAACCTGCAACTTAACCTTCTTGTCTTCCTCCTCCATCTCCTCTGCTGAGATACTCATCTGTGTGCCTCTGCGTTCACACCAAGTGATATCTAGAGCCTCATCATCATCCTCTGTATTCTCCCACTGCTTGCCCTGAAAGTCACATTCCTCCTCTTTCTGTCCAGACAGCACAATACAATCTGCATGTGCTTCTGGTGTCTGAGTCTCATCAGTTTCATCGCCTCTTTTCGGGGGTAAACGTCTGGTGATGAGGGTCTGGATTCTGCTTGGACCCTACTTCTTCCGGCTCTGAATCCAACAGGAAAAAATTTGGGGCATCGATGCAGATGCTTTCCTCAATGGATTCTGTGAATATTTGGAGCAGATCTCTGCTGCCCATGGAACAGAATGAGTGAAGAGCTCTGCAGACTTGTTCATCTGTGGTTCCCCACAGTTAGCTGGCCGATTGTAATTTTTTGACTCAGTGGGAAGGGTGATTGGGGTGCCATCTTTGCACCTCTGAGGATTCAACTGTCTGTAATGTTAAAGTGGAGGAAGAGGAGGCGGGGCCACTTGATGCAGCACTTGCCATCCATCATAAAACACCTCCCCTCGCTCATCATACAACACTACTATCCTAGACAAAGTCAAAACAAAAGCATTAGTGGAAACGTGATCATTAACCGAATTTTGAATGAATTTTGATAACTTTGAAGCTATATCTTCACATCCAGGACCCTCCTTTCTTCTTATGCCGAAGAGGGTTCTTAATGGCACCAGCTGTTTGAGTTCATTGTTTTGCTGCAAAATAAATTTGGAGCCAATTAGACGCCTCCCTAATTGTACTGTATAATGGATAAGTAGTTGCCCGTATCTCACAGCATTTAGGACAATATTAATCTAGATCCGATTCCCAGTTCTATTTTCTGAAATGCTGGCATTTTTGTTTAAGACCGTTTCTTTATTTGAGTCACTTGGCTTTCTTTCCATGTTGAAGGCATGCCATCTAGGCCACAATTCTTTCATGAAGAGCGCTTCTGACCAGAACATCTTCCAATTTCAAAGGAAAGAAATCATGTTGTGCCCTTCATCTGTAGCACTAAGTTTCCTTAGCTGAACACAACATCTACCGGTACATGCCTCAACGTTAGTCATTTCTTCAAAAGAGTTTGAATGGCATATCTTGAATCGCCAATCTGCTTTGAATAATTTGCATGGTAAGAGACCTTGCTGATGCACTATAATTATGTGTCTTATTACTTTTTTCAGTCTTTCCGTGGTGTATGGCTGTGACGTGTAACTGTCTTTCACAGCTTCACTTTTGTACCAGAGTATGTCTGTTTCTTACCCAGTTTTAAGCTTCCTACACAGTTGTATTTATTTTAGTTACTGACTGTTTCAACCTACATATGGAAATGATGATTCTTATGACCTGTTTTGTATAATTGATTACTCATACACATGAATATAATCCTTTAAAATGTTTTCTCTTTTTTGAATTCACTTTAATATTAGAAGGAATCTGTTAGCAGATTTTTGCTATTTAACCCCTTTACCCCCAAGGGTGGTTTGCACGTTATGGACCGGGCCAATTTTTACAATTCTGACCACTGTCCCTTTATGAGGTTATAACTCTGGAACGCTTCAACGGATCCCGGTGATTCTGACAATGTTTTCTCGTGACATATTGTACTTCATGATAGTGGTAAAATTTGTTTGATATTACCTGCGTTTATTTGTGAAAAAAACGGAAATTTGGCGAAAATTTAGAAAATTTCGCAATTTTCTAACTTTGAATTTTTATGCAATTAAATCACAGAGATATGTCACACAAAATACTTAATAAGTAACATTTCCCACATGTCTACTTTACATCAGCACAATTTTGGAACCAAAATTTTTTTTTGTTAGGGAGTTATAAGGGTTAAAAGTTGACCAGCAATTTCTCATTTTTACAACACCATTTTATTTTAGGGACCACATCTCATTTGAAGTCATTTTGAGGGGTCTATATGATAGAAAATACCCAAGTGTGACACCATTCTAAAAACTGCACCCCTCAAGGTTCTCAAAACCACATTCAAGAAGTTTATTAACCCTTCAGGTGCTTCACAGGAATTTTTGGAATGTTTAAATAAAAATTAACATTTAACTTTTTTTCACAAAAAATTTACTTCAGCTCCAATTTGTTTTATTTTACCAAGGGTTACAGGAGAAATTGGACCACAAACATTGTTGTACAATTTGTCCTGAGTACGCTGATACCCCATATGTGGGGGTTAACCACAGTTTGGGCGCATGGCAGAGCTCGGAAGGGAAGGAGCGCCATTTGACTTTTCAATGCAAAATTGACTGGAATTGAGATGGGACGCCATGTTGCGTTTGGAGAGCCACTGATGTGCCTAAACATTGAAACCCCCCACAAGTGACACCATTTTGGAAAGTAGACCCCCTAAGGAACTTATCTAGAGGTGTGGTGAGCACTTTGACCCACCAAGTGCTTCACAGAAGTTTATAATGCAGAACCGTAAAAATAAAAAATCATTTTTTTTCACAAAAATTATCTTTTCGCCTCCAATTTTTTATTTTCCCCATGGTAAGATAAGAAATTGGACCACAAAAGTTGTGGCACAATTTGTCCTGAGTACTCTGATACCCCATATGTGGGGGTAAACCATTGTTTGGGCGCATGGGAGAGCTCGGAAGGGAAGGAGCGCCGTTTGACCTTTCAATGCAAAATTGACAGGAATTGAGATGGGACGCCATGTTGCGTTTGGAGAGCCACTGATGTACCTAAACATTGAAACCCCCCACAAGTGACACCATTTTGAAAAGTAGACCCCCTAAGGAACTTATCTAGATGTGTGGTGAGCACTTTGACCCAATAAGAGCTTCACAGAAGTTTATAATGCAGAGCCGTAAAAATAAAACAAAAATTTTTTCCCACAAAAATAATTTTTTAGCCCCCAGTTTTGTATTTTCCTGAGGGTAACAGGAGAAATTGGACCCCAAAAGTTGTTGTGCAATTTGTCCTGAGTGCGCTGATACCCTATATGTGGGGGAGACCCAGCGTTTGGGCGCATGGGAGGGCTCGGAAGGGAAGGAGCGCCATTTGGAATACAGACTTAGATGGAATGGTCTGCAGGCGTCACATTGTGTTTGCAGAGCCCCTAATGTACCTAAACAGTAGAAACCCCCCACAAGTGACCCCATATTGGAAACTAGCCCCCCCAAGGAACTTATCTAGATGTGTTGTGAGAACTTTGAGCCCCCAAGTATTTCACTACAGTTTATAACGCAGAGCCGTGAAAATTAAAAAAAAAATTTCCCCTCAAAATTATTTTTTAGCCCCCAGTTTTGTATTTTCTCGAGGGTAAAAGGAGAAATTGGACCCCAAAAGTTGTTGTCCAATTTGTCCTGAGTGCGTTGATACCCCATATGTGGGGGGGAACCAGCGTTTGAGCGCATGGGAGGGCTCGGAAGGGAAGGAGCGCCATTTGGAATGCAGACTTGGATGGAATGGTCTGCAGGCGTCACATTGCGTTTGCAGAGCCCCTAATATACCTAAACAGTAGAAACCCCCACAAGTGACCCCATATTGGAAACTAGACCCCCCCACGAACTTATCTAGATGTGTTGTGAGAACTTTGAGCCCCCAAGTGTTTCACTACAGTTTATAACGCAGAGCCGTGAAAATAAAAAATCTTTTTTTCCCACAAAAATTATTTTTTAGCCCCCAGTTTTGTATTTTCCCAAGGGTAACAGGAGAAATTGGACCCCAAAAGTTGTTGCCCAATTTTTCCTGAGTACGCTAATACCCCATATGTTGGGGTAAACTCCTGTTTGGGCACACGGGAGAGCTCGGAAGGGAAGGAGCACTGTTTTACTGTTTCAATGCAGAATTGGATGGAATTGAGATCGGTCGCCATGTCGCGTTTGGAGATCCCCCTGATGTGCCTAAACAGTGGAAACCCCCCAATTATAACTGAAACCCTAATCCAAACACACCCCTAACTCTAATCCCAACGGTAACCCTAACCACACGTCTAACCCAGACACACCCCTAACCCCTAACCCTAATCCCAACCCTATTCCCAACCGTAAATGTAATCCAAACCCTAACCCTAACTTTAGCCCCAACCCTAACTGTAGCCTTAACCCTAACCCTAGCCCTAACCCTAGCCCTAGCCCTAACCCTAGCCCTAGCCCTAACCCTAGCCCTAACCCTAGCCCTAACCTTAGCCCTAACCCTAGCCCTAGCCCTAACCCTAACCCTAGCCCTAGCCCTAACCCTAGCCCTAGCCCTAACCCTAGCCCTAGCCCTAACCCTAGCCCTAACCCTAGCCCCAACCCTAATGGGAAAATGGAAATAAATACATTTTTCTCATTTACTTTAATAGCGGGTTTTTTAGCGGATTTTTATGATTGGCAGCCGTCACACACTGAAAGACGCTTTTTATTGCAAAAAATATTTTTTGCGTTACCACATTTTGAGAGCTATAATTTTTCCATATTTGAGTCCACAGAGTCATGTGAGGTCTTGTTTTTGCGGGACGAGTTGACGTTTTTATTGGTAACATTTTCGGGCACGTGACATTTTTTGATCGCTTTTTATTCCGATTTTTGTGAGGCAGAATGACCAAAAACCAGCTATTCATGAATTTCTTTTGGGGGAGGCGTTTATACCGTTCCGCGTTTGGTAAAATTGATAAAGCAGTTTTATTCTTCGGTTCAGTACGATTACAGCGACACCTCATTTATATCATTTTTTTTATGTTTTGGCGCTTTTATACGATAAAAACTATATTATAGAAAAAAATAATTATTTTTGCATCGCTTTATTCTGAGGACTATAACTTTTTTATTTTTTTGCTGATGTTGCTGTATGGCGGCTCATTTTCAGCGGTACCATGGTTATTTGTATCCGTCTTTTTGATCGCGTGTTATTCCACTTTATGTTTGGCGGTATGATAATAAAGCGTTGTTTTTTGCCTCGGTTTTTTTTTTTTCTTACGGTGTTTACTGAAGGGGTTAACTAGTGGGCCAGTTTTATAGGTCGGGTCGTTACGGATGCGGCGATACTAAATATGTGTACTTTTATTGTTTTTTTTTTAATTTAGATAAAGAAATGTATTTATGGGAATAATATTTTTTTTTTTTTTCATTATTTAGGATTTTTTTTTTTTTTTTTTACACACTTGGAAATTTTTTTTTTACTTTTTTACTTTGTCCCAGGGGGGGACAATACAGATCGGTGATCTGCCAGTTTGCACAGCACTCTGACAGATCACCGATCTGTCAAACAGCGCTGCAGCGTTACCAAGTGCCTGCTCTGAGCAGGCACTTGGTAAGCCACCTCCCTCCTTGCAGGACCCGGATCCGCGGCCATCTTGGATCCGGGACTTACTGCAGAGAGGGAGGTAGGAGACCCCCGGAGCAACGCGATCACATCGCGTTGCTGCGGGGGTCTCAGGGAAGCATGCAGGGAGCCCCCTCCCTGCGCGATGCTTCCCTGCACCGCCGGCACATCGCGATCATCTTTGATCGCGGTGTGCCGGGGGTTAATGTGCCGGGGGTGGTCCGTGACCACTCCTGGCACATAGTGCCGGATGTCAGCTGCGATAAGCAGCTGACACCCGGCCGCGATCGGCGGCGCTTCCCCCGTGAGCGCGGCCGATCGCGCTGGACGTAATATTCCGTCCTTGGGAATTAAGGCCCACCCCACATGGACGGAATATTACGTCCAATGGCAGAAAGGGGTTAAACTGAGAGCAGCATAATGTTGGGGCAGAGACCCTGATTCCAGTGATGTTTTTCTTCAGGAATGGAGATAAAGGGTGGCCTGCCGGCACCAGCAACTATTTCAGCTAGATGTGTGTTCGAGAATGCACATTCAACTAAAAAGCATTGCTGCGCAGGGAACCCTCTGGCTCCCTGCACTGCAATACATGTAGCAGTTCAAGTTGGCTTGCCTATGACTGGGTATGCATGGCAGTAATGTCACTCACCACGGTGGGGATGCCGAAGTCAGTGCTGGCTGTAGAAGGGGACCTCCCACAGTGTAGGAACGTGGGGGAAGTTGCGTAGTATCATTTGTTTTTGATGCATTGCAAAACAAAGCACATAGAATGGTGGAGCCACAGGAAACACACCTTAATAATAATAATAATAATCTTTATTTTTATATAGCGCTAACATATTCCGCAGCGCTTTACAGTTTGCACACATTATCATCACTGTCCCCGATTGGGCTCACAATCTAGAATTCCTATCAGTATGTCTTTGGTATGTGGGAGGAAACCGGAGTGCCCGGAGGAAACCCACGCAAACACGGAGAGAACATACAAACTCTTTGCAGATGTTGTCCTTTTCTTTGTGTGCTTTGGTTCTGCTACTCTGGCTGCAGTCTGTCTATCTTAAAAGGAACCTGTCAGCAGGATTTTGACACTGTCAGATTGGCACTGACTAAAATTATATATGAGCAACATATTCTAATATGGGATATCATAAAAGAAAAGAAGTGAAGAAGAAGAAAATGTAAAATAGTAAATTTATTAATAAATATTAAAACAATTTTGACAAATCAACAATTAAGAATAAGAAAGGGAAAGAATACCACCAGGGCAAACAATGGGGGAAATTGGCAAGGTACAGGATCTGAATCATAAAAGTATCAATAAGTTAGCCAGTATCCTTGCATGCGGTGCATAGAGATGGTGGTAGTATATTAGAAAGATATGTAAAGTATAAGGGGTGAGTACCCACAATCTTATATTAATTGGCCGAAATCCAAATATGCAGAGCAAAAAACAGGTGGCTATAATAGAAGTTGAACGGACGCAGCCAAATATAAAGAAACCTAAACCCACATTATACCATATGCCTATAGATAAGGTCCCTATAAGAAAACAATCTCTAAAAGAGGAGGCACCATAGCAGTCATATGTCCAGAAAGTGCAACACCAGATTGCTAGATATACTGGAAAGTAGGAGCTACATACTTAAAAGGCACCAGAGAATAAATGAGGGAATCATATGGTAGAGGTAAATTACCTGGAGTGTGAGTATGGATCACAAAGGGCTGTGCCACAGAGTCCGTGTACCTATGCTGGTATCCCGAAGCCCCTTTAAACAACACTTTTTATGGATATCTTTGAGAAATGGCTTTCTTCTTGCCACTCTTCCATAAAGGCCAGATTTGTGCAGTATACGACTGTTTGTTGTCCTATGAACAGACTGTCCCACCTCAGATGTAGATCTCTGCAGTTCATCCAGAGTGATCATGGGCCTCTTGGCTGCATCTCTGATCAGTCTCCTCCTTGTTTGAGATGAAATTTTAGAGGGACGGCCGGGTCTTGGTAGATTTGCAGTGGTATGATACTCCTTCCTTTTCAATATGATCACTTGCACAATGCTCCTTGGGATGTTTAAAGTTTTGGAAATCATTTTGTATCCAAATCCAGCTTTAAACTTCTCCACAACAGTATCACGGACCTGCCTATTGTGTTCTTTGGTCTTCATGATGCTCTCTGTGTTTCAAACAGAACCCTGAGACTATCACAGAGCAAGTGCATTTATACGGAGACTGGATTACACACATGTGGATTATATTTATCATCATTAGGCATTTAGGACAGCATTGGATCATTCAGAGATCGACAATGAACTTCTGGCGTCAATTTGCTGCACTGAAAGTAAAGGAGCCCAATAATATTGAAAGCCCCACTTTTCAGTTTTTGAATTTCCACAAAAATGTAAAATAACCAATAAATTTAATTCAACTTCACAATTGTGTTCCACTTATTGTTGATTCTTCACCAAAAATATACATTTGGTATCTTTGTGTTTGAAGCATATGTGGGAAATGGTTGAAAAGTTCTAAGGGGCCGAATACTTTCACAAGGTACTGTATATATATACTAGCTGAAGAGCCCGGAGTTGCCTGGGCATAGTAAATATCTGTGGTTAGTTATAGCACCTCACTTCTCTTATTTTCCCATCATGCCTCTCATTTTCTCCCTTACGCCTCTCATTTCCCCCCTCACTCCTCTTATTTTTCCCCTCACTCCTCTCATTCCCCCCTAACACTGGTCATTTCAACCTCACATCTGTCATTTTCCGATCACACCACTATTTTCCCTCACTCCTCTCATTTTGCACTCACACCTTTTCATTTTCACCTCACACCTCTCATTTCCCCTCAGTATATACATGTTTGTCCTCTCCCTTACATATAGTATACACCTGTATGTCATCTCCTGTATATAGTATATATCTGTATGTAATCTCCCCTGTAAATAGTATATACCTGCTTTATGTCACCTTCTCCTGTATATTGTATATACCTATGTGTCATCTCCTCCTGTATATAGTATATACCTGTATGTCATCTCTTCTATATATACTATATACCTGTATGTTATCTCCTCCTATATATAGTATATACCTGTATGTCATCTCCTGTATATAGTATATACCTGTATGTCATCTCTCCTGTATATAGTATATACCTGCTGTATGTAATCTCCTCCTCTATATACCTATGTGTCATCTCCTCTTTTATATAGTATATACCTGTATGTCATCTCCTCCTGTATATAGTATATACGTGTGTCATCTCCTCCTGTATATAGTATATACCTGTAAGTCATCTCCTCGTGTATATAGTGTATACATGTGTGTCATCTGCTCCTGTATATAGTGTATACCTGTGTGTCATCTCCTCCTGTATATAGTATATACCTGTGTGTATCATCTCCCCTGTATATAGTATATATGTGTGTGTGTCATCTCCTCCTGTATATAGTATATACCTGTATGTCATCTCCTCCTGTATATAGTATATACCTGTGTCATCTCCCCTGTATATAGTATATATGTGTGTGTCATCTCCCCTGTATATAGTATATACCTGTGTGTCATCTCCTCCTGTATATAGTATATATCTGTGTGTCATATCCTCCTGTATTAGACCTCATTCACACGTTATTTGCTCAGTATTTTTACCTCAGTATTTGTAAGCTAAATTGGCAGCCTGATAAATCTCAAGCCAACAGGAAGCCCTCCCCCCTGGCAGTATATATTAGCTCACACATACACATAATAGACAGGTCATGTGACTGACAGCTACCATATTTCTTATATGGTACAGTTGTTGCTCTTGTAGTTTGTCTGCTTTTTAATCAGATTTTTATTTTTGAAGGATAATACCAGACTTGTGTGTGTTTTAGGGTGAGTTTCATGTGTCAAGTTGTGTGTGTTGAGTTGCGTGTGGCGACATGCATGTAGCGACTTTTGTGAGATGAGTTTTGTGTGGCGACTAGTGTTGAGCGATACCGTCCGATACTTGAAAGTATTGGTATCGGATAGTATCGGCCGATACCCGAAAAGTATCGGATATCGCCGATACCGATATCCGATACCAATACAAGTCAATGGGACACCAAGTGTCGGAAGGTATCCTGATGGTTCCCAGGGTCTGAAGGAGAGGAAACTCTCCTTCAGGCCCTGGGATCCATATTAATGTGTAAAATAAAGAATTAAAATAAAAAATTCTAGGAATTTAGGACCTGAGGAATGACGTCGCGGCTTCTGATTGGTCGCGTGGCGGTCACATGGGCGGCACGCGACCAATCAGAAGCCGCGACGTCATTCCTCAGGTCCTAAACGCGCTCATTTTAAACAAAGAAGCCTGCCGGTTACCCGCGGTGATGTCCAGGGGCAGCCGGAGAGGTGAATATATCAATATTTTTTATTTTAATTCTTTATTTTACACCTCACTATGGATCCGATACCGTTACCCGATACCACAAAAGTATCGGATCTCAGTATCGGAATTCCGATACCGCAAGTATCGGCCGACACCCGATACTTGCGGTATCGGAATGCTCAACACTAGTGGCGACATGTGTGTAGCAACTTTTTGTGTGTCGAGTTGCATATGACAGGTTAGTGTAGCAAGTTGTATGCAGCAAGTTTTGCGCATGGCGAGTTTTGCGCATGGCGAGTTTTATGTGTGGTGCGTTTTGAGTATGTGCAAGTTTTGTGTGAGGCAACTTTTGCATGTGTTGCAAATTTTGTGCATGTGGCAATTTTTCCGTATGTGGCGAGCTTTCCATGAAGTGAGTTTTGCACGTGTGGCAAGTTTTGCGTGAGCCTAGTTTTGCACGTGGTGTGTTTTGCGCGTGGCTAGTTTTGAGGGCAACTTTTGTGTTTCGACTTTTATGTGGCGAGGTTGGTGTACAGTATGTGTGGTGAAATGTGTGCTGAGGGTGGTATATGTGTTCAAGCACGTGGTTGTGTGTGTGTTCATATTCCCGTGTGTGGTGAGTATCCCATGTCAGGGCCCCACCTTAGCAACTGTACGGTATATACTCTTTGGCGCCATCTCTCTTACTCTTTAAGTCCCCCTTGTTCACATCTGTGCTCCATTATGTATATAGGGGCAAAATTGTTTGGTAAATTGGAACGTGTGGGGTTAAAATTTCGCCTCACAACATAGCCTATGACGCTCTCGGGGTCCAGACGTCTGACTGTTCAAAATTTTGTGGCTCTAGCTGCGACGGTGCAGATGCCAATCCCGGACATACACACACACATTCAGCTTTGTATATTAGATATACCTGTAAGTCATCTCCCCTGTATATAGTATATACCTGTATGTCATCTCCCCTGTATATAGTATATACCTGTATGTCATCAGGCTTTGTTTAATTATGCACCTGTTCCTTAGCCTGTCTCACTCTTCATCTGTGGCTCTGGATGGGCAGTATGGAGGTTGGATCCGAAATGTCTGTCTGGACCTGGTCAACCTCTATCCTCGCTTGCCTACTCTGGCGCCATGGGGGTGACTCAGTAATGCTCCAGGTACAGCATGCTTTTAATGTGGTCTTGCTTTTAGTTAATTTAGGAGGCCTTTATGGCACAGCGAATATAAAAAACGTAGCGTAGGACTGCCCCAATATGAGATTGCCGTGAAGAGGCGGGGTGGCTCAAAGAATTGATCAATTGTTTGCTAAATGTCTCATTTTGAAAATACAGTTAGAAATTAATATGTGCATTTGCACTTTATGTATTGCGTCTTAACCTTAGGCTGCGCTGGCTTCTCCCCTTTTTTGCTCTGTATGTCATCTCCTCCTGTATATAATATATAGCTGTATATTATCATCTCCCCTGTATATAGCATATACCTGTATGCCATCTCCTCCTGGCTGCCAATTTGCCTCCAACACTTTTCCTTTCACTTTTTCCCTGTTATGTAGATAGGGTCAAAATTGTTTGGTGAATTGGAATACGCGGGGTTAAAATTTTGCCTCACAACATAGCCTATGACGCTCTTGGGGTCCAGACGTGTGACTGTGCAAAATTTTGTGGCTGTAGCTGCGACGGTGCAGATGCCAATCCCGGACATACACACACACATTCAGTTTATATATTATACTAGCTGAAGAGCCCGGCGTTGCCTGGGCATAGTAAATATCTATGGTTAGTTATAGCACCTCACTTCTCTTATTTTCCCATCACGCCTCTCATTTTCCCAATCACATCTTTCATTTTCCCCCTCACATCTTTCATTTTCCCCCTCACATCTCTCATTTTCTCCCTCACTCCTCTCATTCCCCCCTAACACTTGTCATTTCAACCTCACATCTGTCATTTTCTGATCACTCCACTATTTTTCCTCACTCCTCTCATTTTGCACTCACACCTTTTCATTTTCACCTCACACCTCTCATTTTCACCTCATCACCTCAGTATATACATGTTTCTCATCTCCCTTATATATAGTATACATCTGTATGTCATCTCCTGTATATAGTATATAACTGTATGTCATCTCCCCTGTATATAGTATATACCTGCTGTGTGTCATCTCCCCTATATATAGTATATACCTGAATGTCATCTCTTTCTATATATAGTATATACCTGTATATCATCTCCTCCTGTATATAGTATATACCTGTGTGTCATCTCCCCTGTATATAGTATATATCTGTGTGTCATCTCCTCCTGTATATAGTATATACCTACATATCATCTTCTATATATAGCATATACCTGTATGTCATCTCCTCCTGTATATAGTATATACCTGTAGGTCATCTGCTCCTGTATATAGTATATACCTGTGTGTCATCTCCTCCTGTATATAGTATATACCTGTATGTCATCTCCTCCTGTATATATATGTACCTGTATGTCATCTCCTCCTCTATATAGTATATACCTGTGTGTCATCTCTCCTGTATATAGTATACTAGATTGTGGCCCGATTCTAACGCATCGGGTATTCTAGAATATGCATGTCCCCGTAGAATATGGACAATGATGATTCCAGAATTCGCGGCAGACTGTGCCCGTCGCTGATTGGTCGAGGCAACCTTTATGACATAATCGTCGCCATGGCAACCATTATGACATCATCATCGCTGTGCCCGTTGCTGATTGGTCGATGCCTGGCGGCCTCGACCAATCAGAGACGCGGGATGTCTACGTCCTTTATGACATCATCGTTGCTGTGCCTGTCGCTGATTGGTCGAGGCCTGGCGGCCTCGACCAATCAGAGACACGGGATTTCTACGTCGATGCTGTGCCCGTCGCTGATTGGTCGAGGCCTAGCGGCCTCGATCAATCAGAGAGGCGGGATTTCCAGGACAGACAGACAGACAGACAGAAAGACAGACAGACAGACAGAAAGGCAGACAGACGGAAAAACCCTTAGACAATTATATATATAGATATCTGTGTGTCATCTCCCCTGTATATAGTATATACCTGTGTTTCATCTCCTCCTGTATTAGACCTCGTTCACACGTTATTTGCTCAGTATTTTTACCTCAGTATTTGTAAGCTAAATTGGCAGCCTGATAAATCCCCAGCCAACAGGAAGCCCTCCCCCTGGCAGTATATATTAGCTCACACATACACATAATAGACAGGTCATGTGACTGACAGCTGCCGCATTTCCTATATGGTACATTTATTGTAGTTTGTCTGCTTATTAATCAGATTTTTATTTTTGAAGGATAATACCAGACTTGTGTGTGTTTTAGGGCGAGTTTCGTTTGTCAAGTTGTGTGTGTTGAGTTGCGTGTGGCGACATGCATGTAGCGACTTTTGTGAGATGAGTTGTGTGGCAACATGCGTGTAGCAACTTTTTGTGTGTCGAGTTGCATGTGACATGTTAGTGTAGCAAGTTGTGTGCAGCAAGTTTTGCGCATGGCGAGTTTTGCGCGTGGCGAGTTTTATGTGTGGTGCCTTTTGAGTATGTGCAAGTTTTGTGTGAGGCAACTTTTGCATGTGTTGCAACTTTTGTGCATGTGGCAATTTTTCCGCGTGTGCAAGTTTTGCGTGTGGCGAGTTTTCCATGAGGTGAGTTTTGCAAGAGCCTAGTTTTTGCATGTGGCGAGTTCTGCACGTGGCGAGTTTTGAGCGGCGACTTTTGTGTTTCGACTTTTATGTGGCGAGGTTGGTGTATGTCTGGTGAAATGTGTGCTGTGGGTAATATGTGTTCAAGCACGTGGTAGTGTGTGGCGCATTTTGTGTGTGTGTTCATATCCCCGTGTGTGGTGAGTATCCCATGTCGGGGCCCCACCTTAGCAACTGTACGGTACATACTCTTTGGCGCCATCGCTCTCACTCTTTAAGTCCCCCTTGTTCACATCTGGCAGCTGTCAATTTGCCTCCTACACTTTTCCTTTCATTTTTTCCCATTATGTAGATAGGGGCAAAATTGTTTGGTGAATTGGAAAGCACGGGTTTAAAATTTCACCTCACAACATAGCCTATGACGCTCTCAGGGTCCAGACGTGTGACTGTGCAAAATTTTGTGGCTGTAGCTGCGACGCCTCCAACACTTTTCCTTTCACTTTTTTCCCCATTATGTAGATAGGGGCAAAATTGTTTGGTGAATTGGAAAGCACGGGGTTAAAATTTCACCTCACAACATAGCCTGTGGCAGGGCAGCACGGTGGCTCAGTGGATAGCACTGCAGCCTTGCAGCGCTGGGGTCCTGGGTTCGAATCCCACCAAGGACAACATCTGCAAAGAGTTTGTATGTTCTCTCCGTGTTTGCGTGGGTTTCCTCCGGGTACTCCGGTTTCCTCCCACATTCCAAAGACATACTGATAGGGAATCTAGATTGTGAGCCCCATTGGGGACAGTGATGATAATGTGTGCAAAACTGTAAAGCGCTGCGGAATATGTTAGCGCTATATAAAAATAAAGATTATTATTATTATTATTATTAGCCTATGACGCTTTCAGGGTCCAGACGTGTGACTGTGCAAAATTTTGTGGCTGTAGCTGTGACGCCTCCAACACTTTTCCTTTCACTTTTTTCCCCATTATGTAGATAGGGGCAAAATTGTTTGGTGAATTGGAATGCGCGGGGTTAATATTTCGCCCCACAACATAGCCTATGACGCTCTCGGGGTCCAGACGTGTGACTGTGCAAAATTTTGTGGCTGTAGCTGCGACGGTGCAGATGCCAATCCCGGACATACATACATACACACACACATTCAGCTTTATATATTAGATATATCTATATATATAATTGTCTAAGGGTTTTTCCGTCTGTC